>NC_090696.1:19377500-20002500 GCF_040954835.1 Lepisosteus oculatus
GGACTCCCCCTCGGACAAGTCCGACCTCTGCTCCTCGCCCGCTCCTTCACCTCCGCCGCCGCCGCCGCCCCGAGCGCGCACAGTCACCGGCTCCCCGGCGGCCTCCTCGCAGCCCGAGGTTTGTGCACAAGTCCCCGTAGCCACGCCTGACTCGGCGTGAATTCGTTCGGCCGCTCGCGCGTAAAGGGAGCCGTGCGGGGAGCGGACATCCTCGTCTTTCCTTTCCCCGTCATCGCGGGTCTCTTGTCCTCTCCGCGCACGGTCCGTCCTCTCCTCTCCGGCACGTCCCGGGGGGAGGGGGGGGGGGGCGGGGCAACTAAACGGCGAGCGGAAACCGTACGCGAACGCAACAGGAAGTGGTTGGACAAAATGTAGCTTCTTCTGTATTTAGGAAAAACAAAAACGCACACTTCGTCTGATTGGCGTTCAGAGAACTCTCCTTGAGAGTTTTACGTGGTAACCGGTTAGGTAAGGCGACTCTCTCCTGATCCGGCCCTCTGTTTTACACAAATTAGAGAGTGTGCTCTGCCCACTCTAGTGAAGTTACGTATGTAATTCTGACAGAAGTCTTGCACCTGAGCAAGCAGTATTTTTTTAAACAAAATAACCAGTGCCTCCTCCGAATATTCTCTGGAAAAGAACTTATACACGCTCTCTACGAATCAACACGAATAAAGCCCATATGCGGCTTCAATACTAATGTCAGTCATACAGTTTGCTAACACGAGATTACGTACTTTGCACCACAATCAGCTTGATGCACATTTCTTAATCACTACTGCTCAACACGAGCCACATGAACTGACAGTCGTGGACAATCAGTGTGCCCTAGCAACCTGCAGTTCGTCCTGCTTTATTGGAAAAAGTAGACACCAAATATTACTTGCTGGGTTTGCAGTAGTCAACCGTTACCCAGTGAAGTTTGTTCCGCTGGTGTTTTTATCTCGAATTCCTTCATTAGATCTCGCGTTTGGGGTCGGTGGGGTCCTGCAGCACCTCGATTAAAGACATGTGCAATCAGAACTCTATTAAAGGGACTAATGCGACACAACACGGGCCCGAATAGTAAAAACAGATCGTTAGCAAAAACAATAAAACCAATATCTTTACTATTAAACACAACGTTTTAAATGGTCATTAAACATCGAAGGCGAATTTGTAATCTACACAATCTATTTATTTTCCTTTAATATATCTAAGAGATTAAAGTAAACGGTGGCATTCTTGATTTCACTGATGTGATAGATAATGCAGTGCACTACACTACGCCTTTTTTTAAGGTTTAGGAAGTCCTTTAAATGTATTTTCGGTTTGCTTTTTTTCATTCGTTTGCATACGCGCCTGTCTTGTACATCGGTAGACTGAAGACCAAACGCTGGCCGTTCAGTGTGGCGAACGCTCCTCTCCGTTTGACCCGGTAATATTGGACGATGAATAATATCGTCCGAATTCGTCTTACAAGTGGAGTTCCCACTGCTATGCAACGTCCTTTTCAGATTTCTGGCATCGAAATGCCCCCTGTTCACCTGCAAAAAAACATGTACATCTTTAAAAAATACTAAACATCAACAATAAACCACTTGTTCTTAATCGCAATTAAAAATCTGCTTATCTAGCCCAAGCGATCACCGCATATATTTGCATATTTGGCAAAGTTTCTACCCAGAAGGCAACACATTCTCTGCGCGGCTCATGTCGATTTTTTAAGTTCGTTTTCAGATTCAGTGAACAGGAGCGCCGTTGCGTCGCCCCGCGCTTTTTTCCAAGACCAGACCAGGCCCGTTCTGTCAAAGCCAACGTTTACGGTTGTGCACGGCGCTGGCGAGCACGCGCTATGTCGGGTGTGGTGCGGGTGCACGCGTGCTCTGCGGATCAGATGAGGGTTTGGTGCCGTTTGCTCAGAAGACTGTTGTCACCCCTTCTCCCCTATCTTTATTTTAAATTAACGAACAGAAGGATTCTGCTGCTATCCCGGATTCTGCAGTCAAAGTATAGAGACACTTCAGGAGCCAAGAGGTGATTCATGTTATACGCACTTATGACAGTTCATTCTGCATACATCCTGAAGTTAATGAAAAAAGGTGTACTAATAATAATAATAATAATAATAATAATAATAATAATCTTCGTCGTCATCATCATCAAATTAATGTATTCAAAACGTAAAATATAAATTAAAGGGTTTACGAAACATAAAGCACATAAACGTATTTCGTAATTACGTTTTATGTGTTTGTCTTCATTCTAAATGAGAAGTTTAGGATCCTCATCATCTCAATAGTCGAAATGCCCCGTGCTCTTCACGATAAAGCAGAATCGGTTGCGATCATTTCTGCTCTCATGGATTCCTGAAGGGTCGTGCGTGAAAAGAATCTGTTCACAGACAAGAAACTGTTCCTGGATTTCAGTGATGTCTGGGGTCGGCTGGCACATGATTCGTTGATAATTCTGAATGAGCAGGGAACAAACACAGATTTAATGTGCTGTTGCTATGCGAGAACTCTGCCCACTGCCGTTTCACGGTTTGGGACTCGGGCCTTCACAGCTTTGTCTACAGATGTTAATTTAGCTCCAAACACACGCGCACACGCGCACACACCCACACACACTACCCACTAGAAATTAAGTTTTAATACAACAGCTGTAAATGTATAACACATTACAGCGTCGTCCCTAACTCTACCCCAAAAAACGAAAGCAGAAAGCACGACGACCTTCATTCGGGTACTGCTCTGTAGTCACCGCATTTAGTCCGTTTTATTCTTTTTTACGTGACTGGAAAACGCGACGCCCACGTCGCGTCTGATTGGACACGAGTAGCGCGAGACTCCCAGCAGCAATCCACCGCGGCGGAGCGCGACCACCCGCCCCAGCGTCACTTGCCCGTTGCAGTCACGTGCCAGTCTGTTTTTTTTTTCCTTTACCTGCGGGTTGAAATTTTCTAGAAGCAGCTCTGCATCGGACGTCTTTTCTCTAAACGAATTGCCGTGAAAGCACGGCTGCAGCTATATGCTTAATCATGATTTTAGATCGGAGTGTTTTTTTTTATTCTCACTGATCGATCTATAGGCCACTTATCCAGTTATCCTATGATCAGAACGTTCGACGCATAAATCTTTACCCTTTAAAATGAGTAAAGACTCTAGTCCGCGGTAGAACAGAGTGCAGTATAACACTTTCCAATGCAATATATTGCAACCCGGTACAGCACAGTGTAATTTACGGCCTCTCTCTTCACCCGAAGCGTCGTGGAGTGTTGAACAATAAAACAGTACTCAAACTCTCGTGCCCTGTATTCAATCAAACAATAAATAAGGAAGCGCGAGCCACAACCCACTTGATATTCGGTTTAATCTTTTTATTGGTCCTGTCTGCCACCCCCGACAGGACCTGGGTTAGAGTTTCATCTCTTCACCGAGCCAGCGGCCGTGATCTTCCTTCAGGCAGAGCTTTCAGTGATCAAAGACTGAGACATTCTGTTTAGCGAAGAAAGTCCGTGCATATGTGCACTGTAAGGTAGTTGCATACACTGTAAACTGCTTTAGAGTTAAATCAAATAAACTCGAACTCATATTTATATACACTACTTTAATGCGTTGATCATAAAGCCTGAATACATCCCGTGGCGTCGCACGTGTGTACTAGTTGTGCTGGAAACGTACAGGGTAACGTTTACAACTCACACGTAAATGTTTGCTTTTACAGGCGTGTAGTGGAAGAGTTTGAAAATAATTCCGAAGGTGCAGGTAACTGTCACCAGCAGCTCACCTGTCCTGTGACGATATGCCCACACACGCATAGCTCGGTGACTTGAGACAGGCCGAGCATTACATTATCACCCAACTCCGCTAGCGAGGCCGTTAAAAGCTGTCAGCGCCACTGGTAGGAGTAAAGACTTAAGAGAGTCTTAAACTGTCACCAAAACAGGAAATTCACAAATGAACTAAATCTGTTTGACGTCCGTTTAAACTACCGAACCTATTGAGATCTTCATCACAATATAAAAGGAAGAATATATTACTATTTGTTGCAAAAATAGTCTTAAGTTTTATTCTGATTTATTGTTTCTTAGCTTCTTAAAACGAAGTTTTTTTAAAAAAAATGTTTTTATACTTACGGACTAGCCTACACGATCTGCACATTTATCCGGCAAATTTAGAGAAATACTCAGCAGTACCTGCGTGTCAAGTTTCTTGAGAAATTAACGGCGGTCCGTCGGACAATATCGTAATTACAACAATCAAAAGAGCAACTGATATTTGCGTGTATCAGTCGTGTAGAACCCTGTATCGAAAAAAACAAGAACTTTCTTTTAAGAAGCTAAGAAACAATAAGCCGAGAACAAAATGATCGCGATTTTAACACTTAGACTGATTTTATGCATGATAATATATTCTTCAGATTTATTTTCAAACCCTTCCGCATACACGCTCGGCACGCATCTACAGACATTCCACACCAACACCAAACCAGGCTTCTCGATTAACATCCAAAATCGATCATCTATAAATTGTTCAGAATCTCTCAACAATCTAAAACATATAACCACATTTTACTTTGTGCAAATTATCAGTTGTTCTTTTGGTCGCTGTAACTACGATATTGTCTGACGGGCCGCCGTTAATTTCTGAAGAAGTCCCTGAAGAAACAGGCAATTTAAGGTAATTTGACACATGTTATGTTTTTGGTTTAAAAGGTAAAAATGCAATGTGACCTTAATATTAATAGCAACAACATATTTTGCCTAATGCTAGCAACGATTCACAAGTTTTGTCAGTATCATTTATAAGCTACTGAGGTCAGGCTTTCCAAATGATTTTCTGCGCTCTGCCACCTTCTGAAGACCGAGGGCAGCTCCTCAAACTCGCCGTCATCCCTCTGCTGTGGGCCGGTGTCCGGGGCAGGGTCAGACGCCGGACACGTCTGCATATTCAGGAACAAAAACACAAGTTCCTTTGCACAGAGCAGGACCCATGCCGAATAAGCTAGCATGTTACTATTCTCGTGTGTGTTTGAGCCAGGTCTCAGACCTGAATAGAACTGCAGTTTGTTCATGATAATTATTCGTGTTTATTTAGAATAACAACACGGATAAAACGATCAATCACAGGTTAGGTGAATTTCGAAGATTGAAGACAAAGTTTGTGTGTGTGTTCGTGGGAAGGGGGGGAATGCAGCAACACAATGGAAACGTTGCCGAGGTTTTTAGAAATCTCAGATTCATAGATTTAACTTCGTCGGCAGCACAGCGAGACCCGGTTTAAGAAAACTTTGTGAAGCGACACGGTCGTCCGCTCTTCGCAAACGAGTTCGACAACTACAGTTTTTTTTTTGTATTGTTCGGGCTGGAATAATGCGAGTCCGTGTTAAAAATGAACAAAACAACAACGCAAAACACCGGCTTGTACAGAGCCCGTCGTTGTTGATGTTGTTGATTTTTTTAAAACACATTTGGCTTGCTCTTGCTGGAGAAAAGATTGAATAGATTTCAGTCTGCTGTTTTACTGCACTGCACACAAAGCTCAGGTGTGATACAAAGGACTGTATATCGAAAGAGTTTATCAGCACGGAAAACCTGGTAACACTCGCTTACTCCTCCACACAGGGTGGGAGACTTTATCTCCAAAATGAACTTTTCCGCGTTTTGATGCCTCGTTAAATTCTTTATTCTGTGATTTTTCTTGTTTTAGGTATTGCACTATTTTTATCTACACTATTATAATGTATTAATTTATAACGTATAACTTATTTTACTTGAAACGCACTCACTCTAATTCTTCTGCAAAACGATCCTTTACAACAATAAAATAAATAATATATACGTGCTGTAGTCTACACAATTATATAAACAATTCCATATATCTAATACTACACGGCCTGGAATTCGTGTAAGCACATTACAACAGGTGCGTTTTAAAGAATAATCCAACAACGATATTGTTATGCTACTTTGATTAACCGCTTGAATTTGAAATGACAGTATAAATCCCAGTGTTTAACGATTCAATCTGAGAAGAGACTTTGAAACGGATTTTGTTACGACCGTAGACAGGGCAGTTGTCTTATCGCAAAGACGCCTTACCCGTCTGTTTCTTGATTATTTCAACACAAAGTCACCGCAAAACAGGACAAACGTGATTTTACGTTAAAATAAGTTGGTGAGATTTGTTTGCACATCGCGATGATCGAATTTCTGTGCATTTATTGTTGATCCGTTACGCTTCCGAATGTGTTTTTAACTCTCCGAAAGCTGTTTTTTGTTGTTGTTGTTGTTGTTGTTGTTGTTGTTATTTTGCTTTACCTATTTATTTATGCCTAATTTATTAAATACATGATTGCGTGACAATGAGACTTTTATTTCTCAGGCGATTTTGATTTCGAAAAAAAAATTAAAGTCGAGTGGGACTATCACGGAAGATGCTGGGAATTGTTTTGCACAGTTATATATTTTTTTTTTATCTTGCCCCAAATTGATTCAAATATCTACCTCCGCGTTTGCAAGGACTATCAGTGGAATATACGGGTTCTTGTATTTGGTTTATTTTGTTAATGTTTTTTTTTTCACTTGTACAGTTGTGTATGTACAGAATAACAAAGCCAATAAAACACTTGTGAGTTGGGTAAAATAAGGTCTCTGTGTCCTTTCTTAAATTTGAGGTTTGAAGGTTGGAGCCGACAGAAGAAAATTGTATTTTTTTCCAGTTTATTTATATTATTTCTTCAATTGGTATTTCAGCTCAGAGGTTGTCAAGATGTCCTTTAGATTGGTAAGACAACGAATAGTGTTTATAGCCATAGCCATGAATGCAGCATTATATAAGTGAATGATCTTCACGTGTAGAATCCGAAAATATAAAATAACCAGACTTGAGGCTCCAGGAGAAACTTCATTTACACCTCTAAAACACGCCTTTCACCAAGCAGAGCGTAGACGGCGAATCACTAACTATTCGAAACGAAATTTAATGAAAAAAATCAGAAATCAGAACAGAACGGGTTCAATCAAGCTTGCGACTGATTTCGGCCACTCAGTTCCAGAAGGGCGCGGAGGCCTGTGCGGACAGGTCCGGATTTCCAGGGGCCGTCAGAAAGCTTGCTGCCGTGCATGCGAGACCGCCCGTGCTCACCCTCGAGAGAAAGGCCGCGGGTCCGACGCCAACGCGTTGAAAACCGCCTCGCGTGTCTAATTTTCTATATTTCTGATCAGACGAACACGGGCCCCAGTACCGCAGAAACAATTTGTCACCGTAAAATTAAACAATGTCTCTCTTATTGGCTGCCGACGGATACTCATATCACACACAGATGCAGATCTGCACGGGATTGTTTAAACAAGCTCTTGCATTTAGAGATCATTCTTTTATATTTATGGTTTCAGGAGGAGGCCAGATACTTAATGGCCCAAGTGCGCCTTGATCTATCCCCAGCTCCGTATCTCCACAGTTTAGGGCAATGCACAATTAATTCGACAACCGTCATCTACACCGCGTTGGTGTTTTTAATTTGTGCGCTGCAAAACACCGGTCGCAGGGGCTCTGTTTGCGGGATCTGACCGCCGAGCCTGAAGAGCGAGGATCTCGAGCCGCTCGCGCCCGGCTAATGTATTCAGCTGCTCTCCGATTCACCTTTCACCTCTTGACCTCTGACTCGCCTCGGGACGGGCTTGACCCGGTCAGTGGCTCTCGGCGAGTCAAGAGTCTGCATTCATTTTGCGCCAAGCCTGCACCCAAGCGGCACTTTGATAAATTATCCGAAAACATCGGCAAGAGTCATTCATTCTCATTACTGGGTACACCGATGTTTTAACAAGGTAAAAACGACATCTCTCGTTTAAAGACGGGCTCGGGTTTTACAGATGCGCAGCAATCGAGCGACTAATGTTTGTCGAATTACAATAAATAAATAAACACTGTCCCCAATATACCCCTTCCCCCCCTTTTCTAACAAATAGCGCGGGCCTGCCTATAAATCGAAATGACACGTTGTCTTTCCTTTCATATTAACTAGAATGGCCTCTTCCAATCACATCAATTACTAGGACAGCCCAAGATAAATCTGATTTTTATTTTAATGGTCAGTGAAAGAGAGGTCTGCCAGCGTGTTTGCTTTACTATCATTTTACCGCTTCGTCAGAACATCATCATAAATTCGAGCTCAGCACAGCTATAAACACAACACCTGATACCGGTATTTCTTTTATTCCTTCAGATACGCGTAGGGGCCGTTCTATGGAGATTCCAGGTCATCTTCCTCTCTTCTTACCTCCCAGAGGTTTTTTCTAAACCTTCGTCCAGTTTTGTTCATAATACACAGACTGGCAGCCTGCAAAACCGCGTGCTGGCTATTATATATATATATCAGCGTCTGATATACTACAGTCGTTATGTACAATACGCCATTACTAAATAATTCTATCTGTAAGCCCCGTTCAGAACGAATAGGTACAGTATAGAGGAATGAAGACAGAGCTATTTTACAGACATTTCAGGGTTGAAGTATTTTTTCCGATCAGACAAGACGGTGTGAATTTGGGTAGTATTAATCAGAGGGCACTGTGCAGTAGACGAGCCTTGGGGTGTCTTTCTGATTCAAGTCTGGCTCAGGTCTCGGTTGGTGCAGTTACCTTCGGAGGGAGGTAGGTTACCCCACTTGTGGAAACAGGGACCAGTCTTTTCAGGGGGCGGTTGGAACTTCCGGCGATAGACCGATATGGACATTAGCTCTGTTATATGTGGTCGACATTCTTCTTCAAGTGCTGGATAATTGTAACTGTTTAACCCTGACTGGGCGGCAGCTCCAACTTAAACCCTGAGAAACGGGTGCATGTAAAGTATATATATATACATGAATAAGTCATATTAACCAGTACGTTGTACATACATACATAACTACAGCTGTAAATACAACTCTGGCTATTATTATACTATATTTTTCATTTGTTTAAGGGCTATGCAGAAACCGAGTCATCACAAGCTTGGTTAAGCGTGTTTAATAGTAATTCGTGCTGTAGATTTAAAAAATCGTACTAGAAAGGCTTCTGGGAGATGCGCTTCCAGAGCTCTGCAAACGTCAAAGCTCTTCGGTTTGACAATATCATTAACGTAACACAGATTCTACTGCAAGTCGCTGACATTCAGACGGACGAATCCTCCATTACTGTATGGCCCAGTGTGTCCTTTCACTTATAACACATACATGACTTATAAAGTTATATTTATAACTTATACGTTTTTTTTTGTGATTTGCATGTACACGTTGTTAAACCTTTGAATTATTCGAGAGCTGCACTGTGCGTTTTAAGAACAGAAAAATGAAATGGCTACATCCTTTATATCTTTTACGGTAAATCTAAATCCGCGACACTTTCCCACCTAGCTCGTCCTCTCGGATTTAGGGTAGTTTTCCTGCCCAAAACTCACTGCTGCCAAATTGTCTCGGCGTCTGGCGGTTCCCAGTTTATGCAGAAATATTGTTTCAAGACAGAGGATGAATGAATGTACCAAAAATAAAATAGACAAATCTGCATTTGGAGGAAAACTGCCTTTACGTGGAAAAAAAACTTTCACTAAACGGTGTGGGTTGTGTCTTTGTTTCAAACTCACAGGAATTTTTATTTTGTTTCATTTACTACCCCGTTACAAAAAGTTTTTTTTTTTTGAGCAGCTCCAACATCTGAACGTGTATGTTTACAGGAGGTTGAGTTTTGCGTGATGGTGTGCTTACCGTGTGGTGCCTGCTTGTTTGTACTGGAGTTGGGTGTGGGTCGCCGAGAGGGTGGGGCTTGAGAATGAGCGAGAAAGGGTCTTTTCGGGCATTCCTCTCCGTGGCGTGTTGTGACGTCAGCCGTCCTGGACGTTCGAGTCCCAGAAGCGCTCGCCCGTTGCTTCAGGCTCTGATCCGCCTGACGTCACGAAGAGGGCTGGAAGACTGGGCTTCTGCGGGTGACCTGGGGCTGAGGCACAGACCGCGGCGCGAGCCGGGACGGGGCTCGCTGGCCTGGGGGGAATAACTTTACAGCCTCACTTACCCCCCAAGGAACCAGGAGGATAAGTATGGAAAGGATGGAGTTGACAGATGTTTTTTTTCTAACTTTTAAAAAAAGCGTGCACCAAGCAAAAAAAAAACCTATACAACCTGTAGACAAACACACAGTACCCAAAGACAAAGACAATGAATGCGCGCGAAGCGAGAGTAAATATATACACACGACACGGATACAGATTTGTTACAGTGCTGAAATGTTGAATTGGTGAAGACCCGCGTTTTCCACGAGGAAAAAAAAAAGCCTCGCACTTTTTAAATACATCTATTCATCCACATTTGACTCACACTCTGTGTCATTTTTACCCTACCGCCCGAGCTACAGTTTTATCAAGCTGTCACTCTCTTCTGCTACGTTCTGTGACTGGAGCTGCGAAGCTGCACAGAAAGCGATTCCGCGGGGGTGGGGGGGACGGCACCTAATTCAGGGGGTTTAAATTGAAAGACCCCGGTGCCTGAACGATGGACGCTCGCGACAGAGGTAATGAATCAGCGCGGTGTATCGTTCCGCGCGCACCTTCAGATACCTTGCGCATATAAATTCATTAAGTGGAAATGAATTGGCTCCGGCTGGTATTTGTTAAAGGGCAAATCACTACTTCGAAAGCTTTAGCGTCTGCTTGCCTATTTATAGAGCCACTGGCTCGCGTCCGAACCAGCCCTTGAAGAGAGGCGGCGATGAGGGATGGCGACAGGAAGGAGCCGCGCAACGTGATGATCATTGATCGAACGCGTGCATTATATTTATCGTTAAGAGGGACACTTCATAAAACAAACTTGGGGTGATCACTCATTGTAAATGAACCTGTTTGCTTGAAGAGCCGGTGGGATTCGAGGGACCGAACTTCACCATTTAAATTCTGAAGTCTTTAAATAAAACATTTCTGTAACAAAGAGGAGGGGCGCTGCCTTGTAACTGTCTTCCCTGTTTTCTTCCCGTTGTAATGTGGACCACCAGTACACGCCGGTAAGCTCCGCGGTTCGGCCCCACCGTGTCTGCGAGCGCGTGAAGGATCTTTGCTCCTCTAAAACCCGAAACGCGTGTCGGGGCGGCCCGCTCGCGCCGTCCTCGCCGGCTGCGGAGGCGCAGGCGGTCGCACGTGACTAGGAGACAAGCCCAGGTGACTCTCGAGGCCTGGAGAAGCGAATCCAGGCTGAGGCCACGTTTTCACGGGAACGCCCCTCCACACCCACACACAAACCCACCCGTCACGATGCACTGATAGCTCTCAAAGAGACCACTTCACACAGGAAAACGTGTCTGTTCTTTCCAGAGGCAAAACGCGAGAGCTCGCGAGGGATCGGGCGTTTGCGCTCCTGCAGGCCCGGACCTTCACCTCACGGCTTCCGCTGAGGGCCCGGAGGGGTCCGAGGTAAATAGCGGGAAAACTGGGGGGGCCTGCTCGGAGCTTTAGTTGTTGTAAACATGACGTCCGTCAGAGAAGTGGAAGAGGAAGAGTGACAGAGAGGCAAAAACATCGAGTTTTACAGATGCGGAGACGCAGAACGCGGGATTAGCCGTGTTATCGTAAGAAAGCATCGTTCCTAGTAGCTAAGTGAACCAGGGCTCTCGTTATCGAAAGAAGACAGTATAACAACACACACGAGCACCCTGATACACCCTGCGTATGTGACTCCGCCATCTCGGCTACACTCTCGTCACGGGCAGTGAACGTCTTCAGGCGCCAGTATACAGACCCGTTTCGCCAAAAAAAACACGCCGAATAAATATCCATCAGAGCATTTTCCTCCTCGATCCCACAGCACGCAAGCACACAAAGCAAAATGAGACCCACTTCGTTGAGACTGAAAATAATATCGCACAAAAAAGAAAAGTAATTTTGTGAGCGACGGGGTGGTGCTTTCGTGACAGCAGTAATTATCGCGGATCAATAACTGACACTCAAGAGCCAGTTTAGAGGTTATCCCCAAAAGATAACCCCAAAAGAACACACATCGTGCAAGTCCTCTTCTTTTCTTCTTATTATCGATAATAAATAATATATATATAATAAATATGAACAACTAAAAAAAAACAGACACGGAAGAAATAGAATCGATATAAACTTTGGATACGAAGGTGCTATACAAGCACAGTACAATAAAAGCAGAAAAAGACGCAGGAGCCCGGAGAATTTCCATTACCCAGCAGAGTGAAATTGGCTTTTAATTGAAAATAAAAATAAATTTGCCGCTTTTTAGTGTGTCGCGAGTACCTTGGGAGGCACTATAGATGCATCGTTAATTTTTAAAGAGTATCAAATTAAAGGACTTCGAACACTAAATTATTTTAACTTTATAGCCCGCTGTAAACCCACATCGAGAGACTTCGCAGGGCAGAACCGACAGAGATTGGATTTCGTGTAGATACCGCGCGGCGCCCTTAATGTCCACTAAAACCCCCGGCGATCGGGGCCTTAAAAATTGCGGGATTGGATTGAATCAAAGGAAGACAGGATAAAGGCACGACACCGTGAAATTAAACATCATGGTCGCAACAATTCACGAGACCCGGGGTCCCGGGAACACATGTAATGAAATGAGACTGTGAGGCGTTCAACACTGCGGCGGTCTTTCGGGACTTGTGTAGAGACCGGATCAATTTAACTGCAGCCTGGTTGGATGGTCGACGGTGTGGGTGCCGCGCTGGTGGATTTCGCTACGAAATCAAACAACAACGTTGCCGTACCCCCAGATCGCGAGAGGTGATATAACGAAAGATGGATCATAAGGTTGATAAGCTGTTGTTCGGTTCGGTAGCAGCTGTTTCCCGCGTCGATCTCGGCGCTCAGTTCTCCCCTCAAACGTTTGAGACACGGAACAGCGGGCACTTCGCTAGCAACCCTGCGTCTGAATTGTCGGTGTAGGATTGAAAAGGGGAAAATCTGGAACTAAGAATTTAAAGTCATGTTTTTTTTTTTCTCACATTAGTTAAGTGACACACGCGAGTGAATCCATTACAACGACAGAGCGTTCGACGTCGTTTTAACGCTACAGCTTCATGCTCTGACGCTCCCCACGGTCGGATGAGCGAAAAAAAAATACACGAATGCGAACTAAAAGTAAAGGCTTTATACATAAATGTTGTGCACGATATGGTAACCTCTTATGCGATTTAATCAGAATCGCAATAAAGATAAGATCTGCTAAAAGTCTAAACGTATACGGTTTTCAGCTGAACAGCTCTCAAAACAAAAGGTGTGCGCGTGAGGGAAACAGCGGGAAAAGAAACACGAGAACACGAGTGGGTTCCGGACTTTAAGGATCCACGCGCTAAGATTGCTGTTGCGCAGAGATCAGGGAGACATCTCTGACAGAAACCGGCCATCTGACCCGGGAGATGACCCTGGCTGTCGTTTTCTCTCTGGTTTTAAAAACCCAGCCGCAACACGCGGCCGGCAGCTCAGTCGCTGTGTGCTGAGTCTGTGACGAAAGACACTATGCCAGATCTCCCGGTGTTGCAGATCTCTCAGCCCTGTGCGGGACACGGTCCTGCCCATCCTTTCTGACAACGTTGATTAAACAAGACATGGCTTCACCGACGACTAATATTCTCTAGCTTTAGTAAATAGTCAACTGGGCGTTTGTCACCACAATGCTAAAAGTATTTTACAGCCTAATGCAAGTATCAAAGTTAACGTAATTCAAGCAACTTTATGTTGCAACTCGAAAAAAAAGAGTCGAGGTCTAGACTTTTTTCACCTAACGATTACGAAGTTCAAGACAACGTCATCACTACGGAGCACAGAAATGTAACCTTATGCGGTCCGTGGGACCGGTTCGGGATTGCAGAACAGCCCGGTGTTGTAAAACCCTCGCTTGTGTTATTATCGCGAGTCCGGTATACGAAGCGGCTAAAACGACGACTCTGGTGGGACTCGAACCCACAACCTTTGAATCACCTCTCACAGTGCCTGACTAGAAGTCCAATGCGCTATCCATTGCGCCACAGAGCCGCTGCGTTCAAGGAGTTTCTGAAACTCACTTAATCTTGTTATCACAACACAAAGCGTGGCTTTCTAACAAAGGAAGGAGGCGTGTAGTATCGGCTTTGTTTAAATGTTTTATCTCTGAGCTGCGCAGCCCGTCGGAGGCGCTCAGCAGACGCCATGATGCGCGTGTGTGTGGTTTTTTTAAAAACTTGCCTGCACAGTGCCACCAGTGGAGCAACTCCGAATGAGCCTCCTCACGCACGCGCACGCCTTGGTCGTCCGTGGCCTCGTGGACGAGCACGTCGCGTGCAACAAGCGGTTTCCTTTTCGCTTTCTTCAACTCCGTCTAGTTTCGGGAAGTTTTTATTGAAGAAGCAAATATCAGAAAAGACAACAGACCACGCCGTGTTGCGATTTCCCCTTTTCTTCTTAAAAAAGAGGAGATAGAGAGACATACGTCAATTCTTACTGCTGCCTCTGTAGTCTCAGTTTAATTTCAGATGTCCAAAAAACTCGCTTTGCGTTGTTCTAAAAGCTTTACAAAAGTTTTCAAGGGCAATCAGCAGTCCTCCGTGACATCACAACTAGACTTTGAATGCGCTTAATAAGCATTTTAAATGGACTAAATCACAACTGGTACGGTTTTTTTAGCTTTTTAAGGCGTTGTACTGGTTCTAGGAGCGCTTTTATTTTAATGAAAAAAACATTATTTCAACGATTTACCGGGGAAACAAAAATGCAAACTTGATGTATTGTTTTTCTTTTTCCTTTCTTGAGATTACATCGCTTAGTAATAAAAAATGCGACTCTGGTGGGACTCGAACCCACAACCTTTGAATCACCTCTCATAGTGCTTGACTAGAAGTCCAATGCGCTATCCATTGCGCCACAGAGCCGGCTGCGCAACAGGCGTCACTTTTGACTCTCAAATACGCAGAGGCGTTTCTGTTCCGCTGTTGCACTTCTTAACCGGAAGTCTCTCGTGTTCGGTCAAGTGGCTTTCCGGTAGGCTTAGAAAGTTTCGTAGTTCAGGAACATCTTTCTTCACTCCATAGACGTTTAGTTTGGTGTTATATGAATATGAAACGCTCACTGTCTAAAGCAGAAGGCGGGCTATATAGCCTGTAAGGTAATGTATTTGACTTATCCTGCCCAGTCTTAGTATCTTCTTGAGCACCACCGGTTAAATGTGTTATTTTACAGGCGTTCTAGACGTATAGTTGCGAAATAAAAATTACACTACTCATTACTCTATTCTACGAGCTGTTTTTTTTAGTTACTGAACAGATTTTAGAAAACTTTAAATAGTAAAAAAAACCACGAAAGACACGAGACACCACAATTTCCGTGACAAGCGCAGCGCTTTATTTGATTTAAAAAGGCTTTTGACGGAGATTGTATCGAAACATGAACTCTACTTATGAGTCAGCGGTTTGTTCTTGGTGCCGGCGAGTACAATGATGAAGCCTGCCCAGCTGTTCACATATCAAGAAGAAGTCAAACAAACGAATGATTATTCAGGGTGTCAGGGTGTTCAGTGGGAGTGTATGGGGGTGTCTGGGTGTGCAGTGGGAGTGTTCGGAGTGTCAGGGTGTGCAGTAAGAGTGAGAAGGATGTCAGGGTGTGCAGTGGGGGTGTTGTGGGTGTCGGGGTGTTCAGTAGGGGTGACAAGGCTGTGAGGGTGTTCAGTGGGAGTGTTGTGGGTGTCGGGGTGTTCAGTGGGGGTGTTAGGGTGTGCAGTGGTGGTGATAAGGGTGTGAGAGTTTGCAGGGGGGGTGTTGGGATTTGTAGTAGAAGTGTTGGAGGTGTGAGGGTGTTCAGTGGGGGTGTTGGGGGTGTCAGGGTGTGCAGTAGGAGTGTTGGGGGTGTTAGGGTTTGCAGTGGGGTAGTTGTGGGTGTCAGGGTGCTCAGTGGGGGTGACAAGGCTGTGAGGGTGCTCAGTGGGGGTGTTGAGGGTGTTGGGGATGTCAGGGTGCTCAGTGGGGGTGTTGGGGTGTTAGAGTGTGCAGTGGTGGTGTTGTGGGTGTCAGGGTGTGCAGTGGAGTGTTGTGGGTGTCAGGGTGCTCAGGGGGGGTGTTGGGGTGTCAGAGTGTTTAGTGGGGGTGTTGGGGGTGTCAGGGTGTGCAGTGGAGTGTTGTGGGTGTCAGGGTGCTCAGGGGGGGTGTTGGGGTGTCAGAGTGTTTAGTGGGGGTGTTGGGGGTGTCAGGGTGTGCAGTGGGGGTGTTGGGGGTGTCAGAGTGTGCAGTGGTGGTGTTGGGGGTGTCAGGGTGTGCAGTGGAGTGTTGTGGGTGTCAGGGTGCTCGGGGGGGGTGTTGGGGTGTCAGGGTGTGCAGTGGGGGTGTTGGGGGTGTCAGGGTGTGCAGTGGAGTGTTGTGGGTGTCAGGGTGCTCGGGGGGGTGTTGGGGTGTCAGAGTGTGCAGTGGTGGTGTTGGGGGTGTCAGGGTGTGCAGTGGAGTGTTGTGGGTGTCAGGGTGCTCAGGGGGGGTGTTGGGGTGTCAGAGTGTTTAGTGGGGGTGTTGGGGGTGTCAGGGTGTGCAGTGGGGGTGTTGGGGGTGTCAGGGTGTGCAGTGGAGTGTTGTGGGTGTCAGGGTGCTCGGGGGGGTGTTGGGGGTGTCAGGGTGTGCAGTGGAGTGTTGTGGGTGTCAGGGTGCTCGGGGGGGTGTTGGGGTGTCAGAGTGTTTAGTGGGGGTGTTGGGGGTGTCAGGGTGTACAGTGGTGGTGTTGGGGGTGTCAGGGTGTGCAGTGGAGTGTTGTGGGTGTCAGGGTGCTCGGGGGGGTGTTGGGGTGTCAGAGTGTGCAGTGGTGGTGTTGGGGGTGTCAGGGTGTGCAGTGGAGTGTCAGTGTGTGTCTCTGCAGGCAGGAGTACAGTATTGCTGTATGCCACTGAGATGGTGCTGTGGCGCCTGGTCTGTCAGTGCTCTTGCTGCAGGAGGCCTCAAGTGTCCTCAGCCGTTCTTTCCGGATCTTTCCAGCTCTCCCTGTGTGATTCCCGGCAGCGTCAGATCTGAGCTCTGTGAACTGCAGAACCGCAGCGAGGACAGCTTCCCCTCGTGGCCGGGCTGTGCCGTGGGCCCTGGGGGTCCGGTCTGGGCAGCGCGGGCTGCTGTCTGAGTGGCGTGTGTCACAGCGTGGGCTGCGGGTTTGCGGTCACCCTGCCAGCAGGTGCTGGACGCAGGGGGAGCCCAGTGACTGGGTTTTTCATCCAGTTGTTACTGGGGCCGGTTTCTCTCACGGCTACAAACTGGCCCACGCAAAGCTCCAAGCCCTGTGTCCATCACCTTACCTTGATGGTGAAGGTTGCATTGTCTGTGCCTTCCCCTGCTGAGAGTCAACACAGGACTTCCTCTCCCTCCCTGTGTGCCCTTGTTCTTGATGCATGCCCTCTCTCTCTCTCTCTCTCTCTCACTCCCTCCAGAGAACAGATGTTTGGGGACAGCTCACGGTCTCAGCGAAATTCTGCGAGGAAAACAAACAGCTGCACTCAGCACTTTTGGCAGGGGGGGGGGGAGCCAGATCTGGGGGGAGAACGAGTCCTCCAGCCGAGAGAGCGAGCGAGGAAGGTGAAACAGCAAGTCGATTGCCGATGTGTTTAAT
Organism: Lepisosteus oculatus; assembly: GCF_040954835.1. NCBI lineage: Eukaryota > Metazoa > Chordata > Actinopteri > Semionotiformes > Lepisosteidae > Lepisosteus > Lepisosteus oculatus. Next base: position 19,395,068 of record NC_090696.1, read on the forward strand.
TACCATCCATCCCCGGGGTGACACCCTCCGCCGTGCGGATCTATAAGGAGTTTGGGCAGCACGGCGCTCGGTCCCGGAGACGCGCGCGAAACATCTGGTAGCCGAGAAGCTCTTTTCTCATCCGAGGGACGCCTCTTGCGGGTCGTCAGCTTGTCGTCGGGCCTCCGTGTTGACAAGGAGTGAGCTTTCACACAGACGCACACCGGTCAGCACGGACTGGGGGGGGGGGGGCGAAGATCTGGGAAAGCTGTGCGCGCTGCTCTTGCCGGTGCACCCCAGCCCAGTGTTCACTGGCCACACTGGGACACCGGGCACAGGGCCCCCTGCCAGAGTCGGCCGCAGTGAACCTGTGCGGTATGGATTCTCCCCCCCGCCCCTGCTCCCACGCCGTCTCCTGCCCGTGCCCCCCGGTTCGCCAGCCTTCGCTGGGCCTTACTCGAGACTGGCTTCGACCGCGCAGGGTCCCACAGGGCCAGCCCCGCCCACAGAGACGGGAATCCTTCTGGTTTGGTGTCGCAGGAAGCAGGGGGTCAGGTGGGGGGGCAGCTGTATTGTATCTGTATTTCTGCAAGCTTGTAAAGAAAGTGGGTGTAGTTGAATGACAGAGAACAGCAGGCTGGGCGGCAGGAGCAGGGCTCGGTCCTGGAGCAGGACGCTCGGCCGCCCTCCGCCTGGTTCGTGCTGGTCGGTGTACGTCTGTGGGCGCAGATCACCGTCACCTCTGTGGCCACGCACTCCTAGATCTAAATCACCATGAACGTATTAGTACAGGGGTCTGATCCCGGGCCTCTGATCCGGGGATTCTGATCCGGGGACTCTGATCCCGGGACTCTGATCCGGGGACTCTGATCCCGGGACTCTGATCCGGGGACTCTGATCCCGGGACAGTTCAGCCGGCTGTCCTGAAGGATATTGTTAAAGCAGTCTTGCTCTCCGGGACAAGCTCCGGCTCCCCTGCCACCCTGAATGGACAGAGGGATCAGGGGTACTAGTAGCACACGGGGCTGCAGAGAGCCAGTCCCGGAGGTGGTTACTGGACTTCTGTAGAGCAGGAGACAGGTGTTCAGTTGATCCAGCCACATCAAATATATTGATCGATGAGCCGGTCTATAGAACCTGGGCTCTATGAAACCACTGTGGCCCTCCAGGTCTGGAGTCATGACCTTTGACCCTGCCCTGCTCCTCCAGTGTCCTGTCGCTCCCCTGCGGGACGAGTCTGTCCGCCCTTCCTCATCCTCCCTCGTGTGTGTGTGTGTGTGTGTGTGTGTGTGTGGTGGAGGGGGGCCTAGAGGAGTGAGCTGAGACGCATGGAAAACAAACCCAGAGCTCTCCAACGCGAAAGCAAAGGTTCTCCACAGGACAGCATGCAATAAAAGGTGAAATAAAGGTTTCATTTTTAATTTGAACTTCGCAAGTGTGTCAATCACATGCCATACACAATTAGCCACCATGTCTTCTGCAGTCTGTCAGAATTAAGGGGGAGGTGGCAGCCAGCTCTGTTGTCCCTCAAGAGGAGGGCCCTGGGTTCTTCTCTAGCTTGGGGTGTCTGTCTGTGTGGAGTCTGCATGTTCTCCTGAGGGGCATGTGGCATTTCCACCAGGCAGCCAGGTTAGCCAGAATCCTCACTCATCGCAGTCATGTGACCCGGCCCCTGCGGAACACCCACACTCCCCCGCCCGACCTGGAGCTCCGGAACATTCCCAGGCACCAAGAGGATTGTGGGTAGTTTTATCTCAGCTCCTCCCTCTTCCCCAGTGCAGGTGCTTCAGCCCCTCTCTGCACAAACTCCCTGCCTCCCCCTCTCTCCTGTCTGCTTGTCCACCTGTCTCTTCATTCCCTCTCCTCTCTCCTGTCCCCTCACCTCACCTCTCTGTCTCTATCCCTCTCTTTATTCTCTCTTGTCCCCTCACCCCCTCTCTCCAGTCTCTTCATTCCCTCCCCTCTCTCCTGTCTCCTCACCTCCTCTCTCTCTGTCTGTCCCTCTTTATTCTCTCCTGTCTCCTCACCTCCTCTCTATGTCCCTCTCTTCTCTGCCGTCTCCTCAATCTCTCTCTCTCTCTCTCTCTCTCTCTCTCTCTCTCTCTCTCTCTCTCTCTCTCTCTCTCTCTCTCTGTCTGCACCTCTCTTTATTCCCTCCCGTCTCCTCACCTTCTCCATCTCTCTCTCGCTGCCCACCTGGTGGCGCTGAGTAACCCCCGTCCCCCCTGTCCCCTTCACACACACACGCTCACTCCCTCTGGCGGTCCGGGGGGGTCAAGTCACTGGCAAGGTCACTGGCGGGTCACCCTCGCTGACTCCCGTGTGGAACCGGCGGCTGGCCAATCAGCTCGCCAGGAGCTCCAACACAACCCCACTCACCCCCACCCCGCCAGCCCCCTCCCACCGCCACGGCTGGGGTGTCACATGACCCGAAAGAGCCGTCAGCGAGCTGCGTGATTGATGAGGCTTTTAGTACCTGTTTAGAATAAAGCTGTCCGCAGCACAGTCTAATTACCCCACTCCCTGGTGACGGCTCCAGAGCATAATTGCTTTGTGTTTGCTGGCCTGGTTGAGCCCAGGGAACGAGGGGTTAGTGCTGGTGGGGGGAGCTGATTGCAGGGTCGTTATTCCTGTAACGGCGATAATTACTGTGCGGCTGGGTGTGAGAGACTCATGTCTGAGTCCAAACCCTGCGAGGTTCAGTCTGTCTTCGATTTCAGGAGCTCGTCCCGGAGTGAAATCTTGCGGTTTCTTCCCCCCCCCGTCTGACTTTGCTTCTGCGCCCTGTCCTGCATTTGGAGGGGTTTAGGGGCTCGCAGCCGTATGGAGATAACCCCAGAAAACCAGACTGGGGGGGTCTTGTGGCCCCCCCCCCACTCACCTGCCGGAGCACACCAGGTTCCTGCAGGGCCCATGCTTGCAAAGAACCACCATGTGCCTCGTTTTTTATTCCACTCCAAATCCTTTCTTTTGTGATGTACCCAAAGTTGTGACGCAACTGTCCAGAATTACCATCTTCTCCAGATCTAGAACAAGTGACACATTTAAAACCAGGCCAGGAGTCTGCAGTGTTTAAGAGGACACTTGTCCTGATCCAGGTGCTCGGAGCTCAGCTGCAGTGCCCAAGGATCAGGGCTGCAAGAGCTTTGGAGTCTGTAGATCATGTATCCCATGAGCACCCAGCTGTCACTCAAACCCCGGACAACCCCCTCCCCCCTGGCCTGCGCTGGCATCAGGCAGGGCTCGTGCTCCACACGCTCTGTCCTGCCTAGAGGAAGTCCAGATGCAGGAACTTCAGGATCTCGGTTGCCGAGCAGGCCTGCAGTCTGATAATCGATTTCAGACTCCATCTCCTTCATTTACCACAGAGAGGATGTAGACCTGGGAGGCATGATAACGCAGTGGTCAGCATTGCTGCCTTGCAGCGCTGGGGCCCCGGGTTCAGTTCTAGACTGGGGGGTGCTGTCTGTGTGGAGTCTGCATGTTCTCCCCATGTTCGTGTGGGTTTCTTCCAGGTGCTCCAGTTTCCTCCCACTGTCCAGAGGCTCACTGGTGGGTTAATTTGCTTTTGGGAAAACTGACCCCGGTGTGAATGACCGTGTGTGCCCTGCGATGGACTGGCGTCCTGTCCAGGGTGTATCCTGCCTTGCGCCCGTTGCTTGCTGGGATGGGTACCCCCCTCCCCCCCAACAGGAAGAAACAGTTTGAAAAAGGATGGATGGCTGGGACATCAAGTTCACAGGTGGAAAACGCTTAATCGCCGTGGCTGTAACGAGTCTTACTTGCAGCCGCCCTACCGCAGCTCCCTGGCCGCCGCGCCGCGGAGGGAGGGAGGGAGGGCACGAGAGCGTCCGGATGTTAGTTTACGGGCAGGTGTCATCACGCGGCGCGTTTGCACATAACTCAGGCCTGCTGCGCTGCTGTGGCATCATAAATAACCTCCTCGACGCGAGATAATGTCTGCTTAATGTTTAGTCAATAAACCCCACTGTCACTTTTATATATATATAAATATACACACACACACAGGCTGCCCAGATTGATGGGTTCTGCGAGCCTTTTACATCACAGCCTGATGGGGAACACAAGGGCTTTCGAAGAAGGAGAGGGACCGCGTGGCATCAGGTGTTCAGAGCAGATAGCGGACACAATGGGCGCCATCCATTCTTAGCCATTATCTGCTGAAGAGCAGAGGCGTTCGGCGTCCAGGAATGACAGAGCGACACTTTTTCTCCCTCCGGCTCCCCTGTGACGCACGAAGGCCGGGCTGCCAGTTACAGGTCAGGGGTGTGTGTGTGTGCTCCCTCTTGTGCTGGGTGTTGTGCTTCCCTGCTGCATGTTGCGATGCATGGACAACACTCCCAGTTTGTAACAAAGCGGGATTCCCTCTCTTTAACTTGTCTTGTCGTCCCCTCCTTAATGAAGCAACCCGCTGGGCTTTTCGAAATCCCACTTTTTCCAGAGCGAGAATTTGCTCGCTACCACGGAAGAGAGGAAAAAAAAACAATGTTTTCTTCTTTCTTCTTCCCGGAGTTCAGCTGACAGCTGGGGGACCCGGATTCATCACCGGTCCCCCTCTCCCCACTGCACAGTGAAGACATGCGTCGGGGCGCGGTGTTCCGCTGCGCAAGGGATCCTGGGAGGAGGAAAGGAGAGAAGGAGAAGCGCGGTCCTGAGCCCGGGGGGGGGTGGCAGGAAGAGGAAAAGAGAACAGGGCACTGGAGTCCAGCCGAGCATTGGGAATGCAGCAGATGACTCTCACAGGGTAATGAAGACCGAAACGCTGAGAAATTAAGAGAGACATTACCTGGAGCATCAATAAATAAAACACTAATTAAAAAAAGCAATTAGCGCTGCGCACATGGGAAGAGCACAAGCGCCCAGCACACGGGGGTATGCGCACGGGGGTTGTCCGCGGAAAATCCGCTCAGGATCAGGGGGTGCAGGGCGGCCCGGGGCTGGGGTACACCTCCTCCAGAAAAGGAGAGGCGTTTGCATGCACCCCTGCAGACTGGGGCCCCCAGCATCACAGGCCAGGCGGGGGAAGGAGGGGGGGTCTCTGCTGCTCTGAGCTGGTGCCGCGGGCTGCTCTCCGCGCCTGTCGCCGGTGTCGGTGACGCCCCTGGGGGATAATAAAGACTGATGACACTGCAGCCCAGCCTGCTGGAGAACCGCCTGTAAGATCTTTTATTTCCTGACACCACCACCCCCCACCTAACACCACCTCCAGCCCCCCCACCTCCACCAACTCTAATTCTGGTTTAATAACCGCAGACCCCATACATCATGGTATTGACGTGACTTACAAACAGCACGGCACACTAACTCCCTGCCTTTTACACGCGCCACTCAGGGGGGTCACCTGGAGGTCAGGGAGTCAATAATTGCACCTTCTCCCAGCTGTCAATGCAGAGCTGACGACCTGCCTGTGACCCCCACACCCCTCCCCACTACCGCCACCCTGGCTTCCACCTGGGCACTGGGCACTGGGCACAGGCCTCACCACTGGCCACAGCCGCCCGCCACGCACACACACGGCTCCAGCTCAGCACGTCGGCTAACACACGGCACGGATCTCATTTTCCTACCTCTTCCCTGCTGAAGAGAGTTTCTGTAAGCTACTGCACAATTCAGAAAAGAAACTGAAGAAGTCTTGCGGAGCATTGCTGCCTGGCAGTGCTGTGGCACTGGATTGAATCCCTGAGGTGCTGTCTGTGTGGAGTTTGCATGTTCTCCCCATATTTGCATGGGTTTCCTCCAGGAGCTCACGGTCCAAAAACGTACTGGTAGTTTAACTGGCTTTTGGGGCAATTGGCCCTGGTGTTAGTTTGTGTGTCCTGCGATAGATTGGTGTCCCGTCAATGTTGTGTCCTGCCTTGGGCCCAGTGCTTCCCGGGACAGGCTACAGCCCACTTTAATACAAACATACAAACTCCACCCAGACAGCACCCCAGATCTGGAATCGAACTCGGGCAGCAATGCTAATAAGTGCGCCACTATGCCGCCCACAGCAATACATCAGAATAAAAATTATCCTATAACTCAGTTCACACATCCCTCCTGCACTCAGCAGTTGACTGTTCTCTTTATAATAATAATTGCTTAATAATAATAATAATTGCTTACACTTATATAGCGCTTTTCTGGACACTCCACTCAAAGCGCTTTACAGGTAATGGGGATCCCCTCCACCACCACCAATGTGCAGCATCCACCTGGATGTAAATAAATGTCTTTATAAATGTATCTATTCGTTTTCAATGTGGCTTTACCCCCACTGAGGCCCAGACTACTCCTGACGCAAGACACAAGAATGAATTGGCGAACCAAAACCACTGACCGTAAAATAAGAGTTCCATCTGACACTGCAAGTTGCAAAATAACACTGCGAGACGCGAGTGCAGGGGGGTTGGTATATCGTTCAGCCTCTCTCTCTGGCCTCTGGGAGAGTGGACAGCTGGACAGGAAACGCCGGGGTCCGGCAGTGACCTCAGCCGGGGTGAGAGGTCACCTGCCCTTGGCCTCTCAGGAACTCTCCCATGTCTCCTTGGCTGACCAGCTCTTTTCCATCCTCCACAAGCAAGGAGAAAACAGTTTCCTCTATCTTCTCATCCGCATTTCAGACCTAGAACAGGAGGCACTTCTTTGCACAAAGGATGGTGGGTGTTTGGAACAAACTGTCCAGCCATACAGTTGAAGATGATAACCTGGTTTCTTTCAAGAAACAGCTGGGAAAGACCGTCCAGACAAATAGAGTCATTACACACATTACACAAAGGGTTGTGGGAGTATATAACAATCTATCCAGCTGTGTTGTTTAAGCCAATATCCTGGCTCAATTAACTATTGCCCACATAACAGACTGGAAGGATCAAACAGCTTCCTCTTTCCTGGAACCTCCCTTATGTTCTAGTAAAAGGAAATCAGTATTTTTGATGCTTTACTCTGCTAGGAAAGAAACACATGGTATGTGTGAGAGTGTGTTCAGAGGAACTTTTCCAACAGGCAGAGACAGTTCTCCGGAGATACGTGAAGGCAGGGTCTTATTCAGAGCTCCTTGAAGGGGCTACACAAGCAACAATAATATTTTTACAAGTCAGCTAGCCTCAACCCTCACTGGTGTAGCTCCTCCTGGGAGACACACAGCGGCCAGTCTGCACCAGCAGCCCCACCTGGGAGACACACAGCAGCCAGTCTGCACCAGCAGCCCCGCTGTGTCCAGGCCAAGCCCTTCTGAGATCTGAGACATCAAGTTACGAGGCAGCAATGCTGCTGTCAATCAGTAGAGATTACAGGATCCAAAAGAGCCAAGAATGGGAGGAACACTCTGCCAGGTGCATTAGTTCCTCATGATCCAGCTCTCTGAAGACATCATTAATCTTAACACCATGCTAAAACATCTGCCAACCACACTCTCAAATGGCTAAATGAATCACTTTCAAAAACACATCCACCCTGTTTTTATATCAGTGTGGCTGGTTTTACTGCCTTTCTTGAGCTGTGCCACACTTTTATGCCATTTAAACGTTTTTTGCCCCTTTTAGATATTTTGCCTTGACAATAGTATTAATGTGTATTTATTCAGTGTGGTTACTGAGGTTCAGAAAGTGTTTTTTTCTTTTGTCTTTTCTTTTGTTTTGACAATAATATTAATGTTAATTTATTCAGCGCGGTTACTGAGCTTTTAAAATACAGCTGTTCAGCTTTTCCTGCAGTTGGTTTTTGGCACCGGTGGCAATTAAGAAACTGGCAGAAGATTTATTGCTGCCCTAACTTGATCAACTCTAATTAAAGCCAGAGCGAAAAACTGACCTTTTCTTTTCCTTCAGTTATTTTTGGCGGATTTTAAAACGGAACCACGGAGGAACCTCCTCACCTCCTCACCTCCATGCAGCTCTTCCTCGCAGATTCCAGCACACAGCCACTGCCAGGGGCAGCAGACACCGACTGGGCACATGTGAGGGCGACTGTCTGGACCCTGCCCAACGGTATTTAAAACACATAGAGCACGCCGGGGCCAATGAAGCCTGCCCATCTCTCTCTGAGCTGGGAGGCTCGGGGGGCCTCTCTAGCCTCGACACTGAGGCCGATGAGCCACAGTGCCCAGCCCCTGAGCCCATTACTGTGTGGCTGGAGGCAGCCGAACCACATCCCTAACAATTAAATCGCACTTCTTCCTGTCTGTCAAGCAGCTTTCCAGGCAGGACGAGGCTGACATCAACCTCCAGCTCCCCGTAGGGGCATCACCTGACCCTCCTGTCTGAAATAGGCCGACTTTCACGCTGCAGCTCCTTCGAACAGGCTGTCACCCTGCCACTCACAGCAGGCAGCCCACTGCAGCTCAGCCTGGCCAGTACCGGGATGGGAGACCTCCTGGGAAAAACTAAGGTTGCTTCTGAAAAGTGGGGCCAGCAGGTGGCGCTCACCCTGCAGTCTGTGTGGGTCCTAATGCCCCAGTATAGTGATGGGGACACTGTACTGTAAAAAGGCACCATCCTTCGGATGAGATGTAAAACCGAGGTCCTGACTCTCTGTGGTCATTAAAAATCCCAGGGCGTTTCTCAAAAAGAGAAGGGTGTAGGCCAGCGTCCTGGACAAATTTGGCCCTTACCAATCATGGCCTCCTAATAATCCCCATCTGTGAATTGTTCTGTTCTCCTCCCCACTGATAGCTGATGTGTGGTGAGCATACTGGCACACTGTAGCATCATCCAGGTTGGGTTACACATCGGTGCTGGTAGAGGAGAGTCCCCATTACCTTATTATTATTATTATTATTATTATTATTATTATTATTATTATTATTGAACTACTAGACACACTGTAACCCAGCACACTGATACTCAGCTACTGGACACACTGTGACCCAGCACACTGATACTGAGCTACTGAAGACACTGTGACCCAGTGCATTGATACTGAGATACTGAAGACACTGTGACCCAACACACTGATACTGAGCTACTGAAGACACTGTGACCCAGCACACTGATACTGAGCTACTGGACACACTGTGACCCAGCACACTGATACTGAGCTACTGGACACACTGTGACCCAGCACACTGATTCTGAGCTACTGGACACACTGTGACCCAGCACACTGATACTGAGCTACTGGACACACTGTGACCCAGCACACTGATACTGAGCTACTGGACAGACTGTGACCCAGTGCATTGATACTGAGCTACTCAACACACTATGACCCTGCTCTCCACCAGGGAACACTGAACACACTGTGACCCTGAGCACTAGCACTGAGGCACTGAACATTCTGCAGCCCTGCTCTCTAGCACTGATACACTGAACACACTACGACACTGAACACGCTGCAGCCCTGCTCTCTAGCACCGAGACACTGAACACACCCTTGCTACCTGCTCCTGCCTTTCTGTCCGTCCTCTCCCTCCTTTCCCCGTGACACCCCAGCAGCAGTGGCGGGGGCTCCCACACTGTGCTGCTCCAGAGATAAAGGCACCATCGTCCCTCCTCACCTTGACGACAGCGCAATCTGCAGGGGGGGGGTAGCAAAGCTGCAGCCCCGCGCCCTGGCCCACCCCCCCAGCAAGGATCATTGAGCTAATTAATAACGCGGCACAGAGAGGGATGGCAGTCATTAGCAAGCTGCTGCTGTCTCTCTTTCTACAAGGCAGAGAGGTGGTGGAGGCGGGGGGGTACAGCGCGTGAGGAGAAAACAGCATCCCGCTTCCTCCGGCGCTCACAGCCTTAACCCCTGCCACTGCCATGGCGAGATCTGCAGCCACCGTCCCCCCGCCTACCCAGAGAGAGCAACAACACAGGCAGGAGACCAGCCAGCACAGGGTCAGCCAGGCGGTGAGGCCCAGGGCCGGTGAGGTCACTCAATAGGGCCATTGTGAGCCGCCAGTCCGGTTCCTAATTGGCTGTTGGGGTGTTGGGGGACAGGAAGATGGAGGGTCATGCACCCCTGATCTACACACAGCTGTAGCCTCAAAAAATTCCTGCTCCCTCCTTTCAAACACAGCACCCCGCCACACCCACCCGCCACCGTCACTGCGGGTCCACCCACCCAGAATGCAGGGAGGCGCCGGATCACCGGATCACCAGATCGCCAGACCTGGGCGGTGCTGCTGGTCGGCCGTGGCACACAGCTGGTGGAGGACCAGGGCGGGGCAGGGATCAGCCCCGCCCTGCCCTGGAGTCGCAGCTCACGGTGGACTGCGAGTCCTGCCAGCTTCACCGGTGCAGCTGGCCATTCCACAACGGGACAGGGAAGGGGGGGTGCCAAGGCATGCCCAGCTCCAGAAAATAACAAAACAGCTCGCCTCCGCGCTACTCATTTCTCTCAAGCTTATTTATTGCAGAAGTGATCACAACCATTCTGTCATCGGCGACACGGCTGGAGAACAAACACACACAAACTCGAAAGCTTATTTCTCTGCTGCGTAGTGCTGCCTGGTTTCTGGGTGCTGGAGACGGGAGGGATGGCGTCATCCGGGGGCCCGACAGGACGTGAACCCGGCTTTATCTGCGCGTCTGCGTCCGGGGAAAGAGCTCGGCAGCCCTGCGCGCAAGTGTGCAATCCGTCTTCGGTATTGACCCCTTCTAGACTGGGAGAGCACTTAGCGCCGTAACGCGCTGTAATAGCTGAGCCTTCCCTAATGAAAGGAAACAATTAACAAGGTAAACAAACACTCTGATCACGCAGGGCAGGGAGGGTGGCTGTGAGGAGGGGGTGTCTCTGGTGTCCTCATCCTTTCAGCGCTGCCGAGAGTGACAGGAGCAAACAGACTGCGGAGAAGAGGGGTGGAGGCGGAGGGGGGCTAGGAGAAAATCGATGCGTCCCCAGCGTTTGTGTCGGATGACTGTCGGCGCGCCCGTTTGCAGATGTCCAGGGAGAGATAATGGGAGACCCTGCAGCGTCGGGTCAGCGGGCAGTTGGGGGCTGTCTGGAGTCTGGCGTGCTTCAGTTTTACCAGAAAAATACAACGACTGGGAAAAAAAAATAATAAATAAACAACCCTTCGGACTAGTGTTCTTTTGCTTTCGGGATCCAGATTGGGATAAGCAGCTGGGACCCCCTCCCTGCCTGTCCGCCTGGCCGGGCAGCAGTGTGGAGGAGAGGTCGGGTTCTGGACCTGTAACTGGGAGGGTGCGGGTTCGAATCTCAAGTGACACACTGCTATCATCCCCTCGAGCATGGGAAGGGCACTCCCCTCGAACAGTGAAATACCCAGCTGTACAAACGGGTGCAAAACCCACCGACTTCATCATGTTACCAAAGGTATAAATGCCCGAGGAGCCGGTAACGTGGCAGGTGGGGGACGACACCGAAAATAAGGCAACGTCCTTCGTTTCACCTCTCTCTCAGCCAGGGACAGACAGAGGTGGATTTCCAAGTCTAAACTAAACTGGACTTTGGAACAACGCAGGACCTGGACAATAAACACCGGTCGTTCCTCCAGGAACACAGGGGCTGGCTGTCCACACCCCCCCCGATTCAACAGGTGTCCATGAGAATGAAATCCGGATCAACGTTCTGGTATCCGTGACGGGACATTCGCTCCACGCTGCAGCACTCCTGGTCCGTGTGGCTTATTCCCAGCCCTGGGGCACCGCAGACTCCTGCACAGCGCTCTGGACTGAGCGTCAGCTCTTACCAGGGTGTTTTAAATGTGCCACTGCACCGGCAGAGGTGAGGTTCGAGGAATTTTACAGCAGAACACCCCTGAGCCACCGCATCGCTTCCAGTGTGTGGCAACCATTCGCTGCACGGTTTCGCTCTTTCCACTGGCCTGAAGAAAGGAACCTCTTACACGCTGGAGGAACAAATAACTGTGGCTAAAAAGCCTAATATAAAACCAAGTGCTGCAGAATGGAAGTCAAGCACCAAAATCGGCAGTCTGGCATGGTGTATAACTGTCACACTGAGCGCAGTCTCGTGTCCCTGACCGCTTCCGATCGCAGCCGACTCACGTGCAGTCTTATCCAGCTCCTGGTCCGGACCGTTAATCAGAGCCATCCGTACGGACCTGAGACACCTGTGAAACCCGGAGCACGGATCAGACCGCTGAGCAACAGGAGTCTCCTCCCCCCATCCTCCCCGCCAGCGCCGCAGTCTGAGAGGCGCCGCCAGTCAGGGAGCGAGCAGCGCCAGGATGCCCAGCTCCTCCAGCCGCGCCCGGGCGATGCCCTCCCAGCCCTTGTTGGCGAGGGGGTTCCGGGGCGAGGGGTGCATGAGCCCCTCCACGCGCACCTCCATCCCGGCGGCGCCCAGCGCGCGGCGCGCCCGCTGCTCCGCCAGCCGGCCCACGCCCACCACGGTGGAGGCGCCCAGGGCGCGCACGGCCTGGCACAGCCCCTCGTCGCACAGCCGCAGCAGGGGGTCCCTCTGGGCCGCGGGCAGCTCGGGGGGCGTCAGGTTCTTGCCCGACGGGCTGAGGAAGACCAGCGGGCACAGGTTGTGCACGAAGCAGCGCCGGAAGAAGGCGGCCGGGGCGCCGCACTGCCGACGGAAGAAGCCCCAGAAGCGGGCGCCGCTCACCTCGCTCTGCGGCGTGTCCAGCCCGCGGATCGGCCGCTTCGGGTGCTCCTCGGCCGGGCGGCCCACCCTCCCGCTGACCCCCAGCCAGTCGCGCACCACCGCCACCTCGCCGAAGGGCACCTGCAGAGAGCCGGAAGGAGACGGTCGATTGCGGTCGCGAGAACAAGCTGGCGAGCCCTTGGGGTTCCTGCATTAATCACTCAGGGAAATGTGGTCTGATCTCCAACGGGGGTCACCATAACAGACAAACACAACCTGCTTGAACTAATGACGCCCAAACAGTTGCACTTCTTCTTGTCAGTACTGAACACGTCGTTTAAATGTTCGCAGTGCGGGCTGGAAAAAGTATGTGAACCTCTGGGCTCACGACTTCTCCAAAGGCTAATTGGAGTCGGGCGTTGCAATCAATGAGATGAGACTGGAGATGTGGGTTGGGGGTGCCCCGCCCTGTGAGAAAGGCACACAAAGGGTGGTTACTGACAGAGTCTGCTCTTCTCAAGGAAGAGCTGTTCACGTGAACCACGCCCCGATCAAAAGACATAACAGACGACCTCAGAAGAAGAATTGTAGAGATGCATAAAGCTGGAAAGGGCTACAAAAGCACTTCTAAAGTCCTGGGTGTTCATCGATCCACAGTAAGACAAATTGTCCACCAATGGAGGAAATTTAAGAAAATATAAGAAATATAATAGATATAAGAAAAACACTGAACAGGAACGGTGTTAATGGAAGGACACCACGGAGGAAACCACTGCTCTCCAAAAAACCAGTGCTGCACGTCTCAAGTTTGCAAGAGACCACCTGGATGTTCCACAACACTTCTGGGACAATGTTCTGTGGACGGATGAGACAAAAGTTGAACTCTCTGGCAGAAACGCAGAACGCCATGTTTGGAGGAAAAATAGCACTGCACACCAACACCAAAACCTCATCCCAACCGTGAAGCATGGTGGAGGAGGGAGCATCGTGGTTTGGGGCTGCTTTGCTGCCTCAGGGCCTGGACAGCTTGCTACCATAGAGGGAACAATGAATTCAAAACTGTATCAAGAAATTTTAGTGGGAGAATGTCAGGGTCACCTGAAGCTTAATAGAGTTGGGTGATGCAACAAGACAATGACCCGAAACACAGGAGTAAATCTACAACAGAGAGGCTTAAACAGAAGAAAACTTGTGTTCTGGAATGGCCAAGTCAGAGTCCAGACCTCAACCCAATTGAGATGCTGTCTCATGACACGAAGAGAGCTGTTCACGCAAGGAATCCCAGAAATATCAATGAACAGAAACAGTTGTGTAAGGAGGAATGGTCTAAAATTCCTCCTAACCGTTGTGCAAGTCTCATCAGCAGCTACAGGAAACGTTTGGTGGAGCTTATTGCTGCTAAAGGAGGTTCTACCAGTTACAAAATACAAGGGTTCACATACTTTTTACAGCCTGGACTGTGAATGTTTAAACAATGTGTTTAATATCGGCAAGAAGAAGTACAACTGTTTGTGTGTGATTAGTTTAAGCAGATTGTGTGTGTCTGTTATTGTGACTTAGTTGAAGATCAGACCACATTTTTACATGTAATTAATGCAGAAATCCAGGTCATTCCAAAGGGTTTACAAACTTTTTCTTGCAACTGTACATGAACAGCGACGCACATTATCCTAGTCTTTCCGGAGCTCTCCGCTGCGCCTTTCTCAAGAGCGTCCCCGCTGTTCCTCCGGCGACCGCGACGAAGACAACGCTCGCCGCTGCAGAGCCGCCTGTGAGCCGGGACCTGGCCCCGCTCGCAGCTCTGCTGTCGCCCTGCTGCCTCAGCTGCCTTCCGGACGCGGCTTTCTGAGCATGAACGCCCATCTGGACCCAATTCAAGGTGTGGATAGACCTCGCTGTGCCAGTGGACTGTACAGGTGGGCATTACGCACAGGCTCTCCCGCCATACAGACAAGCGTGCTGCCAAGGCCGACCGGGGGCTGCCCGCAGTGACTAAACCGTGATGGAACTGAACAAACGCATCACCTCCTGCATTATTAATTGCGTTGCTAATTGCCAGAGCCTGCTGCTCTAATCGGTGTTAAAAGCCGCCGAACACTTTGCCTAACAGACTTGGAACACCACCCCCCTGCCCCCCCCACGCCCTCTCACCCCTTTCCTGCCTTTAACCCATGCACGCTCCTGTAGACACCCCCGACAACCCCCCCCCCCAGCTTTCTCCCACCAAACAGCACAGCCTCACCTGCGCTCATCGACAGAGCTGCCACTCAGCCTGCAGATGAATGCCGCGCTTGGGGAGGAACTAAAGACCTCTTATTGACTTGTTTACTTTGCTGATCGGACGACCTTTGAACCCCGCGGCTGGGGGTGAGAAAGGGCATGTCTGTGTGTGTCTGTGTGCGCGGCTCTGCAAAAGTCAACCAAAGAAGGAACGGAAAAAACTACAAGCATGAACGAGACTAGGAGAGCCAGGAAAGATCAAACGGTATAGGAAGGGCACGCAAGATCAGGGTGACCAGGCAAATGGCGGCACCAGGCGCGCCCTCTCACCCCAGTCTGTGCCATGCCGAAGGGCCCTGGGTTCATGCCCAGGAAGAGGACGTCCTGCCCGTCGTGGCAGTAGGTGTTGACGTAGCAGCTGTGCATCTCCCAGGCGTACTCCAGCGGGTTGTAGACGTAGCGCACCGGCTCGCCGAACGCCAGCCCGCGCAGCCGGGCGCAGAGCTCCAGCTCCGCCCGCAGGAGCCGCGAGGCCGCGGTGGTGCCTTCGAACAGCCCGGCCGCGGCCGGGGGCAGCGCGAGGCTGACCGCCTGGTCGCCCCTGTCCCCCGCATCCTGCATCGCGACAGCCTGGAAACCACAAACACAGCGACAACACGTTAATGACAGTTCGGCACAGAGGTGCATTGTGGGAACATCAGAAAACAAGCTAAGACTCTGGAATCTGATTGGCTACCATATTGCTGTAATTAAATCACCAATGATACCACTCTCTAGCTCGAACCCCCTGACCTTAAGGCCAGAGAGATGCACCTTTAAATTTAAAGACAGCATAACAGTAGGAGGAGGAGGGATGTTAATGTGAAAAGCCAGTTTTGGACAGAAAAGAAAAATAAGCACCTGTTTACACAAAGAGTTGCGGGTGCCAGAAACAACTGTATTTTCTATACATCTGCTGTAGGAGATGGGTTCCTTCATTCAAGAACATGTTTGTATGAATTATAACCCAGATAAAATGCTAGATGCCCTCCTGTGATTTACAACCTTTTTTATTTTACACAGCAGGGGTCTTTCACCTTGTCCCTGAAGGCCCCTTACCATTAAGTTTTATAGGTCATCCTAAATCACATTTACGTAATTGATCAATTAAGCAAGTAATTTCCCCAATTAAGGAGGCTCTGGTCGTTGAGGACTGAAGGGTGTTTGGATGTTTGTTCCAAATGGCCTGTGAATTACTTAATTTAACACATCCCCTGCTCAACTGATCACAATTAAATTGTTTCAAGTCGTTAGAAAATGATGATTTAATGGTGACCATTACAAAACCTGTTGGAGTGGGAGCCTGCTGGACTGAGGCTGGAGACCCCCTGTTATAAAACAGGAAGAAAACAGAAAAGCCCAGGCAAGGCTCTCAGGCAAGCCCTCACAACCAAAACACACACTAACTCCCTTAATACTAAATATGTGCCTGTGACGTTTTATCGCTGGGGGGGTTGTACAGCTCTTGCAGCCCTTAGAATGAGAACAGGCAGTTCCAGTCCTTGGCAACATGGTGGCACAGTGATCAGCATTGCTACCTCATGGCACTAGGATCCTGGGCTCAATTCCCGGGGTGCTGTCTGTGTGGAGTTTACATGTTCTCCTAGTGTTTATATGGATTTCCTCCCACAGTCCAAAGACAAACTGGTAAGTTAACTGGATTCTGGGAAAAATAGCTCGTCTGTATATGCCCTGCGACAGACTGCTGTGCCATCCGGGATGTATCCCACTGAGCAACCAGGACACCTACTAGGGAAACGACATTTTAAAAATAAACACAAGAGACATTCGACCGTTTTCATTTTACAGACATATGGGAGAGGAAGGAGGAAAGGCAAATGAGTTAATTATGAGAGGGGGCAATGAGAGGAGAAATAAAAATGATAAAAGAGAAAGCTTGTATGTTACAGGTATTGTCTAGTTTGTTTTTTTTTAAATCCTGCTCCAACGATCATATGCTTAGAAATGCACAGCTATTCCACATAGTACCCGGTAATTTAAACTGAAAAATTAACTGCAGGTCCCCTGTACAAGGTACACATTTTAAATGGCACTGTACTGATCTAAGCAGGGGGGGGGGGGGGGCTGTCCTGGTTTTGGGGGTTTAGGAGGGTAGACCTCCCTATCGGCCGGCTACAGCCCTGTTACCCGCATCCGGGCATCCAGACATTCTCTGGGCGCCTTGGGAACACAACGTGCTTAATTTCCATAGAATTGTCCCTTACAGGCTCTAGACGGGGCAGAGATAAAAGGTACTTAATCTGGAAACTGTTTTTTTTTTTTAGTTTGGGAAAATTCAGGGGCCAAAACAGTTCTTATGGAAAAGTTTATGATGATCGTCACAGAGCATTCGTAAACTGCTCAGGATATCCACTTCTGAAGGCTCACCGAAACCGAAACCGGAAACCACACTTCTTTCTACACTCTCACTGCGTCGAAAAACAGCTTTTCAACACTCAGACTGTAAAACGAAAGAAAATTTCGCTATGATAATGGGTCTAGAGGGCTTTTCATATAGGTGCAACCATGATATTGTCCGGATATGATCCCCTCTGCCCAACTACAAGCATGCAAACGCAAAAAATACAGGATACCTTTTTCTAGTGCACCTAGAATAGATCTGTATCAACCCCAGTCCGAATCTGACGGTTTTCTTATTTATCTGTCTTCGAATTCAAAGTGAAGTCACTCCCCCGGCTCAGATTGTAAGCTGTATTTCACGCTGCTGTTTTCCTTTAACAATCTGAACTCCAGCTTTCCGGCAACAAACGCTAAAACGCAATTTCCGCTTTCTGGGATTTGTAGTTCTAACATGACAAACTACAAGTCCCCAAACCCTTGTGTTTCTACGAATTCCTGGAAAGCATGTTCCAGAAAACTTGATTAACAAACATTTATGCACAAGTATATCGTTTCATATTTAATGTGTATTAATCATGAATTATTCCACAGCAATGGGAGTTTGTGTATCATGCATCAGAAAATCAATATATCGGTTATTAAACATGCCAAAAACTGTAATTACATTTACACTGTAAGAACAGCGCAATTCAGTAGTGTCTTTGAGACAACGACACAGGGTTGCAAGAGAGTGAAAATAGTTGCTGAAATAAGTAAAGAATCTGCTCGTGAATTAATACCCCTATCCGGCCGCGATGGGCTGTGTGACCAATACAGCTGAAAAGAAGAGATGCGCGTGCAGAGGCCGGGGGGCCGCAGCTGGCTCTCGCGCGCACCCGGTCCCACGTCGAAGCGACGAAAGAAACTGATTTTCCCACACCTGCAGCGTCACGCGCGTGTCGCGGGGAACATTCCTCACCGCACCTGTTGGCACGGACACACGGGCACGCGCTGGGCGGAAGAGGGCGTAGGTGGAATCTCATTAGTAGAGTACAGCAGCTATGAAAAGTATTCACCCCTCCCCCCCCCCCGGAGTTTTTCATATTTGTTGTTTTACGGTATGGAATCATAATGTATTTAATTGAGATTTCGCCGTTGATTGACATAAAACACTTAAGTAGTTCAGGTGGGTAGCTGCGTTAGCATGCGTAGGCTCCAAAAGAACAAGCAATAGGTTTATTGCATGCTGAAAAAAATCAGAAAGAAAACACAAAGTTTTACTGAAGAAGGCTCCACGGCCGAAACGTTGTGTTTTTCAGCATGGAATAAACCTATTACTTGTTCCTTTGCATAAAACACTTAATAATGTCAATGTGAAAATAAAATTCTACAGAACCCATCCAAGTATGTACTGTTTTATGTAAAATACACTCTGGACAGGACCTGCCAGCATGTATTTGGACAGTGAGAGGAAACCCATGCAAACACAGGGCAAACATTTATACTCCACACACCTCGAACCCAGGGCCCCCGCTCAGCGAGGGGGCAAGGCTAACAACTGCACTACCGCTCCAAACCCTCCTGCAGATTTTCCATAATTAATTGTAAATATAAAACCGAAAATAACCCATAGCATAAGTGTTCACCCCCTCCCCCCTCCTGAGTCCTTTTTGGCCGAAATTACAGCCATGAGTTCATTTCAAAATGACAGCCATGCGTCGATCAGTGGCAAATAAAATCCAAATAAATCCATTATGATTCCATATTGTAGCACGATAAAACATGAAAAAGCTAGAGGAACGTGAGTCCTTCGGCTGCCCAAAGGTCAGGGATAGTATATGAGTGCTACCGCGACATGCATCAGGGAAATGGACTGCAAACGACTGAATTGGTTATTTTTATTGTTATTATTAACAGTGCAAGAGCTGGCAGTCTCGCAGCTACTCAATTAAGTTGCAATTTCATCGTGTGTTCCAGTTCGACCCTGTGCCTTCGATTTTATTCCGACACACAACAGTTAGCATACCGCCTCTGTAGATCACACGTACCTTTGCCTCCTTTTCGCGTTTATTGCATATCCCACTACCTGCTCCTGCCGCACAACCCCCGCCCGTGCCCCTCCTTCCCTCCGGCTCTCGTGTTCTGCGGTCGGACTCTCTCCCTGTTTTGTGTAGACAGCCCCACCTATCGGCCCGTGCGAGCAATCGCAGGGGCAGCCAGCCAGCCAGCCAGCCCGCCTCGCGCACGGCCGCGCGTTCGGAAGGCCGGCTGGCTGACAGCTCGCTCCGCCTGCTCACCTGCGCGCCGCGCTGATAAATATTCTGCATAAAGAACGCGTAAAGGTCACCGTGTCTTTTCTATCGTTCTGTTGCATTCCTAAGGCCCTAAGGCGTTGCAAACAATACGCGGCATGGCCTTAAATGTAATTACGACATAGTCAATCTGCAGATTCAGCCGAGGTATTTCCATCAATCAAAGAGCCGCTCATTAGCTGGCCTGGTCTTACATCTGCCGCGGCATGCTTTTCTGTAGACGCCCCCGAGTATCTTTCAGGACCCCTGGGCTTCACAGGCTAGACCCGAGCTCCAGCGCTGCTCTTGCAGAGACCAGAGAGCGAGTGCACCGCGCTCTCTCGCCAAGGCAACACGAGCTGAAATCAAACCATTCGCGCGCCCCAGGTGCGCTGCCGAGGCGCGTTCCCTGGGACCCGCGCGGGCGGAGACCCCCGTCTTTCAGTAGGGCGGTGTCGCCTGGCGCCGGGTGCCCTGTCTGGTCGCCAGGCAGCTGCTGGACCCCCAGAAGCGGCTCTCGGGGTCACCAAGCCTGACTAACACAGGCCCACAAGTCAGATCGGTTCCTCTCTTGACCCCACCCGCAGAAACGCTCCCATTGAAGGCAAGAGACATAAAAAACAGCTTTAAAGACAGCGTGTATTTTTTAAATTGCAAAACCAATCTGCTGATTTTTTGTTTTTGTTTTGCAGATTGAAAACGCAGACAAGAAGTTGAAAAGCAGGAGCAGATCACTGATCTCCCGCACAGGCAATAATTGGAATCTCACAAGATAAAATCAGCCGAAAAAACGCCAAAAGCCTTGCGCATCCTGTCCAAGTGTCTAAACATATTCAGGTTTCTTCTTCTTTTTGGCAGAAGAATCGCTGCTCAGCCGGCGGCAGCCTGGAACCGGCTGATGCGCTAGCAGCCCTGAGCGCTGTTTTTGTTCTTTTATTTTGGCCGAGAGCCTGTTCTGAGTCTGGTCCCGGGGGCTGAGAGTGTTTCAGCAGCAGCCTCTTCAGAGGGCCTGTTGGCACTGTGGCTGACGCCATGGGAGGCCCGTCTCCAGCACTTGAGCCTGGGCTCTGGGGAGGTCCAGCCAGGCCTGCCGCTGTCCAGCTGGGCTTCGGGCACCCTGACAGTGGAGCAGTGCTCTCGCTCAGAGCCCCACTGTGACATGTTCAGTAGCTCAGTGGGTGGCGTGCTGGGCTGAAGTGTGTTCAGTACCTCAGTGTAAGAGTGCTGGGCTGAAGTGTGTTCAGTAGCTCAGTGGATGAAGTGTTGGGCTGCAGTGTGTTCAGTAGCTCAGTGTAAGATTGCTGGGCGGCAGTGTGTTCAGTAGCTGGGTGTCAGAGTGCTGGGCAGCAGTGTGTTCAGCAGCTCGGTGTGAGAGTGCAGGGTGCAGTGTGTTCAGCAGCATGGTAGGAGAGTGCAGGGTGTAGTGTGTTCAGTAGCTCGGTGTCAGAGTGCTGGGCAGCAGCTTGTTCAGCAGCTCGGTGTGAGAGTGCTGGGCTGAAGTGTGTTCAGTAGCTCAGTGGATGAAGTGTTGGGCTGCAGTGTGTTCAGTAGCTCAGTGTAAGATTGCTGGGCGGCAGTGTGTCCAGTAGCTCAGTGTGCGAGTGCAGGGCGCAGTGTGTTCAGTAGCTCAGTGTGCGAGTGTAGGGCACATAGTGTTCAGTAGCTCAGTGTGCGAGTGCAGGGCGCAGTGTGTTCAGTAGCTTGTTGTGTGCGAGTGCAGGGCCCAGTGTGTTCAGTAGCTCTATGTGCGAGTGCAGGGCGCAGTGTGTTCAGTAGCTCGCTGTGAGAGTGCAGGGCGCAGTGTGTTCAGTAGCTCGCTGTGAGAGTGCAGGGCGCAGTGTGTTCAGTAGCTCGTTGTGTGCGAGTGCAGGGCGCAGTGTGTTCAGTAGCTCCATGTGCGAGTGCAGGGCGCAGTGTGTTCAGTAGCTCGCTGTGAGAGTGCAGGGCGCAGTGTGTTCAGTAGCTCATTGTGTGCGAGTGCAGGGCACAGTGTGTTCAGTAGCTTGGTGTCAGAGTGCAGGGCGCAGTGTGTTCAGTAGTTCGGTGTGCGAGTGCAGGGCGCAGTGTGTTCAGTAGCTCGTTGTGTGCAAGTGCAGGGCGCAGTGTGTTCAGTAGCTCGGTGTGAGAGTGCAGGGCGCAGTGTGTTCAGTAGCTCGGTGTGAGACTCCTGGGTTACTCACGCACCTGTGTGCAGAGGGCGAGGCCGCAGGTCAGACTGGCTCAGCTGGGAGTGCGCCCAGTGTCATCCTGCCTTTGTGCACAAGGCTTCCCCATTCATCATACTTGCCTGGGAAATGGATCTGCGAACTGTAATTAATCGAGAGCGGCCGTGTCTTGCAGTTCTTTTGTGGCGTCTACACCTGGTTTGAAGCTGAGCCCTCCGGCTTGGGGCCTATAAACATGTCTGTTCACCCCGGACACACCTGCACCGACCACACGAGCACGGCTCTATACCCCTGACCTTCTCCTGACCCCGAACGGAGAGCCTGAGAACGTGAGGCCATTTCTTTATCAGCGCACTGTCTGCCTCATTCCACTCTCAGCTCTTCGCCAACAAACCGGGGGCACTGCTGTCGTTTCCCAAATCCGTGTCTCCCCACGTTCGGTGGTGTTGGGAAAAGGCAGTCCGGTCACGGCAGTGCTGTGTCTCGGCCGGACTGCTGACGCAGACGCCCGCAGAGCCACGTTTCCAGCACTGCTCTTCCACAACAACAAAGGCAAGAGTGCGAAAAAGAAAGGTGTTTTATTGCCAAATAGCGCAGACCGGAACAAGAGCTGAAATTATAAGACGAGAACAAGAAGGCTGCTTCTTGGGAAAAAGATCTCCCCACAACCACTTGTTTCTGTTTCGTCAGCACCTCAGTTCGTAACTCCTTTACAGCTCTAGTTGTCCGCTTGTGAAATCGGACGGGGGAGCGGAGGCAGAGGAAGAGAAGCAGAGGAGAATTAAAGAGAAGGAGGAAGAATGCAGAAAGAGGGAAAGGAGGAGGCGGGGGGGGGATACGGAGACTTGCTGGCACGGCGGTGTTGCGGGCTCAACCTCAGTCTGCAGGCCGCAGTCTGTGGCGTTGCCATGGCATCAGCAGCTGTAGCAGCAGCCCAGGGAGGAAGCTGGTGCTGGCACCCCCCTCCCTCCCACCCCCTCTCCCTGACCTGGCGCTGAACCCGGCCGGGGTTGGAGGTCGATGGCTGGGAGCTGCATTATGACATTGAGGGATGATGGCGGCAAGTCTGTAGAGAGAGGAGAGAAGAGAGGGAGACAGGAGAGAGTGAGAGAGGGAAGAGAGGGGAGAGGGGAGAGGGGAGAGAGGAGACAGGAGAGAGAGGAGAGAGGGGAGACAGGAGAGAGGGGAGAGAGGAGGAGAGAGGAGACAGGAGAGGGGGGGAGAGAAAAAGAGAGAGGTGAGCCACATGGAAGAGATGAAGAATAAAGGTGAAGAGGAAGGTGTGGAGGTTGACAGTTTAACACTGTTGATGGGAGAAGGTCGGATCATTCTGTGCAGTTTTCTCTGCGAGAGGAGATGGTCATTTTTCTGCTTGTTTTTATCCAGGAAGCGCTGGCATTGCCCCACCTCAACCTGTCCTCATGTCGTCTCATTTAGCAGAAGTCAGCAGAAAACTCGCCACAATCATACTGTGTTGGAAATGTTATAACAACAATAATGATAATTGACTAAATCTCTGATATACAATGATAAAACATTAACAGCAGAAGGCCATCGCTCTGGCAGTGGTTATTGGAAATCAATTCTCCGAAGCGCTCGTCCGCCGTCCGTCTGGAGGGCGGCGATGAGGAGGCAGTGGTCAGAGGGGCTGTGATCCACTCTGTGTGGCCAGGCAGCGTGCTCTGTCTGCGGGCGAGGTCTCGAATGTGGATCTCCCATTCCCCTGCGAGCTCGTTCCGGCAGGCTCGAGGACTTGTGTAAACTCAGCCCTGGAAGACAGATTCCTTGCCTGCCCCCGAGAGGGGTGCTCAGAGACCCCAGCACATCTCCCCCCCCGACTCCAATGTTTGAAGTTGGGGAAGAATTATAGCTTGTTCTTTTCTTGCCTGGGCTGTACAAAGGCTTTGCAGATCAGGGCACACCTCTTGCTGCTCCAGAGGTGCAGAGCCCCGCTGTCTGCACATGCTCAAGACACACACACACGGAGCCCAGCTGCACGCTCCAGCTCAGACACTGTTTAAACAGAGCCGGGATTTCTTGTCATTCCTGGCAGCCAGTGCTGCAAAACCGCTGCCACATCTGGGCTCCCTCCCCAGCATCCCCCTCAGCGGGCTGACCTGTTTTTAACATCTGCTTTGCCAGATCCTTGTTGCTCCCAGTGTGGGGATTCAGGCGAGAAACGCTTGTGCGCTTTGAGACAACATCACCCGGACATGTTTTCTTGCATGTTTGTTTCTTTTAGATTTAGGGCATCATTCCCCAAGTCACTGCGGGCACCAGCCTGCCACTAATGGGTGGAAGAGAGTATGTGTGTCTGAGAGCCTGTGTATTCCATCCATTTTTCTAACCACTTCAGGGTTGCAGGGGAGCCGGAGCCTATCCCAGCAAGGAACTGGCGGAAGGCAGGGTACACCCTGGACAGGACGCCAGTCCATGGCTGGGCCAACAGACACAAACACACCCACACCAGGTCCAGTCTTCGCAGAAGCCAATTATCCCACCAGCGTGTCTTGGACCTGTGGGAGGAAACTGGAGCACCTGGAGGAAACCCACGCAAACACGGGGAGAACATGCAAACTCCACACAGACAGCACCACAGATCCAGAATTGAACCCAGGGCCCCAGTGCTATGAGGCAACAATGCTAGCCACTCTGCCACTATGCCGCCTCCTATACATTCCAGTTTGAGGATCTTACTGGGTTTTTACTGAGGTGAAGGACATCCCCATTTGATTTTCTTGCCCTGTCAAGGTAAAAAGCTCAGCCAAAGTATCATTCGGTTTGATTCAGAACTTACCACACTTTACCATGACTTCCCTGTTTATTGAACTTGTGCAGTGAACCTTCAGAGTATCAGAAACATGTCTTGTAGGGTGTTGGTGTCCGAGACCAAGCATTCAGACAACTGGGGGACTCTGTTCTCCTAAACTAACAAGCTGGGAGGATGTCGGTGAGTCTGCACTGAGGACATCACTCAGGAGGGACAGGCAGGCACAAGGTCACGTAAACTGACTGGTTGGCATCACATACGTCAAAGAGCTTAAGTCAGTTCCCCAGTTCCCTGGGGTTGGGTCTTCTCTCCTGGTTCTCTATTTGAGAGTGAGAAACAGCAGTGACACCATCCCCTTCCCCTCTGTTTCTTTCTCTTCTGATTTGATGTAGCTGAAAACATGTGCAGAAACACGCATCTGTCTTCTGTTGTATGATAAGCTGGCCAAATACAAACTCTTTTCTTCCCCTCGGAGCTGGTGGCACTGGACAACGAGAATTCAAGCAGTGACCTCTTGTGGTCATGTCCCGTCACTGCGCCCCAAGACAGTCATCTTAATGAACGTCTAATAAGAGGTACTCCCTGTGTATAATAATGGCACACTAAAGGCACAAGGGTCTCCATGTCCCTGATGTTATTTTAATTTCCTGGGATATCCCTACTCGCATTGCCAAGGCTGATATCTCTAAAGGGTTGAGTTATGCAACTCTAATTTTTTTGGTCTGTTTTATAATACATAATCCAAGCTTAGAAAAGTATAGTGAACTGTGGCTTTGTGTTTGTGTCTGTGTTGTGTCCATGCTCTGTTCCCCAGAAACAAATACCTGCTGGACAGAGCCTATAACTTTATTAAGAGGACAGCAGGAGTGGAACTCCAGGATCATTCCATCCATCACTGGATACATAATAGTTTTCCCAGGATCCCAGAGTCCTGCGGGATTCGTGCTCTGGTCTATCTGTATTTCTGCCAGGGCCCACCCCCCACCATGTGTAGATCAGGGCTCACAGAGAAACGAGCCAAGTGTCCATCGGGCCTGGGGTTACTAGGTCACGGTGACCCTTGACCCCAGGTAACTGACCCCTGGGCAGTCCAGGCAGAGACAGACACTTCAGTTCCTGTCTTCAAGACTGAAAGGTCTGTCACATTCTGGCCCCTGAATCCCTGGTGTATGTATTGTACACCAATATCAATACAACACACCGTACCTGGTATATATGGCAGCTCTGTAGGAATAGAAGAATATATCCAGCCATTTTCTAACCACTGGGAGTCTATGCCGGCAAGCAATGGGTGCAAGGCAGGGTACACCCTGGATGGGACACCAGTCCATCACAGAGCAGACATCAAACATAGACAGAAGAAACCCACACAAACACATGGAGAACATACAAACTCCACACAGAGAGCACCCCAGGTCTGTAATTGAACCCAGGGCCCCAGCACTACAAAGAAGCAATGCTGGATGCTCAGCCCAGATGCAGCTCTCAGAATCTATACACTTCATATATATATACTTTAACCAGGTACAAATGCTGCTTTACCTGCCATGAGACACGGGACTGCAGACAGTGAGTTAAAGCAGAGTACACGATTCGTACACGAGGCAAGTCTGCTTGCTGATGGCAATATTGCAGTGGGGATCGCAGATCAGCAGCGAGTCCGTGACAGAAGATGCACCACAGTCACCCCCTGCCCCCTCTCCTGCCCCCCTCTCTCCATCTCCCTGCCCAGCTCTCTTTCCCCCTGCTTGTCATCCCTCTCCAGCCCCTCGCCTCGCTGCCTCGCTCCGGCTCCCTCTCTCGGCTCTGTGCGCCATGTGCGCGCGTCTCCCTCTCCCCTCTGATGAATCACCTTCCCCTCCCGGTGAACTCAGCTCGTAATCCAGGGGAAGCTGGAAGTGCCCATCGATCAGTGTCGCCCTCAGCCCCAGAGCCTCGCACAACACGCCAACAGCACGCCTGCACCGTGTGCGCTCACATGTGCGCTTGTGTGTGTGCCTGTGTGTGTGGAGGGGGGGATAAGGTGCTGTGCAGTATGCACATGTGTTCCCGTATGCTTTTGCTCGGTTTTGTGTCGTCGTGTGTGTGTGTGTGGCACCTCTAATCAATCAATACAGTGTGGATCAGTGGCTGGGGCTCTGGACTTGTAATTCCAAGGTTGCAAGATCAAATCCTAGCTGAGCCGCTGCTGTTGCACGCTTGAGGAAGGTACTTCACCCGATTGGCTCCAGTAAAATACCCAGCTGTAGAAATGGATGCGAATGTGAATCTCTTTGGACAAACCCAACAGCCAAACTAATTAGCAACAATACAGGGATTTTGGTAGATGTACCATGGAGGCACAATAGTAGAAAACAGGTTATTCTAGTTTGCTACATTGAGCAATCCATGAAAAATAACCAGGCACTGTTTCACCTGGGGTGATAGGAAAACAAATTCCTGTATATTACAACACTACTATATATACCTGAACTCCAGGTAATTGATCTCTTGCTTCATCTTATTGTCTCATGCATTCGAAATGTAGTGTGTGTTGTTCCTTCCACACCACAGTGGACTAACACTGTGTGAGGCGGCTCTGTGTGAGGAGGCCTGGTCACCTCTGTTAGGTGACCAGGCCTCCGGGCCTGTGGCCTTCACACCAGCCTCTTCCTGAACTGTCCAGGCTGAGGGCTGTTGGGCACGTGTCAGAGGTGGCTGGTGAGATGTCTCACATTGCTGTATCCCCTCTCTTTACTCTAAAGATCCAGGTCAGGGGGGAGCCTTAACCTATCTTGGCAAGCAACAGGCACAAGGTGGCTGGATGGGCATCCCCTCAGGACCTCAGGTTTAGGTCTCATCCGAAGGACGGCACGTTTTTACAGAATATTGTAAATTCCCATATGTCCCATACACCCTGGGATGGCAGTTCATAACAGGTCACACAACCACAGACACACCCACACCAGGGCCAGTTCTCTCTGAATGTCTGTGGGCTGTGAAACTCATATGTGTACACAAGGAGAACATGCAAACTCCACACAGACAATGCCCCAGAAATTCAACCCAGGGCCCCAGCGCTGACCACTCTGCTGCTCTTGCCCGATCTATAATGAAATATAATTCATTAAGATTTGCTGAATTCAAGGGGCAGGGCTTCCTTCACTGTTCTCTGCTGGGAACAAGCTCAGAACTGCTTCAGATCATGTCATTGAAGAGATGTCCTCTGCATGTCATGTCCTCTCCACCCTGAAGCTGACTCTCACGCCCCCTTCCTGGTGACAGTCGGAATTGCACCACCAGCAACTGCTTGCAGGCCATGAAACAACACTTTCCACAATATCAGTTGCTACCTCCTACACCCCACATTAAAACTTAATGAAAATACTTCTTGCATTTTAGGACCAAAAATAGGAAGCTCCACTTTACGCAAAGGGTAGTGGGAGTATGAAGCAAGCTGTCTTCCTGTGTTGTAGAACTTGAACCCCTGGGGTCTTTCGAGAAGCAGCTATATGAGATATATATGAAGACACTGGACACCAAGCAGGGAGAACAGGCTGAATGGTCTCTCCACTAGTTCATCACCATTCTACCTGTTCCATTATTCGTACCACCACCTGTAGCAGCTAATCGCCGAAGACGCAGGGCAGCAGGGCACGGCTGCACATGGGAACAGAGATATTCACAATCCGTGCCAGGGCTGGGTTTGGGACCTGGAGAGCTACAGCTCCGCGGGACATGGAAGGAGCACAAGCCCTTCCACATCGAAACGAATTCATGGCAACTAGGTTAATTGTGGATTCCATTAAGTCATTAAAACGAGTTCTGAATGGAAACCAAAGGGCACTGCAGCTGCCCAGGGCCAGGGTGTGTGCAGGTTAGGGAGTGGTCTGGCCAGTGCAAAAACATTCTACTGCACCAGATCCACCAGATCCACTACAGGGGTACCAGCAGTGAGGCACTCTCTTCTGCACACTGGGACCCCGGTTCAGATCACTCCTGCGATCAGCTTTGTTTTTTCACCAGTCTGAAGTCCACTGGCACCTCCACCCAGGTTGTGAGGAGGGAACCGGGGAGGGGACCTGACTCAGGTATTTGGGATCCCTAGAGGAATTTACAAAGTCAGTTCTTCAGAACCAGCAGCTAAACACAAACCAGGGGACACATGTGTAGACGAAAAGGAAGTGCTTTTAAAATTGCAGACAGGCTGTAAGTCTGCAGACTTAGGAACGTGGAACAGGCTGCCCAGCCATTTTGCTGTGAGATAATACTGTGACCACTTTCAAGATCATGAGATTATTCCAAATAATGAGGCTGCATGAGATCCTCAAATCAATTTGCTACTAAACCCCAAATGAGCTAGATGTGGCAAGTGGTTTTCTTCTTTTTATATATTCTTATTGTATATTGCTCCATTGCAGCACTGTGGCCCTGGGTTCAGTTCTAGACCTGGGGTGCTGTCTGTGTGGAGTTTGCATGTTCTCCCATGTGGGTTTCCTTTGGGTGCTTCAGTTTTCTCCCACAGTCCAAAGACATGGCTTCTTGGAAAACTGGCCCTGGTGTGTGTGTGTGTGTGTGTGTGTGTCTGTGTCTGTCCTGTGATGGACTGGAGTCCTGTCCAGGGTGTATCCAGCCTTGCTCTAGGATAGACTCCAGAACCCAGCCATGATCCTGAACTGGAAGAAGTGGTTAGAAAGTGGCTGGATGGGCGTATACCTGATGACAGCACGCGGCCCGTTCCTTGAGCGACTCGATTAGAAACAGGTCCACAACCTGCCAGCTGGGTCAGCTGCACCAGACTCCTG
Organism: Lepisosteus oculatus; assembly: GCF_040954835.1. Taxonomy (NCBI): domain Eukaryota; kingdom Metazoa; phylum Chordata; class Actinopteri; order Semionotiformes; family Lepisosteidae; genus Lepisosteus; species Lepisosteus oculatus. The sequence continues at coordinate 19,424,160 of NC_090696.1, forward strand.
GGGACGTGCACCAGTGTGTCAGACCGGTCTCCTTCTCTGGGTGTCAGGAAGGGGTGGGAGGTGACAAGGCCGGCGGGGCTGAACCGGAGACGCCCAGTGACGCCCAGTGGGTGTCCGTCTGTGAAGTGCAGGATTCCAGGTTGTCCCTCGGAGAACAGCGGAAGCACTGCTCCCCCGGGAATGCTGGGTGGGGTCTCTTTCCGTTGTCGCCAACGAGTTGTCTGTGTGAAGTCGAGGGCATGAAGGACACACAACGAGGAGGGCATGTTGGTGAATTGGAGAGAGTGTTGGACATTCGGGAGCCCTGGGGTGTGATTAAGACCACGCTAGCTCACAGAATAAATAACATGAATCGATTTTAACCATTTATTACCATTTAATACTTTTTATAAAGCTGACTTTTTATTGTAGAAACCACTGTAAAGAGATAAAGGGCAAAATTACGTCTGCACTGCATTTCTCAATAATTAAATTGTCTGCATAAGACTTAATGTAGGTCTTTTGCATGGGAGGACCGCTTGTTTTGCTAGTACCTGTGTCCCTATCCGTGTCGGTGTCGGCCATCGTGGGATCTGACTGTGTGGAAATCTGATTTTTAAAATCACTCCAAAGTGTCCCCATGGCTCCCCCTGGTGTTGCTTTTGTATCCTCCTTGATCAAATCCCCTCCACACAGGAGGACCGTCCGATCAGAAGCGAACGACAGGCCCTCCTTCCGGCTCCTCTGGCTAAGGGCACCTCACCTCCGCACTGGCGCCCTCTGGTGTTTGACAGAGAAACCGCAGCCAGAAAAGCTGGGAGTTTCTGCTGTCAGTTGTGCAGTGGGATCCAACTTAAAGCACAGGTAGAAACTCGGCAGGTAAGCCAATCCCTAAAGAGTCAAGCCAGTAGCACGAAAAGGAACGAGAGGATGGTGTTTTTGCCAATGCTAATTCATAGCCCTGACATTTTAAAATGAACATTTTAAAGCAGCCAGCAGCTGTATCACCCTGCAACTTGCAACTGGCAGCCCACTGCAGCTCAGCAGGTGTGAGCCTGGTCAGTACCTGGATTGGAGACCTCCTGGGAGAAACTAAGGTTGCTGCTGGAAGAGGTGTTAGTGGGGCCAGCAGGGGGCGCTCACCCTGCAGTCTGTGTGGGTCCTAATGCCCCAGTATAGTGATGGGGGACACTATACTGTAAAAAGGAGATGTCCTTTAAATGAGACATAAAACTGAGGTCCTGACTCTCTGTGGTCATTAAACATTACCAGGAAGTTTCTTGAAAAGAGAAAGTAAAGGTGTTGCTAAGGTGTCATGGCCAGATTTCCCATGGCCTCCTAATAATCCCCATCTGTGAACTGGCTTCATCAGTCTGTTCTCCTCCCCACTGATCGCTGGTGTGTGGTGAGCGTTCTGGCGCACTATGGCTGCCGTCGCATCATCCAGGTGGGGCTGCACACTGGTGGTGGTGGAGGGGAGTCCCCAGTACCTGTACAGCTTTTTAGTGGAGTGTCCAGAATAGTGCTATATCAGTATAAGGAATTCTTAATGAACATTGCTCATCCAGTTTGTCTCAGCCCCAAGCCCCCCCTGCGTGAGCGTCTGTGTCAGCCCCCCCGGATGCTGCACTGTTTGCTTTAGTGTCACTTTCCCAGCCCCCCTCCCCCCGGGTCGCCCTGACCTCTGAAAGCCTCACCCTGATGCCAGACGCTTTATAGGGGGCAATTCAGCTCCTGCTTTAGTCTCAGGAATGGGGCCCTTGGAATCAAGTGCAATAAAAGAGTGAGGCTACAGAGAGCAGAAGGAAGGAGGAGAATAGAAAGGAGTCTGGAGAGCCATAAAAGACCCAGATGAAATGACCCTCACCCAGACCCACAGCACACACTTCCTGCTGCTCACACTTGGGCCGGGCTCCCCGCTGATCCTCATTCGGCTTTTATTTCCACTTTCGGACTCACTCCACCAGAGGCTTCACCCAGAGCTCAACTGCACAGGGGAAGCAAAAAATGTGGCGGTCTTTTTTTTTAAAAAAAACAAACCAACGGATCTCCAAATCTGGGGCGTCCCCTCGTGGGGGCGTCTTCATGTTCCTGGGGATTGGCTCCGTCTGTGGGAACAGCTCTTCAGGTGTGTGCGACGGGAGCGCACGCAGACAGAGACCCACGCCGAGGCACCTCCCTCACCCAGGCCCTGTTACACCCCCCGGGCCTCACGCAAACACTCAAGTCCCAGGCTTGGCAGGGAGCACGCAGGCCTCAGCCCGACAGAAAGAGGATTTTGTTTTTTTTTTCTTTTGTTTTTTGTCCTAAACATTTTTACTTCTGTATGCTGTCCTTTCTTTTTTTTGCTTTTCCCTTTTCTTTTCAGCGTGGAGGATGATCTGGTCTGTCCAGCGTGGTCAGGGAAAAGTGATTTACAGCCCTCCCCTGTGAAAGGGTTGCAGCCCTGGGGGGAGAGAGAGAGAGAAAGGAGAGTTTCGCGGAGGGAGAGAAAGAGGGGCTGAGGATGGGGAGGACAGGCATGACCCTTGTCTCAAAAAAATCTGCAAACCAGTTTCTGCAAAACTGCAAAAATCAGCAACAAAGTTGCTGACGCCCTGTGACACCTGATGAAAGCCCTGTATTCTTTCAGTGTGATTTAAGTGTAGCTTCTGGTGTGCTGCGTCACAAGTGGTTACGAAACAGTGCACTTCTCTTCTCTGCTCCACAGAGATCAGACAGCCCCTTGTCAGCGAGGCATGTGTGCTGTGGGCTGGCCAGGGAAATGGACCTCTGCTATATATAAAAACCAGAGCACAGTAGTGCCCTCTGTAAACAATGGGCTACAAGCCACTGGCTGTAAACAGTGCCCTCTGCTGTTCACACAAAGTAACTGCAGGGAGGGAGGGCTTACGCATACACCTGCAACTGCACACCCACACCCACACCCACTGAGCCCCACACCCACTGGGTTATGCAAATGGCCAAATCGATTGCGTAATTAAGAGCTCGGCAGAAAAGGAGCGAAACTGAAGACCCCCCACAGGTGGGGCGGAAGGCGGGCCCTTGGCCCAGTTACTCCAGAAACCAAAAATGAAACCCCACCCAATCCAAGTATCCAGTGAAGCGAATACGAGGCGTTCCAACGGACGCAGGAGCTGCTGCACCAGACGGGAGGGAAGAGCGGCGATTAATCCGTGGCCAGCCCATCCCAGCCCCTCCCGCGGCCTGTCCCCGGCCACGCTGACAGCGCCGGCGCGGGCTGATTTATCGCGGAGTAAGTGGTTTAAGCTGCTCGTCTCACAACAACACCTAAACACATGACAGGCTCACTATAAATAAGCCCGGCGAGTGACTCCCGCGTAATTTACACCTCCGCTATCTCCTAAACTAACATGTTACCAGTCCGCGGCCTATATTTCATTGGCGGGGGGGCTGGACTCCTCGGTGATACTCGGAGGCGTGTCTGTTGGCAGCGAGGCCGCGTGGGGCTCTGCTCTCTGTTCACCAGCTCGAGGATGCTGGGCGTCCCGGGCCTCTTGCTCAGGTGGCAGGTGGCGTGTCCTGAGCTTCGGCGATTCTCTTCGGGGTGGATTAAAAGCAGCGAAGGAAGCCCGGTCAGGAACATGTGGCGTCTGTTTCAGGCCTGAGGGAGCGGGAAGCAGGCTGCTAAGCCGGCCCAGAATAAGATTTCAGCAGCACGTCAGCAGTTTTGCGGCCCAAGATCTCGAGTTACCAGTGTGACAGCATGAGAAAAGCATGGCTGCCCCTTCCCCATGCTAGTGAATCCACCCCCAGCAGGCTGGCACCTCCCAATCCGAACTCGCGATGCCAGTCACATCCTGCATTCTGAGAGCAGGGAGACACACACAGGCAGATGAGCACGAGAGAGAAAGAGAGAGAGAGAGGGAGCCTTCTGCCCCCGGGGCTGAGCCCAGAACTTAATTTACTGCCTGGCAATTAGTTAAATCACAGATTGCTCCAGCTCGGAGCGAAAAGGAGAAGTATATGTTTCACCTCAAAGGCTCTTTGATGTGTATCTCCTTGGAAAATTAGCTGTGTCCTAAACATGATAAAATATTGCCCCTACCCTCTGAGAGCATAGGAGGTGAAACATCACCAACCGCCTCTGTTCATTCAGAGCCCCTAGGGACAGTTCTGGGGGGGGGGCTGCCCTTTTTGTCCCAACCTGGAGCGCTGTGCACCCCAAGATGTTGCCTCAGTCAGGTATTGATTGAAACAGTCCTTCAACGGGGGAGAGCAAAAGCTCTCCTGTAGGTGAACTTCGCTCACTCGGTTCAGCGTGAACTCTGACCCCCCCCTCACACACCCCCCCCCCCCGCCCATCCCACACGAAGCCGTATCATCCCAGTTCAGCACAGGGCCAGCTGGATAAGGGCCAGATGGCTCATCATTGGTAAGGTGCTCTCAAAGGCAAGCGGTTTCCGAAACCTGGAGACTCTGTAAATGGTTAATGCTAGTGCCGTGCCATCAAAGGGTTCACCTGGTGAGAAAAAAAGAGCTTACCTGCAACTTAAACCCAGAGGGAAGAGGGGGGCCCCACCTGCATGCCTGCGACTGTGTGGGGGAAACGCATTTGAAACACCTGTACGCCCTCTAGTGGTTACTGGCGCGTCGGCGCAAGCAATTCTTCTCCACGCCTGACAGCACTACAAAGCACACTGCTGGAGGACTGATCTTTATCAGTTTGAGAAATACAAATATTTTTTTTACGATTAATATAATATGTGTTTTTTGTTATTATGTAAGAAGGCAGCAGGCAAGGCGGTGTGGATTCCTGTCGTTAGAGGTTCCTTCTGCAAACTTCCTCTTTTAAGAACTTTATTTTCTACAAATAAATACAGAGTAAATGAAAAAAGAACAGTGTTATATACCGACAATGGTCTGCATGTATATATGCACACATGAAGATGACAAAACCAACAGAAAAAAAATCATTTTCTCAGGTTAATGGGATCATGAATCATTTTAAAATGACATGATCCGGGCAGACGCTTGGCCTTGGCCCCGGGTTCCTGGGATCTTGGGCTGAGAGTGTGTGTCATATCCGTGCCGGTGATCCAGGACGGGCTCTTGTGTGCTTCGGAAAAACAGCAGGGCTCCTCTCCCCTTTGAGAGCTACCCCAGGACGTCCGGGAGGCTGGGTGCTCTCATTTGTTTTCCAGCTCATTCCAGAGAGGGAGATGAGAGACGGCTGAGCTCTTTGATGGGGTTGGGGGAGTGACAGGGAAGGGCCCTGACAGATGGTTCCTCTCTCCTGGCCCGCGGGCAGCAGGAGCATGAGAGTGTGTGAGGGTGGTGGGGGGGTTGCTCATTTGTGTGGTGTGTGTGGGGGTGGGGTGGAATTACAGGTGTTTGCCCTAATATTACCTGGGAGAAACTCACACGCCCTCCCCCCCCCCCAATGCAGCTCATGCCGAGGGAACAGCCCTGGGGCAGGAGCTATGGCCAACTCATCACCGAGCTCTTCCGTACCCTGAACATCCTCCCTCTGTGCCTCACAGTGGAGAAGTGGTTGGGGGGTGTCTTACAATGAGGGAACAGCCTTCCCCATCTCTGGTTCTTAGACTTCCTGAACAGGAGTAGCAGTTCAGGAAGCTACTCTTCCAGAGTAGCAGTAAAATCTAAACCCTTGCACCCCCAAAAAGCTGCACCCCACCCCACTCTGCCTCTTCTACACCTCCTTTTTGCATTCTCTGAAGACTAGGAACTCGTACCCTGCACCCCCAGACCCTTCCTCTGCTGCTTATTATAAAGAGCTGCAGCTCTTCTGTGTATCTGTACAGCCTCCCTCTGCTGTGAAAGGGCTGTACAGCACAGAGTGCTGGACCTGGGGGTGTTGCACAGCGCAAAGCCCAGACAGTCCAGTTTCTTTCACAGCAAGCCAGACAGGGTGCAAACAAGTAGAGCAAAGAAATAGGTGTGGTTTGGAAGGAGGAGGTGGCAGGGACGGGGTAGAGGAAAGGGAGGAGGGTCATATAAAATTAAAATTACATTCTGGCAAAAATTAAAGAAATTAAAATCTTCCCCCGCCCACCACCATCACAACACCATTATCACCATCTACATCACCATCACCAACATCACCACCAGCACTACCATTATCGACATCACTACCATCACCACCACCACCACCACTGTCATCATCACTACCATTATCACCACTGCACACAGCAGTGCTGCACCTGTAAGGGAGGGTGGCATGCAGGTGAGTCAGTGTGTGAGATGTGTGTGTGTGAGGGGTGTGTGCGCGCAGGATTGCCGACTACAGATCTGAGGAACGACCTTGTTCTTGGGAGGGGTTGCTCAGATTGAGGATTTCAAAGAGTTAGACAGCAAATACCTTTGTCCATCTGATCGTGTTAAATGTGTGAACTTCAAGGCTAGGGAGAAGACCATGGAGATGCTCTTGGCCTGTGTTGTGTGAGTACAGATCCCAGTACCTCGGCACACTGCCTCACTCCCACTCCGTGAGCTCTAGCCTCTAATCCAGACTGCCTTCCTAATTCTCAGCTCTAGCCACTGACCCACACTGCCTCTCTCCCTATCCCTGTGAGTTTCTTACTCTCGTGTTCCACACTCCTCCCTCCCACTCGCTCAGCTCTAATTACAAGTCAACTCTATGCTCTCAGACATAGATTTCCAGTCCAATTTGAATTTACTACAATTTCTGGCAACTCACCAGGTTATTATGCACTGCGTATGTAGGTTATTAGTATTTTGTAATTAAGTAGTATATCATTGAATCAACATAAAACAAAAACGTTACTACTGAAAATATTAGACGTGAAAAAAACGAATCGGCATATACAATGTAGTCGATCTAAAAGTAGGTTTCTTAAAAAAAAGTACATTAAAATGAAACGTGTGTAGTTCTGATTATTGTCACAGCGCCCAGAGTATTCCAAAGCGCTATGCTGCCCCCGTGTGGTGTCAGGCGGGATTGAGGTAAAGGCAGGAGAGCTGTGTTTCGGAAGTGCTCGCCCCGGGCCCGGTGAAAGCGCGCTCACAGCCCGGTGTGACCTTAATAAGCACAAGCCGCGACAAGACCGGCAAAGCCGACTTCAAAAATGCTCATGACACAGGAGCAGGGCGGAGGGGATACGGGGTGTTCCATCTCCTTTGTTCTGCCTTTGGCAAGAGGGAAAATACATGTTAGTTGTGAATTAATCAACTTGATTACTTGGGTCAACAACCAAACGCGCTTTTTTTGGGTATTGCCGGATTATGTTGTAGCTGTGTGAAAAAAAAACCCGTTACATGAAACTGAGCACCTCAAAATAAAAACGGCCAGTTTGTCTGCATTTCACGCAACACTACACATATACACAATCCCTGTGTAGAAACAGCGGTCCACCGCGGTCGCGTCTGCGTCAGGCCCTGCAGGCTGCACGCTTGGCTTTGCGCCGCAGACTCCGTGGGCGCGCAGTCTCACAACTAGAACGCGCGTGCGCAACAGCTGGGTCCACTTCTCGGGCGCGGCTGTGGCGGAGATCCACGCCGACTCGCGCACACCTGCACGCAAGCCCGCAGGCACCAGCCTGTACACGAGCGCGCGCAGGCACGCACTCGCACAGTCCCCCGCCACGGCTCACTGGCCGCTATTCATCAACATCGCGGCGGCTGCGGGTTATTAATTGATGTAATTAACACACTCCGCATGTTCGCCAAACTTAATTGGGATGCAGATTTAAGGGCCTGATTTACATACGTGTTCGCGGTGCCGAGAAAAGAACAGGCAGTTTCTGTTTCTCCGCCGGCTTGAGCGCTGAAGTCTTCGCATTCTATCACAAGACACGTATACTGTTTAAAACGTTAAATAGCAACCGCGAAACAAGAGGACTGAGCTTATTAGACGAAAACAGATAAATCCACAATTGTAATATTTATATCATTTCATTACAATTGTGTTCCCTCCATATCTGTTTTCGCTACGTGAGCAGAATTTGAATGTTTTTTGCACTCAATACCTTTAAAGCATATGAATATACATTAAAATAACTGAATCCTTTAATTGCCTTTGTCAAAGTGATAGATACGTTTGCATCACCAGCTTATTTGATTACCTACGTCTTGTGCTGTCAGCTGGTTTAATGCCTGAAGTAATTGAGTGAGCCTTTGCGTGATCGTTGCTTTTTGTACATTTATGCAGGCGTTTTATCCACATTTGGGGAAAAAATAGTTCGTGACTTTGATCGAGAAGAACACTAGAAGTGGCAGTTCCTCTGCCTGTCACTAGGGGGGGCAACTCTCCTGCCTCAGGGCCGCTGTGTGTCTGTCAGATTACCGCGGCTGAATTTCTTTACTCAGTCTGAATGCGGAACCTCTGTGCTCTGCGAGCGCACAGCCTGTACCCTGATCTCATCAGACACTCATCAGACCAGCAGGGGGCGCTCCTCCCTCTGCAGCAGGATTTCCGGACCAGGGTGCCAGTGTGATGACTGGGGGCCGTAAGTGGACGAGTCATCCTTTCTGTGGTGTATTCGGCTCAGGTCCTGGGCCATGAAAACCCCTGTTAATCCCAGTGTCCTGGATAAACTCCAGTCAGTTTAAACTTCCGCTGGATCCCCGTGGGGCAGCAGTGTCTCTCTCCTGCCCTGAGCTGCCCGCAGTGGGGCTCTCACTCCAGCGGGAGAAGACATCGAAGAACATATTAATAACCGCATTAATGCGAGGAATCCGACTCCAGCGGTTTTCAGCTCCGTGGTATTTCCAGATTTCCAGTGAGCCCTAAGGTGTCCTACTGTAACTTTAAGGAGCTGAAAAAAGTCCCATTTAAATAAAGCAAGTAATTAGCTTAGTAATTAAGTATACCCAGCATTACCCGGAGCACAAATGTGAGGACAGTGGTACCCCGAAATCCCAGTTTGGGATCGTCATTTAACTTCATTAACCCCAAACCGATAGGTCTAACAGGCTGACTTTCCTTCTCAAGTCCGGGGGGACTGCTGACGTCACAGGGACCTGTCAGTCCTGCTGGACAGCAGCTCCCCACGCGCAGCACGTCTGGGGGGCTTCATTCTGCAACACCTTCAAAGCAGAAACAATCGTTAGAGTGGTCTAATCATGCCGATAATTAGTGCGAGTTCCATCAAGGCTGAGATTGGCATCCCGTTACACAATTAAAGGCCGTTTCATAGAATGTCAGCCCCCCCCCAGCGCGAGGGACCTCGAGATGCTGGTCCACGCGGAGCGAGGAGCGCAGGGAGCGTGTCTCCGCGAGTTCGCACACCTGGGGGCGCTGCGCGAACTCCAAGGAGCCATTCTCACATACAGAGCTGCTCACTCGCTCCCTCTGGTGGACACTGGTGATGTGGCTGTGCTCCCACTGCCAGCGGGGAGAAATAGAGACAGAGGTGCACTTCCTACTGCACTGTGACAGATACTCTGGGATTAGAGAAACATCCTTCCCTAAATTTACCAAAATAATCACAGAATTCCCGCACCTGCCAGAATCACAACAACTCCCAATCCTTCTGGGAACTCAGTTGAACAGCAGGGGGCGCTCTCCTGTCACAGCCTGAGGAACAGTGAGCCTGTCTCCCAATAATGCTCCATATATTTGTATGTCAATGTACGATGTACGCTGTTTCTATATTGTAAATGTCTGTAGATTTTATGTTAATTGTATTTGTATGGCTTTGGCAGCACTGATGTACTCATTGGTCATGCCAGTAAAGCATGGTGAATTGATTTGATGTTACTGCCCCTGTCTGCTCACAACAGCCCGCTTAAGACGAGCCGGTTTCATGTGTAAGCGGCCCCTAGGTTGATTTCTTCTGTAAACCGATATATCTAATCGCTAATGGTGTCAACATCATGGGAACTACCGCTGTATAACTAACATACTGTACGCCGGGATTGTATTAGATTGAGGATCAAGGGCGGTGTTTTAGAGCTGGGAGCCCCAACAACAGACCGAGACAGAGTTTCGCCTCCTGAAAACGTGTCTCCGGAGGGCAGGGTCAGTCCAGTGTTTACTGTCAGCCGCACGACCGCACGACCGCACGAGTGTTACTGAACGGCTTCAACCGCTCAGCGGAGTCACCGGGCTACGTGTCCTCCCGGCACTCTCCGGGCGTGCTCGCCGCTGACGTACCGACATCAGGAGCCCCTTTGCCCTAGGGGGCGCCAGGGAAGGACCGCGGCAGCTCCTGAGATCAGTCTTTCCGGTTGGATTTGAAAGCCCTCGCCAGCTCATTAAATCACTCTGAGTTTGTGTCTTGTTTTTTTTGTGTAGCTTAGATCTAGTGCAGCTGGAAGTCTGAATGAGCTGCTGCTACTGGGAGAATAAAATGCATCGTGAAAATGTTGTTTTTTTTTCAGCAGTGTTTTTTAAAACACGGGAGCCGATCGGGTTGGCCTTTGACCCGTACTGTGGGTGCCCTCGCGGGCGCAGGAGGGAGAAGGTCTCCGCTAATGAGGCACTCGGTGCCTCCGAGAGGGTGGGCCCAGAGAGCAGCGGGGGGCTGGAATAAAGCCCGCCTGCCATTTTCGAAGAGAAACCAGAAACAGTAGGTGCCTGGAATTTAATAAAGGCAGCGGGCCGGAGTCTAGCGGGGCAGTAAAGACGCCCCGGCGCTTCACCCTGTCGTTTCCTGTCGCTGCCTCTGTTCCCTCGCGCAGATAGGAAACAGATGAGGGCGAGCGGGGCCCGGCTGCCCTCCCCGCCACGCGCGGTTGCCAGGACAACACATCTGCCTCGCGTTACAGCTGGCAGTGCGGCTTCTGCTCGGACACTTAGTACTGACGAGAGCTTCGTCTTCCCGAGAGGAGAGCATACCGGGGCCGATTCTTGCCTCATTTCCACTGTGTTCCTCGTGGGTTTGCTGCATTTTAATACTATAATTGACTCTGCTTTAGCGTGCCTTCATAGACATTGTCAACACTGCAAGTGTCTCTGGGTCAAACCATCACCGTGCCTTCACACTGCACTCTACACAGAAGCCTGCTTTTGCTACTGAACACCAGAATAAACGTCTCATGAGGACTGTTAACATCTTCGTAGAGTTCAGATGCCCTTAAATAAACGTTTTATTAAAGCTATGCTGTGCTCTGAGTAATATCCCATATAACATTTCCGGTTGTTTTTGACATTGGAGCCGTTTCCCTTTTGCAAGGAAAAGATATCCCGAAGCGCCGGAACGGAAGACTTCGACACAGACCCACGCAAAGCGACATTACGCAGCTCGAACTTGAAGCTCGACAGAGTCCTGAAAACCGGGTGGCGACGAACCCCGCTCCCCAGAGGGCAAATCTGGAAACAACTCGTGCACTTTACTTCATTTTGTAACGTGTACTATAGTATGCCCAGGCGGCGTGGAGAACGAGTTTGTTGTCACCGCCCACTGCCTCCAGCGCTCTTCCCGGTGGGTTTCCAGCTCTCCGTGTCCGAATCGCCCGAACCAGTTCGGGGTTCGGAGGGCGCCGCAGCCTATCCCGGCGTGAAGCAGGCGCAGGGCCCACCCTGAGCAGGACTTCAGTCCACAGCAGGGCACAGACACGCACACTCACACCGGGGCCAATTGTCCCAGGAGCCAGTTAACCCACCAGCGTGTCTTCGGACTACGGGATGAAGCCGGGGCACCTGGAAGAAACCCACGCGAACTCAGGGGGAACATGCAAACTCCAAACAGACAGCACCCTCGGTCCGGAAGTGAACCCAGGGGCCCCAGCGCTGCGCCACCGTGCCGCCTTCAACACACTTTTAAAAATGAATTTTAAAAGCGTGTGATACAGTTACTCACGGCACCAGCCCGTTTGAATAATCCGAGATGCTCGTGTTTCACACACTACCGCAACTGACACCAGCAGGTGTTGGGAACACGAGATGTTTGTGTAACACAGCCCTTGCACCACGTACACGAGGAGGCCGCGTTTTTGGCCCTGACCGAACAGGCGCTGTGGGCGAGCCGGTGATTTAAGGAGCGCAGTGGGGTCTGTCCGTGCGAGTCCCCCCCATGTCAGTCATCCGCCCCGGCGGTCTGTGGAGCCGGGTGCGTGTTCTCCCCTGGTGTGACCGGATTAGCGGCCCCGCTCTGCAGGAGGCGGAATCGAAACTCTACTCCGGGGCTTAGCGTGCTTTTTAAAGTGCGGAGCGCCAGGAAGTCGCCCCTCGTAAAACAGAGAAACAGTGTCCGAGGCGATCCGCTGCGGTTGCCCGGGTCTGGGGAGCTGTCACGCAGGACTGGGGGGGTGGAAGCGTGAGGGGATCGCTGGGGGTACCCCGGCAGTGCCTGAGGGGGTGGTGTGAGTGGGTTGGGGCAGGAGGAGGAGTACTCTAGCGGCTCGCTCGAATTTGGAGTGTCTTCAGAAGCTGAGCGGGACTCTCAGTGTTTTGAGCGTGATTGAATTAGTTCGCTTAACTAATTGATTTCCAGATTCCCTTATCTCTTAGTTGCGTAGCTGTTCTGCGTCTTTGTTCCGGGAGCAGAGTGCCCCGTTAGTTGTCGTGGGGCAGCACGTGTGTGTAACCTCACAGCACAGCCTCTCCGGAGCTAATGGTACCCCGAGCTGTAACTGGTTTGTACGCGTAGTTCAGACACACACACAAATAAATAATTGGGGTTATAAATTTGGAAGCGGCGTTCATCGGAGCAATTTACTTAACCCCAGTGTTGTAAATAAAGACCACCGTAATTGCTTTCCAGTTTTGGACTGTACGACTGCGGCGGACTAATTGGTGTCTGAGTGAAATAGATCTGTTTCCCCCCAGAGTTACGCCTCCGTTCGGCGAGGCCTGCACCGAGAGAGCGAAGGCGGCGTTTCACCGCCGAGACCAGTGCGGTAGGGCTCCCGCACCGTGTGTCCTACTGTTAAACCAAGGAGCCTTCACCAGATTCATAAGAGGGATATGGCATAAATCTCGTTGGTTTCGAGCCGATACTGCAACAGCGTGCGGTTTAAAAATCCTCCGAGAAAAGACTACAGCAAAACTAGCTCTAAGAAACATAATAATAAAGAAATATAGAGTTTATTCACTCTCCTCCACAGATTCCCAGCCACTGAAGTATACAAGTATTACTTTCATATGATCATCACGTCTTCTCTACGTGTCAGTGGTTCCTCTCTTATCCCACCTCCCCTCGGCCGATCCGCTGCTCATTTCTCCCCCGAGGCGTCTCGCCACCCCCTCCAGGCAGATACACGGAGGAAGAGGAGCGAAGCAGAAACGGAGGGGAGGCGATATCGTGTCCGTCAAGCATGGAATCTCATTGTCTGCGGCGCGTGGGAGAAGCCAGGCAATTCCGAATCGGCCGCGAGCCGCACACCCCCTCGCGCAAAACGACAAAACACGTGACCTCCCGGTTCTACTCTCCTCTTAACTTTTCTTATTTTTTTTTACTTGATCTGTTTGGCCGCAGTGCTGTGGCTGCATGAAGCATACCGCGCCTGGCCCTTTAAGATTCCCGTACAGGATTCACAGTTCAGGCCCAGACACGATGAGGCAAGACCCACAGCTCCCAAATTTGCAACCAGTGGAGTAACTCGGAAAAGACCTTGCCGTCTTCAACGAGGAGCGATTTGTGACGATGAGCTCGCGATGTGGTCGTGATAAAGCCCTTATCGATCAGGCGCCCTAAGGGTTGCATGAACAGTACAGCTCCTACATACAGCAGGTGTTCTGCACCAGCCCCAGCACACAGCATGTCAGAGAGGGGACTGAGAGATACTGTAGCTCTACCAGTTGAATTAAAGGAGGAGTTTAGAGAGGCCAGACTGCACCAGCACCAGTGGAGTTTAGCCAGGACACAAGAGTTCACAGCCCAATCTTTCAGTCATTGCAGTGGGATCTTTCATGACCAGGCAATCGGGACCAGTGTTTAAAATCCTATACTCGAGAGGGCATCTCCAACAGCACAGCGCCCCCAGTCACCATACTGGGGCACTGGTTTGGAATTCTGATCCAGAGGGAGGAGCCAGCAGTACTTACAGCAGCAAAATGGTGTTTTTTAGAGGTATCCCATTCCAGTACTGACCAGTACAGTGCTTAGATCTGAGATCCTGTTACATCTGGTAAAAATACTTTTAACACAGGGCCCATAATCAAAACTAGCATGGAAATGGTCTGCACAAGCAGTTACCAAATCTCCTGACAACACAGAGGCCTGCTGAAACAGGAGCTGAGCCCAGAGAAGAGCCCCTCAGCCAGCTGGTCCTGAAGCTCACTGACAGCACTGCTAGAGCAACACCCATCAGAGTGAACAGATCACACAGCAAGATCTCACCCGTAACACAACACACTGAACAACACTGTCTCACCCACTGGGACACAACACACACTGAACAACACTGTCTCACACACAACACAACACACACTGAACAACACTGTCTCACACACAACACAACACATACTGAACAACACTATCTCACCCACTGGGACACACACAACACACACTGAACAACAGTATCTCACCCACTGGGACACACACAACACACACTGAACAACACTATCTCACCCACTGGGACACACACACAACACATACTGGACAACACCATCTCACCCACTGGGATACACAACACAACACACACTGAGCAACACTATCTCACCCACTGGGACACACAACACAACACAACACAACACACACTGAATAACACTATCTCACCCACTGGGACACACACAACACACACTGAACAATACTATCTCACCCACTGGGACACACACACAACACACACTGAACAACACTGTCTCACCCATTGGGAGACACACACAACACAACACACACTGAGCAACACTGTCTCACCCACTGGGACACACACACACAACACACTGGGTTGAGGGACAACACAGCACGCTAAGCAAAGAGAAACAGACTCTGATGAACTAAAGGCTCAGTGACCACAGCCTGGACATAGACACTGGACACAGACAGACCTGGCTGTACAGAGAGGACAGGCTCAGTGACCACAGACTGGACATAGAAACTGGACACAGACAGACCTGACTGTAAAGATAGGACAGGCTCAGTGACCACAGACTGGACATAGAAACTGGACACAGGCAGACCTGGCTGTACAGAGAGGACAGGCTCAGTGACCACAGCCTGGACATAGACACTGGACACAGAGTGACCTGGCTGCCCAGAGAGGACAGCCTGTGCTCCCACTGACAGCGGGGAGAAACAGAAACAGAGATGCACTTTCTACTGCACTGTGATAAATACTCTGGGATTAGAAAAACATTCTTCCCCAAAATAACAAATATGAAAACCGAATACTAAAATTCTATGAAATATTCACCTGAAGAAGGCTCCACTGCCGAAACGTTGTTTCCTTTCTCTTCTTTTCAGCCAGGAATAAACCCGTTACCTGTTCCTTTGCTATAAAACACAGCCTGCCTTGACCACACTGCTCTGCCTGACTGAGCCCAGCTCATGGCCCAGCTTTCCATTTTCTCAACATCCTAATTACAGCTCAGTCTCTTAACTGCACCATTGGTTAACTGGAAATATGAGATTTGGAAAGATTACACGCAGTAGTTTAAGGAAACCTAACCCTCCAACACATCGAAATACTGAGAACAATAAAAGGGATCAAATTAATCATGGAAATTAGTCCATCCCACAACTCCGGACATGCAGGGTCTGCAGGGTGTCCAGTCCTGGTCCTGGGGAGGTCAGTGTGTCTGCAGGGTGTCCAGTCCTGGTCCTGGGGGGGGTCAGTGTGTCTGCAGGGTGTCCAGTCCTGGTCCTGGGGGGGGTCAGTGTGTCTGCAGGGTGTCCAGTCCTGGTCCTGGTGAGTCAGTGTGTCTGCAGGGTGTCCAGTTCTGGTCCTGGGAGGTCAGTGTGTCTGCGGGGTGTCCAGTCTTGGTCCTGGGGGGGGGGCAGTGTGTCTGCAGGGTGTCCAGTCCTGGTCCTGGTGAGTCAGTGTGTCTGCGGGGTGTCCAGTCTTGGTCCTGGGGGGGGGGCAGTGTGTCTCCAGGGGGGTCAGGCTCTCTGGGACCAGGATTGGTGACCTCTGAATTAAGGGTTTAAATGCGTTCCCTGAACTCTACCAGGAATAAGACCAAGATGTAAAATGTGTGAGTTCAGGGTTTTGAATTATTCCTCGCTGAAGTCTCATTTCAGAATAAATGTATATATATAATTATAAATATGTATGTGTGTGAAGTGTTGTGTTATTTATAAATAGAACAAAGGAAATCGTACAGGCACTTCTTTACACAGAGAGTGGTGGGAGTGTGGAACAAGCTGCCCAGCCATGCGGTTGAAACCGATACTTTGCCTTCCGTCCAGAAACAGCAGGATGAGATCCTGGGGTCAACTGACTTCCTAACTACCCCGCGGGTTACATGGGAATATCATGCAATGAAAATAATAAATAAATATAAATAATAGGTCTTTCCTCCCGGCGGCTGTCAGGGTGTATAACGCTGCCCTAGGCTAGGACTGTTAGCCCTTCATTTGCTCGTCTATGGACAGCATGTTGCTCCTTTGTACTTTTTGGACAATCAGTCTGTATAAACCTATGCATATTTTGCACATATTTTATTGTTTTTACGGTGACTATGATCATCACATTTTGCACACACCTATTATAAATAATAATAATTATAATAATAATAATTGCTTACACTTATATAGCGCTTTTCTGGACACTCCACTCAAAGCGCTTTACAGGTAATGGGGACTCCCCTCCACCACCACCAATGTGCAGCATCCACCTGTGTATTTATTTATTTTTTATTTATTTATTTTGTTGTCTTTTGTTTTATAACTATTCTGATGTCTGTTTTTGCTTGTGGTGGGCTGGACTGCTGTGGCACATCAATTTCCCTACGGGATTAATAAAGTCTTATCTATCTGTCTAATAATTATTCACATTCATTTGTTTTTTAATTCACCAAGCGCCTGTTTATCACCTTTGTATCGTTGCTGCAATTCCTTTTTTTTTAAAGGGGTAGAAAAGCGAGGGCGCCAGCGGCTGTAGTTTATATCCCGCTGAAGTGAGGCGGGCGGCGGCGGGGGTATCAATTCACCAGCCGGGGGATCCGCGCGGCGCTCTCGCGTTTCCGAAGCGCCCATAAACCCTGCAGCCCAGACAGCACTGGAGAAAGACGGCGCTGAGAGGAAAATAAAAGCGCTCTGCCCTGTCAGGACGGGGAAAAAAATCGCCCAATTTGAGGCGGGGAGATGGGCGCTTCGGGAGGAATTAGGCAGCTGGTGTGGAAGCGCGGCTCGAGGCTCCGGGGAGAGGAGGAGCGGCTCGCGAGCGGCGCGCGGCCTCGGACCCGGACGAGGCCCCGTGAACGGCGTCGCGAGCCGAGGCCGTTAGACGCGGACGCCGGTTGGTCTTACTGTAATTCATGAAATAACGACAGGCGGCCTGAAACGTTGAGGCCATTAGGATTAAACGGAATGAACTCGTATACCGCCTTTCAGTAATGAAAAGGGTCATGAAAGGTTACTTTTACAGGTACAACATCAACGAGGTCGGGGTAGAAGCCGACCTTCACCACAAGACGTGCTCGTATTGGTCTTAAAACTTTCTTTGTGTAAAGCATTTAACATAATGGATGAGGCTGGGGTTATAATGATTCACAGACCTAGTCTGAACAACAGCATTCTGTTTCCTCATCTTTGCTGTATATTCCCTATTCTTTGACCTGTTTTCATACACATCTTCCCATCCTATCCCACCTCTGTTTTCATATGATATCCACTCACCAATTCTCTTACACATATATACACGTGTACATTTAGAGCGTACACGTATACAAGTATATACTCTGAGATGAGACGGGGGCGAAGTGGTTGGCATTGCGGTCTCACAGAGCTGGGACCTAGGTTCAGTTTCAGTCCCCAGGCGCAGTTCCGTCTGGAGTTTGCATGTTCCCCCAGTGGTGGGTTCATTGGCTTAATGGGAAAACTGGCACTGGTGCGAGCGCGTGTGTCTGTGTCTGTGTCTGCGTCTGTGTGTGTGTGCCCTGCGATGGACTGCTGGTGTCCTGCCCAGGGTGTACCCTGCCTTGTGCCCGGTGCTTGCTGGGATAGGCTCGGGCTGCCCCCTGATCCAGAATTGGATGAGGCTGTTTAGAAAAGGGATGGATGAACTGGGCTGCACTGGAAGGTTTATTCTCCCCACAGCGTGGCTTTAATGTTCCTGTAAGACAATTAGGGATTTCACTCTGCTTCAGAAAGCTGTGACTGCCTGTCAGCTTTGCACCACTTACCCACATAACCTAGTCTTTACGCAAGCTTAATGCGTCTGTCCAGTTTGTGTGCGTATGTGCAGCAATATTCTTTTCTCAAGGGGGCGATCATATTATCCGTGATTAAGTGGTTATAATTTTTAGCATTCTTTTTATCTCTTTTCTTTTGACTTCCTCCAGCTAATTTACGGCCCAATTACAGCCCTTGGACAAGCCCAGAATTATGAAGGGACACAAATTACCGGCCTCTTGGAGAGTATTGCGTAATTGAAAAGCCGCGCGGGCGGATCAATAATGAGCTTCCTCCCGCGGGTTACAGCAAGCGTGACACCAGTCTCTGCTGAAATATCGCCCCGGCGAACCCAGGCCCCCCTGAGCGTGTGGGACACCGTCTGGAAGCAGGGGGGTCAAAGGTCATCCCCCCCCCCCCCCCCGGACCCGCTGGTATATCCCCGTGCGTCTTCTGTTTAAAAACAAACAACCACATGTTCTGGTACTGCCTGCATGTCTCCTGCACTGCTCCCTCTCTGGGGTTTTTTCCAAGTGGTTCTGGTCTTTAAAAGGCACTATATAGCATTTCAGAAGAAAAACAACAGATGGGCTGACTGCCTGGATGTTTTTGAGCATTGGATTGTGGGAAACCTGTCCTGACAGAACCCCGTGGGGCTTGGTTTAAAGCCCACCCTACCCCCCTACGCCCTCCCCTCTGCTGCTGGTGGGGGCAGAGCCTTTGGCCTCCAGCCCTCCAGCCTCACAGCCCCGATCAGCCCAGCGCAGGGGTGAACAATCCTGGGTGTCTGCGGGTTCCCATCCGCCCAAGCGGCTCGCTGTTGCCTTGATGGGATCAATACACCAGCTTCTCCCCGCTCCTGTGTCGAAATCGAAGAGCTCGGAGACGTCGGGAAGAGGCAAAGGCGGAAAAGGACTCGGGAAAGGAGGCGCGAAGCGTCACCGCAGGGTTCTCCCCGACAACATCCAGGGAATCGCCAAGCCCGCCATCCCGCTCCTGGCCCGCCGTGGCGGAGTGGAGTGGGCCTCCGGGCTGATCTACGAGGAGACCCGCGGGGTGCTGAAGGTGTTCCTGGACGCCGCGGTCATCCGTAACGGCGTCACCTACACCGAGCACGCCGCTGGGAAGACCGTCACCACCACCGACAGGACATGGCCCGCGTCCTGCAGCGCCAGGGTCGCATCCTGTCCGGCTTCGGAAGCTAAACAGGAGCGGAGCTTCTCTGCCGGATTGGAAACTGATTTAAGCCCAAAGGCTCTCTCAGCTCTTTAGCCTGAATAGCTCCCTTGGAAAGAGCAACAGGCATTAAATCTGAGGATCCAGGGTTTAAGTCCCTGTTCGGGCAATTGTGTTCCCCCTTGCTCTTTCGGTGCCAGGGCTTTGAAGCTTTGCAGGCTCAGCTCCCCTCCGGGACAAGGACTGGACAGCCCTGCTGCGGACACAGCGTCCCCTCCAGGACAAGGACTGGACAGCTCTGCTGCGGACACAGCGTCCCCTCCAGGACAAGGACTGGACAGCCCTGCTGCGGACACAGCGTCCCCTCCTGGCCAAGGACTGGACAGCCCTGCTGCAGACACAGTGTCCTCTCCAGGACCGGGACTGGACAGCCCTGCTGCAGACACAGTGTCCTCTCCAGGACCGGGACTGGGCAGCCCTGCTGCAGACACAGTGTCCTCTCCAGGACCGGGACTGGACAGCCCTGCTGCAGACACAGCGTCCCCTCCAGAACCAGGACCGGATACCCTTGCCTTAGAGACTTCATCAGTATCAGACTTCAGCCAGCAGCTGTATCACCCTGCAACTCACAACTGGCAGCCCAGTGAAGCTCAGCAGGTATGAGCCTGGTCAGTACCTGGATGTGAGACTCCTGGGAGAAACTAAGGTTGCTGCTGGAAGAGGTGTTAGTGGGGCCAGCAGGGGGTGCTCACCCTGCGATCTGTGTGGGTCCTAATGCCCCAGTATAGTGACTGTGTCTAGTGTGTCTATACTGTAAAAAGTATAGATGAGACGTAAAACTGAGGTCCTGACTCTCTGTGGTCTTTAAAAATCTCAGGGCGTTTCTTGAAAAGAGTAGGGGTGTAACCTCAGCGTCCTGGCCAAATTTCCCATTGGCCCTTACCAATCATGGCCTCCTAATAATCCCCATCTATGAACTGGCTTCATCAATCTGTTCTCCTCCACACTGGTGTGTGGTGAGTGTACTGGTGCACTACGGCTGCCGTCACATCACCCAGGAGTGGTGGTGGAGGGGAGTCCCCATTACACACAGAGAAGTTACAGAAGTGCCCAAGAGTCAATTTAAGGTAAATTTGATGTGCGAGAATACAGCTCTTTCATGGTAATAATTTAATTTAATAATTGCCTACACTTATAAAGCGCTTTACAGGTAATGGGGACTCCCCTCCACCACCACCAATGTGCAGCATCCCTGGATGATGCGACGGCAGCCATAGTGCGCCAGAACGCTCACCACACATCAGCTATCAGTGGGGAGGAGAGCAGAGTGATGTAGCCAATTCATAGATGGGGATTATTAGGAGGTCATGATTGGTAAGGGCCAATGGGAAATTTGGCCAGGATGGTAGGCTGAAGAGTGGCGTTGTTCCTGCTCCTCTCCAGACACAGCCCCCCGGTCCTGATCCAGGAGTGGAGCCGAGAATCACCCTGTGTGCTAAACAGGTGGAAGCATTAGTGAGGATGGGTGAATGCCGCTAGACAGCAATGCCCCTATCCTTTTCCATCTTATCCTATTTCAACTCATCCTGTCCTATCCCCTCCTATTCTGGTTTGTCCTATTCTACGCTTTCTTAAGTATTGCAAAAACGCACGATGGGTTGGACAACAAAGACATCCTGTGGCCCCCAGCCCACCCCTCATTTACCTCAGGCCTACCTGCCTGACTGTGGCACAGCCCCCCTCCCCCCAGACACCCCCTGCACCCCAGCCTCCTTTCCTCCTTCCTGCCCATAAAAAATTATCCCAGCTCGTGGAGGGCAAACCGTTAGCATTTGCATTTTATTACAGGCGCAGAGATTTAGAGAGAAGGATATATCAGAGCTGAGCAGACAGGATTAGTTAACAATACATTATCTGCCTTTTATGGCAGCTATAACTCTTCCCTGGGCCAGGAGAGAAGGAGGAGAGGAGGGGGGGGGGGGGAGGGTAGCAAAGGGAAAAGACAGACCCCAGCCAATCATCTCTTCCCACAAGATAATAACCCCAGCGCCACAGCAGGCTGACTTTTAGAGAGAATTTTCTTTCTCTTTGTTTTAGTCTCATACTTATTCTTGAATCTGTCTTGCTCCTTGACTGAGTGTTTCTCACTTCTCTTATGTCTCTGTTTTTCCATGTCTTTCAGTCTGTATCTGCCCTTCTCTCCTCTCTCACTCTCTCCTGCTCTCTCACCCTCTGTCCTGCTCTGTCTCACTCTCTCCTGCTCTCTCACCCTCTGTCCTGCTCTGTCTCACTCTCTCCTGCTCTCTCACCCTCTGTCCTGCTCTGTGTCACTCTCTCCTGCTCTCTCACCCTCTGTCCTGCTCTGTCTCATTCTCTCCTGCTCTCTCACCCTCTGTCCTGCTCTGTCTCACTCTCTCCTGCTCTCTCACCCTCTGTCCTGCTCTGTCTCACTCTCTCCTGCTCTCTCACCCTCTGTCCTGCTCTGTCTCATTCTCTCCTGCTCTCTCACCCTCTGTCCTGCTCTGTCTCACTCTCTCCTGCTCTCTCACCCTCTGTCCTGCTCTGTCTCACTCTCTGTCCTGCTCTGTCTCACTCTCTCCTGCTCTCTCACCCTCTGTCCTGCTATGTCTCACTCTCTCCTGCTCTCTCACCCTCTGTCCTGCTCTGTCTCACTCTCTCTCCTCTCTCACCCTCTCCATGTGCAGACTGGAGAATTTCCTCACTGTAGTAAAGGTATTCTGTGGGGGGAGTGTAGATATAGGACAACCTCATTTTCCGGCAGATATTTCTTTTGATTTTAAAGCAAACACATGAATCTCCTCCCTTCACTGGCTGTATGGATCGACGGAGTTCCTCTCTGTACCACACAACGATCCCCCCACAATCTCTAGCCTTGAGGGATTGAGGGGTCTTTAACTGTGGGCTCAATACCTTTCACTATGATCTCCTCGAAGCCCGAGGGATAGTGAGTGTCCAAGTATTACCGGTGCCTTTAATTACATGTCAGATTCAGAATTCGAACCTGTAACCTCCCCATTACAAGACTTACTCTAGAGGCCGCCTGACCCCTGTCCTTCCCTCTCATCCTCTCTCCTTCTCTTTCAAAGAGCTTTATTGGGATGGCCGATGAATTACAGTGTTGCCAAAGCAATTACAATTAGCAAGACATTTACAACAAAACATATTATTGAGCGGCTCCCTTCCAGGTCCTGAGGCTGTGTGACCGAGGATCCTGTACTGCGCTGCCTATTTCCCCTCCGCGCGATTGATGGCCCTTCCGGCTCTGGAGGCTGCGGGAATTGTGGGGTGTCTGTCTGATCTAAAACAACCTCCCTCTGCTGCCCTCGGCCTCGTGCTTCCATTCCCCTCTCCTGCTCCGCGTTCTCTCCTCTGGGCCGGCAGGACCCGGCTCAGGAGGCAGGCAGGGGGAAGGGAGGTCCGACTCAGGTGGCTATGTGCTTTTCAGCCTCTGCCTCTCCTGGTTTCCTGAAGAAGGACTGCGGACTCCAGCGATCAGACTGTGCCCGGGCCCCTGCGGGCTCATCCCCCATCCCGGCACCGGCCGCCCAGCTCAGGAAGGACCACGCCTGGGTGATTTTCAATCGCATGGAGCGGGCTGGTTCCTTTTTCACTTGCGTTCGTGCCCACACGCCGGCCTCCGGAGTCCATCCAGGAGCCAGAGGCGCAGTGTACGGTGATGGACAGAGCCAGCATCTCACTGCAGCACCGGCTGCGCGGGCCCCTGCTGCAGGCCCTCAGCCTAGGCGCCGTCGGAACACCCTGAAGGTTTCGAAGGTGACAGAAGGTGGCGTCTTCAAAGCCGTGTTGCGGTTTTAATGCGAAAACCACTGAAACGGTTTATTTTCCTATTTACAGCCCCGGCAAGAAACTGCAGGTACAAAGAGGGAAAGGCGCGTATCTCCTCACAGTGACCTCCCTGGGGTATAATCCCAGCCCACCTTCCCGAACATACGAACGGTTTCATAAATTATGCACGGCTCATATGTGTGCTGTGACATGCAGGGAAGGTGATAAATAATTTATGATTTATCTCAATCTCAACATCAAGGGTGGGGGGGGCGGGGAGTGAAGGTCAGGTTTTTGGGTTGCTGTTTTAATCTGCAGACGTGGGTATTTTCCCACCTGCTAATCCTTCTTTTTCTCGACAATCATTTTCCTGGCCTGGGGTTTGCAAGCAACAGCCCCACCACCATTCCCTCCTCAGATACCTCACATAAAACTGGCATTTTGTAGTAAAAGTGCGATAAAGTGCGGAACATTGCAGCATGATCATGGCAATGCACAGAGAAGTGTGGCAAAGCCCAGCCAGCTCATGGTGTGGTCAGTTATGGGGATGATAAGGCTGCGCACACACGCTGGTTGAGCTTTCTGATCGGAGGATTATGCCAGAGGAGGTTCAGGCTGTCTCCAGATGTCAGAAGAGCACGGCCAGGCCGTGTGATCAAGGAGAGAAGCTGCCCCCTGCTATAGTCATGCGAATACCTTCAACCAACTCTGTGTCACATCACAAAGCGCCCAGAGAGAGCCGAGGCAGGATGCAAGAGTGTGTGTGCACGAATCTGTGTGTTCATGTGAGTGTGTGTGTGCACGGATCTGTGTTTCGTGAGAGTGTGTGTGTGTGCACGTCTCTGCGTGATCATGTAATTGTGTGTGTGAATGGATATGTGTGAGTGTGTGTGCACGTCTCTGCGTGATCATGTAATTGTGTGTGTGAACGGATATGTGTGAGTCTGTGTGCACGTCTCTGCGTGATCATGTAATTGTGTGTGTGAACGGATATGTGTTTCGTGTGAGTGTGTGTGCACATCTCTGCGTGATCGTGTGTGTGTGTGTGCACGAATCTGTTTCGTGTGAGTGTGTGTGCACATCTCTTGTGCATGCATTTGAGTGTGTGTGCACGGTTCTGTGTATTCATATGTGTGCGTGCACATCTCTGTTTAGTCATTTGAGTGTGCACGTCTGTGTGTATTCATATGAGTATGTGTGTGAGTGTGAGTGGTGTATGTTTCTCCACCCCAGTCGCCATAGCGGTGGGCATCTCAGGGCAAGGGAGAGAGAGCAGGAGGTTCTGGGTAGGGGCGCAGGGGCGCAGGGGGGCAGGAGGATGGAAGGAAGGACATGAGGGTCACGGGCCTGCGAGGTGCTGACAGTGATTGAGGCTGCTCCCAGTCCTCTGTGCCAGAGCGGCTCTCCGCAGTCATCTGTTTGTGTTTATGTGCTACAGCAGACTCCGCTCCGCCTGTCGGTCGGGGCCCACTGGAACCAATTTGTGCAGGAGGTTATGCTGCAGCTGCTTGTGCAGAAGCACACACACAAACGCACATACACCCGCACAGACACATGCGTGTACACACCCCCTAAATTGGATCACTAGGGACCCCATTCACCCCAGATCAAATCAGTTCATGCTGACTCCCTCGGAGATCCTAAATCACTTGAGACGAATGAGAAGACATGGTAGTAGTCCAGAACGAGAAGGCTTGTGTTCCATTATTAATTGCAACATGAGATGTTGCTGACGAGAGGTTAAATTAGCGAGGGAGGGGGGCTGTGGTCAATCACTGGGCACGGGGCACTGGGCACTGGGCACTGGGCACTGAGGCTGTGCCTGTTCTGAACTGGGCTCGGTCTTGGGGTTCAGCCTGCTGCCACTCTGCTTCATCGTCTCTCTATTGCTCATGCCAGCAAACTCCTGTTCTTCTGCCAGTCCAGAACCGTGTCCTGAGCAGGAAGGTCGCAGCCGCTGGGATCCGCGCTCCTGCACATCGGCACTCCGCACTCTTAACGGCCCAGCGTCCCGTTGTTTCTCCCGAGCTCGCCTGTGGTAAGGAAGAAAATATCCCTGCCTCCACCCCCCCAGATAAAAACAAAGCCAGGCCCCTCTGAGAGAATGGCTCCAGCTCTCCTGCACACAGAGCGGTTTTAAAAGCCTGTCTTTTATAACCTCTCCACCCACCCCCCACCACCGCCACCTCCACCTCCCTGCCCTCCCCTCCAAATCCCTGGCCTGTGGTTAATAAAACCGGAGGGCCTGAAATTTACTGGTGACCTTTTGCATTCCATTTGGAGCAGGAGCAGCCTGGAGATCCTCTGCTCCCCTTCCGCAGTGAGTCATCCAGGGAGGGAGACGATTGAGGGGGGGAGCAGGAATGGACAGGGGGTGTGGGGGGGGGGGAGGAGGCTGGGGTTTGCGTCCAGCTCTCCGGCTGTTAAATGCCCCGCACCCCCCAACCCCCTCCGTCACCTCCCCGGCTCTCCTTGGAATTTGGATCCATTTTGCTCCAGAGAGGGATGGAGAGAGAGTGGAACATGGCGGCTCCGGCAGCCTGGCTTTCTTCTGAGGCATGGAAGCCGTGGAGCTGCGGGTGGGCTTGTCTGTACCGGAAGGGATTAAGGAAGGAGCTCTGCAGTGCCGACGAGTGTTGACGGCTGACAGAGCTCCTCACCGGCTGCGGGCAAAACTCCAGGCACCACAGGGAGCAGGCTCAAGCACCTCCGCTGTAGGACACACCCGTGTGTCTCGCAGGGCCAGATGCAGACGCTCTAGCAGGAAGGGTGGCGTCTCACCCACGTGCGGCCTGAGTCTGCACTGGGCTTCTGGTCGAACCTGTCAGGGTTTTGCGAGTGTACACCGAGCTGCAGGTCCGACCGTAACCCAGAGAGCAAGAAATCATCTCGGGTTCCCCGACGGGCACTCTCCAGGTTAGCACGCAGGAGATCCCGGAGACGGAGGCTGACGGTCTGCAAACAAGCCAGCCAACGGCGCTGGGGGTGGAAAAGCCCCATTTCCCGGCACTCGCTGGGAATTTAATTAACCCGGAACAGAGACAGCTGTAAACGGAAACCAGATATCTGCCAACGCTGAGGGGGGAGGGGGGTGTCACCGCTTGGAGCAGCTCGCCAAACCCTCGGCCAGTTCAGAAACCACAGACAGCGCAGCTCCCATCACATGCTAGCATTGCGCACCCAGTCCCCCGCGCTGACAGGCCAAAGGCTGAATCACATGCAGCTCGTTTTCCGAAAGACCTCAATGCAACCTTTCATTAGCCCAAATCAGCCCAAATCAGACGTGACTCTGACTTGCGCTGAACCCAGTGCCCACTGCGGAAACAGCTATTTCTCCATCGGTCTTTCAGTCATGTGGGGTTTAGGGATCAAGAGAACCATGGGACATCTAACCGCACTATGAAGCATGTGCCAGTCTCCCTGAAGCAGCTTTCTGCCAGTCCTGCATTCCCAGTGGGTTTTCCGGAAGGCTGGAAATATCCACACATGAACTGTGGGGTGAATAAGAAGTAACTTGAGCATCCACAAATTAAACTTCTTTACACAAAGGCTGGTGGGAGAGTGCAACAGGTTACCCAACCGTGTTGTTAAAGCCAATACCCTGGAAACAGGACGCTAATGATTAACGACCAAATTACTTAAATGGGCCAAACAGTGTCTGTGTCTGTATGTCAATTTACAGGAAGTGCTTGATAGACGTAGGCAGTCGCTAGTCCATCACCGTGACATCCAGATGCCACATCGAACCCAGGACTCTGGTGCCTCTGGCCATAAAAACGCAAGGTCATGGAGGTTTTCACAGGGCCTGTCCTGAGAGCCACGCCTGCCCCAGAACTAGTGACTCAGAGACACATATTGGTTGCATATTGAAAAACTGCTTGCAAGATTAACAAAAATCTCTCTGGTTATGAAAAAACGCTGCATGGGGAAAAAGGATTTATAGGCCCTTGGGGGCCCCAGTAAGAATGCCCACTGAGAGAGGATGGGGGGGGGGGCACTGTGTATCTGTGCCAGCCAGGCATCTGTCCTTCCTCCCACGCACCACAATCCAGTTTAATTGAAGCCATCGATCATCGAGAGGTTTGACGAAAATTGATGGGCCTTTCTTCCGAGAGACAGAAAGAGGCAATTTATTGATCTGGCAGCTGTTGCTAATTACTCAGATGAGCAAGAGAAGAAAACTTCTTTCTGCAGTTAGCCCTTCAGAGTACCAGGCTCCAGGATGGCCAGGAACTCCTCTCTCTCCATCTCTCCGTCTCTGTTTTCTACATCTTTATCTCTCTTACTGCATGCACAACAAAAAAAAACAGTATAAGTGCCGTGCACCTTCTGGATGCAACAGGCATGATTGCCTTCATCGGGCAAGGTGATGAGATCAGGTGTATTATTTCTGTGTCTAGGTATCAACCAAGATAATCAAAATAAAGGATTTCATTAAATACAGGGATCTTAGGCTAAAATGATCTGCGTGGAGTTTGCAAGCTCTCCCTGTGTTCAGGTGGCTTTCCTCCGGGTGACTATTCATGAGTGACCGGTCTTCCTTCTCCGTCATGACCTGGGATTACTCCGGCTCCAGCTCTCTCCTGGAGAAGATCCTGGTGGCATTTGGGACGAAGGAGGCGTTGGGGGAGCATGGTGATGGCACAGTGGTCAGCATCCCTGCCTCACAGCGCTGGAGCCCTGGCTTCAGTTCTCGGGGTGCTGTCTGTGTGGAGTCTGCATGCTGTGCTGTGCTGGCATGGGTTTCGTCCATGTGCTTCGGTTTCCTTCCACCGCCCAGAGACATGGGGTTAACTGGATTCTGGGGAAAGTGTGCCTGTTGCTTGCCAGGATAGGTAATGGTCCTGGACGATGGATGATGGCGACCATGAATTGGACAAAGCAGATAAGAAGATGGATGGATGATGCACTAGTAAGGCCTCATTTAGAATGCAATTTGGTTAGCGCATTGTCTGCTCTGGCATCAGTCTGGAGAAGAGCAACCAGGCGTATTCCTGAGCTTGGGGAAAAAAACTACTCAGCGCATTTAAAACTGAGAACAGGAGGCGCTTCTTTACACAAAGGGTTGTGGGAGAGTGCGACAAGCTATCCAGCCACATCCTGGCTTCGTTCGAGAAACAACGCGATGAGCTGCTTGCCCTCCCCAGGTTTAAAGCTGTCAGGGTTATGTTACGCTCTCACGAATCTGCTGGGTTCAGCGTTATGTAATGACCCCGCTGAAGACGCAGGGAGCCATTCTCTTGGGGCGTAAGGGTGGCATTTGTCCCCACACCGGGCAGGCACAGAGTAGCTCCTTTCTCTACATAGGAAATGGTGTGCTCCTTGATAAACTCATGTATATGCATAAAGTCATTTGGTAAAAAAAGTGTGTTATAAATCATAATAGTGTTTACACGTCCAAACTAACAGTGCGAGAAGTGTGCTCTTCGAGTAAGACGGCACGGGGTGAAGGTGTGAAGTTTTCTGTCTGCGATTCGTAAAGCGTTTGCGTACACCGATCTCGGGGACCTGCTGGCCGCGAAGACATTTCTGGTGCAGGCTCGCCTTAACTTGGGCGCCCTCTGCCGGTGTAATAATCCGCGGCCCCATTACAAAGAATAAAAAGAACAAACTTCGATAACGCAGAGGGGAGAAAAATAAGGAAACGGTGACACCTTGGCCTAGGAGGAACTGTACAAAACTCTATTATTTACAGGAGTAGTCGGAGCCACCCAGCATTCCTGCTAGTCCAGTAATTACAATTTATTCTTGTTTCACTCACTGATATACAGAGTTTGTCTCCAAAGTCACGTACTGTACGGAGCTACCTGTTCGCGCTGTTCAAATCAATATTTGAAAAGGAGAACTTCAGCGGCCCAGAGGGAACAACTCCAGACTGCACCAGAATACCGGATCCCGTTGCTATGGGCAACGGAGAGATCACCGGGGTGAGAGAGCTCTTCCTCGCTTCAAGGGACTTCGGGTTTGACGGACAAAATCTGCTGAAAGTTTGCCTGAAAACGCGGAATTGGCGGGCTCTGCCCATCAATAACGGGGAAACACACAAATAAATAAATAAATCAAAGTAAAAATAAATACGGCGTCGGTTTAACATTCAGGAATATGAAGGGTGCCCTCAGGGGAAGGCCAATGGCTTGGGTGTAGTTATTTGGTGTGCTATAGCGAATGTCATACAGCACGTGTACGACACATGAAACAAAGAGCTTGTGTTTCTCCGATAAATCAAACAATTCAGTAGTACAATTTGCATTGTCTGTGTCGACTACAACTGTTAAAATAAGCCAAAATAGGAAAGTTATATAGTTTGGGAGCTGAAAAAGAGTCATTCAGCAATAACGGACAACCGTTTTACTAGTTTATGTACCTTACATTTCGAGATGCTTTTCTTCCGAAACGCTGCCAATTAATTTTGGAAGAGGAGAAATGTAAATTTCTCTAGATATAAGGCTATTTTACCATTTAGATTCTGGAAGTGTGTAGTATGAGTAATAAACCGCATGTCTACTGTGCAGATATTCCCAGATATGTGCGCACAGCAGGTGGCGCTGCGTCTTTCCTGTTGCGGGTTGGTGGTCGCTGCGGCAGAAACGCCACTTTACAAATGAAAACCTTCTGTCACACCTCCCGGACTGTTTAAAAACAGCACAGCAACACGCAGAGATCAGCTCAGACTGCCTTGACATCGCCAGGTCACCTCCGCAAAGACCACACCTACTCCGGTCACCTCCACACTGACCACACCTGTGCCAGGACACATCCTTACTGACCACACCTACTCCGGTCACCCCCACACTGACCACACCTGTGCTAGGTCACCTCCACACTGGACACACCTACTCCGGTCACCTCCACACTGACCATACCTGTACCAGGACACATCCTTACTGACCACACCTACTCCGGTCACCTCCACACTGACCACACCTGTGCCAGGACACATCCTTACTGACCACACCTACTTCAGTCACCTCCACACTGACCACACCTGTGCTAGGTCACCTCCACACTGGACACACCTACTCCAGTCACCTCCACACTGACCACACCTGTGCTAGGTCACCTCCACACTGGACACACCTACTCCAGTCACCTCCACACTGACCACACCTGTGCTAGGTCACCTCCACACTGGACACACCTACTCCAGTCACCTCCACACTGACCACACCTGCGCTAGGTCACCTCCACACTGGACACACCTACTCCGGTCACCTCCACACTGACCATACCTGTACCAGGACACATCCTTACTGACCACACCTACTCCAGTCACCTCCACACTGACCACACCTGTGCTAGGTCACCTCCACACTGGACACACCTACTCCAGTCACCTCCACACTGGACACACCTACTCCAGTCACCTCCACACTGGGCACACCTGTGCCAGGACACATCCTTACTGACCGCACCTACTCCGGTCACCCCCACACTGACCACACCAGGTCACTGTTGTTGCCGTCGTTCCTTGTTCCAGGCATTGTTGTTGCTGTCGGTTTGTTCCACGTCTGTCTGTACACCGACCCTGCTGCTGTAAAACAACCTGCCCCCCTATTAAAGACTCTCTCTCACCTCCTCACTGACCACACCTAGACCTGGTCACCTCCACACTGACCACACCGGCACCAGTCAGGTCCTCGCTGACCAGACCTTCGCCAGGTCTCACCATAGCTGAAAGTTCTGGCTGTGCCGACAATATTCTTTTGAAATGATAATTCTTCATGGCCAAGTCTTGTCTTTCAGCTGCTGAGGCTCAACATGCTAAGTTACTGAACATTCAAATGAGCAAAAGGATGATTTTGCTTCTCCCAGCATTTGGTCCCAAAGCACCTTTACCTGTGTAAAGCAGTTTCCTATTCTCAATCTGAAACACATTTCTTAATACAGTACGTTCCAATGGGCAAAATGTCAATTTTTCACTACCAAGTCTACAAGTCCAACCTCTACATCCCTTATGATCTGATTCACTCAGATTGGATCTGTGTTAAATTACATTTTTTAAGGTCTAGTTACCTTTTCTGCACCTGTAACTCTCTCTCAGCATTGCCTATTAATCTCCTGTGCTTTGTTCTTGTTCAGGGACAGAGATCCTCAAACCTCATGCTGGTGAACACCCATCTCCTCTCGTTTTCATTCAAACTGAGCCCAATCAGTGAGACTAATGGCTCAGGAGTTGCAAGACTGTTACAGATTTTTACTTCTCATTTTCACAGGATCTTGGATGGGGTTAATGCATAAAGTGTCAGCCTCACAAATGAATTAAGACCCCCCCACACACACACACAAACACAGAGTTCAAAGCCAGGAAAGTTATTGAGAAAACAATAAAAATCGTTTTTTAGAATGTTGAAAACTAAGTTTACTAGATTTTGATACAAGACCATACAAAAATCAAAAAGTGCAGAGCAGTCTTTTACATTAACACTTCCAATGACATGGTAACGTACACAAACGCTGCACATTTTAATACGTTGAGATTTAAGAATTCTTTAAAAAAATTAAATGTTTAAAAAATGGGAGTAATTTATGTATGTGCTGGAGGTCAGGGAGGGGGAGGGGAGGAAGGGATGTTTACAACATTAAAAAAAAACAAGTGATGTTAATACTTTTAAGCCACAGACTGCTAGGAACACGTTTCACTATAGTCAACACCAAAGATTCTAAAACCCTGTTTTTGTTTTGTCTTGGGGAGGGTATCCCACAACGCAAAAGGCTGAGGAATACCCTTTGCATTATTAAAACACGTCAGAAATGCACCTCCATCGTTCCCAAACTGCTCCAGTCCACAAGAAAATGAGTCTTGAAGTTCCCCGCTAGCAACGTGAGGTCGGCCTTCCCAGCTCAAAACGTGACATCCGGAGGAGCGACTGGCCGTGTCCAGGACCCCAGCCAGAGTGCGCAGGCTCCCACAGGAATTTTACACCCCCCAATTTCCGCACGGAAGCCGCTCGGCCTGAAGCATGAGGTCAGCTCCGCGTGCGACTCGAGCGTCTCCTTCCAGGGCGGCCCCGAGCTGAGGGCAGCAGCGATGTGAACGGGCGTGATCGGAGTGCTGGGAGGCAGGGGTTCAAAATTGATTCGACGTGCACAACTCAGGCCCGACGCTTGAACGGACCTACTGCGTGGAGTTTTACCATTCAAGCTAAGCGATCAATGGAGAAACCGGATGGATGGATGGATGGATGAACAGTTTCACTAAGAGGGTGGCACAGTGGTGCAGCGGTTAGCATTGAAAACCCAGAGCAGGCCCTTGGTTCAATTCTGGACCCGGTGTGCTGTCTGTGTGGAGTTTGCATGTTCTCCCCAGGTTCATACTGGTGCCTTTAGGTTTCTCCCCTGGTTTCCTCCCACAATCCGAAGACCTGCTGGCTGGTGAAGTCGCTTCTACGTAAACTGGCCCTGGTGTATGTGTGCGTGTGCGAGGCATCCTAATAACCCAACTGCTGCTGGTGTAACGAGACCTACAAATCCCGCAGGACTGCAACCCTCCGAGGCATGGCTGTACGTCAGGGTTCCCCCAATCCTGGGCCGCTGAACCCCTTGGGCAACAGCAGGAGATCACCTCCACACCCCACCACCACAGCTAACCACTCAGCTTCTCCAGCCAAGTCCCTCCAAAGCCACCATTTTAGCAAGAGCTGCAAACAACATCAGGAAAAGATCTTCCTGAACACACGCGAGATCTAGTGAGCTAAAGTCACTCGGAAGGAAAAAAACAGAGGTCGCCGAACACCAGAATAGGGGAATCCTCGCTTTAGCCCATGACTTCAGTTCCAATGGGGATTTCCTGATGCAAAGAAAAGTATGGCTTTGTTCTTGAGCTCGATTTTGAGAATTGCAGACAGCATAAGGTCAAGGCAATGTGGGCTGAGGCGCCAGCCTGTTGCTCCAGACCTCGAAGAAAGGGACAATTTAGAGTAGCCAAGTGAGGCTCGTCTGCCTGTCCTTGGGAGGTGGGAGGAAGCTGGAGAACCTGGGGAGAACATGCAAACTCCACACAGATGGCACCCCAGCCCAGAATAAGAGTGAAGAGGCAGCTGGACTAAACCTATCAGAAACTGGTTTATTTCTTACTTGCAAATGCAGCAACCCAAGGTCCTGTGGCTATGAACCAGACCGCCAACACCACCACACTCCTTCCCAGGGTTACAGTCCCGCTCGACTGTGTGCCCTGCTGAAACTGTGGCAGATTAGCCCGCGGGAAAGATGCAGTAGGCCAACAAACCATGATACCTCCTTAAAAGAAAGAGTGGTGCAGGAGAACATTTACCCACTGGCAGCTAAGGGGAGACTGTGCGTAGACAGGCTCAAATATCATTGTCTGACACCTCTTGTCTAGACAGCAGTGTGCACAAATCTCTTGAATTCTTATTCTTCGTCTGCCCAGCCTTTCTCCTGCCTTTGTACTGAAGCTGGGGCAGGACAGGCCCAGCAAGTCCACAGGGCACTCTGCCGAAACCTGCTGACCTACAGGCTCCTTGCAACTAAAAACCCTACGCTACTGCTCCTACACGCCTATCAATACACAAAAAAAATAATATATATATATAAATCTACAAAGAGCACAGTTGCGTCAGGCCCCCATACCGACAGGCTGTAACATTTGTGACCAAAAGAAAACTATAAAAGGAATGAATCTGAAAAAATACTGAAAAAAATACATTGAGAAGCATGATGCATCCTGGGACACTTCTAGCTGTCAGTCTACCCTCCCCACAACCCCACCCCAGTCACTCCCGTTGTACAGTTTTATAAAAACAGCCCGGGTCACTGTCATCGTCGTCGTCTTGGGTTTCGTGATGAGCGGGCAGTGTCTCTTTGTTGTGTTTTGTTTGTCTGTAACCTGTCCATTCAACCACGGAGAGGGGAGGGGGGTCAGGGGTCAGGGGAGCGAGAGTCTGTCTCCGGCTCGGCAGCCCCCTCCCCTAACCCCTCCCACGCCGCTTCTCGTTCCACTCCCCCCCCAGGCCCGGCTCAGACGTTCACCGTGCTTTTCTCCTTCTTGTCCCCGTCCTCGTGCCAGGTGAGCCGCTCCTCGTAGAAGGCGATGACGATCTGCGGGCACTTCACGTTGGCCTCCTTCGCCAGGACCAGGTCGGCCTCGTCCGAGTCTTTCCTGCAAAACCGAGACGCACAGCGCTGTCAGCCCCTGCGCTGCCAGGCCCACACGCCACACGGCCACAACACTCACACGCCGGACGGAGGTGGAAATCACCAGCTCTCAGTGCCACAGAGGCGTCTCAGGTGTTACAAGCTATGGGGCTCTTTCGTGTCAGCGAACCATCCATCCACCTTCTAACCCCTTTATAGGATCTCAGGGGAGCTGGAGCCTAGCCCAGCGAGCAACAGGCAGAAGGCAGGGTACACCCTGGACAGGACGCCAGTCCATCACAGAGCACACAGACACACACGCTCACACCAGGGCCAGTTTTCCCAGAAGCCAATTAACCTACCAGCCTGTATTTGGACTTTGGGAGGAAATTGAAGCACCTGGAGGAAACCCTTGCGAACACAGGGAGAGCATACAAACTCCACACAGACGGCACCCCAGGAATTGAACCCAGGGCTCCAGCGCTGTGAGGCTGTAATGTTAACCAAAGTGCCACCGGGACGCCTCGACTACTCCATATGAAGCATAATTTAAATCCATCCTTCACGCAGAGGACAAGGAACTGGTTTTGCTACACTGGGATTCAGTGGAGACAAACACGAGACTTGCATTTTAAAGGGAGGTATACAGACGTGAAATACCTCTGCTCACGCCGTTGTGTATTTAATTAAAGAGCTGCCTCTTTAAGAGCAATCAGTATTCCAGAGGACGGCTAGCAAAGAGTTTGCAAGATTTATTATCCTGAGTGCTGTGCTCGCGGTTGCTACACGACAAGGCGCTGTAGCTGGGGGAAATCCAGGCTTCCGTGCGGAGAAGATGGGACGGAGGCCGAAGTAAAAACACCGGAAGGTTTCAGATCGCAAAGCAAATATTTCTGTAGCATTTGGTTTCGACGCCACAAGGTCCGAGGATACAGAATTCCCCCCACACCTTCTCTGTATCCAGCGTTTGGTTTGGGCTTTCCTCAGACCAGGCTGTTTTTTTTCGGATGCTTTTCTTTCTTCGTTTTCCTATCGTGGGTCACCAGCCCATCTTAATTCTTTACCACCCTGCCCCCAGCGCCTCCCCGCTGCTTCTACCACAGCTGGCTTCACCCAACGCGTACAGGAGCCCTGTCGACGGTCAATTCTCACTTCCACACACACACAGGAGCGACGGCCCGCTCGGCCAGAAGGCCGTCCGGAGGAACGCAAGACGGGAATGTGAGCTAACGCCGTGGAAGCAGGAAATTAAAACTCGGAGGCTCGGATAGCAGGTTGGAGCCCGGACAAACGCCTCAGAGATGATGTCCGTCGGACAGAGACAGCTGGGTGTTTGAGGCGGCAAGTAAAACTAAACTATACATACAAAATGGGAAAACTGCGAGCCAGAACAGGCTACTTATGGAAAAGACCGCAGGTGTTTATGCCGGTACTTGGTTTACATCTTCTGCACAATGGAGACGCACTATAAAAGGCAAAGAATATTAAGATACTTTAAAAAAAGCTCCGGAATTTTTTAAAGAATCCAGAAGTCAAGCGAGTTTACATTAAAAATGAAGAACGCAC
The DNA here is from genome assembly GCF_040954835.1 of Lepisosteus oculatus. Taxonomy (NCBI): domain Eukaryota; kingdom Metazoa; phylum Chordata; class Actinopteri; order Semionotiformes; family Lepisosteidae; genus Lepisosteus; species Lepisosteus oculatus. Next base: position 19,459,940 of record NC_090696.1, read on the forward strand.
GATTAAGGCCTCATTTATAACCTTTTTAGTCTTGAACAGAGAAGACTACAAAGAGGACCTGATGTAAATATTCCAAATCCTCAAGGGGGACTGACAGTCAACCCCACAGATGTCTTTGAGATCAATAATGAGACACCAGCCTGAGGACAAGCGGAAACAACACAAAGGAGCATTTGAAACTGAGAACAAGAGGAACTTCTTACACAAAGGGTGGTGGGAGTCTGGAACAAGCAACAAAGCCATTCTGCTGGAGCTGATAGCCACACGTTTTTGAAAGAAGCCTGGTCCTGGGATCAACTAGCTACTAACTACCAAATGGTCTCCTCTGATTTGTAACCCACCTCAAGCTTGTAATCGAGACCCAGAGCAAACTGATCACAGCCCAGGCTCCAGCGCGGACATCTGTATCTCCTTCCTTGCGAGAACCCTACCGTTTGATTCACCCTTCTCTACTTGGCCGAAACATTTGTAAGATCAAGGAGGAACCAAAATTGGTGGATCTCATCCGGATTATAAAATAACAGCTGGTCTTGTGAGGGGATCAACAAAGCAAATCCATTTTAGGTAAGGACATTAGCACTCAGCTAGCTCTTGGTATGGCCGCTTTTTGCTGACATGGTCTCAGATATCATCAAACCTACACGCGTGCCCACACACCCCTCCAGGCTCCCCGTGGGGCTCCCCTTCTCCGGAGCGCCGCAGCAGCAGAAACACACTCACCACTTCATGAGGAACATGAGGTCCCCACAGGAATCCGTAGCGCCGATGATCTTCTCCGGCTCCAGGCCTCTCTCGAAGCCCCGGGCTATCAGGATATCATCCTAAACAACAAGAAGGAAACTGCCTGCCTTCAAACACGGAAGAGCTCTGCAGCACGATGAGACCTGCCTTAAACTCTTCTCAAATAAGAAATAACCTTCGCTACAAGAGGGGCCGCAATTAGCTTTAAATATCAAGAAAAAAAAAGTCCCACAACAAGGATAGCCTTACTAGGTCTTCCTACAAATTAACAAACTTTTTGTTATACAACCCCAATCTGGTATGGCCAATTGTGGGTTTTTGTGTCTTGACTGCAAACAAGTCAGGAAGTGCTAGCAGACTCCTCGGCCCTGCCCACCTCCCAAGCCACTCACATTCTGACACATCACTGGCCTATACTGGAGAGTAAGTGCTGATTGGAGGAGAGTTCTGTCCCTCACAGGAAGCTCCGCCCCATACCGGAGGGTTAAAGCTGATTGGAGGAGAGGAGTGTCGCTCACAAAAAGCGCCACCTCATACAAGAGCACGAGCGTGGATTGAAGAGGCACATCCGCCTGCATCCACTGCCTCTCAACTAGTGACAAGACCCAGGCTCAAACCCGCAACCAGAGCTCAGGCAAGTACCTTTACCAGCTGAGCCACCTGGGCGTCACCAGTAGCTATTTTATTCCCAACGTCAAAGACGAACACAGAGACGTTAAAAACGCCATTAAAAACCAGGCCGTCTCGCTCCTTACCTCCTTCTTCTTCTTGGCTTTGCCGTCCTCCTCGTCCTCCTCGGTGGAGTTTTTCCTCTTGGCGCCGGCGCCGTCCCGCGAGCGCCCCCCCGCCGCGCCCGTGCTGCCCCGGCTGCCGCCCCCCCCGCCGCTGGGCGTGCCCCCGCCGGCGCCCGCCCCACTGCCCTTCTTGTACGTCTTCATGAACTCGGCAATGAGCTCCGGGCAGTCCAGGTTCTTCTCCGGCTCCCACGTGTTGTGTTTGCTGCGGCGCGGGAGGAGACAAGGAGACACGGGGGACAATTCCGATGGCGCCCTGATGTTCGGGGGGAGGGCGTTGCTCGGACTCAACCAGAGCTCCCCCAGTTCTCCCGGCTCACATTCCCGACGGATCCCGGAGTCCCCGAGAGGCTCAGGCAGCCCCGCGTTTCTTGCGGCAGCAGATCTTCCGGGTTTCGGGAGCAGCCAGGAAAATGTATTTAATCTGTCCCGACACCCACTGCGCTAACCCTTGTGGGTAACCTTAATCCACGCAATTAAACCAGACTGGGCAGGACAGCAAATTATCGGTGCACAACGGCTACAGCTGGCAGACGTCTAGTGTCAACCAAACAGCGCAGAGGGCCAGTATAATCACTGACCGTCACGACCAGCCCTGGGACGGCAAGTCTGAGCTCCTTCCCCCAGGGCCTTGATTTACACCACCTAGTTCTGGTGCACAGAAATCTGAGATATCCTTCATCCCCACGGCTATTAATCTGCCGGCTCTGGACAACCTGGGGCGGGGCGGTGTCTCTGTGGTGAAGGATCTGCGCCTGTGGCTGGAAGGTTGCCGGTTCAAATCCTGCAGCTGGCAGAGGAATCCTATGCTGTTGGGCCCCTGAGCAAGGCCCTTAACCCCAGCTGCTCCAGGGGTCCCGTATAAATGGCTGACCCTGCGCTCTGACCCCAGGCTTCTCTCCCTGTCTGTGTGTCTCATGGAGGGCAAGTTGGGGTATGCGAAAAGACAAATTCCTAATACATGAAATTGCTTATGGCCAATAAAGTGATCTGGTCTACTCTAGATTTTAATCAATTTATGCTTTTTTTTTCCCCTTTAGAAAGGTACGTTTCTACCTGTTAATGCGTTCACGTTGTGGTAAATGTCCCGTGTACTGGGTTCTGCCTTTTACCTGCCTGCAAAGCACATTTCTCATCAGGAGCCATAAAGGAGGGGGGAGAGGAGGCACACAGGAAGAACCGGGATGCCAAAAATAAAACCCAGGAGAAAGGAGAGCGCCAGCGAGCCGGGAGGGGGGAGGGCGAAACAGGCGGAAGAGGGGGGTGAAAGAGAGACCGTCTTACTCTGAGAAGCCCTTCCACTTGAGGAAGTACTCCACACGCCCCTTCACGACCCGACGGTCCAGCACCTTCTCCACCACATACTCTTCCTCCTCGGACGACTCCTCCTCCTCGTCTAGACGCCGCTGATTCTTCTTACCCATGGCAGACTATGCTAGACAGGCGGTCGAGCAGCAGCAGCAGCAGCAGCAGCAGCAGCAGCGCGGGGAAGCGGCGCCCTCTGGTGAGCAAGAGGAACAACTACACTCAGAGATCCAGCGTGGCCAAGCTGTCGACCGAGCCGCTGACGGGCTTCAGCCCAGCGCGTGACAACCTGTCCCATTTGGACCTTTAACCCCTTGAGGGCCACGCAGAACTGACTTTTCCTACCGAATCTTCCTCTTTCCTCTGAAGTTCCAGGGCTTCACCCCCGGGGGAGTTACACACTCACCACATTTTCATCCTGGCTAAGGAAGTAAAACTCCTGTGCAAACATACCGAATGGTGCTCGTGGGCACAGGCGACATGGTGTTAAATGGTGATAGGCCCTGAGGAGGATTTCATCCCTAATAATTAATAAGGGTCTTGACATCCAGCTCTCAGATCCTCATACAATCCCCCACCCTCAGCAGGACTGCTCCTGCAGCACCGACTCCTCTGAAAACGACTCGGGTTAAGTCAATACACTCTCGCTCCCCCCCCATCATATGGAGTGAAATGAGCTCGAACTGTGGCTCTAAATTCACTAGTGTCAGATTACAGTAGCTCCAGTCAAATAATACGCAGGGCAGCACAGTGGTCACAGCACTAGGACCCTGGGCTCAATTCTCCTGGGGTAACTGGTAAAATTGGTCCCGTGTGTGTGTGTGCATGTGCGTGTGTGTGTGTGTGCGCGCCCTGTGAGGGACTGATCCCGTCCCGTCCAGGGTGTACCCTGCCTTTTGCCTGTTGCTTGCTGGGATGCAACACAACGACTCTCCCACGACCCCGAACCGGGTGAAGCAGTTAGCAGATGGTTAGCAGGGTTGCTATGATAACAGCAAGTCTCCATTTATTGCCCAGAACACCTTTCCACCTGTAACCTTCCAGAACACTCGTTTTGGTTGAAATCATATGGCAAAGAGAGGCCTGTCCATAGCAGAACTGAAAAGCAGCCTTCAGCAGGAGGGGTGGGGCGAGGTGGGGAATAAAACCTGAAGACACTCAACACGTTTTTTTTTTTAATTCCCCAAACGCCCCCAGGTAGCAGCTGTGGGGACGGGGCGCCAGACAGGCAGAGCTGGGAGGGGCCGCGGCAGACACCATGGCCCCTTGCCAGGCGCACAGGTGTGCCCACTGCCGGCGCCGCGCCACAGCTGAGCCCAGACTAGCCTGTCCCAGCCATGCGGGCCGAGCCCCCCCCCCGCCTTCCAGTTTTCCCCAAGCTTGCTGAACCCCCACACCACACCACACCGTCGGGAGCCATGGCAGTACAGGGGAGCGACACAGGGAATGAGGAAAAAGAAGCCAAATCCAGGATCCGCACTGAGGAGGTTCCAGGAGGGAGCCTATTCATCATCATCATCATCATAATCCTTACACTTACACAGCGCTTTTCTGGACACACCACACTTTCGCTTTACGGGTAATGTGGACTCCATTCCTCTCACCTAGATAACGTGCCTGTACACCCACACACACCATCATTGGGGAGAACAGCGTGATGAAGCCAGGTCAGAGATGGGGGTTATTCAGAGGCCATGACTGGTACAGGCCGGGGGGAAATGTGGCCAGGACACCGTGGTTACACCCCTACTCTTTCTGAGCAACACCCTGGGAGTTTTAATGGCCCTGGAGAGTCAGGATCTCGGTTTTATATTTTATATGAAAGACAGTCCCTTTTTTTATCGATACAGCTCCTATTCTTATTTCTTTTACTTTTTATTCCTATATAAAAGTTGTTTTGTTTTTTTAACATTTGGTGCAGAATGAACCTCTACCAATGCCTGATTGCTTTTAAAAAATCTTCTTTGGCTCCCGAGGAGTAAGAGGTTGGAAATGAGCGTTAACTCTCTGCTTGAAGGTGGGGTTCAGGACTCCCCGATCCTGGGCTTGAAGCTTCAGGGTGGAATCTGAGGGGGGAGCCTGGCCAGCACTGAGAGGGCTCATAAACGGTGCCCTGAACACTGCTCTCTGATCTCACAAAGAGCTTTATTGGCATGACTGATAAACTGCAGTGTTGCCAAGGAAGAGCGATTAATGAAATATTTACAAATATTTGGAACACTAACTAATATTTGAGAAGGTCTGTCCCTTTTCCTCAGGCTGTGACAGGAGATTGTTTACCAGACTGCAGCTCTTCGTTTCCTTCTATGGCCAGGCTGTGGTCACTGAGCCTGTCCTCTCTGTACAGACAGGTCTGTCCGTGTCCAGTTTCTATGTCCAGGCTGTGGTCACTGAGCCTGTCCTCTCTGTACAGACAGGTCTGTCCGTGTCCAGTTTCTATGGCCAGGCTGTGGTCACTGAGCCTATCCTCTCTGTACAGACAGGTCTGTCCGTGTCCAGTTTCTATGGCCAGGCTGTGGTCACTGAGCCTGCACTTTATTGGGGTTTCCCCTCATTGTCTCTTACGCTGGTCAGCTGCACTGTGCTTTTAGGGCTCAGTAACACCCTACCCCCTCACTACCTGTACATGAACCCCGGCAATGAACCAGGCACCTCGCCAAGGCACGCAGAAAGGAGGTCAGGTCAGATTTTGACAGCACACCGTTTACATTAGATACACAGCCTTCCATTGCCAGCGACAGACAGACCGCAACATGCTAGACAGCACTGGGGAAACGCTCTGGACACAAGTGCAGAAGTGTGTGGGGTGGGTGGGCTTGGAAGTCTGGTTGTTCTGCACGGCCACATAAACCACTGCAAGACCTCAATTCTTCCAAGAAGGGCTTTGAAACAACTGCACTTCTCCTCGCCAACACACACAACCCCCAACCCCCATACGTGCCTGCTAGCTCCTTTCTGCAAAGCATCAACATTTTCAAATAAGAACATGAGAACAGTTACAAATGAGAGGAGGCTATCCGGCCCATCTCGCCTGCTTGGCGGTTGACACCCCATGGATCCGAGTGCAGTTAAAACTGTGAGCAGGAGGTGCGTTCTTTACACAGAGGGAGGTGGGAGTGTGGATTAAGCTGCCCAGCCGTGTCGTTGAAGCTGACACCATGGTGTCTCTCAAAAAAGAGCTTGACAAGATCCTGGGGTCAATTAGCTGCTAACCACCCAACAGGACAGGTGGCTCAAATGGCCTTCTCTCGTTTGTAGCTTCTCGTACGCTCTCAATCACTTGCACTCATTGTTGAACGAGAAAGCGTGACAGACTAATTACGTCCTGCTTCTCATGTTTCCCAGTCGGGGCTTCACCAGAGAATGCACGAAGGTGGGCAGACAGGCACACACACCCACACCAAGACCAGTTTTCCCCCGGAGACAAACAACAGGCATGTCGCTGGACAATCTGAGGACCCCGGAGCACCTGCAGGAAACCCATACGAACACGGGGAGAGCAGACAGGCTCCACACAGACGCCACCCCAGGAACTGAACCTGGTTCTGCAGCGCTGCGAAGCTGTAAGGCGAACCACTGCGCTGCCGGGCCGCCCCACTACTCTCAATGTTAAGCTTAGTTCAAATCAAAGGACAAGGAGGACAAGGAACAGGCTTTGCTCCACTGGGATTCAGCAGAGACAAGACATGCGAATTGCATTTTAAAGGGAGGTATACAGACATGTAATAATGCTACTCACACTGTTAAGAGCTGGCTCTTTAAGAGCAAATCAGTAATCCAGAAGATGGCGAGCAAAGAGTGGGCAGGATTTATCAGATTTTTCTGATAAAACCGGAGCAACCCAGAGGAAGCCCATGTGAACCAGGAGAAAACATGCAAGCTCCACACAGACAGCAGCCCAGGTCAGGAAATGGACCCCCGAGCCCCAGTGCTGCGAGGCTGCAATGCCAGCCTGCTCCTGATTCACCCCTTGCAGTACATTTACAGTACAATTCCCCATCATAAAAACACACAATGGCAAAACGGCTGTTACCACCCTTGGACAATAATGCAGCGAAGCACTACATTTCCCTGAAAACGTGTTCCCTTTTAAAAATCCTGTATGTATATATATATATGAATGTATGGTACATGTGCAGTTTCATGTTTAAAAAGTAGTCTCTCTCAGCTGCGGCCACAATGAGGGAGCTGATGGCCGATCCTGTCCAATCAGAAATGCAAATCACAGGCTGGAGCATGGGAGAATACACATTTCTACAGCGGGTGAGTTTCCCTCCATGCTTGTTGAACAGGTGGTTAAAGAGCTGGCCTAAGCCTTGCGCACTTACTGCAAATCCTCCAGGCCTGAAGACTGTGGTCTGTGCCAACAACGGAGAACAGTTCCAGGGGTGTCAGTGCCCCCACAGGAAGAGCTCAAGTCCAGCTGCTGCCTGGAAGAAAAAGGTGAGAAAAGACAATTCAGAGCCTGGGGCTGCTACAGAGACGAATGCAAGAAGGTCTGGGACAATCAGGGAGGAAAACGCCTTCGACTGCTTTCGCGCAAGGAGGAGAATACTCCTTAAAAAGCACGCCACGCGGACTTCATCTGGGAGAGCTGCGAACTTCGGGACAAGGCTAGGATTCATTCCGCGGAGGCTCTTCCACCAAGCAGAGTCCAATTCGCCCTATTCTGCACGGCCGGCCGTTTCACTGGAGGGATCGGGGGGGGGGGGGGGATGACTGCAGAGTCTCGCGCTCGCGGCCTCGAACCCGTGGCCACAGGTCAGGAGTCCAGAGCCCCGGCCGGCCGCTCCACACCGCTGCCCCGAAGGGCTTCTGAAAGGGGTAACCACGCGCGGCAGGTTCTGCCATCTGAAGGTGGCGTCTTGCCCACAGAACAATGACAGGAAAGGAAGCCCCTGTGTTACACTGAAAGGATCCCCCCACCCCTGTTCTCTGCTGATGGCGATTCTTACAGCTGCTTCCTTTGATCCAGCTGATTACTTTGACTAGCTTGCCTATCAGTGGGGAAACAAGACGCCAAAGAGTTAAAGCGCTCTTCCCAGATCGGCAAGCATGAATATGCATGAATCAGCCTATCGCTTTTAACACTCACTTGCGCATCTCTCCAGTTAATCCAGCTCCCCCTTTTCTCACCTGGATAGACATGTTTTTGTTGTTGTTGTCCTGTACGTGTTTGAAGTGTTTACAAAAAAAAAAGTGCACGAGATGCAGGAGCCGAAGACGCACCTCGGCCGTGCGGTGCGAGAGCCTGGCTCTCCACGATGCGTGTGGATCCCCCGGTGGGGGGGTTGTAGCACGTGGACGTGCAGCGTGATACACATTTTGACCAACATTCAGAAAAACAACGCTGGTAATATTGCACGGGGTGGGGATACTTTCATCAGACTCGTCAGCAATCAATCCAAAACCGGTTCCTCCGGATCCATCAATGGGTGGGGGTGGGGGAGATTCATCAATCTCCCCCGTGAGATTATCGGGCTCTACGCTCCCCTACAAGGTCTTTATCCTTTTTTCAGAAAGTGCCACGAATGCTCTCGCCAGCGCTGACTTCAGTCGCGACCCCACTCCCTCGCAGACCCCGTGTCCGCCAGACCCGGAGCTGAACTCGCCCGCGACGGCTGGAAATCCTGAACTGGAAGCGGAAGGCTTCCCGATCGAGCCCGGGGGGAACAGTCTCCCGATCTGGGAGCTACCTGACCGCGTCCGATGAGTAACACTTTCGCACACCCACAGAAGCGGCGTCAGGGGCGCTCCGCGGTTTAAACTGCGATGCCCGCTGCCGTCGCTAAAGCCCATCATACCCCCCAGATGCGGGGATCGGCGCCACTCTTTGATGACCTACATTAAAAAAATTGTCGCTGCTTGATTCTTTCAATGGGGGTGATCGGTCCCTGTTACCGATTTGCAAGATGCGCACCGCCAACCCGGCCTGCGCATGTGACAAACACAAAATCACAGAGCTGTGCGTTTCCGGCTCCTCTCCACTCGGGACCTTAAAGAAGTTTGCCGGAGGGCTTGGATTCACACACACCAGTCTCTTATCTTACCGAGAGACACCGGCACCCGTTTGTTTTTTGTGTTCCAAGGGGAGGTTTAATTCCCTCGTCTTGTGAGCGCGCCCGAGATTTAAGGAGAGCGTTGAGCTTTCACCGTGAGCAAGGAAAGGGCATTCCTTTTAAAGGCTTTTACACCGTACGCGTCTGTTGGCACGGGGTGGGGGTGGGGGGTCATTTTCCTGGTAAAAAAAAACGCCAGCACAAGTTTGCAAGCAGAACTCAGCATAACGTTCAGTCCCAAACCCAGGCAACCCGATTTCAAGTCACAACACCGGTTGGGAGGCGTGCAATGCTCGTCACAACACTCTCACTAAAGGTTCCGCTCCATTCACAGCCTTATCGTCTTGAGAGAGACGGGGCGAGATTTATTTTTTTTCCCCAGATTTTACTCTGGAGAAGCATGCCGGGCTCCGGGAGCTCCGAATGAATTCACACAGAGAGACAAGACAGGGGGTGGGGGCAGAGAGCAGCACCGCTTATCTACAAAAATCGCCATTCACCAGGCAAACTGAATCGCTGCACACAGTTGTTTTTTTTATAAAAGTAGACTCCATGCGTTATCTGTTGTGAAACCCACCTTCTCCTGTAAATCCCAGTTTATAACCCCAATTTGCAATACAAACACACATGGCCGTAACGCAAATCACCCTGGCACAGGAAGTCCCTCCTACCTGACGCGTCTGTGATTTGTACGCTTGGTGCAGCGACCCCGCCAACGCAGGGAAGCCGCCTCTCTGAGTGGCCGAGGCGACTGTCAATCAATGTCGCTCTTCCGCTCGGCCCAACACGACCCCACCCACCTACCTCCTCCTCCCCCCCCATCTTGTTTCTTTCAATCCCGCCGCTTTCACATAAGAGACGTGAACGAAGAAACGTTCAAATCGACCCCCCCCGCCCACCATAAAAACTCTCTTTCGCACGTTTTCGTTAACATAGCGCAGAGTAGCCTACCCCTCCAGCTCTTCGCTGGTGCGAACTGAACGAGAATTTGGCTCACCCAGTCGGTGAAGAGACCGTCTGAATCCAGGAGAGAAAACGTTACGACCCAATCCGCCGCCGCAGCTGCAGCTCGAGCGCCTCTCCGACTCTCCTCCTGACTGCGTAGACGCGCGCGCCAAAAAAAAAACACACAATAGCTGGAGCGCGCACGCGCACGCAGGGAGCTTTGAAGGGGTCCTTCTGCGATAAGAAGACGGCTTTTCCCCGCTCGTCAGGATGATAAAAATGCTTCAAACAACAATAATAATGATAATGATGATGATGAAAAACAAGATCTCATGCAAAATCTCGACCAGGACCATTTTCCCTGGTCCTCTGAATCCAAACAAGCAGGTTTAGCTGATACAAACAAGCCATGTGTCTCGGGTTTAGGAATTGTATCTCTGACGTTAGGAGTTGTATTCATTAGACCTAAAAACTACTGTGACAAATAATAGGAAAACATACTTTCAAAGTGCTTAGAATGTGCCTATTGGCAAAAAGCGACAGCCTAGCTCTCTGTATAGCTGCTGTAACAATTCACGTAATACATCTACCACTAATAATCATCTAAAATGACATGCTTATGCAGTTGCATGGGCCAGTATTGCTGGGTGGCAGATTTCTTTGGACATTTCATGAAGACGATGTTCATGTTTTATTGATTTAATTGACACCTTATTCACGCAAGTACGCGGATCCTTTTTCTCCCCACAACACGACTGCGTCACCGGCCGCTCTCTCCGCGATCGCTCGGACGCCTTCCCCAATGATTGGCAGGAAGAGGAGCAAATCGGATTCCGACTTCACAACACGGGGGGGGTGCGATTATTCCGACAATATTTCTGCGATTGGTTAGAAGGACCAGATAGACGAGAGTTCTATCCAATGAGCTTTGAGCAACTCTCCCAGCTCCGCGCTGCAGCGGGAACTTTTAGCCAATCACTGATGCCAGTGGGCGGAACTTACCGTCTTCATAACTCAGTAGCCTGAGCAGTGAGAAGGGCTCTTTCGACCTTGTTCCTTCAGCAAGAGGCGCTGTGCTGGTACAGATCTTGTAGTAATGTCTAAGGAGGTAAGTTTTTGCTTTTCTTCAAACTAAAGCAACTTACTAGGCGTTTTTTAGGACCTTTTAGTCAAAATACCCGTGCTTTGAATAACGTGGTAGTTAAAGCTTATTGGTGTAAAAGGTCGTAGCTATAAAAGACATCTGTGTTTTCATAAGTCGGTGGCTCGTTTGTTGCTGAAATTGTGGAAGGGGGAAGACGCACATCGTTACTGTTCACTTCAGTAGTATATTTCCCGTCTTTCTAGTTCATTACTGTGTTTTATTTCTGTCTTTGGTGAGGTGCGATCTGTCGCTCCGCCATTTCGTGAGGGCGGTGGGTGTGCAGGCCACGCGCCTGCGAGCGAAATCGTGTGTCTTTCCCCAGGAGAAAGACACGCTTGTCTCGCGTGGCTGTAGCATCGACCCGCGTTCTGTATCCGGAGCAAATGGGAACACCGTTAATCGGTGAATATACACAAATATTGCAAATCCAAGAAAAAAAGACTCGGATCCATTTCTTTGTTTCCTGTTGGTGTAACGAACATGGCGCCCAGGCCTTGGAAGTCCTGCCCTGGGTCAGTCGTCCCAGATCGCTCTTACAACAGTTAGACCTGTGCAATGCGGCTTATTTCCCGCATTAAGACTGGGATGCTGTTAAAACGCGCTCCTCTGTTTTGTGGAGCCTGGGCGGCCGTGTTAGTAAATATTGAGACGGTGAGTGTAGGCTGCAGCTCGCGCATGCGCCCTGCCAGGGCCTTTGTCTCCGGTCTGGAACCTTCCGCGCTCACGCGGGCTGGCTAGCGTGCCCACGCGCCGGCCTGGGGCCGCTTCGCTTCTGCGTTCTGGAATTGGCGTTGCTGATTCGGAGCGGAGCAGATCTACGTGTGTGTAACCCTAAGAGGGTGGGAGGACACGCTCCGGAAGTTTTCATTTGCGTATAAGCTCTGCAGGGCGTGCAATCGTCGCGGGTTTCCGGCCGGGTTCGGGTGACCGGCGGGTCCGGCCTGCCTCTTACCCAGCGCTTCCTGCCTCTAACCCCCGCTCTCCCCCGCAGGCCCCCCGTGAACCGGAACAGCTGCGCAAGCTCTTCATCGGAGGGCTGAGCTTCGAGACGACGGACGAGAGCCTGCGAGCCCACTTCGAGCAATGGGGACAGCTCACGGACTGCGTGGTAAGGAGAGGAGAGACCCCCCCCCTCGGGCCCCGTGCTCGCGGTGTGGGGGCGGGTGTAAACGATCCCGGGACGCGCCGGTTTGTGGTGCGGGGAGCGCCTGCCCTTTGCCCTGGCTGTGCGGGGGGGGGCGTGTTTGTCAGGCCTGGCGGCCGCGAGTGGGAGCGGACTAAAAGCTCAGGCCGTGATCTGTGTGGGCTGTGAGTCCCAGAGCTCAGGGCAGCGTCCCGCCCGGGACCCTGGTTGGGTGACCCCACCACTGTGACTTTGATTGGTTTCCTAAAGCTTGGGGGGAACCGGTTCAGTTTAAGGGGCCCGGCGCAGTTCTCCCCCTCTGCCTCCAGTGCTGATGTGACCCCCCCTCTCTCTCTCCCCCCAGGTGATGCGGGACCCCAGTACGAAGCGGTCCCGGGGGTTCGGCTTCGTGACGTACTCCTCGGTGCGGGAGGTGGACGCTGCCATGAACGCCCGGCCCCACAAGGTGGATGGCAGGGTGGTGGAGCCCAAGCGCGCCGTGTCTAGAGAGGTGAGCCCCCCCCCCAGTCTGCTGCCTGTTTTCCCTGGGGTTGGGGAGAGTGTTTCCGGATCGAGGGCCCGCCAGAGAGCTGTGGAGCCGCTGCCTGCCACCCCGATACACGCGGGGGGCTCGTCGGTCCTCGGCGGGACCTGTTGTCCGCACTGCGGAGCCAGAACAGGAGGAACGTCTTTGCGCAAAGGGTGGTGGTAGGAGGGAACTGATGTTGAAGCTGGTTTCCTGGCTTCCTTTTCGGCTCTGCAGAATATCCATTCAGTCTTCTGATTGGGGCAGCGGGTTCCGTTTTACCCAAAGAGTGGTGGGAGTGGGGAACAGGCTGTTCAGCCACGTTATTGAAGCCGGTACCCCACCACCCCCCAGATGGATGGGGTCGATTTAAGCCAGTAGCTGCCCTAGGGGGCTGGACTGACCCCCCGGCCTCCTCCTCCTCCTCTCGTGACCCGCCTTGTCTCCTTGCCCCCAGGACTCGACCCGGCCCGGCGCCCACATGACCGTCAAGAAGATCTTCGTGGGCGGCATCAAGGAGGACACAGAGGAGCACCACCTGCGCGACTACTTCAGCGAGTTCGGCAAGATCGAGGTCATCGAGATCATGACCGACCGGGCCAGCGGCAAGAAGAGGGGCTTCGCCTTCGTCACCTTCGACGACCACGACTCCGTGGACCGGATCGTCAGTAAGTGTGGTGGGCGACGGGCCTTGTGCTGGGGGGTGTGGCGCCCCTGGGGGAGCCTGCCAGGCCACTGTAGCGACGTGTGCCGGTACCTCTCCAATGTACACCCGTACCCCGGTATCCGAGCCTGATTCGTTCATGGGGAATCTGTTCGGAAGGCGGAAGATCATAAATCCACCCTTTCCGAACCGAGGACAAGTTCGCTCAAACTCTTCATGTTCAGATTGGCAAAAACTCGTGTGCCGAACGTTCTTATGCCGGGGTGTGAGTGTGATTTAAAAGGGTCTTTGTTTTGGCTTCTTGGCTCTGGGTATTTAGGGGGGGAGGGGGTTTTGTGGGTGTGGTGCTGCACCCCTGGTTTGGGGCGTGCCCCCCCCCCCCCGTTTCTGACCGTTGTCCTGTCTCGCTCTTCCGCAGTCCAGAAGTACCACACAGTGAACGGCCACAACTGTGAGGTGAGGAAAGCGCTGTCGAAGCAGGAGATGGCGAGCGCAGGGATGAACATGAGAGGTAAGCCCTCTGCGCTTGGGGTGGGGCGGGGGGGTGGGGGTCTTGGACCCTGTGCCATTGGTGTTTTCAGCTCTTTTTTGGGAGAGGGGGATGACCCTGGGTGCTCTTATCTCAGAATTGATCTGGCTTTAGACCCGAGTGCTTTTGGGGGTTTATTCTGACCAAAGGAGAAAGCACTGGGTCCTTACACACAGGTGTGTGGGGCCCGTCCAGTCCATCTGTCCTGCTTGGTAGCTGATCGGTGCAGTGGTCTGTCACTGGGTTCCTCCTGGCTCTCGTGTGGAGGACTGTGAAGGTTTTGTGGCGCTGTGCAGGCCTCAAGACGTGCGCTTGGTTAAAATGCTCCCCCGAGCCTGGTGTCCTTTTGTGGTGACATTCGTTCTTTCCAGGACGTGGGGGCAGCAGCTCAGGGAACTTTGGCAGAGGTGGTGGATTTGGAGGTAATGATTTTGGCCGTGATGGATACTTCGGTGACCGTGGTATGTGGTTCAAAACCACTTTTTTCCTTTTTATCTCTCTTCCTTTTAATCATTTTTCCCCTTAACTTGCTTTTGTCCCCTCCCTACCCCAACCCCCCCTGGCATTTCTTGGATTTAATTTTATTCAGGTTGTTTTGTTACACTGCACTGACCACCTCGGGGTTGTTGTTTTTTTCTTCTGCTACCCCAGGAGGCTTTGGAGGCCGTGGTGGATATGGAGGAGATGGGGGCTACAATGGCTTCGGAGGAGACAGTGAGTTTGGATTTATCGCTACTTGTTTATTTTTAATAGTATATGTAAGATATATTTCTACTGCGGCCTGGGTTGAACGTCCCAGCTTCTCCTTTTAAGAGCTGAATTCCAGTATCGCCAGTGTCCGGAGGGGATCCGTGGCTCCGGACCCGCAGTCGGGGTCTCTTTCAGCTGTGGGGCTGCTTCTTCGGGTGTGAGAGGGGAAAATTGGCCGGCTGAGTGTCCACACTGCCTCGTTCCTACTCCTGCCTCTTCCTGGGGGGGGGGGTTTGTTCTCCCGTCTCTCGCGCCCGAAGGCGGCTCCACAGCGGGCGCGTGGGATAGACCCTCGCCTGGCTGCGGCCTGCGCGTGCCGACGCGCCTCCCTCATCGAACTCTCTCTCTCTCTCCTGCAGGCGGCTACGGCGGCGGCCCTGGCTACGGGAGTAACCGTGGTTACGGCGGAGGGCAGGGTTACGGCGGCGGGCAGGGGGGCGGATACGGAGGCAACGGAGGCGGCTACGACAACTACAACAACGGAGGGGGGGGCAGCTTCGGAGGAGGTGAGCGGCCACGGTCTCGGCCTCTCTCCTGGCGGGAGAGCGGTGCGCGGCGGGGTCTCCGGGTCTTTCTGCCTCGGCTTGTGGTGGCCTCGCGGAGTGCCCGAGCGGACCAGCCGAGTGCTTTCTGACGTTCCAGCAGCTGATTGAAAGCCTCCTGCGTTCTGGTTCCGGGTGGGGGTGGGGTGACCGTCTGTCTGTCGGTCACCATGCTAGGAGGTCGAGTTTCCGCATGCTGTCAGTGCTGGATCCCAGTTAAGAGGTGGAGCTGGGTGCCTCAGGGCTGAGGTATCTTGCCTGTACCCTCAACCTTGCCTCAGTTGGTCCGGACTTGCTCGGCCGGCTGGTTACTGTGCTTTGCCTGAAAGCTGCAGGAGCTCACTCTGAATCGAGGGCTCGTGAAGGCACCCCAGCGCATGAGGGGAGAGCCTGGCTTAACTTGAACTGTGCCGGTGCCCTACGGGGCTAACCGGATCTCTTTATTTATTTTTCTTCTTCTGGCCTCGCAGGAAGCTTCGGCGGCAGCGGGAACTACAACGACTTCGGCAACTACAACAGCCAGTCCTCCTCCAGCTACGGCCCCATGAAGGGGGGAAGCAACTTCGGAGGAGGCAGCGGCCGGAACAGCGGAGGCCCATATGGGGGTACGTGCCCGAGCTGCAGCCTTCCGCCCGGGAGGGGGGGAGCACCGTCCCTGTGTTCACTTATCACACTAGCACTGGCGCGATGAGCCGTGCAGCTCGACACGTTTCCCCGTTCTGACCAATAGCTTTGCCGTCATGTTCTAACTGGTTATGCAATCGCAAAGTGATGGAGGAAAACCAGCTGCTGATGTTGGGATGGAAGCTTTCCCAAGTGTGAAATTGGCCGTTCAGTGTCCCGGGCAGGTGCCAACTGGCTCTGCCCTCCTCGTGTGGGGTAACGAGCGATAGCCCCACCTCTTATTCATGGCCTTTCTTCCTTGTCTCCCAGGCGGCTATGGGGGTGGCTCAGGCAGTGGGGGTTATGGAAGCAGTGCCGGAGGCCGAAGGTTCTAGGGAACCCCCCCACTTCTGAGGAGGTAAGGGCACCCCCGTTTCGGTACCCTCTTGTCTTTGTGTCGCTGCATAGTCTGCTCAACCTGAGAGACCAGAGTAACTTTGAAGATGGGTCTCCTCAGTCTTGGCTCACGTTAATCAGCTGTTCTACATACAAGAGCCTGATGAATATGTAACTGTTAGACTAACCTGTGACTGAATAGTGCTTTCTGCAGAGGATCCAGAAGCAAACCTTCATGTGTTCCCCCAACTCTCAGCACTGATACCCCTGCTCTGGCAAAAAAAAAAAAAAGCCTTCAATTAAAATCCAATTAGTGTTGGACTCCTTGGCCTTGACTTAAAGCTTTCTCCTTTCTGCTGGCTCTGCTCAAGAGCTGGTTTCTGTTTTCTGGGAGGGTTTCAATGCACAACACAAAGTGATGGTTTTGCTCCTGGGTGCCTCCCTGTAAGTTTTTTCAATGTAGATTCATTATTATACATGAAGCCAGTACACAGATTAATAATGCTGTTCCGTATTGTTCAACAGGGTTCAGTACTTAGGAGAGGAGAGCGACAGGAAGTGACAGGGAAGCAGCAGGTTCACACCCTAGATCTGCTCAGCCAAGCACAGTTGTGGCAGGTTACAGCTGCTACATGGAAGAGCATGAAGTGTACAAATAACAATGTAGAGACTCCTTGTATCATGTTGAGCCTTCAAACATGGTTTCTGTGTTTGTGGAAAAAAAAATGCCATCCAGCAGGATATTTTGTAGTTGCAATTTGTTGTAAAAAGCGTCAAGCATTCCAGATGGTTTTATGTAGATTTTTTTTTTGGCAGCACCTGTGTGGTGTGTGTGTTTTTATAAGTGTAACTGCAACTAATCAAGTCAAAATAAACCACATTACACTTTTTTTAAAAAAAAGGTGTGTAGTGTTTGTGTAGGTGACATGTGACTGGGTAGAGGTCTCGGCGCCGTCATGCTTCCTGACGGCAGGTGGAGTACTGCAGCAGTGAAGGTAGCCTGCTCGGGCAGTCGTGCACCGCAGACGTGGATCAGGCGGTCGATTCCACCTGAGCACAAGTTTGCTGCACTGGCTCACCTGTCCCCGTGTCCCAGAGCCCTTCAGACTCCAGCGCAGCAATCCGTCGGCCATCTTTCAGCATAATCCAGCTTGCCTTCGCTAACCAAGCTTTTAAGTGTAGTGCAAAACCCCCTTGTCCTTTGCAGTTTCTTGTATATTTGTACTCCAGTATGCTTTCTTACTGGATGTTCTGTGAACTGCACTCTTTTTGGCCAGCTGGGTTTTTCTGCTGGGCTTTTTTTTTTTAAATAGGATTTTTGACGCTTGGTAGCTGGTGTTGAGCTGGTTATTGCTTCACTTCGGCCATCACCCAGAGCAGACAGATCAAGTATTAATGAAGGGTGATTGTGGGGGGGGGGGTGTCTTTTTAAAACCTGTTTTTTGTGTGAGTGCACTTTTGCACTGGATTTTAAAGCGACCCTTTTTTATCGTTTGAATGGCTCATGCTCCCCGGTCTTTGGGGGGGAAAAGGGGGCTCCTAAAGACTGCTTGAGTTGGAAGGTTTTTTGTGGAGTGTGGGATTAAGAGCAAGTCCCACTCTCCTCTTCTACATGTGCTTGGAAGCCTGGTTTCTTCACTGGATGAGGACCCTTTTATTTCGGAAAGGTTAACGGTGCCACTAGGAGTCTTTAGCGCTGGTTTCGGCCACATTGCCCGGCTGGAGGCTTGCATTACGAGCGTATCTTGAGGCTAGCCATTGGAGGCAGCTGCCAGGGAGAGCAGTAGCCAGAGAGATCATCGCAAGGAGCCAGAGAAGTCTTTCTGAGTACAGAACGTTGCTCTAATAAGACTAGCAGAGTCAGCAGCTACGAAAGGGGTATATTTATACCGTGCTTAGTAGGTAAGAACAGATTTTTCAACTTTTGTTTAAGTTCTTAATCCTCTCTCAGTCCAGGGTTTGTTTCAGCCAGTTCAAATTAAACCAGGTGATGCAGAGGGAATTTTGAGGGTATGTTAATCTGTGTGTGACGCTTTAGTGTGGGTTATTCCCCAGATACAAGACAGCCTAGTTTTTGGAACAAAACCTCACAGGTTTGAGTAGCTTTGAAGTTTCTTGTAATGGGGTATATAAAATTGGGTAATGCCAACTAAGGAGTCAAATCTTGCATGACAGAAATGCACGTGATTGGAGGGGTGGAGCAGATTAAAACCCATATTCATGGTTTGGCTGTCGTTTCTTGGAGGGAGGTGGTAAGGTTTGGGAAAAGTTGCCTGGTTGATTCAAACCCAGACTGTTAGGCTTTTAATGAAAGGGGTGGGGAAAGTTGAAGTTCAGCATCTGTATTTGCCTTTTGTCCTCATGTGAACTTAGTTTGCTCTGGACTTGGAAGTGCACAGGTCAGTGTTGCTGGTCCCTGGTGGCCAGCAGGTTAAGTCGACACCTGGTGCACATTCCGTTGGGCACTAATGCATGCTGGGAAACTTGATATCTCAAGAAGGTAACTTGAAAGCAAATCTTTGTCCTGGACAACCATGTACTCCACCGATTTTCAGAAATGACATTAACCTAGTTAATCAAATAAGGGCATCTTGATTCAAGCCATAATGATCAGCAGTTTAGTCACTTGCTTGTGAGTGTTTGTATTTTAATTGTGCACAATGTACTAACTTAAAGATCTTGTTCTCAGGACTTGGTAGGGAAGGATGTTCCGGCACCT
The DNA here is from genome assembly GCF_040954835.1 of Lepisosteus oculatus. Classification (NCBI taxonomy): domain Eukaryota; kingdom Metazoa; phylum Chordata; class Actinopteri; order Semionotiformes; family Lepisosteidae; genus Lepisosteus; species Lepisosteus oculatus. Next base: position 19,478,780 of record NC_090696.1, read on the forward strand.
CCAGCCTGACGTGACAAAGTGGGCATGTTGATCAGCCTTGAGAAGGTGCGTCCATTACAATCCCAACACGAAGGTTACTGGAGCAGCTCCTTGGCCCTTTCCCTGGGGAGGGGGTGCGCCCGGCTCCTGGGGTGCGAATTGTGGCGCCTCTTCCGCTACCCGGGGTCGGAGTCCGCTGCATAGCTCCCTTGACGTGGGGCACAGTCCTCTTTTTAATGGAGGGCTCATCGGGAAGAGGGTTAAACCAGCCCGACGGGGTCCCAGTTCCTGCTGCGACCCCAGTCCTTATTCCTTCTCGAGCCTCCTGACCGTCTGTATCCGTCTCTCAAGTGCGTCTTGTATCATGTCAAAGGGTTAAGCTGCTAGCTCCTATTGGTGCACCTGTTGGCCCCCGGTTCACTCTGGCTTTCGCGCTCTGCCGGGGGCTGATCGCCGCTCACCAGCAGGGGGAGCTGCTGTGTTGCTGCTTGATGCCTTTCATGCCCCCCCCGCCCACTCCTGATGAAGTCTCTCAGGGGGGAGATGAGGGATCGGTGTGAAATCTGGGTGCCATCAGAGGCCAGCTGGGGGGGGGGGGTCTCGTGACCCTCTCCCAGGGCAGGGGGTTTGCCTGCCTGTTTTTTTTAATAACCCCTCGGTTTTCCCCAGTGGCCGGGTGATGTAAGCCCGGGCCAGCCAGCCACCAGCCCTCGCTGACTTGCTTTAATCAAGCGGTTGTCGTCGCGAGCCCCTTCATGTGGCCGTGCAGCTGGGGTGCCTGGGCAGAGAGGAATCCGCTGCCCGGACGCGGCAAATTCCTGCGGGCCCGTGGGCCTGCCGCTGGCGGCGGAAAGTATGCGCCGGCTGGCCCGCTGCCTCGTGCGATGTGCCGTGGCCTGCTGGGCTCTGCTCTGCTCTCCTAACCCTCTCGCCCCCCTCCCTCTCTTGTCTTGCAGGCTTTTTAAAGGAATGCGAAGAGGATGGCTTTTAAAAAAAGCTTCACTGGAAGTCTGCAGGACAGCATTTTTATTTTTTTACCGGTTTTGTAATGGTTTTTATATTTCTAATAAAATACAGAAATGCAAAGCGCACCAAGCCTGGTTTTTTTTGTTTTTGTTTTGCAGTAATCCCGTAAGGTGATCCGAGGGAGTTTCCTTTACTTGTACCTTTTTGCCACGTCTCCTGCACTGGGGGTTCTGGGTTCGTTAGTGCTCCCCAGATTGAACTTGGGAGAGAGATTTGGGCTTGCATGGGAAGCAGCTACATAAATGGACATGACCCCTCGTCCCATACAAGTTTCTATAAGACGCGGAGCAAAATCGGATGGGTCTGCCTGTGTGCATGGTGTTCAGCAGGGCGGGGAGGAACAGCGGTGTCCTGGTCATGCCGTGTTAAATCTGTTTGGGCTGTGCAGTTCTTAACGCCTGGTATACAAAAAAAGAAGTTCAAAGAGGATTAGAGAAATATTTTATTGCAATTTCTTTGGCCACCCATGATGTACAGCAAGGTTCTTCATACATTTGTAGACCTGAGACATTTGGTTTTAATGCAACACTGTACAAAGCAATCGCCTTCGCGCTTTGGCTTTTGGATTTGGATACGGAGGTTGTGGGGAGGGTGCACTTTGCTGGAAAGTGGGATTGTGAGAGCAGAACATCTGGCTCTGAAATGCCCTTTTGTCCGATCTGTGGTAGTTGTCTTATACCATTGTTGCTTATACCCGGGGGTCTCCCTTCCCTGCCTCCAGAAAGCCCTGATCCAGTGGGATTTATGAAGTGTTCGGTTTCTGAAGGCATTAGGAATTTGTCATCCATTTCCAGGTGCTCTGTGAAACTAGGCAATCGGTTGGAGCAAAACTGCCCCTCTTCCCTTCCCACCTCAAGGAGCAGAGCTCCCTTAATGGAGCCTGGTGTGTTAACTGGTGTGTTAGCACGTGTGAGACAGGATGACCTGTATGCCTTGACCGGATCGGTGCTCTGAGCAGGAAGTCGCCCATTCTCCAGGTGAATCACGACTTTCTGGGGATCACACTGGGCACGTACTGCCCAAAGAGGAGATGCCAGTTTACAGCAGGGCACCCCTTCACCTAGCATGTCTATGGGAGATGGAAGGAGATCCCTATCCTGCTTAAATTCCAGGGGCTTAGTGGGGAGGGACTATCCCAGTTGATTCTCTTCGCGTGAAAGTTTGGTGCTGTGGAGGTTAAGGCTCAGAGGTGAACAGGGGTCTCTACTCGCAGTGCGCCCCCACTGTCGGTGTGCAACGCCAAGGAGAGAGAGAGCCCGGAGAGGCGCTTGTTGTGTGAATGCCAAACTGCAGCACTGCCCGTTCATCGGCCTTCCCCCCCGGAGGGGTAATCTCGTATGGGAATTCTGTGTGGACCCCCGCCCCATCTTGGAAGTCTGTCTCTCGGGGAGACTTGTCCACGGGGCGCTGTAGCACAGCCTGGGGCTCCTGAGCGCCAAGGACAGCGGGGCTCTTCCTGCGACAATATGGGCTCCCCGCTTTCCAGTGAAGGGGTGCAAAACGGGGAGCCAGGAGCGTCGACGTCACGAGACATCGTGGGGGCGGGGGGTCCGTCCCTTCCCGAATCTCCTCGCTCCTGCCTTGAGCTTCTGGTTCTCTGGAGGGGGGAGGGGGGAGGGGGGACTCCTCCGTGCGCCTCGTGTCTCTGTGGGGGGAGGTGCACACAGTCGGCCTCGGTCACAACCCAGAGCGCGCTCCGGAAAGGCACTGTCGGGGGACGGGCGCTTTGAACGGCTCCTAATCAGCTGAAATTCGGTCCTGAGTCTCACACAGGGCCGAGAGGGGGGAGGACTCCGGACCCGACCCCACTGACCCGGGCTGTCGGGGGCGGCGGCTCTTGCGCTGTCTTTAAACACTGGGCCCCGCGGCCGCTCCGGACGGAAGCCGGAGAACCCTGCCCTGGGGGAGGAGGGGGGGGGGTAGCGAGCGCACGACCCGCCCGGCCCGGGTCACTCCCCCTCCTCCCCGGGCTTGCGCGGCACGAGGAAGACGCTGCCGTCGCTGGTCTGCTGCAGGGAGTAATCGTCCAGGGAGTAGGGCCGCCCCTCCTCGTCCCGCAGGCGGGCGAAGACGTCGGCGTAGAGCTCGGAGAGGCGGCGCTTGGCCAGGGCCAGGCCGCGCTGGTACTCGGCCCGCTCGCGCGCCAGCTGCTCCCGGCGCGCCCGCAGCTGGCCCAGCTCGGCCTCCAGGTGCACGATGTTCTCCAGCTTGCGCTTGCGGCAGTTCTGGGCCGCCACCTTGTTCTTCCCGCGCCGGCGGATGTCGCGCACCAGGGCCAGCTGGGCGTCGGTGAGCTGGTAGCGGGACAGCAGCTCGTTGAAGTCGTCCACGGGCAGGTTGACGATCTTCTCCAGCGCGAAGGGGATCTTCAGTGCCAGGGCGCGCCGCTCGTCCCGCGTCAGGGGCGCCGCGGCCGCCGCCTCCCCCCCGCCACCGGCCCCCCGGGCCTGAGGGCCCCTCGGCTTCCCGTACGGGGCGGTTACCCTGCTAGAGCCGGCGGCGCCGCAGCCCGCCAGGCCGACCGCGCCCGGCACCAGGCCGTGGAGAGCCGCGGGCGCGATCGGGTGGGGCTGCAGGTCGGAGGGGAGCTGCTGGTGCTGCTGGTGCTGCTGGTGCGGGTGCAGAGGGGGAGGGGGCAGGCTGTAGGAGGGCTGGGGTACGGGGTAAGGGTAGTGGTTCATGGGGTGCTGGTAGTCCATGGGGTACAGGAAATCGGGCCTCATCCTCCCTGGCTCCGCCATGCCCTCCATCTCCAGGGGGGGCTCCCCGTCGCTGTACCCCAGCCCGGCCTCCGCCGCCCCGCCGCCGTATGGGGGGGCGCCCCCGGCCGCGTTCCCCGGAGAGGCCAGTGGGGGGCTGGACCCCAGGGACAGTCCCGAGTCGGACTCCGGGTCGTCGGAGGGGGGCGGGTGTTTGATCGGCCCCAGTCCCGCCCCCGGGGGGCCCCGCCCCTGCCCGGCGCCCATGAAGGGGGGCGCCCCCGCCTCGCCGGCCCCCCCCAGGCTCATGTGCTCCAGCAGGCTCATCAGCGGGGGCTGCAGGGAGTGGGAGTGGGAGTGGGAGTGGGGGTTGGGGAGCAGCCTGGAGCCCGCGTGTCCGTACAGGGTCTCGATGTTGCTCCCCAGGCGCTGCAGGCTGCAGGCTGGCGCCCCCGGGGGCATCGCCTCCGTGTAGGGGCTTTCGAAGGTGTCGCCCGGACCCGGGCCACAGCTGGGCAGCGGGGGCTCCAGGGGGGGCTGGCTCAACCCGAAGCCCACCGGGGTCAACTGGGGGCACACGGGCTGGTAAGCTGCCTGTTCGAACGGGCTCTCGCCTGGCACGTCGAACTCCTGCGTGCAAGGGAGAGAGGAGGAGAGGTCAGGGGTCAGAGGTCAGAGGTTGGGGGGGGTAGCACGGTAGTCCTGTCTGCAGCGTGTGGCACGACAGGGTTGCAGCACAGCGATCTGGCGCATCAGATGAGAGCCTTCAAATCCGTGCGTCACGTACAGGAGGTGAAACACACGCCCCCCCCGCACCAGAGATCCCTCTCAGGTGCGCTCAGGTTTCTCTCAGGAACAGATGGGCATTGTGCTGCGGGGAGGGGGGGGTGGGGAGTTGGGGGTGAGCCTTACCCTCCCTCTCTCCCCCCCCCTCTTCGTTTATCCCTTCATCACTCAATCAGCCCATTGTTGCACAGCTTATCTCTGAGGCCTGAGCGCTGCGTGTATGTGCGTGTGTGTAAAATCAGTAAAACGTGCAGCCTGTAAGACGCTCTAAAAGAGTGGAATAATTCCGCAGGCTCCTACAGGGCAGGTCCTAAAACACGCCAGGGCGGATCCTGCACAGCCCTGGGGTCGACCGCTGTCGACTGGAACAGCCGAACAAAACACTGAAGGCGACGCCTTCCTGTCGGCCGCCACACAGGGGCGCTACAGTGTCAGCTGGTCTGTCAAAACCACAGTGTCGGGGGAGAACAGAGCTAGGAAACTGGGAACATGTGAAAACACGGGGAGAAGGTTTCCTCGGGCGCCCGCGGCACACGCTCCTAGGCCCAGTGCGTCCGGGGTGTCCAAACCAGGTCCCGGTGACCCCGATCTCGGTGGGATTTGTCCCAGCTGAGCCCTCCACTGGCTCCTCGGACACCACCTTTGGCGGAGTACGCACGAGTTGTGCTCGGGTTCAGAGCCTGCCGAGCGCTTTGAGGAGGAGGGGTGAGGAGCCCTGTCCCCGCGCGCACCTGTAGCTCCGTGATGGCCATCAGCTCCTGCCAGGTGAAGTCCATCTCCGCCTCCGGGAGGGGGCGGTGCGGGCGAGCCGGAGGCACAGCGGTGGACATCGGTACACCCCCATGGAGTCTGCCAGGGTGGGCCAGCCCCTGAGAGAGAGAGAAAACTGAGTCTGTCTCCCAATCATGCTCCATCTGCCTCCAGTATATGTAAATATTTTATGATATGTCTTTGTTGTAAATGTCTGTAGATTTTTTTTAACTTTGATTTTTTGTTTCATGTGAATTTCATTAGTTTTATTTGCTTTGGCAACACTGATTGTACCCATCGGTCATGCTAATAAAGCACCTTGAATTGAATTGAACTGAATTGAATCGAGAGAAAACACAGTCGATTCTGTACCAGCACAGATACGGGAAAAAAAAAACACCACCCGGAATGTGTTTGTCCAAGAAAGCAAAAGACGTGTGCTAGGAATTATGGGAACTATTCCCATAATTCCCTTATTGCCCGTCAGGCCCCAGAGAGACGGCCTGCTCACCTCGCAGTTTCTCCGCAGTGGGAGGATGCAGTTGGCAGCCGCGCACATTCAGGACGCGATGGAGCAGCGACAGCTCCTCCTGGAGCGGAGAGATAGACAGAGAGGAGGCGTTATCGACGGGGGACACAGTCCCACGGCCAAGGCCCCGAACGACAGGAGCCAGCAGACAAGCCTGTCCGCTGTGAAGCCCAACAGAGCAACTGGGAGTCATTGCTCAGAGGTTGACTCTTCAGAGGAAATACCCGCGCCACCCTCCCCCAACATGCATAGAAGAAGTCACATAAACATCGCTGTTTTATGCCATCGGCCAAAGTAGGGTAAAGCGCAGTGGAATCATTGTAAAAACGTGGCCAAGCAAAGTATTTACATGGTGTCAATAGTGCTGGGTAACATGTCACTGCGATGTCATGGAGGCCAAGAGTGACCACTGCTGGATTTGCACCAGGCTGGTGATCCCCACTGCGCATGGAGAGGCGGGAGAGAGCAGGAATGGGAACCAAGGAACGCTGCCGACGGACGGAGACCCTCCGGACCGCCTGAGGCTGGTCCGAGGACCGCGGTGCGCCCCGTCGCTTCCCGGAAGCAGTCAGAGCTCCGTCTCCGACAGCGGGGCCTGCCTGCGGGATGGAGCTCCAGACTCGCGCCTCCCGTTCACAGTCTGCACAGGCCCTGGGCTCCCCCAGAGCCCCCGGTGTGCGTTTCCCTGTTCGTGCCGAAGGAGAGGACAGCTGGGCGGATCCTGAACTGATTCGCCCTTCAAGACTGAAGAGATTCAGTTCACGTGGCCCTTGAGCCTGTGAGACGAGCCGGTGTTGGAGTCGTACTTCACTGGGCGCTGGCGAGCTGGGAGGGGCAAGACAACGTGCAGCAGGACAGAGAGGAACCACTGTGCAGGATATTGTATTATAAACGTCTGTAGATGTTGTTCTGATTCTATATGCTTTGGCAACACTGTCATTTATCAGTCACGCCAATAAAGCTGGTTCCGTTTGATCTTGAAAGGTGTCGAAACTTCGATGGAAATCATTTGGAGGTTGGGGACAAAGCACTGGAGAAACCCTGTGTGTCTGCTATGTGCTTGTGTGTGCTCTTCCATGTGTCAGGCATGTCTGGCAGCCAGTTCCGAGTACTGTGGAGTGAGAGGGCTTCTCAGTATCAGCCGCCCTGCGGGCCGCTGTGCTGGACTCTGATAAGACTATCTGCTGCCTCCCAGCCGCTTCCCTGACTAACGGACTCCGGGGGCCTGGCTGGGCTCTTCAATGTGTTTAGCTTTCTGGCCTCCCGTCTGTCCCCCTCTGTGGGTGTCAGGGCCTTCTCCCGCTGCGCCCCACAGCTCTGGAACTCTCTCCCCATAGATCAGAGTCACCTCTCCTGTGCACTTTCACATCCAGACTCAAAACCTGCTTCTTTAGAAGGGCTTTTTTTTACCGGTTCTGTGTCTGCCAATTTTCTCGTTCGGCCCTGCAGTCAGTCAGCTGTGTGGGGGAGCTGGGACTTCCCAGCTCCTGGTGAAATGGGAAATAAAGCACAGCCGGCCAACCAGGCAGTGAGTCTTGGGGAGGTGGGAGGAAGCTCCCAGAAAACACCCCTGTGAACACATGGTCGAGACCATGCAGACTCCACACGGACAGTCGCCTTGGGCAGGAAACTGAACTGGGCACCTGGGAAGGAGCAGGCCGCTCTGCCACGCCCCCTTCCCTGACCCTCGGAGGGCCTGCTGTCCAAGGTGCTCGTGCAGAGCAGCCCAGCAGCTCCTGGGCTCATTACTCAGGGTGGGCTCTGCTGTAGAAATGACATCTAGCTCTCTGTCGAAAGGGAGCCGTGCTGTGTGTGAGTGTGTGGGCATGTTTGCGTGTGTGTGTGTGAGTGTGTGAGCATGTTTGCGTGTGTGAGCATGTTTGTGTGTTAGAGCATGTTTGCATGTGTGAGTGAGTGTGTGAGCATGTTTGCGTGTGTGAGTGTGTGAGCATGTTTGCATGTGTGAGAGTGTGTGTCCATGTGCGCATGGAGCACATGCCTGAGCTGCTCTGGCCGTGGTGAGCGAGCTCAAAAGGGGCGTGCCGGGGCCCAGGGGTGCCCCTCAGAGGGCAGGTTGAGCCTTATAGCCCAGACACCCCCATGTTCATTGCATTGCGATTAGCGCAGGGCCCCCCCAAGGGCGGGGGCCAGACGGCACGGCCACAAGGAGAGGAGTGCAAGGAGCTATCCCAGCTCACCCTGCGACTGGTCACACAGCTCTGGATCAGGGCTCAGGGTGATGTCAGCGACCCCGTGACTCCGTGGCCACATCAGGAACATGGAATAAGGGATAAAACTGTTGGGTTGGATCCAGGGAAATCGCTTTTTATATCATATGCATGTGTCTGGTGGCCCGTGGCGCTGTGGTCAGCATTGCCGCCTTAGAGCACTGGGGTCCTCGGTTAATTTCTAGACCTGGGGTGCTGTCTGTGTGGAGTTTGCATGATCTCCCTGCATTCATGTGGGTTTACCTGCTATCACAGTCCAGAGACATGTGGGTAGATTAATTGGCTTTGGTCAAATTGGGCCCGATGCGAGTGTGTGTATCCGTCTTTGTGTGTGTGCCCAGTGATGGACTGGTGTCTCCAGCTCCCACGTGACCCTCAACTGGATTGAACAGGGTAGAAAATGGCGTTTACATCTTTGATTTCTGGAACGGGAGGTGAGGGTCTCCTGCGCTAGTTTCTTTCCTGCCTGTTCCAGGTCCGCGGGGGAAAGGATGAGGGGCTTTGACTGCCTGCACAGTCCGAGCGGCGCGTCGCCTCCACTCGGACGGTCCCTCTTCCCGCTCTCGCAGCACGTGCGCCCTGGCGCAACGCGCGCTCGCGACGCCTCGCTCCTGTGGTCCGAGTCAAGAGGCTGATGAGGCGCGTTCCTCTGTATTTCTAGTGTTCAAATAAAATATATATATATATTTTTTTTAAAAAAGCAGTTCTTTTGTTTCAGTTCAGATTTTTGTTCTTTCTTACTTATAAGTAACGTTACGATAACGGATGGGGGCGGATCAATCCCCGCAATAACGCAGATTTCTGCGTCGCTGTTTCTCCACGGACGCGGGCTTGAGTGACTGATGGGGTCCGACGCGAATTGTTTTCTGATGAGCTTTTTCTGTCTCTCCCTCGCCTTTGTCTCCTTTGTTGCGCTTTGTTGTCCTCTTTGGCCACGAAACCAAATAGCTTGTTTACCGGAGAAGAGTCTCTCCCAGTCACAGCACAATTACGCCTCCCTCCTTGCGAGAGTGTTTATTTATGTGAAGGAAGATTTCAGTTTGTATGGAAGGAATGCGTTTTTTCATCTCCGGGTTAGACAGAAGAGGTATTTTATTTCTGCTCCTGGCTCGGATTTCAATATAGCCTTGCGGATTGTGTGCCGCGAATCAGCCACCTTGGCTCTCAAATTCCGCCCGAGCTCTCGGAATGCTCTCCGCGGCTTGTGAGCAGCGATCGCAAATAAACACACTTCAAACGCACACGCAATCCGATGTATAAACGATTGTAATTGTTTTTGTTTAAGAAAACAAAGGGGGTATCGTCATTAAATGATGTTTGCAGACTGCAGATTTTTCTAATTCGAACATTTCGCTTGCGAAATGCGGAATCCTGTTTAAAGAATTAGAATGAATTTGTTAGTGCAGTGCTGTTCTGAACTGAACTGTGCTACACAGCATTGAGCTGCACTATTCAGCAACTATCCTGCACAGAACTGCATGCAACGTGATGCTCTGTAATGTATGCACGACTGTAAATGACACTGATCTACACTGCAGCTGACTGCACTGTACTACAGTACTTCACTGGACTGGACATGCAGAATCTGAACTCTTCTGCACTGGACTAGACTGCACTGTACAAACACTGGACTGCACAGGACTGTACTACACAGGACTGAACTGTAACACACTGGACTGCACTGTACTGTACTACACAGGACTGTACTATACTACACTGGACTACTGTACTACACTGGACTGCACTGTATTGCACTGCAGTACTGTACTTCACTGGACTATGCAGAATTTGAACTCTTTTACACTGGGCTTGCCTGCTGTGCTGGGCTGGACTGTAATACACTGGGCTGCACTGTGATGGATTGTACTACACTTGACTATACTGGACTACTGAACTACACTGGGGTGGATTATACTACACTGGAGTACTGAACTACACTGGACTACTGTATTGCATCAGACTACACTTTGCTACATTGCACTGGACTGAACTGTACTACAGTACTACAGTCAACTGGACAGCACTACTGTGGAAAGAACTGAACTTCACTGGACTATATTGGACTGTCCTACAATGGCTTAAACAGAACTGTCCTGAAAAGGACTAGACTCTCTGTGCTCTACTGCACAGTGTTGTCCACTCTCACTCACCACACTTCACTGTGCCATTCCACACTGTATCACAGGTGTTGTGCAGGAGCGTACTGCAGAACCACATTCAAGAGGCTGCAGAGATGCTCCGCAGTACTGCATCTTTTTATTACAGAACTGTTGCTGCTGCCCAGTGCAGTGCTGGGTGCCGTACTGTACTGTGCCTTTCTGTGCGTTTTGCAAAAGCCAGTTTAGAGATAGGACGTCAGTGCTGTCGTTGCCCCAGCTGTGTCTCTGCGGCGGATTTCCTCCAGCATTCGCACGCCGCGCTGCAGGAGAGCAGGGCAGCCATCTCTCCGACAGGCTCTGTTTCGACATTACGTGTTGCAACAACACGTTAAATAAAAAAAAAACAACTGAGAGCCAGTTTCCTGGAGCTGATATGCCGAGGGCTGGCTGTGGTTTGAGTCTTTGAGAAATGAAAAATAACAGCCTGGGACTGCAAGGAATACAGAACGCCAGTGCAATGCTTTCAAACTTTGTAAACGTTCCTCACTGCACGAGCGATCGAGAAACAACACTGCTCTCTGTGTCTTTTTAATTGCTACCCTTTCCATTGCTGCACAATGGGCCAGTGACTGCGGAGTGCGCTCTAGAGATCTGCCTTCACTTCTGAGCCTGCACTTCAGGCTCAGGTCCACAGCTGGACCAGTGATGCACAGCACTGCTCCTCCAGGAACACAGCCCAGTAGGTGTCACAGGTCTGTTTAAATTGCCACCCGCTTCAGAACTGGCAAAAAGGTTCAAACTGCTCCAGTTCAGGAACACATGGATTCGGCTATGCAGTCAGGATTTCCGATGCAACAAAACTCTCCAAAGAGTTGTGTCCCTGGTCTGTATCAGTAGTGCCTGTATAGAAACAGACGCACCAGCACATCTCGGGGCTGTAGTCATTCCTTCCTACAGCTCCCTCTTAATCCGCCTGGAGCAGCAGTGTCTCTCTCCTCCTCTCTGCTGCTGTGTGTCACCCATGGGGGGCTGCACTTCAGGGGTGGATGATGCGAGTTCCCTGTCAGAAAGCGCCTTTGAAGCGCAATGAAAAGCACTCGGTAAATCAGGGGGTTATCACGATCCAGCTCTACCAAGTGCCAGGAATGCCCTTGTGGCCTGACGGAGCTCAGTCTGGTCAGCTCGGAAAAACTGCCTCCATGCTGCCTCAGAGCCTCAATCCAAGCAGCGCGTCTCCTGCTGAGTTGATCCTTCGTTGAGTAAAGATAAAGACACAAAGACTCATGGAGGCCACAGCAGGGATATTCCGAGACAACATCCTGCTGCGTCCTGCCGCAGACGAGTGCTTCCAGAGCTGGGAACTATTTGGAACAGGGACTCAGCAAGATGCAAGAGACTCAGTGCAAGAGCCAAGCTCAGTCTTCCCTGGAGCTGTAACACACCGACCCCAGGCAGTGTCCCGGGATACAGGACTGGGGAACCGTCTGCCCTATTTCACATTACCGGATTTGTACCCTGCGGATCCCTGCTTTATCCTCTTCCTGGCTTGGCCTGAGCTCTCCCGTTCCGCACTGTTCAATTCCCAGCTAGCCTTTCTTCTGTTTAATTCAGCTTTATTTAAACGAATTGGGAGGACTGCTGTCTGCAAAACCACGAGCACTCTTAACGTATTCGAGTATCTTTTCACAGGTCGATGGGTTTGAAATCCACTCTGGGAATAATATTATTAATAACCTGTATTGAATACAGCGCCTTTCACGGTACATCATCTGAAGGTGTGTTGGAAAAATGGCTAGCTGAGTTTATTTTGGGAATGTCCTGGGTACCACAAGCTATATCTCCGAGGATGTGTCCTGGAGTCTGGATGCCTGCGTCGGCGCGAATTGGAAAAGCCTACAGTGTCCCAGCCTTGTACCGGGCCAGATATCCCATGATTCCTGGAAAACACTGTGCTGGATTGTCACTGTCCGGCACCCACAAAAAAAAAAAAGAAGAAAACTGCTTGAATTTTCTCCAGCGAATGGGAAAGGCGCACTCCCTAGTGAACATCTGCTCTTCTTCTGCCTTACAACTGTCAGTTCGCAGGAATGTTCGGAGCAGGAATGTTCGGAACAGCGCAGGGCACTCTGCGCTAATCCGGCCCGTTTTATTGCCGGAACGTGACCTAAGGGTCCGACCTGGACGTCACCGGGCCGACTCAACACTTGTACTCGCGACTTCGGCTCTCTTCGTGGTTGGACCCATCCGGGCTCTTTATACCGGATACCGGCACCGAGGCCCGAGGCACCATTTTAAAAAATCCGATTATTTTCCAGCCGAGGAGCTGAAAATGTGTAAGAGCCCTCGGAAGTGCAGACAGGGTCAGACGGGCCGCGGTACCGAAGGGCTGGACTGCGGCCCTGGCTGGCCCCCATGTGGGGGGCGGATGAGGCGGCCTCGGCCGCAGTGCTCACCAGCCCGTGCTCAGCCAGGGGACCGGCGTGCCCCCGGAGGAAAGGCGGACTTCCCCAGTCTAGAGGCAGAGCCCCGGGAGAGCGTGTGACACAGTCAAGTGGAAAACCCCCCAGGAGTGCGCAATTATGACACAAATCTACCGCTGACGTTTTTGATAAGCATCCTGTATAGGTGGGTATACCAGAATATTCAGATATATATCAACAGTAATTCATCTAGCCAACGCATTGATTCATCACAAAGCGCATTCAGTGGACTGTGAAATATGAACAGGGTACGTTCATAATCTACAGCTGTACGCCAGTTAACGCCACAGGTCACACGGTAACATCCCCTCATGTAATAAGGTACAAAAATTAGACCACAGGGCTCGCAGACACAGCCTGCAGCAGGGTTTGAGGAAAACTGAGCGGCTATCTTCCTAAAGGCAGCAGAGCAACAGGCGTGAGAACACCTGTTAGGAAGTACAAACACACCTGTCCCGTTTTAAAAGAAGATTCAGCTGAGAGACACCGTGGATTTTCATTCCATCATTTACAGTAGATTCATATTGCAATGCATGCATAATGCATGAATTCCCCGTTACAGAGTTTTTTAGGTCCTAAGTTTGATTGCTCTCTGTGAAGTTATATGCTCTCTTTCTAGATAATTTGATGCAATTAGTCTGACTCTGCACCATACACTCAATAGATCATGCGTTTCTTCGACTATACATCTTGTCAGTTTGACTGAATCCCGGCATGTGAGTTCTGCTACCCTCTTTAGTGTCTGCGAGTCAGATATTTTTGCTCACACATTGAGTGAAACTGTGTTTGCACACAGAATTCGCCTGTGACAATATCCTGAATTGTAAGAATAATTCTATAAAACAGACAGGGGTAGCACTGGTGACTATGGCTGATTTAGAGTCAATCAGTAAGACAGAACAAAATACACTCAGCAGAGACCCGATCCAGCAGACTGCAGCTGTGAAAGGCTGTGTAAAAATACATTACTTACACAGCAGTAGTCCATGTATATCCAGACAGGCGGCTCACTGTTAGAGAGAGTGGCTGTGCTCTCCGAGTCATCAGCCTCAAAACACTGTATTCTACAAGCTCATTAAGTACGTTAAAGGCCAGAGAAACTGGTGGGCTGTCTCTCTCATGGGGGAGTCCTGTCAGCCCAGAGACCCAGCAACAGGTGCCCTTTACAAAACACGGAGCTACACATTCCTTTTAATCAAGAGGCAGGTCCAGGTACGCCAAGTGTTCTAATTTCATTAACACCTTTTTCTCCAACAGCCAATGAAAATCCACTACTGCCTCCACCAGCCAGCCTCAGCGCCTCCTGAAAACCCACAGACCCCACTCGAGTGCCGGCATTTATCCCTTTTCTTCTCTACGCGAGTCTGAAAACGAATTGTTTTTTGCCTTCTGCCAAAAAGGATGCAGACTAGTAAGTCTAAACTTAGCGGCGTTATTATCTGGAGCAGTTTTTGGAAGAAACATTTACAATAATACAATAGGCTGTATCTTGGTAGCAACCTTAGACGCCTTGTTAAAAAAAAAAATCTGAAGACATTTTAATGTATTTTTGAGTTTTAAAAAACAATGTATCCTTTCTTTTCCGGACTGCTGGGAAAAACCGTTCTGGCGCTGAAAGCTACACAAAACTGCAATAATTCCTTAGCAGAGCTTTGAGATTGCCAGCTCCATCATCGTCACCATCATCCTGATCCTCAGTACTGAAGTTTTTCTGCGTCTTTTCTCCTACAGTTCTGCATTCTGCACCCAGCATGTCCGCGGACCCACATCTCGTTCTGCGGCCATCCTGTACACAGGCCCTCCTGCACTGGACACACGAGCGCCAGTATCACAGAGCTCTGGACCCTCTGGCCTCTGCCCAGCTCGCAGAGGCAGGGTCCGTCAGCAGTCCTGTCCCTCGGACCGCGGCCGGGACGGACGGCGGGCAGGTGCGGAGGTCGGGCCTCAGCCGGCCGCGGCGCCGCGGATCTTACCTGAGCTGCATGTCCGGGAGGCTGGGGTTCGGACAGGTGGGCCAAGGATGACACCCTTCAGGCGGGGGGTGATAGTCCCGGGAGCTGGGAGAGAGGGGATGGGGGAGACTCCTGTGGCTCCGTGGGCTGGCCGGCTCCTGGCGGTGGCCGTTACATGTCCCCGGCGGCCGCGCCGGTTCCTCTCTCTCTCTCCCCCGTGTGTGTGAGTGCGTGCGCGCTCCCCGCTTGACAAACTCAGAAAGCCACACCGCCTGTCCCCGCTGGCTGATCTTACATAACTGGGATGGGTCTCCGATGTAACAACCTTTCCTGCAGCGCACAGACACACTGACACACACATACACATGCGCTCGCTCACACACACACACCCACCCTCTCTCTCTTATTTCCTAACTCACCGCCCCCCCCCCCCACCACACACACACCCCTCCCATCCAACCTCCCCTCCAACCAGCCCGGCTCTTCTCTTTATCTCCAGAGAAAGAGAGAAATACCACAAACTGAGAAATAAAGCCATCAGCACCCCCCGCCCAGCCTTCCCAAACTCTACCCCCTCCCTTATCCCACCTCTCCACCCCCTCGCCTGGCCGGCCCCTCCACTCCCGCCCCTGCTGTGGTGAGGAGAGCGCAGCCACTGCAGGGAAATCCACTCAGCCGCTCGGCCTTTGCAGAGCAGATGTTCCACCGGCCACAGGACGGCCCCTCGGCACCGGGGCGTCCCAGATCCCAGATCCGGGGCGGGGGGGGGGTTTGTGGAGGGTGGCCCTTTGAGGGGGTTTGGCGAGTGGGGTGCCTTTCTGAGACCCCCCCCCCACCCTGCCAATACACACACACACACAACATCCCATTTTCATCTCAACTCCTCTTTATTATCTCTTCCCCTCTTGTCTTATCGCAGACCCCCCGAATTCTCAGTCTGGCAGTCAGACGAAGCCAGGCCTCACCCAGGACACAGACGCACGCATGTGCACCCCCACGCACATCACCATGCACCCCCATGCACATACACAAGCACACACATGTACGTACACATGCACACACACAAACATGCAAACACGTGTACACGCCTACACGCAGGCACACATACACGCGCATTCCAGCGATACGCCATCTGATCAGCTGAACCCGATGAAGGGAGCTGGACGGGCCGAAACCGCCCGCCTGCAGTTCTGTCGTCGGGCCTGCTGGCCGCAGGGGGGTTCAGGCTCCAGGTCTGGGCCCAGGTGGGAGCGCTGGGCTGCCTGCACTGACGAGCAGGGCCAATCCGTCAGAGCGCCCCACCTGGCAGGTAAAGAGTTAAAGACAGCCGGCGGGGGTTGAGAGCCGTGTGTGTGGCGGCGGGGCGGGGTGGGGGCAGCAGATTGTGACTTCTGCCAGCGGGGTTGGAATGCACACCTCAAGCAGGTAAGAAAGACCGCTTTGTTCCTCTGGCCGGCTGGCCGGGGACGGGTGCAGGGGGGGAGGGGAGGGGGAGCGGAGTGCGTTTCAGACACAGCAGCCATCAGACCTTACCCAGTAACCCCACCGCGGGATTGGGGGCTGTCCCACGCAGGCCAGAGAGCGGCAGCGCCCTCTAGTGACCACCAGGCCCTTCTCACATCACCCAGGTGGGGGGGGCAGCACCTCAGCAGTGGCAGAAGTGGGCCCCATCCTGCATGCAAAGAGCTCTGTGACCCTTTGGGATAAAAAGCGCTATAAAAATGCAATTCATTATCATTATTGTGATAACACAGACGGCTTGATTACTGTTGTTATTAATAACCGATGGTCACAATGAGCAACACAACACATGTTACTGTTATTGTTATCCATCCATTCATTTTCTAACCTGGTTAATCCAGTACAGGGTCGCAGTCTCTAACCCAGTAAACAACAGGCACAAGGCAGGGTACACCCTGGGTGGGATGCCAGGATTGAAAACCCATGCTAACACAAGGAGAACTTGCAAACTCCACACGCATAGCACCCCAGGAACTGAACTAAGGGCATAAGCACTGCGAGGCAGCAATTTGACCACTGCGCCACCGTGCTGCGCCTTTCTCCTTTTTATTATTAGACACCTTTAAACAAAGTGACTGATAGTACCATCTAAATATGAAACACGGATTGATACAGAGCAACACAGAACGCTGTTAAAGACTTCGCTTGGCTTGTCCTCTGACCACCTCACC
Organism: Lepisosteus oculatus; assembly: GCF_040954835.1. Taxonomy (NCBI): domain Eukaryota; kingdom Metazoa; phylum Chordata; class Actinopteri; order Semionotiformes; family Lepisosteidae; genus Lepisosteus; species Lepisosteus oculatus. The sequence continues at coordinate 19,495,500 of NC_090696.1, forward strand.
TGGTGCCTCAGGCCAGGTGAAGTTCAATCCTGACATGAATTCACGTAGGCCGGCACAGTGGTTTGCATTGCCGCCTTGCGGTGCTGGAGTCCTGGGTTCACATCCTGAGGTGCTGTCTACATGGAGTTTGCACGTTCTCCCTGTGTTTGTGTGGACTCCCTCCACAGTCCAAGGACAAGCGGGCAGGTTCATTGGCTTCTGGGAAAACTGGGCCTGGTGTGAGAGTCTGTGTCTGTGTGTGCCCAGTGATGGACTGCTGTCTTGTCCAGGGTGCACCCTGACGTTTACCCCCTGTTTGCTGGGATGGGCTCCGGTCCACTCTGACCCTGAACTGGATGAAGCAGACAGAAAATGGATGGAATCATTCACAGAACTGCTCTTCCCGAGATGGCGGTGCCCTGCCCACTTCCCATGAAGGGAACAGGGTCTATAGCCGTTGCTATGGGAAGGGCCTTTCCACTGCCTGAGATCCTTACTGTCGCCCCTTGTTTCTCAGCTCCAAAAGCCTGACCGTGCTGTTACCTTCCCAAACCGTACTGAGGAATCTCAGCTCCGCAGGGCTGCACGGTGTGTTCTCCTTTTGTTCCGGGGCCCTAAAATTGAGGATTCTGCCCACTGCCAGCATGCCGCAGAAAGGGAAGGAACCGCTGTCACATGGCGGCTGGTCAGGGTTCGAGGTGTGGGAGGGGTCCTACCAGGAATCAAGAGCGGGGGACTTCCCAAATTCCCCAACACACAGCCAAGCCTCCAGCCTACTCCTCCTCCTCCTCCTCCCCCCCCCCAAAGAAAACAGGGGAGCCGATCTCTCATTACTGAGGTCACAGTGGTTTGGGGTCTGAGACAAACACTTAATGTTCCTCTGCTTTCAAGGGGACTTTCCATTGACTCTGTTTATTTGTCCTTCTCAAATACACACCACACAGGGTGAAAACGGAGTAGAAGGAGAATGTTTTCACAAATATTATATTTCTCTCTCTCTGCCCTCGGCCCCCTCAGTCTCTCTCGGTCGCTCCCGTTATCTCCCCTGTCTGTGTATCTCTCTCTCTCTCGGGCTGCTGGGCCCGTCTAGACAGCCCAGCCCAGCCCCCCCTCCGAACCGTCTGTAGTGACCGCAGGGAGCTCTGGCCCCAGGTTGGGTCCGCCGGACCGAACCGGACTGGGCCGGGCCCTGTCCTGCCCGGCGCTTCTCCTCCGGCCCCACTGCCCTTCCTCGCTCCCGACTCCCGTGCCACGGCGGCCGGCGCCAGAGCTGCTGCGGAGACCTCGGGCCCCGGGCTCGGGGCGGGGCACGTCCCGCAGTGTCCGTGCTCCGGCACGCAGCGTTTCCACTCTCTTCCTCTCAACATGGTGTTGGGCGGCGGGGGACGTACTTGTTTAGGTTTAGGTCAGTGAGATTTCTGTCTGTTTTCTGCCTTGTTTCCGCGCATCATCGTCATTTCACATTTTTTTCCAAGTTTCCCCACATTGTCCCTTCCGGTATGTCCATAGCCGGAAAAGGTGTAGGGATTGTTCCCGATGACGTCAACCTGGAATGTCCCCCCCGCTAATTGTCAGTTACAGGTTTTAATTGAAGCCGTTCTGCGATGTTATCTCGCCGTGTCGCCTCTCCTCTAACCGACTGACAGCAGGCTGAATCTCTCGTTAGTACAGGGTCCTTCACCTACAACTTCACATCCGAAACTATTAGAATTTCCCACTCAAACGGACAGAGATCCAAAGTCTAAAACAAAACACAAAATCTAATTCTAGATATTCGAATCAGTGGACGTCTTCCTCCGTCCACGTTATACAGTACGAGTCCCAGCGGCTTAGCTGGCTGGTTTATTTACGTGGAAATAATATTAACAATATGTAACGTTTGGTGTTGGTGTCTTTGTTCAGCACTTTAGCATACGGGTAACATTCGCACGTGTGTGTGTGTGTTAATTTGCAGTTAAGCTTTGATCACTCTTAACTCTGTTTAATTTTTAAAAAAATCCAAATATATACTCAGCGGCAGGGTGGGGCAGCAGTCAGCATTGCTGCCTTACAGCGCTGGAGCCCTGGGTTCAATTCTGGGCCTGCGTGCTGTCTGTGTGGAGTCTGCATGTTCTCATTGTGTTGGTGTGGGATTCCTCCAGGTGCTTCATTTTCTTCTCAGTCCAAAGACATGCTGGCAGGTTAATTGGCTTCTGTGAAAACTGGCCCTGCTCTGTGTGTGTGTGTGCGTGTGCGTGTGCGTGTGTGTGTGCCCTGTGATGGACTGGTGTCCCATCCAGGGTGTACCCTGCCTTGAGTCTGTTGCTTGCTGGGATAGACTCCGGTTCCCCTGTGACCCTGACCTGGAAGGAGTTAGAAATATATAACTGGAGTCACTAGAAATGCAACAGATGCCATTGATTCCAACACCATATGGAGGTGTTTTTAATGACTCTTAGTATAGTGAATATATACTAAGATATACAGTATATCTTTAGGGCCAGTATTTAAAACCTAAGCAGAGGGATAAGGGTTTGAGTTTTGAATTAAAATTCTCAGGAGAGTGAAGATCAGTCCACAGTTCAGAAATCAACTGCTGCTGTGCTGGCGGTTCAGGAGTGCTGGTGCTCACAGCAGGGTGTGCTGCCTCGCTGGCATGTGTGTGCGCATGCGTGTGAGCCCGTGCACAGGGGCAGGGAGTGCCCTGCCAAGGTGATCAGTCCCTGGTGCAGGTCCACTCTTTATTACCTTAAAGCTTGCAGTCACCACACTTTGATATAGCAAAAAAAGAAAAGAACAAAATTAATGGATCATTTCTATGAAAGAAAACTGGAAAAGTCAGGATTTCATGAGTGTTCAAACGCTTTGCTGTGGCAAACTCAGATTAATTTAGGTGCACAAAGTTAACTTAATGATCCACACGAGGTACATGAGTGGCCTCTGTGCGCAATGAAAGGTTCATATAATTTGACAGTAAATTCATGAACCCCTATAAAGTCCCTCAGTCAAGTAGTTAATTTCACACAAAGATTCACCCAGCAAGAGTAAGGTATCTTGCTCAAAACACGTCAGGGATAAAGGCATTGAAAAGCACTGATCAGGAGAAGGGTATAAAAAACATCGAAGGCTCTGAACATCCCTGTCAGCATCAAATTTACTCAATCACCAGGAAATGGAAGGTACATCATCCCATCAGGGCAGTGCCTGGAGGAAACTGGTGAGGGGCAGCTCTGTGAGGCCACTGACTATTTTGAAAGAGCTTCAGAGCTCAGTGGCTGCGTTACTCAGCAGTATCCTGGTCTCTCCTCAATGCCGGCTTGCATGACAGAGTGCCAATCCCATCTCCCATCCCACATGCAGTTTGCAACAAAGCCTTTAATGATCCTACAGACATGTGGCAGAAGGTTTGGTGGTGAGACGAGACAAAAGTGGAACTTCTGGTAATTGCAAAGCATGACATCTGCCACAAAACCAATGTAGCACATCTCCCAGTAAACACCATCCCTACCATCACGCATGGTGACAGCCAGGACAGGCAGGTACTGGAGGAAAACCTGCTTCAGTCTGGCCAAGACCTGTAACCTTCCAGCAGGACGATGACCCAAAGCAAAAGGCCAGAGCTACTCTGGAGAGGCGCAAGGGTAAGAAACTGAATATCTGTGAGTGCCTGGACAAGTCCTGAGTTGAATCCTATTGAGAATCTGTGGAAAGACAAGAAAACTGCTGGTCACAAGATGTCCAAGCCACTTGAGAGAAATGAAGCAAGTCTGACTAAAAGAAGGGGCAAATATTGTGCAAGGCAAGCATGCCAAGTTGGTAGAGACTAACCCAATAAACTGTGTGGCTATAATTACTGTCACTAAATATTGAGTTAATGAGTCTGAATACTAATGTAAACAACATAGTTCAGTTTTTTCTCATTAGTTTTTACTGACATTTAGTGTAACATTTTAAAAAGTTCAGTTTGAGCATTTGGATTGTGAATAAAATATTCAGTTCACAAAAAAGCCTATGCATCATGCTCTGCTCTGTGCACTATGCTCTGAACATGCTTGTGTACTGGTATTCATGTGCGAGCCTGTGTTGGAGCTGACACCGTTTCTGTTGGACTGGTATTCATGCCTCTGTGTTAGAGCTGACACTATGTTTCTGTGTGCACTGGTATTCGTGTGACTGTGTTGGAGCTAACACAGTGTCTCTGTGTTGTAGCTGACACTGTGTCTCTGTGTGGACTGGTATTCATGTCTCTTTCTGTGTTGGAGATGACACTGTCTCTATGTACACTGGTATTCATGTGACTGTGCTGGAGCTTACGCTGTGTCTCTGTGTGGTCCAGACTCTTTATCTTCAGAAACCTGCTGAATCCATGGAGAGACAGACTGACACCAGACATCAGCCAATCCACTGATTCCACTGATTACATCCACTTCCTGTTCTTTTTACATGTATCAGCCACCGTTTGAGTGTTGAGTGATTTTTGCACGAGTGCCTCTTTTACCTGCTGGTGTGCACGCGCGCGTGCTGATGTGTGTGTGTGTGTACGCATGAGTGTGCTCGGCCGTGCAAGTTGCTAAACTGAGCTCTGTGTTGTGCAACGGGCCGGGACAGGGAGGATGGAGCGGCGTGGCGATAGCAGAGGCCGACCCCCAGTCCTCCTCTCATGCAAAAACCACAGCGGTTAGCGGCTCCCTTGGTGAACACCTAATGCATCTTTATCAGAGTTGAGCAGAACTTCCGCCCCCCCCCACGCATACAACTGGGGCTTCTCCACCCCTCCCCAGCCCTCCCTCACTCCTTCCCAGCCTGTCTTCTCCACTGTGTTTGAGCACTTCCTGCAACAGATGGCAAGACGCATCTGTCCGAGCAAAGGTCCCACAGTTCCCAGCTGCAAATATCTATTTCTTCTGCCTCGCATTCAAATCTTCCTCCTTCTTCTTCCTCTTCTTTTTGAGGCTGCTCCTCTGATGAAGGTGGTGATTATATTGCGCAGAAAAAAGCAAACATTAATTTCCTTTTTAACCTGATAAAAAAAGAAAAATAAGATCTACTAGCATGCATTGTGTTTTGAAACTTTCCCCAATAATCAGTGCATCTTATCACGAAATACGTTCAACACTAAGTAAAGAGTCAAGACACGATTCCTGCAATTACAGCTCTGTGCTGTCTGCAGCTCTAGGCCCTCTCCTTCCCTGTGTGAATGAATCTCACAGCTACTGTTGGAGTGTCAGGGTGGCCTGGTTATCCTGCTGACCTGAGAGACACTGTGCTCATGTCAGCACATGTGCTTGGTCCGCCTAGGTGCTGTTATCACTCAACAGCACGGATTATCAGCAATGTGACAACCAGGGAGGGAGAAGGATGAAACATCGACCCTGGGTTTTAAAGCACTGAAGTATACAGTTGGAAGTGATTCAAATATTTTAGTCTCATGGCCTCAGTGTTTCAGGTTTTTAACTGTGATAACGCGAAGGTGCAACATAAACCTGCCCACCTGCCCTCTGAGTGGTGATCTCTCCCGCAGGGTCCCACTTTTCCGGATGGGGCCAAGACCAGTTGAGGATGGTTGTGGTTCCGTCCAAGCCCAGATTATTTCTGTAAATCCAGTGAACATGTGCAGGAGTGACCAATCAAGCTGGCCTCCGAGACACGTGACTCTCCACCAGGGGCACAGACAGACACAGGGGCTGGCTGTTGGGGAAACAAAAAGAAGCCACAGTGCCATTCGGGGTGGTTTTGAAACAAGTTTGTTAGGAAGGTCTTCAGAGACCTGGGCAGAGGCATAACAATGCACTGCCATCTAGTCAGCTCCGAAGCTTAAATATAGTGCTTGGTGATTGTGTACATTAACCGCAAGCCGTGACAGACCTTCTGCATTGTCAGGGAGAGCAGCTCCCCTTTCAGACAGCCTATATAAAGTGTTCATCAAACTCAACAAAACAGCTGCTCACAATCCTTGGGTCAGAAAAAAACATCCATCCATTTTCTAAATGCTCTCTTCAATTCAGGGTTGCGAGGGAGCCAGAGCCTATCCTGGCAAGCAACAGGCGCAAGGCGGGATACACCCTGGGTGGGACACCAGTCCATCACAGCGCAGATACACACAGACACCTGGCCAATTTTCCCCCAGACAATGAACCTGCCAGCAACCCATGTGAACCTGAAGAGAACATGCAAACTCCGTGTAGACAGCACCAGAGGAATTGAACCCAGACCCCCAGGTCTCTGAGGCAGCGATAACAGAATCGCCACCCCACAAAGAAAAAAACATGTTCATGCCAAATTGTTAAATTTAACAGGGGAGACGGCACAAATGGTCAGGATGAGCAAATCATCTCTCTAGAGAGTCTCTCTTGGCACCCAGGGCTCGCTCAGGGTTTGCTCCCAAGAAGATGTATGCCGTGTCCTTCCTGGGATTTGAACCCACATCTCCTCCATGGTAAAAAGCCCATACATTTATGGTCATATTTATGTACTTGCTGTATATATGTGGTATTATTTAAGAGACTGTAGCTGTTGTAACATTTTGTGCTTTTGTTAAGTGAGATTATTTTGTAACATATTCTGTTGCAAAACAGAATATCTGCATTCCATTTTTAGAGTAACTTCACGGTACTGTCCGTCACCTTGTTTAATAATAATAATAATAATAATAATAATAAGAAGAAGAAGAAGAAGAAGAAGAAGAAGAAGAAGAAGAAGAAGAAGAAGAAGAAGAAGAAGAAGAAGAAGAAGAAGAAGAGATCATAAATTGTATTTGATACTACCTTTACAGAGGTACAATACAAATCACATTATGGAGGCTACAACTTTAACAGGAAGTCTGTATCTGTTCTTAGACATCAGCATAAAATACAAGAACAGATGCTGCAGGGGCTGAAGGCAAAAGCTGAGACCTCATGAAAATCAGTCCACAGCTAAATAAACAGGGAATTAAAAGAAATGAAACACGGTGGATCTATGTTTTCCCTGGGGGGAGCTGCGCAAATTGCCTGCATGCAGTAGCTGATTTCCTGTGGTGTGCTGTTTGCCCACAGTTTCCCCAGAGGCAAGGCAAGGACCAGGAGTACAGTGCCTGCCTGACAGTTTGTGTATTGAGTAACACGGTCTCTCAAGAACATAAGAACAGCTCAAACAAGAACGAGAGCAGGCACTCAGCCCGTCACACCTGTTCGGTAGCTAAGTTGCATATCGATCCCAGTATCTCATCCATCCATTTTGTGAAGGAAGCCAGGGTATGGGTTCCAACAACATGGTTGGGCAGCTTGCTCCAATCTCCCAACACCCTTTGTGTAAAGTGGTGCATCCTGTCCTGATTGAAATTTCTCATCCAGCTGTTTCTTGAAAGAAGTCAGGGTATGGGCTTCATCAACATGGCTGGGCAGTTTGTTCCAGACACCCACTACCATTAGTGTAAAGAATGGGATGCTGTTAAAACTGCTGTGCTGCTAGTGCTGGATTTTCAGACTTATATCCTCCCACCAAACATGGTGTCCACCTCCATTTTTAATTCCCAAATCCACAGCTAATATTATTTTAATTGGCTTCATGAAATTTGTCAGTCCTTGTCAATCAACTCGCTCACATTTACTTCTGTTAATTTTCTGCTTGGTAAAACCTCTCACATTCCTGCAAGCACGGGTTCGACTGGGACAAGATCGTGCAGTTGTTGTGTGTGTTGATACATGTTACAATCAGCAGACGCCAGACAGGTCCTAACCCGAGCTGGTCATAGCCCAGTAGCAAACTGATCCGAGGACTGGCACAGAAACCTGGCACAGACACAGCCAGCACAAACACACCTGACACAGACACACATGGCACAGACACCTGGCACAGACACAGCAAACACAAACACACCTGACACAGACACACATGGCACAGACACCTGGCACAGACACAGCAAACACAAACACACCTGACACAGACACACATGGCACAGACACCTGGCACAGACACAGCCAACACAAACACACTTGACACAGACACACATGGCACAGACACAGCCAGCACAAACACACCTGACACAGACACACATGGCACAGACACAGCCAGCACAAACACACCTGACACAGACACACATGGCACAGACACAGCCAGCACAAACACACCTGACACAGACACACCTGGCACAGACACAGCCAGCACAAACACACCTGACACAGACACACATGGCACAGACACCTGGCACAGACACTGCCAGCACAAACACACCTGACACAGACAAGCCTGGTACAGACACACTTAGCACAGACATGCCTGGCACAGAAAACCCTGGTGGTACAGATACCCGGCACAGATACACCCAGCACACTCAAACCCTGGCACACACACACCCCTGCAAAACACACCCAGCACACACACACCCAGCACACATCCACCTATCACACACCCCCAACACACACACACACACCCTTGGCACACACCCCCCCAACACACACACACACAACACACATTCCCAGCACACACAAACCCTGCACTCTATCATCAGAACCATCAGAAAAGCCCATAAGTTAGAGGAGGCCATTCGACCCATTGAGCTCCGGGTCGGTTCGCCTACAGTCCCAGAGCCATTGGATTCCAAGCTCTGGTCTGCTTCCAGGAAGGAGACACAGCGGTGTCACTGCAGAGACTCGCAAACACCAGCCTGCCCCCCCACTGAGGCTAAATCACCACTGCGGTCAAGAGCTGTGGTGATTTAGCCTCGAGATGTTTGATGATTTTGCTGTTTTTTTTTTATAATGTTCTTTTATCTAAATTAGAGGTGTGGTGTCTGAGGTCGTATTTCATTTCTTTTTTTTTCCATCTCTTTATTTTCCGCTCGTGTGGTGTTGAAATTTTCTATTTTTGAGTCTTCCCCCAGCGAAAGACACCATCTGGTCCCATAGTCTCCCAGGACTCACCGAGGCTGAATGGAAAGTTGCCCTTAAGCTGAAAGACACTAACTTGTCAGCCCTTGCCAAATGTTTACTGTTGCTTAATTACCATTCCCCGCAAAATAAGTAATATTGATTAGTTTGATATCCCTGTCCCCAGTCGCGACTGGAGAGCGGCCTATCAGTTATTGAGTTGATCTGGGGGGAGGTCACTTCAAATTTGGACCAAACAGCAGAGGCTTTCAAACAGGGGTACAGGGACTCCAGAGAGGGGGTTTAGGGATCCCCACAGCCTAAGAGAACTGCTCAGTTCAGAAATGTGTATAATCGTCACTCTTCTATAGAGAATCGTAACCAGCTAATCTTGGGGTCAATCTGTCGAAATGCAGGTGTGCTTTAATGCGCAATAATTGGAGATACGTTCCTGACATGAGTTACAGAACTACGGTATGATTTCATGTTCAGATTGGTGGGTGAAATTAATTTGCTTCCAGTAAAATCGGTTGAAAACCCTTTAAATTATTTACTTTGTTTAATTATTACTGTTTGCTGTAATCACGTGGCACCGTCAGCATTGCTGCTTCACAGTGCTAGGGTCCTTAGCTCAATTCCTGGGGTGCTGTCTGTATGGAGTTTGCATGCTCTTCCTGTGTCTGTGTGGGTGTGAGTGTGTGTCTGTATGAGTCCTGAGATGGACTGGCGTCCTGTCCAGGAAGGACCCCACCTCGAGCCCGGTGCTTGCTGGGATGGACTCCGACTCCCCCGGACCCTGAAATTGGATGAAGGGGTGAGGAGAATGAATAGATGTTTGCTATAACCCTCAGCCAGATGATGCAAGCATACTGAAAACTGACTGATGGATCTTTGATGCTGTTGCACTTCTTGTGTTGTCTCACTTTGCCAATAACAATATTCTTTTTGTTCTGGTTTTCTGGTGGCTTAAGTGGCACACACCGACCGCGTGGGAATCTGTCTTTGGGCTACAGGCAGAAAGGGCGAAGAAGGGCTGAATGGCCACATAAAAAACATTTTCATTTCCTTATCTTTGATTCTTTTCTAGACTTAACACCAAGCCGTGACCCAACAGTTCACAAACTGCTCCGGGCCCCACAGTTTGTTCCACTCGCAATGAAATAGTAGCAGACACCTCCTGTTAACAGAAAGATCTCAGCAACTGTGTGTCTCACTTTGCGGCTTGTCAGAATCATGGATATTGCAGCCTAGCGCCAACCGAATAGGGGGATGCCATGTGAGGGTGAGGGTCAGGTCAGGCCATCTGATTGGTCAATGACTTGGACCAGGCCAAGCCCTCTGCTTGGTCAATGACTTGGACCAGGCCAAGCCCTCTGCTTGGTCAATGACTTGGGCCAGGTAAAGCCCTCTGATTGGTCAATGACTTGGACCAGGCCAAGCCCTCTGCTTGGTCAATGACATGGGCAAGGTAAAGCCCTCTGATTGGTCAATGACTTGGACCAGGCCAAGCCCTCTGCTTGGTCAATGACTTGGGCCAGGTCAAGCCCTCTGATTGGTCAGTGACTTGGCCAGTTGGCAGATGAATCCACCGAGCTTGAGGCCGCCACAGTGAATGCATTGTGAAAGTGTTGTGCAAGAACGGCACAGGCACAACAAGCATACAAGTGGGAAAAGCACTAACAGATCACAGACATTTCAAGATGGGCACATTGGAGCCCCTTCCTGTTGCTCAGCATAGAGCAAAATGCCTCCTGTAGCCTCTGAGAGCCAAAACATCATCAGCTGCCAGGTGTACTGGACTGACACTCTTGCCCACTGTTCCACTGTAAGGAAATGGACAAGAAGGGGGTAGTTTTGGCACGGATGCCACTTAGCCCAGTTAATTTATATATATTTATTTAGTGCAGCCCGTTCGTTATCTGTGAATTGCACCAGCCCTTCCTCTGACACTGAACCCCAGCACTACAATAAGAGCTGTCTTATCTCTTTATGCTTAAATGCTGGCCGAGTCCTGCGCTGTCACTGGCACCACGAATGAAACCAGGTCTGACCTGACCATCTGCACCCCGCCGCCTCGGCTACAGGTCTTCCCAGCGCACGTTGAGCAAGGAGGAAATATCGCTAAGAGAAAGAGGAACGAAATTCAGGAACTGGACGCATCTACGAAAAAAAAAGTTAAAAGGGTGAAACGCCAGGGACAAGACACAAAAGAGAAAGGTTGGGAAAGGATAGCCCAGGTGCCACAACATCAGTGGACGGTGGGACTCAAGGAGCAATATTCTGGGTGTCTGAAATGGGTCCCTCCCTGCACCAGGGGTGCACAGCTCCAATATTGCATGTGGCGGGGGTGAGCATTGATGCCTCACAGTGCCAGGGTTCTGGGTTTGAGTCCAGCTTTGGGCACCTTCTGTGTGGAGTCTGCACGTTGCCCACCAGTCTCCCACCGGATCGCCAGCTGCTCCAGTTGCCTCTTCCACATCCTAGGGCTGTGCTTCCTAGGTTTGAAAATTGTCCAATGTGACTGGTTTCAACAGGAGCTTTGGAAATCTGCTCCCAGAACAACCCTCACTGGAGTTGTGACAATGAGAAATAGAACCAAATGACTCACACCACCCTTTGCGTAAAGAATCTAAAAACGTAAGATTTTCAAGGTCAGGAATCGGCCTTCTAGTGTTTTATTTCTTCTGATTCCAGAGCAGCCATTGAGAATTGCAGGCGTCCTGAAAATTGAAACGTTTACTGAAGATTGAGGCGGCCCTAATTTCAACAACAACAACAGTAGCCCCTGACCCTGTCAATAAAGGCCTTACAATGTATTGCATAGCTACACAGCATCCCTCAGCTGAAGACGGACAGGCCTTCTTGTTTCCTGGACCATGATTTACACAGGCAGGACAGAGGTGGGGGTCTATTACAGCTCAAAAGTGTAAATGTTAGGAAGGGATGTAAAACGAAGGAAAAACAAATATTCCACAATCAGACGGGTATTGTTGAAAGCAGCCCTGACCCAGCTGAGAGCAGTTATTTGGATGCTGTGGTCTGCCGCAGTGGTTGCTGTGCTGGGGGTGGCTGTGGGGGTAGGGGGACGGGGGGAGGGTGAGCCAGGGGTCGCCGTGGTTACCTGGCTGTGGTGATGTCATGGCGCGGGCGGCAGCTTTGCCGGGCAGCTGGCCCCAGGTTCCCAGCAGCCCTGTCATCCGCGGCGTGGCGCTCGTCTGCTGCCCCCACACCCAGCCGAGCCCCACAGACTGACCGCCCGGCCTGCCTCCTACAGCTTCTCTTCCCTCGCGTCCCAGCAGAGAGCGACCGGACCTGTGCTTGCAGGCATGTGCCTGTGAATGGAGCTGTTGGCATGTGTCCCATTCCCTCTGTCTTTGTTGCAGAATCTGGACTCGTGTGCAGCACTACAGGGGCATGCATGTGCTTGCATGCTAACGATATATGTGTGTCTGCACCAGAGCTCGCATGGAGCTCATCACTAGCTTGCCTGGCACTGCCCACTGCTGCCCGGGCACTGCCTGGATTGCACCACAGACACAGTGTTACTGGAACCCCTGACCCCAGTCCCCTGGCTCTGATCCACAAAAGCCCACGACTGGCAAATTGGCCTCATCTTCTGGGAAGCAGACATTGCTTTTAAAATCATCCAGGCCTTTTTTTAAAAAAAAAAGGTTGATCCCGGACAGCCCGCCCATACAGACAGTGTCTAATTTCACACACACCGTGAGGGATACCAGGAATCACAAGCCCTGTACACCCATCTTGAAAAAAGTGGTTTGTGTCGAGTGCGTTTTCCTTTTTTTCAGTTTCTTTCTCCTTTTTCTCTTCCTGTTGTCAATGCTTCTCTGACAGTGTCTGAGACTGTGGGAATTATGACTGACATTTGCACAAAACGTAGGTAACTGAGGTGACTCCATGTTCACCCAGACACTTTGTGACGGTATGGGATCTTAAACATTGCCCATGCACTGAAAGGCATTAAATTGGAAATGAATTATGTTTAATTGCTCGAGGTTAAACAGTGTGCAGTTAACTTGCAATGCTGACTGATGGCGTTTTTGAGCATCAGCCAAACCAAGTCTATGTTATTGATCTGATTAAGAAAATGGTCAAAGGACAAATAGCAAAAAATCTAATACCTGCCGTTCTGTACAAAAAGCCACACATGAAGCAAGAATGAACTTAAAGGTATCCATGAATGCAATAGGCCCAAGGGATTTTTAATGACTGAGTAGCTGTCAGGACCTGTAGTTATAATGTCATCTGAAGGATATCACCTCTTTCTGTGTCCCCTATCACTATCCTGGGGGATTGGAAATTGAGATCTAGAATGAAGAGTGCCCCCTACTGGTCCATCAACTCCAGGCTGCACACTCACAGCCCACTCAGTATTGATGGAACGGAAGTGGAAACAGTCACCAGCTTTAGGTTTTTGGGAACTCACATTTCTAATGATCTAACCTGGACTGTGAACACTGACTCTATCATGAAGAAGGCTCAGCAGCGCCTCTATTTCCTGAGGTGCCTCAAACGATGGGGGATGCCAGTACCTGTGTTGGTGAACTTCTACTGCTGCACCATCGAGAGCATCCTCACCAACGGGATCACCATGTGGTATGGCAACTCCTCTTCTCGAAAGAGAGAGGCACTGCAGAGAATGGTCAATGTGGCCCAGAAGATCATCGGCTACAGTCTCACCGAGATTAAACAGATCTATGAGGACCGCTGCCGTGGTAGAATTCTGGCCATCACAGAGGACAGTCACCACCCCGGGCATGAGCTCTTCACCCCACTGCCCTCAGGCAAGAGATATAAGAGCATACGGACACTGACCACTAGATTCTTCAATAGCTTCTATCCACAAGCAGTGAGACTGGCGAACACATTTAGCCATCCCCCTCGGACCACACCTACACCATCACCGTCTACCTCTTTATGATTTCTTATTTATTGCACATCTCCAGTCATTGTTTACATGTCTGCATTGTTTACATTCAAACTGTTTACTTGTTTACTTGTACATTGACTACTGTTTGTTTGTATATTGCCGTGATGCTCTGTCTGCACTTTGTGTTTTTACACTTGTTTTAAAAATCGAGAGACTTTCTGTAAGTACGAATTCCATTGTACCAGTACATGTGCTGGTTACATATCTGACTGTGTCAGGCTACAAGTTGGGAATGCAGCTCTCATTAAAACAAACTGCTTAAAAGGGCTCTCAGCTATGCAATACACATACCAGGAAAAATGGCTAATTCCTGCACAATTCCAAGACAAAATCCTGAGAGACACAAAAGGTAAGTTAATTAACACATCAGTTGAAAACGTCAAGATCAGCAGAGAAACAGGACTCCAGGGCCTAATATGAAAAGTAAGAGGAGGTGCGTTCAGGAGTGAGAACAGGATTCACAAGGAGTCATGGGAAAGGATGGGCTGTCTGGTCATGGTGCTGACACAGATTCCCTGGGATCCTTCAGGAAACAGCTGGATGAGACTTTGGGATCAAAGGGCACCATCGTGCAAGCTATAGTACATTTAAAATCACAACAGTTTCATTCTGTTTCATTCTCCTGCCCCGGGTAATAAATAAGTAAACTGGGGAAATAAAGGAGACCCTGGAAGGAAAGTATTTTCCAGGGGAAACAGTTAAAAAGCATACTAAAGAGTAAGCCTCCGAAAAACGTTCTGGAAAATGTGTGCTTCGGTTAAGGTACTGGTTGGCTTGGTGGCACGGGGGTGAGCACTGCTGCCTCGCAATGCTGGGGCGATCTCTGTGTGGAGTTTGCATGTTCTGTGTGTGCGTGTGCATGTGTGTGTGTGTGCGCGGGATCCCTCCCATTGTCCAAGGACATGCTGGTGGGTTAATTGTATTCTGGGAAAATTGCTCCTGGTGTGAGCATCTGTCTGTCTGTCTGTGTGTGTGTGTGTCCTGTGATGGACTGGTGTTCCACCCAGAGTGTAGCCTGCCTTTGCTGGGATAGGCTCTGGCTCCCCTGTGGCCCTGAATAGGATGAGGTGGTTAGAGAATAGATGGAAGGAAGTTACAGTACTGATAGGGCTTTCTATTGACAGCGCTGCAGTCCGAAAGACAGGACACTGCTGTGTTGAGGGTGTTGTGTAGGAGGGTGTTTTCGAGGGCCCGCGTGACCACAACTGTTTTTTTTCAGCATTACAAAATCGAAGCACAGCATTGAAACCGCCTGTAGCGAAACAGCCCCTCTGCATTCGCCCCACAGCCCGATGTTCAGGCTTCCCAGCGGGTGATCTGGACTTCTCAGGTGGAAATCATCTTCTGTTTGACACTGATGTTATGTTCTTTGTGTTCCTTGGCTTAAGAACATCTGGACCGTTTGATAATTAGTAGCTTAACTGATCCCAGGATCTCACCCAGGTCTTTCGAGAAAGCAGCCAGAGTATCAGCTTCGAGGGCATGGCCGGGCAGCTTGTTTCACACTCCCACCACCCTTTGTGTAAAAAAGTAAAGTTTCCACTTGTGCCAGCTGGTTCGTGTTTCACTGTGCAGTCCGAGAGTTACAGCAGTTAACGTAGCGTCAAGTGACAACAGTAGCGTCTGCCTCATCTCCCTCATCTCCCTCATCTCAGTGAATAATTCTGTGTCTGTGCTGCTTCATTGAAAACCTGTGGGGGGGATGTGAATGTCGCCCTGGCCCCCCTTGGGGGTGATTCCTGACCTTTGACCCCCTTTTTCAGCCACATGACTCTAACGTGTACAACAGGGACTTTCTGGCTACAGCCAGACAAACTTCCCTGTCTCAGAGGGAACCAGTGGAAACTATGTGGAAGCACTTTTTCAAGTTAAAAAAAAATGAAGCACTTCTTTACACACAGGGTTGTGGGTGTGTGGAACAAGCTCCATGCTTCGGCGCGCTGTGTAGCTTTCTTTCCGGGGCTAAAAAAATAATCAGTGGCTGAAGGCTTGATGTCTTAGGACAACATGTGGCTGCATAGTGCTTTTTTTTTTTTTCCAGGAAGAGATGTACACTTCGGGCTCAGTAATGGCACCGACATTTAACAATAAACCGAGCGAGTTACAAAATGACATGTCATTGAAACATAAAATCGCTTCTAGAGAAAACAAAACTAAAATGAGATAAGTGGAAAATACTTCCTACAGTATATCTTTCATCGGAGAAACTGAGAGGCTTGAAGTTACGTTTCAGGCCGTGACAGCATCCTCCTTATCTGTGTTACCAATAACTCTATCTTTTAAGAATATATGTCCTCATTGTACTCTATTCGTACTGTATGTGGGATAAAAAACGTTTCTGTTAAAATGACTGCAGTAGCGCTTTCCCATTATAAAGTTGAAGTTTTGGTACCTACTACTAATACTAACAAACTGTTTCGTTCCTGACGTTTTCTGTCTGGAAGATTTTCATTTTCGTTCGCCCTCTGCCCATCTTTGTGGATCAGTATCTTCGGAGATACGACTCAAAGCCTCTTTAAGAGAAATAAGGAAATTGATCTATACAAATCGTTTAAAACCGCCTCTCTCAAAAACGCAATTTAGGAAAATGATTTTAGAAAAGGTTAAACAGCACGAAAAGCAACTGCGGTGTTGATTGGTGGAGTACTTTAACGCCGGCGCCGTCATATCGAAATCCCGAAATCCGGTTCGGTTCGCGCCCAAGAGAACCGTCGCCTTTTTCTGCGGAACTTACACGTCCAACCTCGCCTTCCGCAAAAAAAAAAAACGAAAAAATAAAAACAGACCCGACTGCGCCCGTTTAGAGTGTTTAATGCTGCAGCGAAGACATTATTTCCTAAAAAAAAAAACAATTAAAAAAATTACTGAAATTCCATCTAAAATACACTTGCAACAGAACTGCGGCTAACCATCAGGTTTTGCAACGATCGACCATTACTTTCACAACACGCTGCTCGGGCAGATGTCGAAATGCAATTGAAGAATACCAGCGAATTTGGAAAGAAGAGAGAACGAGAGGGAGCAGGCCAGTGCAGGGTTATCTGACGCGGTCCCACCAAAGGTCGAAATGTCACAGTGGGTGGAGGAGGACAGGTGAGGCTCCTGGTAAGCTGCGGACATCCCAACTCTCCCGGTAGTTCCGGGAGTCCACCGGAAATCAGCGTCTCCTCCCGGACTCCCCCATATTCTCTCGGAAGTTACCCCCCTGCCGCCAGCTTTTCCTCAAATCTGTGAGACAAGCTGCATCTCTGTACGACGAAAGTTTGCAAAGAAAGTGAGATATTCAACTGGACTGGTGAACTATAGTACTATAGTGTTGCATACATATTATGTATTACACACTACACACTACAGATCTATATATCTATACACACTATAGTATCTATCAGCAAATTATTTCGTGATATAGCTGTGATTTTTTATCAAGGCGGTCCACAAGTTTTCACGGGAAGGACGAGTGGATGGACGAGGGGATGGACGACCCCCCCCTCTGAAATCAGTTTTTCAAAGCTGGGCTGTCTGGAGCTGGTATTTTCTGACTTGAACTCCGTGAACTGTGTGAGAAGAGCTGCCAGGCGTGCAGGCTGCAGGCTTGCTCCTGGGCCTAGTGCAGCTCTCCAGCCTCCTCCGTCAGGACTGCAAACTCGCAAGAGGTCAAGAGGTCACGGTCTACGTGGCAAAGTGTTGGCCGGGCGTCACGTCCTAAAGAAATCACCCGACGCTGTCTCCTGCACTGCGGAGGATTCGACGGGCCGGCCAGGGTCCGGCTGCCCTGCTGATGCGCCCCAGGGTGTGTGGAGAAGCCGCGGGTCCCAACCGCCAAGCCCACGCGTGCTGCCCGGTCCCATGCCCCTCGGGCGCCGTGCGTGTTCTCTGCATGCTCATCCGGTCCTCCACTAACCTCTCCCTCCGGTTCGGAGTGACGTGGGAGCCGGAGCCTATCCCAGCAAGCAGCGGGCACTCGGGCAGCAGTCCAGTACTCCCTGGACTGAACAGCGTGTTAGGGGTCTATTATTTATTTAATAAGAATGAAACACGGTCACGATGAGCAAACACAATAAGATGCATCTTATTATTATCATCCACCCATTCCCTTTCTAACCTGCTTAATCCAGTACGGAGTCACGGGGGAGCCAGAACCTATCCCAGCAGGCAACGGGCGTGAGGCAGGGTACGCCCTGGATGCGACGCCAGTCCATCTCAGGTCACAAACACACACTCACACCAGTGCTGATCTTCCCAGATGCCAGTTAACCCACCAGCATGCCATTTCTCAGAGGGGGCCCGTGAAGAACACAGGGAGAACATGCAAACTCCACACAGACGGCCCCCCTTCTCCAGAAACGAACCCAGGGCCCCGGCCCTGCGAGGCAGCAGTTCTGACCACTGTGCCACGCTGCTGCCCCTGTGTGACCATGTTGGTTGCACCTCTGGTCGGGGGGAGGGGGGGATGGGGTAGAAGTGGCAGAAGTGGCAGTGTGGGCAGGTGTGTGTTTCTGGGTGCCTGTTAGAAAACACATAATAGAAAACTGCAGTATGCTTTCATTTATCATGGCTGGATCAATTGTGAAATGTTGGTTTCTGAAGAACTCGCTTGCTTCCGGCCTGTTTTGCAATGCCAGAGCTAGCTCCTAGAAACCACAGTACCCTGGCCAAACTTTCCTGGCACTTGTCAACAACATCCTCTTTTTTTTTCTTTCTTATTGACTTTGTGCCTGTGTGCGTGTGCGTGTGTTTGTGCCTCTGATGACAAGGTGTGTGTGGGTGTGAGGACCCCAGCGCGGGTCAGCTCACTGGCTGGAAGTGGCCGGTGACTCACTCTGAGAACCAGAGTCCCCTCCTGCTCTGTCTGACACATGGGCAGGGAGAGGAAGGGTGGAGGTGCTTGCGTGTGTGGGGAGGGTTCCTATAGTTTCTCTGTAGACCGTCTCCAGGCCTGATTCCGTCTGGACAGAGACCTTGGGGAGTCTCAATCATTCTGATAGATTAGTATAAGAAGGGAAGCATGGTGGTGCAGTGCTTAGCATCGCAGCCTGACAGCTGTAGAGCCCTGGGTTCAGTTACAGACCAGGCGTGCTGTCTGTATGGAGTCTGCATGTCCTCCCCAGGTTCACATTTTTTTTTTAATATTGGTGTTCACTCCTAACTTACCAACTAATATAAGACCTTTATATATAACATCACTTTATTAACCCTTTACAATTTCTTTTATTAGGAATTATCTTTTCGCATACCCCAGCTCGCTGTCCATGAGACAAGCTTGGGGTCAGAGCACAGGGTCTGCCATTGAACGGCACCCCTGGAGCAGTTGGGGTGAAGGGCCTTGCTCAGGGGCCCAATGGAGTAGGATTCCTCTGCCGGCTGCGGGATTTGAACTGGCAACCTTCCAGCTGCAGGCGCAGATCCTGAGCCACAGAGCCAGGTTCACATGGGTTTCCTCTCCAAGCTGGTGGGTTAATTAGCTTTTGGGAAAACCGGCCACAGTGTGTCTGTGTGCCCTGTGATGGACTGACGTCCCATCCAGGGTGTAGCCTGCCTCGGGATTGTTGCTTGTCTGGCTCCCCTGTGACCCTAAATTGGAAGAAGTGGTTAGAAGACAGGTGGATTCTTTTAATTAATAATAACAATAGTATTTAATAATTATTCATATTATCCATCCATTTTAAGTCCATGAACAGGACTATGTTCATTAATAGTAGTAATAATAACAATAATTATCTTAAGTAGCGAATAAGTGTAGAATGCATGTTTCTTTTTATTGTATTTCCAATTGTTTGCTTGCATACAAATACAAAGATAAAATTCATGGACGCGAGTTATTTTTTATACGAAAAATAAATTAGGTCTACAGATGTGTAGGGATTTACAATGTGTTATGTACAATTCAGAATTAGGCTACGTTAATGTATGCATTTCGAGCTAGGAGGTAAAAAGTCATAGTAAAATATAACAACCAACTTGTTGCCTAGCAACCTAGAAGGGTTGGGCTTTTGAATGTCACCGCCCTTTTTTTGGACCAATCGCAAGGACGTTGCCTTGAGGGGGCGGGTTAATTTTGATATTGGCGACAGAGGTTGGCCTCTAGTATTACAACCAATCACAATAGCTTACAAAGCTCTCCTGGGTGGGCTCAGCATGTTGATTGGCAGTGGCGGTTGGCCATTCGTGAGACAGGGATTTGCGACTGACGTTGTGCGTTCGCCAATCGGCAGCGGCTTACCTTTGGGCTCACTCCACGTCGGCAGTGTGGGAAGATGGATTCTTTAATACTGGTACTGTAACCTGGGGGAGTCGTGTGAGAATAATACGCTGTATTTTATACCGAATAACATTAATGGAATGGTTAGGATAAGGGGGTGTGCCCCACTGAAAGAGAGGGGACCGAAATGTGCGTGTGCTCAATTACTGTTTTTAATAGGCTGACGGCCTGTAAGTTCACTCCAAGCGCCGGACTAGAGTGCGAGCTGGAGCCGGGCAAAGGGCAGAGAAGGCGGGGTGGCGGGAGAGGGGGGGGGCGGTTAGCTTTCATGTGGGTTTACTGATCTTTATTTCTTCGAGTTGTTGTTTTTTTTTTTTTGCTTCTGCTATTTCTGTATTCGTCTTAGCACACCGGGATTACCGAGAACAGGATACACTGAAAGGTAGCGAGTTACCCTTTTGTGAGTTGTTTTTGTCTTGCTGGCTAGATGGGTTCGTCAGCATCTGTCTGCGGTGCGGGTGAAATTCCGCTTGTTCACGTTACTGGAGTATTTACGGGGGACGCCGAGCAGAGTCAGTCACTCAGTGAGGCAGCCGCCTCCGGATTTTATGAGGACGGGGCTCAAAAAACAAGAACCGTGTTTGACGACTATGGTTTCGAGAGGGGAAGTACTGACTTGATCTAGCGGCGAGAAAGTGGTGCGAATCCATCCATCCATTTTCTAACCGCTTCTTCCAGTTCAGGATCACTGTGGTGCTGGAGCCTATCCCAGCAGGCAACGGGAACAAGGCAGGGTGCACGCTGGACAGGATGCCAGTCCATCACAGGTCATGCACACACATTCACACACTCACACCAGGGCCAGTCCATCACAGGTCTCGCACACACACTCACACACTCACACCAGGGCCAGTCCATCACAGGTCTCACACACACACTCACACACTCACACCAGGGCCAGTCCATCACAGGTCACGCACACACACTCACACCAGGGCCAGTCCATCACAGGTCTCACACACACACTCACACACTCACACCAGGGCCAGTCCATCACAGGTCTCACACACACCAGGGCCAGTTTTCCCAGAAGCCAGTTGACATACCTGTGTATCTCTGGACTGGGGGAGGAAACTGGGGCTCCCAGAGGAAACCCATGCAAACTTGGGGAGAACATAGAAACTCCACACAGACAGCACCCCAGGTCCAGAGTTGAACCCAGGGCCGCGGTGCAGCGCGGCGCCAACGGGGTGTTATTCAGCAGTGTCGTTGAGTCGTGACCCATGTTGTGAGTCTAGTCTTCTAGGGCTAAAGCTTTATCACTGACCCCCTCCTCCCCCAGCACCAGGGGCTGCTGTAAGGGCTGTTCCTTGTGACATCATCGCAGGATCTCTCCCCTTGACACGCGCTTTCAGGCTGCACAGCCCGCAAGACTCTGCCGAACCCCCCTGGCCGTCTGAGCTCGAAACATGCTTTTTAAAGGTCAGACCTGATGCAGAGAATCGGGGAGTTTTCTGGAGGGCCTGTGTGCAGAATTGTCTAGGATTACATAGGAGGAATGAAAGACCACACTAACTGGGATGAAATAAAAGACACTGACTGCCTGGCACTTATTTAAGTTTCTGGCTTTGTGGGCTCTTTGTTAGTAGTTAATAGATCTTAGGTTCCAGCTGTTTTGTTTTTTACTCGAGAGAAGTCAGGTTATTGGCTTGTTCCACACTCCCACAACCACTT
The DNA here is from genome assembly GCF_040954835.1 of Lepisosteus oculatus. Classification (NCBI taxonomy): domain Eukaryota; kingdom Metazoa; phylum Chordata; class Actinopteri; order Semionotiformes; family Lepisosteidae; genus Lepisosteus; species Lepisosteus oculatus. Next base: position 19,517,185 of record NC_090696.1, read on the forward strand.
GGGTAAAGTAGTGCTTTCATGTTTTTTAGGTTTTGACTGGCTGTAACACAGCCTGGGCGCTCCGACTGACTGACCGGCTGTAACACAGCCTGGGCGCTCCGACTGTCTGACCGGCTGTAACACAGCCTGGGCGCTCCGACTGTCTGACCGGCTGTAACACAGCCTGGGCGCTCCGACTGACTGACCGGCTGTAACACAGCCTGGGCGCTCCGACTGTCTGACCGGCTGTAACACAGCCTGGGCGCTCCGACTGACTGACCGGCTGTAACACAGCCTGGGCGCTCCGACTGACTGACCGACTGTAACACAGCCTGGGCGCTCCGACTGTCTGACTGGGAGGTGAGAGATTGGGCACGTGAAGGCAGCATCTGAGGTGAAGTTCTGTTATACACTCAGACTGTGACTCCAGGGAAGTCAGTGCATCACAGAACTTTGTCTCGGGAGCTCGGCAGCGGCGAGAGGGAGACGAGACAGGCTCGGCGTCGGGAGGCAGAACGAAAATACTCGGCTGTACTGACAGCACCTCCCAGTGGGGCACACGTACTCTGACACGGAGAGTGGCGGTAGGCAGCCACAAGAGCCTGATTCCTTTCATTTACTGTCAGTAGTGGACTTTCAGACTTCCATTCCACAGCTGTTCAGTCCAGTTCAGGTTTTTACACCTTTTGGTGTGTCTGTGCAGGTTTACTCTAGATATGGTCAAAATAGCGCCGCCTGGTGCTGCAGTGGTTAGCGTTGCTACCTCACAGTGCAAGGGTCCCGGATTTTATTCCTGAGGTGCTGTCTGTGTGGAGTTTGTATGTTCTTCTCATGTTTGCGTGTGTTCTCCAGCTTCTGGGAGAACAGGCCCTGGTGTGAGTGTGAGTGTCAGATCTTGTGATGGACAGGCGTCCCATCCAGTGTGTGTCCTGCCTTGTGCCTGTTTGCTTGCCAAGATAGGCTGAATCGGATCAAGCAGCTGGATGAATGACTGATGGTGCTGGCTTATAAAGAAGTGTGTCCTGAAACCTGAGTTGTCTCAGTCTGCAGTGCAGTGTGGGGTCCTATTTTCATTTCTGACACAAGGTTATAGTTCAGAAACTTCAAGGGAAATAGGCTCTTGTTTGCTTTGACATTGATTCATCACTCTAGGCAAATTAGGCAATTTCAGTAGAATGTGCCCCTCTCACTCTGTTTTGTGAGTTGCTGTTATACTGACCCAGAAACTCCTTTTCTTCAAACAGGAACCCTCTCTGTACACGGTGAAAGCTGTACTAATACTGGATAACGATGGCGAGAGGCTGTATGCAAAGGTGAGGAGGTTTTCTCTTACATTTTTATGTCAATCATTTCATTTCCTGCTGTAATAGCTCTTCCATGCGTGCCTTGTTGTAACTTTGTAAAGTGCTCTGTAACTTCCTAAAACAAATCTAAGACCGATTGATTGTGTCCGCAGTATTACGATGACACGTACCCCTCTGTGAAGGAGCAGAAGGCCTTTGAGAAGAACATCTTCAACAAGACGCACCGCACTGACAGTAAGATCAACCTGCTGTGTTTTAATTCATTCGCATACCTTCACTGGTCACATGTTGGGGTTCTCCCTGCCCATAGCCCTGTTGATCTAGGTAGGGGGATGCATCTCTTCATCTGGAGCCAAAAATTGGTCTTGAATTCGTTACAAATGTAAATTTAATAAGTTTCTATATCAGTGAGGCACGAGTGTCCTGTAGAGTATTCCCGCCATACACTTGCCATACATAGGCTCTGGCTCCCCCGCGACCCTGAATTGGATGAAGTGGTTATAGGATGGAGGGATGAAAGTTGCTCTGTGAGCCCCTGTACACTGGAACGTCACCTTTGCTCCTGTCTGGGTGGTTTCTCCCAGAAAAACGCTGTTGATGCCCCACTTAACCAAGAGCAGTGAACCCCAACTCTTAATGTCCGCTGCCTGGCTTTGTCTCGCCATCCTCGGCAGGGCCTCTGATCTGTTTTTCCTGACGTCCCGAAATACAGCTGAAATTCTTCCCCGTTTTACACTTGCTCCCATCTCGAGGAGCTGGATTCTCATTTTTGACGTAAACCTACCTCCTAAGACCATAGGAGGGGTTACTGACAAGAAGAGGCCTTTCAGTCCATCTGGACAGTTTTGGCAATTAATTGCTAATTGATCCCAGGATGTCATCCAGCTGTGTTGCGAAGGAAGCACAAGTATAGGCTTCGACCACGTGGCTGGGTCGCTTGTTCCTCCCTCTGACAACCTTCTGGGCAAAAGAAGTGCTTCTTGTGTTCTCTTTTAAATGCATGTCCATATATGTCCCACTTCCGTCCTCTTCATGATTAAACCCTACTCGTTCTATACCTCATCCGCGAGACGCAGCCGTCGTCTAGTTTTTACTTGGAGGCTCGGAAAGGAATGGCTTGCTTCGGGAGAGATCCCTGGGAAACAGGGTTCATGTGCTGTCACTGTATACTTAGGTCTTTGTTACGTCCCCAATATGGCTCAGCCTAGGGGCGAATGGGGACTAACATATGAGCCATGGATTAAACGGAAGGAAATACACAAACAAAAAAAAAAATACTGCACTTCCTACAAACCCATACCCTCTAAACCTGTCTCCCAAGAAAGGGGGTGGCAAAGCCTAAGAAAAGTCTTCCGCAAGCTAACTTATTACACTAAACGAAGCTGTAACGGAAAACAGAAAAAAAACACGAGCCACAACACTCCCAATCTCCACCACAGCCCAGTAAACAACCCGGCAGAGCTCGCGTTTACCAAAAACTACAAACCAACATCAGTCTCGCAAAACGTCGCCGTAGTTTATTCCACACCTCTCTTCTACCTCTCTCTGCGGACGACCCTTACCGGCGTTTTAAAAACGAGCTGCTCTCTTCAACCAATCCAGAGAGAGACCCAGTTTAGGGACACACCCGGCTCCAAAAATGGACCCCCGCATGGGAGGAGAGTTAAAAAAATAAAAATTCAGAACCTAACATTTTCAAAACCATTATCATTTTGCAAGTGATTGCTTTTAAAAGTTACCTACTCAATGGTTGCCCGTACCCCTCCCTGTCCTCTGTCTTTGCCCATCCAACACCCCTTCCTTTCTCCCCCCCTCCTGTTTCTGTCTGCCTCTCTGTCCCCCACAGGCGAGATCGCTCTGCTGGAGGGGCTGACGGTCGTCTACAAGAGCAACATCGACCTGTACTTCTATGTCATCGGCAGCTCGCACGAGAACGAGGTAATAACGGGGTCAGGCGTCATCAAATGGAAAAGGTTGCAGTGAGCTTTGGCCTCGGGTGATGTCACAGGGGTGCTGCAGTAATCAGATACACAAGCAGGCAATATGCATGATAAGAGTGTTATTATAATTAAATGAGTTCAGACGTTGCTGATTGATGCCCAGTGGAGAAAGACATTGCATTCGTTTTTTTTATAATGTTCAGTTCCACATCTAAATCACTGTTTTAAAAATGCAGAGTTAAAATCGCAGAGTTTAACCCAGGCCATGTCTTTTTCTTTTTCAAATAAACAGTTAATGCTCATGTCCGTCTTGAACTGCCTGTTCGACTCTCTCAGTCAGATGCTGAGGTAAGAGACTGCCGGCGTGACCCAGAGGCGTTGAGACAAATTAAGATCAAAGAGGCTTTTTAGACACAGTTTAAATTTAAAAAAAAAGCCAAACCGATCTGCGAGCCATAAATTCCAAGGCAGATTTCCACTGGGAGGGCATAAGAAGAAAAATAAACAGTGTCGAGTATGGGGATTGTAATCTGCAACATGCAAATTAGATTGAAGTTCTTAATTAAAACCTGATACAGCAGGTTTTAAAGGTCGCCAATTACTTAAGACCGGGAACAAATTAACCGTGATCAATTCCGCAGGTGATCTGTTATGGTAGTTTAGAGATCCCACAGTCCAGAGACATGCTGTGGTAGGTGAAGCTGCTAGGAGATGGATGGACAGATCATGTGGCACAGAAATCTGGACACCACTTGGGCAAAAGTATTTGATCACATTATTGGCTTTGTTGCTCAATAAATTACAGGTGTTCCCACTCTTTGGAAACAGGAGATTTAGGGTCACCAGGGTTGGGGGTACAGCCTCCTGGTTTGGGGCTCTCCAGGTCTAGAGTTCGAGGGTTTTGCCGCAGAGCAAAGCGTTCAGCTCTCTTCGGGCCAACAGCAAAGCATCAGACTGATTCTCCGCGTGAAGTCTTGCAAAAGACCCTCCAAAAGCAGCTTTTGATCTCCGACGGCCCGGAGGTTTCGCTCTCGTGTTTAGGGGGGAGATCCCGTGGTGGCGGTCCGATCTAGTCGCCCCCGTTGAGGGATCGGAGCGGTGAGGTGGCTGACGCGCGTTCCTCTTTCCCCCTCCTCCAGGAAGAACGTGGAGAAGAGGGCCTTGCTGGAGAACATGGAGGGGCTGTTTCTGGCCGTGGACGAGATCGTGGACGGCGGGTCAGTCAGTCTCCATCGCACTCTCGGGTGGCAGGCGGTTCGCGGCGCGGGTGTTTTTCATTTCCTGTCGCGGGACGCCAGCGGTCGGAGGACAGGCCCCTCCAGCCGGGCGCCCGTTTGCTTTCCGTGTAGAGATTCGGTCCGAGACGGACGAGGTGAAAGTCAATCAAAGCTTATTTATCAAACGCTCAAGAATACAGCATGCAGCAGTTGTTGCTGGCAGTGAAATGTCTTCAGTGACGGGGGACGTGGGGGTGCACGAAGCCCCCGTTACCCCTCCTCTCGGGAGGAGAGCCCGCGTGCCGGCGTGGCGGGCTGCGCCGCGCTGACGCGATGGGGTAAGGTAGGAGCTCCCGAGCCGCTGGAGAGCAGTGTCCCAGATAGCGGCACAGTCAACCAGGGCACAGTCTGAGTTCTGGCCAGTAGTGACTCCCCGCATCCCCTGAGGGGACGCTCTGCTCTGGGACCCCTGCCCTCCCGAAGACAAACCCTGTTCTGCTTCCTAATCTGCCTGGCGCACACAGGCGGCTCCGCCCCTTCCTTCATCGCTGTGAGGAATGTGTAGCGTGGATCCCGAAGAAACTGTAGCCAACCAGCATTTGATAACTACATAGCATACTATCTAAATACTGGCATTATAATCCTGCGACATTTCTTCAACACAATTCAGTACAGTACTTGCACCGTGCATCAGGGGCAGATGGTCCATCATTTCCCTAATCTTTTGTGTGATGTAATTAAATGATGAGCCACTGAGGTCGTAGAGCCAATTACTAAAGTCTTGGAACGAATTGTCTGTGATCAATTAAACAGGTGATCTTTTATATTCATTTAGAGATCGCACTGTCCAAAGACATGCTAACAGGTGAAGTGGCTCCTGGGGAAAGACCTGTTACCTGTCAGTTTTACCTTGTCCGTCTCGGAGATTGTCTTTGAATTGTCCTCTTCAGTCAAACAGTTTCTGGGGGGTTTGGCTTGGAGGTAAATAATATTGAGGTGTTATAATGCACAAATAAAACCCCTGTACTGTAGAGCTCATTTCTGGGTAATTATGCTCCACGTAATGAGCACAGATGTGTAAAAACAGATTTAAAGCGTAGGGGCACCAGCACTTCAGAAACTGCGGCTCGAGCAGATGGGCCTCCTGACAACACCCCCCCCCCCCCCTTCCTCTCTCCCTCAGGGTGATCCTGGAGAGCGACCCCCAGCAGGTGGTTCACCGCGTGGCCTTGAGGGTGAGTCTTCCGGTGGGGGGACAGACGGGAAGGCCGAGGAGGAGCAGCGAAGATGAGACTGAGACGGCAGGTCGACAGCCCCAGAGAGGCAGAACTTACCCCAGAAATTGGCTCTTCTTCTCTTCTTCAGGCCCAGCACTAGGTTGCATTGGGGGGGGGTGGATAGAGAATTTGTGGGTCCAAGCACACTCGCGCCCCTCCTACTTGAGCATTATCCAAGCTTGTGGTTGTGTACGCAGATATGCCTCATCCCTGTAATACCCACAGATCTCAGAGGAGGGGCGGGTTCTATCTTGTTTTTTTCCCCAATCTCAGTGCTTTCCACCCTGCTGGAAACTGTATTTTTATCCTTCACATTCTGACAGAATGGGGGCGACATGATGGCACAGTGGTCAGCATTGCTGCCTCACAGGGGTGTCCGGGGTGCACCCCACCTTGTGCCCGTTGCTTGCCATGTTAGGCTCCCCCCCGACCCTGAATTGGAAGAGACAATTAAAAAATGGATGGATGGAAAACTACTTTGATCTCTGAAGTGTGAAAAACGTTTGAGGTGGCAGGCGGTGAAAATGAACTCTTTCGAGATTTCCTCAGCGGTCAATGCTTAAGAGTAAGACACCCTGCACCTCTTGCTTGCCAGGTTGGGATCCGGCTCCCCCACGACCCTGAATTGGAAAAGGCTTAGAAAAGCTCAGTGTGTGGGACTGTGCGGCACCGTCGCCTGAATTGAACTTGCTTCACGAGAGCCTTTTTTCTCAGGACCGCAGGAACGCCCGAACCGGAGCTTTGCTCGGTTTAATGAGTGTGGAATTAAAATCTAGGATGACTCTGAACTGGCTGTGGAGTAAAGGTCCCCATTGTGCTGCAGGCTGAGCTCTGTGGAGTTAAAGCATGAATCTTAATTGGATTGCGTCGCTTGACCGGAGCAGCGCTGTGTTTTATCGTCCGTTTTTCACTCAAGGGCGGTTTTGTTCCGCCGAGTTGTTGTTGAGTCTCGTGTGTCGGGTTCCTCCAAAGCTGCTTCTGATTGTTGTGAAGGGTAAAAAGTTAAGCCTCTTGAATACCCTGTTCTGTTTCTGGAGGGGGGCGGGGGGGCATGGTCACGTCTGTATCCTGAGACTGAACACTCCTCCAGGGGCAGGGTTTTGTAAAGCTCAACTACTGAAATAAAACTAGGATTGGTTCTGCGATCGGGGCACTTGGTTTCCTGCCCTCGTGTAGAGCCCAGGGCAATCGGCAGAGACCAGGCTGAGCACAGATGAGACCTCCCTCTCACCTGGTGTCTCCTGGGGCCCGACCATGTGGAAATTGCACTGCACAGCAAAAACCGCGCACAGGAGCATTTATTCAGCCACAAATACAACACGAATCTTGTGCTTCCTCTAAATAATTCTCACTGAAAACTAGGCCAACACGATTCACTGCTGTGAGTCCCTCAATATTCCAGCTATCCACTTTCTAATCCATTTTATCCATACAGGGTCGTGGGGTGCTGAAGCTTATCCTGGCAAGCCAGGGGCACAAGGCAGGATACATCCTGGACAGGACACCAGTCCATTGCAGGGCACACAGACTAGGGCCAAGTTTCCTAAATCCAATTACCAATGAGCAGACTATGTGTTCCAAATTAGTCTTAATTGTGGCCCTGAGCCCTTCAGTTATTAACTAATTGATAATCAGCGTATGTACTCAGCTCAGCTGATACTACTATCCTCACTACAGCTGGCTTGCCACGACGGCCAGTCCTGCTCTTTCAAAGTCCCTATCTTGCAGGATTTCCAGGAATGCTCAAAGGCACTTCAAGAGACGTGTTAAACATTCCCCCTGACCCGGTTAAGTAACCGATTCGGTTCTCTGTGTTGGGCCTTGGCACACCAAGTCTCTCACGCACCAGCTGGTTCTCTATATAATAGCCTGGGTCACCCCGACCTTCTGCGACCTTGGCGGGCCTACAGTGCCATCAGCAGGAAATGGCGCTGGTCCTCCAGTTGGCGAGTCCTCTCCTGCTAGTCCCTGCGGTGCTCGCGGCACGCGCATCAGAGAAACATGCAAGCGGTTTTCCAAGCCGGTTAGAAAGCAGCCGGTGATCCAAGATTAAAAGAACCTCAAATGGAAGGCACAGGCAGCCCCCAGTGGCTTTTCACCTTCAAAAATATCCTTCCCGAGTCCGAAGCACGGAGGTTGCAGGATGTGTGTCTGTCTCTAATGTGCACCTCTTGAAGGCCTGGCATGGCATAGTGTTCACGTTAATTAAATAAAAAGCTGACAGTGGGGTTTAATGCAGCAGTCGGGGCTGCTATTACTAAGCTGGCCCTGCAGCGGATTGCATTGAAACTACAGCCTGCTGCTTATTTTTGCTGCCTTTAGGACGTGATTGTTCTGTCCTTGCTGAGTGTCTGACATGTTGGCTCTCTCCTTCGCAGGGGGATGACGTTCCTCTGACAGAACAGACGGTCACCCAGGTGAGACCATGACACAGTCTTGAGTTCTATGGTTTTATTTCCATACTCTTGTCTCAACACCTGGGGGGGGAGTGTGACTCGGTAATACGGAGCGTTTTGGCACGGGAAGTAGTTCTAAGCCTCCAACCTGTTAGCTGCTCTCCTGAATCCAGCACTGTTCCACAAGACAGATGTGGATCTGCGCCCAGACTTAGCCCCAGCACGCCCGCTCGAACCCTAGCCCCCGTCTCGGCTGAGGAACGTAAAAAGACTAAAAGCAGGGGGGTTTCATGTTCCTCCCTGTTTTTCGTTGAGCAGGCCGTCTTTTTTTTCCGGCTTTCGAGGCGGAGCGTTGTTAGCGGCAGCCGTGATTCCGGGTGATGTTTGGTATTCCTCGCGCAGTTCTCCCAGCTCCTCTCGGAAGAGCTCTTCCTGCGTGTGGAGCATGATTGCTAATGACAGACTGCTGTTCGCTAGCAGGAGTCAGTGGGGCTCGAACGCCTGTGAATCCCTCTGATTAATGGCCTCATTTAAGAGCCATTTGACAGACTGCAGGTAGTTCTTTTGTGCCGTTGATTAATAGCGACTCTTTCCGTGCGCTTTACAGTTTGTCTCCTGTTCCAGGAATTACAATGATTGATTGATTTATTTTTTTTCTCTGCAGTGTTACTCATCTTTAGCTTCTAGCTTTTTACAGGCTTGTATCATTATTTGCCAAGTATCTTTTCCCTTGTTCTCCGTCTTTCTGTTTGGTCTCCCTTCGTGGCCCCGCCGCGGCTCCGCAGGCGTCAGGCGTGTGCGCTCTGGGGGCGGGTGGCGTGCCCCGTCAGGCGTGTGCGCTCTGCGGGCGGGTGGCGTGCCCCGTCAGGCGTGTGCGCTCTGCGGGCGGGTGGCGTGCCCCGTTAGGCGTGTGCGCTCTGCGGGCGGGTGGCGTGCCCCGTCAGGCGTGTGCGCTCTGCGGGCGGGTGGCGTGTGCGCTCTGCGGGCGGGTGGCGTGTGCGCTCTGCGGGCGGGTGGCGTGTGCGCTCTGCGGGCGGGTGGCGTGCCCCGTGAGGCGTGTGCGCTCTGCGGGAGGCTGGCGTGTGCGCTCTGCGGGAGGCTGGCGTGCTCCGTGTGGATATACGCTGGATGGACAGTTATTTGGAGCCATTAGATTTATAGACTCCTTGGAAAAGGTCTGGCCTGTTTAACTTTGCTCCACTCTTTCGTTGACAGGTGCTTCAGTCTGCCAAAGAACAGATCAAGTGGTCTCTGCTGCGATAGGACAGGAGCTGAGAGCCACTTGCTTGCTCCCAGGGGAGAGTACACACAGAAGCGAACGTGTCCTTCCTGTGATCTCCCCACCCCCCCCCTCCCCTCTTCCAGCTGTGGATTCCTCTCTCTTTCTCTCTCCAGGGCAGCAGTCTCACACTCAAGTCCTCAGTAGTCAGTAGTCGGGCTCGACTGAACATTTTCTTCTTCAGAAATATTCAGTGCTCCCCATTGAATGGGAGGCATTCCGGGTGCCAAACGGGTGCGTGGGAACAGTCTCCCAGGCTTCTTGTCTGTTCCTGGGGGGAGATTGTGGGCTTAACTATTGACCATATTATATATTATATAGCCCCGTGAGACTGCTGCCTCTGATAACTCTGAACTGGGACCTTATTTTCTTCTGATCACTGCACTGAAAGGTCTGATTGTTCCACCAATCAGCATAGTTTTTTTTCAACAAAAAAAAACCTGAGCCGTTCGTTCCTATTGGCCGAGACGGGGATGAGAGCGTTTTGTGTGATGGAGTGAGCGGTCAGAGGCTGGTGTTCCGTCTTGGCTGTGGTTCGCTCTCCCTCTGCCTCTGCCCCTCCCCCCACGGGCTCATGAATATTAATAGGGCTCATTAATATGCGGAATCTTCGCAGGGCAGCTCGTCTCCCATTGGGCCTTGGGCTCCCTCATGACTGTTCACATTCCAAGTAGAGGATTGTTGTGTACACTGTTGTTTCCTCTATAACCTCATCACTCCGCTCACAGTTGTCAGAGAGGCCAACCTTGTAATAATTAGCACAAACAATAGCAGCGATGCGTCATTATTTACAGCAGAGTTCTTCAATGCTCGATAGTCGCTATGCCTTTCGGTGTGTTTTCCGAGAGCAGGACTTGGGGTTGTGTTGTCAACGGCGGTGTTTACGTGAGAAAGCACTGCTCAGCCTTTTCACCCTTGAGTGCGGCATGACGTTTCAGCCGCGGAAAGGGAAAGGTTACGTGTTTCCTTTAGGTGGTTCTGGTGGTGGGAGATGAGCCACGTGAAAGAGGAGCAGGTGGGAACTTGGCGCTGCAGAAGCGAGGGCCGCAGGCCGTGGCTGGGATCCGGTATTTCCTGGTTTAGGAGCAGCAAGCTGGGAAGTGTTCTTCGATAACCCCACCCCAAGCTACAAAGCTGGAGACTGCTTCCCCATAATGTGCATGACTCTTGTGAGACCAGAGACAAACTGTAACCTCCATTACTTTGATTTCATCTTTCTATTTCCTAACATGACCGGGGGGTCACATCCTGTCCACTCCTTTGCAGTACGTTCACATAACGAGGGCCCCATTTTGGCCATGTGGATCCTACTATCAGTTTACCAGTTAGGAGCTGGTTGGAGCAGAGTTCAGCTGTGTGGTGGGCTGGAAGGCCTGCTGGTTCAGCGGCTGTGTGTTAGTCACCGTGTAGCACACGGATTTTGTCTGGCGTTATGATCCTGCTGTATTAATGGTCTAGGAATGTGTGTGCCCTGGCTTGGCTGTACTGTGGGTTGCCATCTGGGGGACGGGCAGTAAGCAGTGACTGCACTGAAAAAACACACTGTACAATGTATTGTTCTGAAATCCGGTTGTGGGAACTGTATTCCATGCAGGTTAAAACATGAATAAAATTGCTGAAATTCTTCCTGACCTGTTAATTTGTTTTATGCATGTGTGCCGTTTAAAAATGAACTGGTGTTTTTAGCTTTTTTCCACTGATCTTCCTCTTCAAAACTGTGGTTTTGTTGAATTTGCAGCCTAAGGGTAGAGGTTGTAGCTGGCGATGACATCCACCACACACACGTGCTTTCCCAAAGCTTTTCCCCTTATCCTACAGATCCAAATCCAGTGATAGACCCCCCCCATTCCCAGGTAAGAGATAAGATAAGATCACTTTATTAGCCATATACAATTTCTTGTAGTAGGAATTTGTCTTTTTGCATACCCCAGCTTGCTCTCCATGAGACACACATACAAACCGATAGGGAGAGAGAAGCTTGGGGTCAGAGCGCAGGGTCAGCCATTGTACAGCACCCCTGGAGCAACTGGGGTAAATGGCCTTGCTCAGGAGCCGAACGGAGTAGGATTCCTCTGCCGGCTGCAGGATATGAACTGGCAACCTTCCAGCCACGGGCACAGATCCTGAGCCACAGAGCCACCGCTCTAAGGAGGTAACCCAGCACTGTTCTGCCTTCATGCCCAGGACGGTGCCCCATGTAGCTGGGGGTCAAGAACACCTTGAGTGTCCTGAGTGTGACCAGAAACTGAGTGGGACAGAGAGTGATGGCGACCTGGCTTCTGTCAGAGCTGTGCCGTAAATAAATACAAATAAAACTTGCTCAGCTTCTGAGCTACCACTTCTTGACAAAAATTACAGCCTTGAACAGACATTTATTTATTTGATTACGAGGGACCAGAAAGACAAATGTAATTTTATTAGCAAGAAGAGTATATACAGTGTACACTGTACTGCTATAGTGTACAGTCCCTGTGAAAAAGCTTTGAGGGGCAGAAACCTCAATCTTAAAAGTTATGAACTGACCGATTCAGGTGGTGACAGAACAGGTACTTGTCATTTATCCTGAAGTAGCTTGAGTAGGTAGCTGCATCAGCATGCGTAGGCTGCAGAGGAACAAGTAAAAGTCTATTCTATGCTGAAAAGAGAAGAAAAACAGCATTTCATCTGTGGAGCCCTTTTCGAGTCTGCTCGAGGAAAGCTCCAAGGCCGAAGTGTTGTTTGTCATTTATCTCCTAGAACTGTGCTCAGGTGAGACCGCCACAGCATCACATACAAGACAACATTAACACATTAGAAAACTCTTAACACTTATCAGAGCTTTGAAAACAAGAGTCATGTGTTCAAATAGGTCACAGAGATCCCAATCCATCCATTTTCTAATCGCTTTATCCAACACAGGGCTGTGGGGGAGCTGGAGCCTGTACTGGGAAGCAACAGGCGCAAGAAAGGCAAAGCTTAGCCGGGCGAGGCGAAGCCTGGATGGGATGCCTGTGCATCACAGACGCAGACATCCGGGCACACACACACTCGTGCCAGGGCCATGTCTCTGGACTGTGGGAGGATACAGGAGCACCTGGAGAAACCCAAGTGAACACGGGGAGAGCATGCAGACTCCACACAGACAGCACACCTGATCCGGAACTGAACCCAGGGCCCCAGCGCTGCAGGGCAGCAATGCTGCACTAAACACTGAGATTCCATACCGGGTGTTTTTAAAAATAGACAGGTGGAAGGTTTTTCCACCACTTTTTTGTTGCTTTGCTACACCTCAAAGCCCCACAGAAAGTCCCCTTGAAGAAGACTCCGGATTCGGTTTAGCAACGGGTCTCCTACGCTGCAGTAGAAGCGGTTGGTTGAAAAAGGCGCGCTGCCAGAGAAGTAAAATGGCCGCCAGGAAATCTCTTTCCGGAAGGCTCATCAAAACCTGGGCAAGGGCGCCACCTGCTGGTGGACCACATAAATACACGTAAGCCTTTTCAGAAAAAGAATATATCTAGACTTAATGACGGCAAAGAATTGAAACTGTCCTCCTGAAATGAATGTTTTAACTTTGCTTACATTACTTACTTATTTGCTCAGTCGCATCGTAATATTTCTATCTCACCTAAGATAACTGCAAAAGTTATTGTTTTATTTAGCAATACCTCTGGATTTGTCAGCTGCGAAGAAAGTTATACCGCGGCGCAACACTGAATGGTCTCCTTACGCCCTCTGGTGGTTACAGAGAAATGCACGCCTACAATTACATAAACAAAACTTCCTCGGATCTCTGTCAAATTTTAACTGTCTTATTTAGCCTTTTAAATGATCAGTGTTTAAGAACATAAGATTTTTCTAATTGAACCCCGCTACGGAATATTTATTTTTCTGCACTATGTGTGTTTTTATCCTAAAGACTCACGTTACTTGCAACTGTTCGGGTGACATTGCATTTATTTACCATCAATTATGGAAGTGCGCCTGGTGTGCGGAACCAGTTAAGCGCTTCGTCGGACAAGGGCGCGAAAAAGTCTGTCGATACTTCATGGGTTTCGTGAGTAAACGATACGACTATAACAGCGGCCAGAAAATGTCTCTGGGAAGGGTCGCGAAACTTGCAGTGCTACATGGTGAACGCCAGTCCAATGCGAGACTTATACAGAAGGAACCTCCGCCCGGAATCAAACCGAGGACCCAGAACTATAAAGCAACGCTGGACCGCTCGATCGAGGTACACTCCCTATTAAAAAGGCTTTTGACAGCCAGACTATAATCTACGGGCGTGCTTCCATTAATTAATGTCCTCGGGCGTAGCAATACGGTGCAAGGGATGTCGGGAAGGAATGGGCGGTTGCCTGGTTACCCGCACCTGGACAGGAAGCGAGACCTCGCGCCATGATACGAAGGTTCGTGCACGAAGTTTGTCTTAGCAGCCTCTAAGCTTGCTGTCTTTACATGCTAGTGCACATGGGCTGCTGCACGCTGCCCGGGTGGGTGCAGCGCTCAAGGATACTTGAAGCGAAAAGCAGGACACAAATGCCGTCAATATATTGATTTCCGTCTACAGTCTGCCACCATTACTCATGCCGAGGAAGACTGCGGTGCGCTCTCGGGCTGTCTGGGCTGCACTGGTGAACAAGTGGGTGTGGGTGGAATCTCTCACCTGCCTTCTCTTTGCTCTTGTCTCTAACGATACCAGTTTCGGGGCTGGCGCAGTGGTCAGCATTGCTGCCTCGCAATGCTGGGCTCCTGGGCTCAGTTACTGGGGTGCTGTCTGTGTGGAGTTTGCATGTTCTCCCCGTGTTCATGTGGGTTTCCTTCAAATGCTCCAGTTTCCTCCCACAGTCCAGAGACTCGCTGGCAGGTAAATTGGCTTCTGGGAAGACTGGCCCTGGTGTGAGCGTGTCTGTGTGTACCTGCACTGTGATGGACTGGTGTCCTGTCCAGGGTGTATCCTGCCCTGTGCCTGTTGCTTGCCAGGTTAGGCTTCAACTCTCCCGCAACCCTGAATTGGATGAAGTAACAGTTTGGCCTGGTGTTACAAGGAAACCCAATAGTGTGTGTTTTTACTCCATGGTTGTCTTATTCAGCACTTGGTGGCAGGAATTGGTTGAAAGCTTCCTGAAACAAAGGAAATTGTAGAAAAGGATTAGGATAAAAAATGTGTCCATCCATCCACCCCAACTTAAAAAAATAGAAGAGCGTTTCTGCCATATCTTAAACAGGCCAGATGAGTTTTCCCTTGTTACTGACGTCATGTCCTGACTGTTCTGGAATACAGTAAGTGTAAGCCAGAGACCATTGCACTGACACCATGAATCCTTGTAATGCACCTTCAATCAGCCCAGTCTTGCTGTTATAGATCAGGGGTCTCCAGCCCTGCTCCTGGGGGAGCTCTGTGTCTTCTGCTGTTCATTCTAGCTGAATTAGTAATTGCAGGCTAATTGATTTCAGTTTTCTCCGGGGGCATATTGGAGTTGGCTTTCAGCTCTGGAAATGCTGAGAGGGATCTGTACGTGGTATCTGCCCTGTTCTTCCTCCTGAGGTCTGGCAGGCCCCTCGCCTGGGTGGCTGGAATGGAAACAGTTGGACCTCTGCTGGCTGAGGACATGAGAGCTCCAGGACAGCGCTCCTTGTATTTGAGCTCCAGGGCCACGCCCCACAACAGTGAACACACCCTGACTGTGAAATCCTGGGCCACACCCCCTGTCTGTGAAATCCTGGGCCACACCCCCTGTCTGTGAGCTACAGGGCCACTCCCCCTGACTGCGAGCTCCTGAGCCACGCCCCTTGACTGTGAAATCCTGGGCCACACCCTCTGCCTGTGAACTCCAAGGCCACACCTCCTCACTCTGAACTCCCTCGGCCACACCCCCTGTTTGTGAGCTCCAGGGCCACACCTGACGGCTAGATGCGGAGCCACGCCCCCTGACTGTGAGATCCTTGCTTCCAGTTCTGTGTGTTGAGGTTGTTGGCAATAGGATGCTTCATATTGGGCAATTTTGACACTCAAGAGTCAGTGCAAAAACAGCTTAAAATTAGCTGATCAATTATGAGCATCACATAGGACCAGTGATTTAAAACCTGAGCTCAAACCAAATCCATCAGACTGGTCCCCCCGGATCTGGGTTAGGAACCACTCTCACGGTTTAATTTCCTCAAGGGCCCATTAGTGTCCCTTATCTTCTACAGGTAAGCCTTGGTGGATGACGCTAATCAACATTTTAAATTGAAGCTTGCTGCCCTTGTCAATATCCTGACAGTGTGGAGCTGCTGGATGGTTTCCATGGCTCCTGATGTTCCCATTCCTACAGGTGACCTAACCAGACAGTCACAAGTGCACACAGTCCTCGACAGCAGTGGTACTTGAAGCAGCAACAGTAGTAGCAGTAGAGACTGAAGAAGTAACAGCAGTGGTTACAACAGTAGAGCTTGTGTCAGCAGTAGTGGTTGTGGTAGTGATTGTGGCAGCAGCAGTGGTTGTGGTTGTGGTTATGTCAGCACTAGTGGTTGTGGTAGTGTTTATGTCAGCAGCAGTGGTTGTGGTAGTGGCAGTGGTTACTTCGTTGGAACAAATAGCCGTATCAGTAGCAGAGCTATTGCTGTGTGTGCTGCATCCTGTTTCTTCTTGAGCAACCTTGTCAAGATATTTTCAGGGCTGGGCAGCTAAAGGCAATAAGCTTTCTGGACAGCAATACGAAGATATCAGTGAAGCGTGTGGGTCTGTATTGGGCCTTGACTACCACTTGGCATTTTCAGCTAAACTCTAATTACTTAAGTGCAGCAGAATCCAATTAAGTAATTAAGTGTCAATTAAGTAAAGAGACAATTTTGTCATCAAGGTACTGGTGGGAATAGGAATCTGAGGGTGCAGTGGGAACTGAGTCATCAGGATTGTCTGTTTTAAGCCTGGTGGAACTCTGAGGGTTTCTGAAGAACGTCGTGAGTCTTTCCCCTTTGGGAAACCTCTGCCCAGAACAGGCCAGGCAGTCTCA
This sequence comes from Lepisosteus oculatus, assembly GCF_040954835.1. Classification (NCBI taxonomy): domain Eukaryota; kingdom Metazoa; phylum Chordata; class Actinopteri; order Semionotiformes; family Lepisosteidae; genus Lepisosteus; species Lepisosteus oculatus. The sequence goes on from NC_090696.1 coordinate 19,533,551, forward strand.
GAGCAGCCAGCGGGCACAGCCCAGCCCAAATCAGCAGGAAGGAACGAGTTAACAAGGCTGGTAAGTGTTAGCTGCTATTTTGCTATTTATCTCTGAAAAATAAATGTCTCTTTAGACAGAAACAATGCAAGAGAGTATCATGGCCTGGTGGCATGATTCCGCTGGAAAAGATTGTAAAATGACTGGGATAAGCCCTGGGATGAGATCATAAGCACAGGAGCAAGAAACATTGGATTTTTGTGTAATCATGGGTGCACAGTTGTGGCTACATGTTACAAACAAGTAAGACATTACTGCTTTGGGATTTTACATATTTGGACTTAAAGGGATGTCCTATTCTGACATTTAAGCTTCATATTTAACCTTCATGTTTAAAGTCTTGGTTTGAAATATTCCAAATCCTCAATGTTACTGACCAACTCAAACTAGGATCTTTTTCAAGATCAACAGTAAAATACAAACATGGTATCACAAGTGGAAACTATGTGGAAGTGCATTTAAAACCAAAAACAGCAGGCAATTCTTTACACAAAGAGTGGCGGGAGAGTGGAACAAGCTGCCCAGCCATGGTGCTGAAGTGGACACCCAGACATATTTCAAGCAGCAGCTGGATAAGATCCACAGTTCATCCTATCGCTTCTTTTATTCTCTGTCTTCCGAGGTGAATTAGGATGCCTCTTTCTCTCAAAGGGTTGATTGATAATCACAGTATCTGGCTGCAGTCTTTGCTGGTGAAGTGTCAGTCACCCCAGTTACATCTTCGCCCCCCCCCCACCTTCACCCCAAAACACCATCCTAGTGATGATATAATTGTTTCACACAGGTTTAATAATTAGTGAAATCAGGATTCAGGAAGAGGGTTGACTGCCCCCCCACCCAGGCTTCAATATCTCTATTCATCACAATCTTAGCACCACTGGGCGATCAGGGACTAGGTCCTTCCATGTGAAAGGACTGCTAATTATCCTACTATGGTGAGAAATAAAGTAAAAAGGTAATTTATATTAATTATACCGTAATGAGTATAATAGTCCAAAACAGCACAGTCTGTCACGCTGTATAAAACATGCTATAATTGTGTCGGGGGCGTGACAGCTTTAAACACAGCTTGTGACTGATGTGTGTGTGTGTGTGTGAAGGGAGTTGGAATGTGTGTGTGTCCGTGTATGTGTGTGCACGTGGATGGCTCCATAAATTCTCATCATCCACAGAGCCTTCGGAGTTCGTGTCGGCAGAAAGGAAGCATTTGTGTCATTTGCCAGAATCCCTTTTGCAAATGTCCTTCTCCGCCCACTTCAAGAAGAGGAATTGTGACACGGAGAGCCGCGGATGCACACACTCACACAGCTTACTTTAGGAGCTCTCCCGGGCTGGCTGGACACCGACGGCCAAGATGCACAACCACATTTCAACTCTTGGTTCTGTTTGATTTTGTGTTTTTGTGGTGTCCCCGAACGATGCTGTGCTCTGGAACAGATCAGTGAAGGGGTTTGAGAGAAGGTGACTGTACTGTCCGTGTGAGTGTCATTCTTTTCACTGATCTGAAGGCTGCGTCTGGGAGCTGGCCACATTTGTCCTGCAACGGAACATGCCATGGATTTAGGAGACTGCAGCACCCAAACCACCTGCCTGACCTAATAATAATAATAATAATAATAATAATAATAATAATAATAATCGCTTACACTTGTATAGCGCTTTTCTGGACACTCCACTCAAAGCGCTTTACAGGTAATGGGGACTCCCCTCCACCACCACCAATGTGCAGCATCCACCAGCATAATGTGAAAGGCTTGCATAATAAAAGCAATAGAAGCACAAGTGAGAATAGGAACTAATGGCATTGCTGCATTCTTAGTGCACCTCAGTGTATACTGTATAAGCCTGATCAGTTGATCAAGTAGCTCGTTTTCATGAGCTGATCAAAGGGCGTTGCCCATCTGGACACCTGGGATGGGACCAGAGTGAGCGTGTACACACACACACACACACACACACACACACAGAAATTTGCAATTGGACCAATTGAGTGGGTCTCCCAGCTCTCTCCCAGAGACCAGCACATCATGGAGACATCACAGGCGGTTTGCCCCAGTCCCCTGTCTCAATTTGTGTACTGCTTTCAGACCTCAGTTAGTCTTAGTTTCTTCTTGGGTGCTTATTTCCCTGTTGGTGTTCACTTCCTGGTACCGGAAGATCACAAACCAGCTAGTTTTTCTTCCAGCCGGGCTCTTCATCAAATGCAATGGAACCCTTAACTGATCTAATAACAGGAACACTTCGAAATGTTTCAGCGCCTAAACATGACGGAGGTTGCCTTTTAACTCTTGCATTTTATAAGTAAAATAAAATCCCAGACTTCTGAGTGGGAAAAAAAAACGTGCAAATCTTCCAACTAATGATGCGGGGTTCACATGATGTGGGGTTCAGCTGGCGGAAAGCTGAGGGGAGTCGATTGGGCAGACAGTGCAGTAGCGAAACAGAGAGAGGTGGGGGACACCACCAGGGCCCCGGCATGTTCACAAGGCCTGGATTTCTCCGAAGCACACCCGAGACTCCCTCCCCCGCCTGTAACGGCCTCTTCTCCCTCGGCCCTGGTGTTTTACTCCTGTTTATGGGTTTTCCTGGAATAGAGAATAAAGTCGTCTCAAGGCTAGCCCATAACAGCCCTGAGTCAATTTACTCCATTTTATCCTCTGAGCCATAACTCAGCCATCGGGGAAAAAAAGACGTCTTCCCTCAAACCTGCGCCTGGGGAAAAATACATAGATATAAATATTTACAAAAATCCATCTTTTGGCCTGGAGCTGTGGTGTAATTCTGGAGCATTGTTTTATGATTTTTACAGCACAAACATGGATCACACATGGATTTCTTTCACACACACTGACCCACCAACTCACACTCTGACTCTCACTGACTCATACATTCACTTTCTCACACACACACACTGACCCCCACACTCAGTCTCTCTCTCACACACACTGACCACCACACTCAGTCTCACACACACACACTGACCCCCACACTCAGTCTCTCTCACACACACTGACCCCCACACTCAGTCTCACACACACACACTGACCCCCACACTCAGTCTCTCTCTCACACACACTGACCACCACACTCAGTCTCTCACACACACACACTGACCCCCACACTCAGTCTCTCTCACACACACTGACCCCCACACTCAGTCTCACACACACACACTGACCCCCACACTCAGTCTCTCTCACACAGACACACTGACCCCCACACTCAGTCTCACACACACACACACTGACCCCCACACTCAGTCTCTCACACACACACACACTGACTCCCACACTCAGTCTCACACGCACACACACTGACCCCCACACTCAGTCTCACACACACACACTGACCCCCACACTCAGTCTCTCTCACACAGACACACTGACCCCCACACTCAGTCTCACACACACACACACTGACCCCCACACTCAGTCTCTCACACACACACACACTGACCCCCACACTCAGTCTCACACGCACACACACTGACCCCCACACTCAGTCTCTCTCACACACACACACTGACCCCCACACTCAGTCTCTCTCTCACACACACTGACCCCCACACTCAGTCTCACACACACACACTGACCCCCACACTCAGTCTCACACACACACACACACTGACCCCCACACTCAGTCTCTCACACGCACACACTGACCCCCACACTCAGTCTCTCTCACACACACACTGACCCCCACACTCAGTCTCACACACACACACTGACCCCCACACTCAGTCTCTCACACACACACTGACCCCCACACTCAGTCTCACACGCACACACACTGACCCCCACACTCAGTCTCTCTCACACACACACTGACCCCCACACTCAGTCTCTCACACACACACACTGACCCCCACACTCAGTCTCTCACACACACACACACTGACTCCCACACTCAGTCTCACACGCACACACACTGACCCCCACACTCAGTCTCTCTCACACACACACACTGACTCCCACACTCAGTCTCTCACACACACACACTGACCCCCACACTCAGTCTCACACACACACACTGACCCCCACACTCAGTCTCTCTCACACACACACACTGACCCCCACACTCAGTCTCTCACACATACACACTGACCCCCACACTCAGTCTCTCACACACACACACTGACCCCCACACTCAGTCTCTCTCACACACACACACTGACCCCCACACTCAGTCTCTCTCACACACACACACTGACCCCCACACTCAGTCTCACACGCACACACACTGACCCCCACACTCAGTCTCTCGCTCACACACACTGACCCCCACACTCAGTCTCTCACACACACACACTGACCCCCACACTCAGTCTCTCACACACACACACTGACCCCCACACTCAGTCTCACACACACACACTGACCCCCACACTCAGTCTCTCACACATACACACTGACCCCCACACTCAGTCTCTCTCACACACACACTGACCCCCACACTCAGTCTCTCACACACACACACTGACCCCCACACTCAGTCTCTCTCACACACACACACTGACCCCCACACTCAGTGTCTCTCACACACACACACTGACCACCACACTCAGTCTCTCACACACACACACACTGACCCCCACACTCAGTCTCTCACACACACACACACTGACCCCCACACTCAGTCTCACACACACACACACACACACACTGACCCCCACACTCAGTCTCTCACACACACACACTGACCCCCACACTCAATCTCTCACACACACACACTGACCCCCACACTCAGTCTCTCTCACACACACACTGACCCCCACACTCAGTCTCTCTCACACACACACTGACCCCCACACTCAGTCTCTCTCACACACACACACTGACCCCCACACTCAGTCTCACACACACACACACACACACTGACCCCCACACTCAGTCTCTCACACACACACACTGACCCCCACACTCAATCTCTCACACACACACACTGACCCCCACACTCAGTCTCTCTCACACATACACACTGACCCCCACACTCAGTCTCTCACACACACACACTGACCCCCACACTCAGTCTCACACACACACACTGACCCCCACACTCAGTCTCTCACACACACACACTGACCCCCACACTCAGTCTCTCACACACACACACTGACCCCCACACTCAGTCTCTCTCACACACACACACTGACCCCCACACTCAGTCTCACACGCACACACACTGACCCCCACACTCAGTCTCTCGCTCACACACACTGACCCCCACACTCAGTCTCTCACACGCACACACACTGACCCCCACACTCAGTCTCTCGCTCACACACACTGACCCCCACACTCAGTCTCTCTCACACACACACACTGACCCCCACACTCAGTCTCACACGCACACACACTGACCCCCACACTCAGTCTCTCACACATACACACTGACCCCCACACTCAGTCTCTCACACACACACACTGACCCCCACACTCAGTCTCTCACACATACACACTGACCCCCACACTCAGTCTCTCTCACACACACACACTGACCCCCACACTCAGTCTCACACACACACACACACTGACCCCCACACTCAGTCTCTCACACATACACACTGACCCCCACACTCAGTCTCTCTCACACACACACTGACCCCCACACTCAGTCTCTCACACACACACACTGACCCCCACACTCAGTCTCTCTCACACACACACACTGACCCCCACACTCAGTCTCTCTCACACACACACACTGACCCCCACACTCAGTCTCTCACACACACACACACTGACCCCCACACTCAGTCTCTCACACACACACACACTGACCCCCACACTCAGTCTCACACACACACACTGACCCCCACACTCAGTCTCTCACACACACACACTGACCCCCACACTCAATCTCTCACACACACACACTGACCCCCACACTCAGTCTCTCACACACACACACACACTGACCCCCACACTCAGTCTCACACACACACACACACACACTGACCCCCACACTCAGTCTCTCACACACACACACTGACCCCCACACTCAATCTCTCACACACACACACTGACCCCCACACTCAGTCTCACACACACACACACACACTGACCCCCACACTCAGTCTCTCACACACACACACTGACCCCCACACTCAATCTCTCACACACACACACACTGACCCCCACACTCAGTCTCTCTCACACATACACACTGACCCCCACACTCAGTCTCTCACACACACACACTGACCCCCACACTCAGTCTCACACACACACACTGACCCCCACACTCAGTCTCTCACACACACACACTGACCCCCACACTCAGTCTCTCACACACACACACTGACCCCCACACTCAGTCTCTCTCTCACACACACACTGACCCCCACACTCAGTCTCTCTCATACACACACACTGACCCCCACACTCAGTCTCACACGCACACACACTGACCCCCACACTCAGTCTCTCGCTCACACACACTGACCCCCACACTCAGTCTCTCACACACACACACACTGACCCCCACACTCAGTATCTCACACACACACACTGACCCCCACACTCAGTCTCTCACACATACACACTGACCCCCACACTCAGTCTCTCACACACACACACTGACCCCCACACTCAGTCTCTCACACACACACACACTGACCCCCACACTCAGTCTCACACACACACACACACTGACCCCCACACTCAGTCTCTCACACACACACACTGACCCCCACACTCAGTCTCTCTCACACACACTGACCCCCACACTCAGTCTCACACACACACACTGACCCCCACACTCAGTCTCTCACACATACACACTGACCCCCACACTCAGTCTCTCTCACACACACACTGACCCCCACACTCAGTCTCTCACACACACACACTGACCCCCACACTCAGTCTCTCTCACACACACACTGACCCCCACACTCAGTCTCTCTCACACACACACACTGACCCCCACACTCAGTCTCTCACACACACACACACTGACCCCCACACTCAATCTCTCACACACACACACTGACCCCCACACTCAGTCTCTCACACACACACACACTGACCCCCACACTCAGTCTCTCTCACACACACACACTGACCCCCACACTCAGTCTCTCTCACACATACACACTGACCCCCACACTCAGTCTCTCACACACACACACTGACCCCCACACTCAGTCTCTCACACACACACACTGACCCCCACACTCAGTCTCTCACACACACACACTGACCCCCACACTCAGTCTCTCACACACACACACTGACCCCCACACTCAGTCTCTCTCACACACACACACTGACCCCCACACTCAGTCTCTCACACACAGACACACTTATCCACTCACACTACCGCACACAGATACGCACACAAACATGCACACACATCACCCCACACACACACTGTGCACACACTCACTTGCACGACTGGTATGTAGAGGAAAGATAACAGCACACTGGCAGGCAGATGCGGGTTGTGATTTACAGCTGGCGAGAGTGCTGCAGGAAGAGATCAATCTCCATGAGAGCGGGGAGAGTGCGCTCCGCAGGCAGGAGAGAGTCCCGGCGTTGCTGCAGCCCTGTTCGCCTCCGTTTAGTGCCTTCCTTAATTGGAGGAGGACAGGACATCATTTTCCAGCTGTTGTCACAAACTGAACAAACAAAATAGAGAAACACCACTGGGCCAGAAGTCAGCCATTTACTTTACAGATCTCTAATTCTATTTTAATTGCTGTTTTATGGGCTACTCAATCCCCTGTTAAGAGTTCCCCTTTTGAAACCATTCCAGTCTCCCCTGTCACAGTATCGGTTGTCCTGGATTCGGAATCAGTGGATTGGGAAGGAGCAGGTCTAGGAAACGGAGTTTGGAATGGACTTTTATTTTAGGAGAGGGGGAAGCGGTACCTCTCACTGTGACCCTGAATTCGGGGTGCGTTGACTGCTCTCATGACCCCTCTGCTTTCACGCCACACAGCTCTACAAATAGGCGACAAGATGCACATTTTCGTTTCTTGACCAAAATAAGCACAGAAGAACAGACTGCTCAGCCCCCTCTCCTGCGGTCATCTCATGACGGACGACTGGTAAATTAATAATAATAATAATAATAATAATAATAATAATAATAATAATTGCTTACACTTATATAGCGCTTTTCTGGACACTCCACTCAAAGCGCTTTACAAGTAATGGGGATCCCCTCCACCACCACCAATGTGCAGCCCCACCTGGATGATGTGACGGCAGCCATAGTGCGCCAGAACGCTCACCACATAATTGACATGGTTTTCGTTTTCCCGTCATTTCGTCCATTGGATTTCCTTTGTTTCACCCTGGTTCTCCACCGAGAGCCTCGCTTTACCGCGCTCCTCCATCCTTCACCATGCTCCTGCCCTGACCCGGCCCAACTGTTTGCTGTGTTTTTTTTAGTTTGGAAGTGTTATCGTTTTACCGCTGTGCTACACGGTTCAGTTTCGCTGCTGCAGACATTAAAACCAATCGGCATGACTTCGTCCCGTGTTGAAGGAAGGTGCCCCCCCCCACCCACAAGGGTTTCTCTGCAGGACAGCTGTGTCCAGGTGTCCAAACAGCTGGATACAGATGTGCAGAGGGACCACATCCCAGCCAAGGAGACGCTACGCTGGCTCAACACAGGAAGTCGGAACCCATAATGGTTTTTCCCAGAAGTAGCTGCGGTCTTAGTATTTACGGGCACAGAAGTGTTAAGACTGATCCCAGCAGAGCAGTTACTGTGCATTGCAAACTGTATTCAGACCCTTCCCACGGTGTGCAATTATTAAATGATGCACAGACTTTTTTTTACAAACTGAATAGTTCATCCACATGCTCAAACTGAAGACTAATGACGGTAAGGTAAGTTACACTAAATGTCGGTAAAAAAATAAAGAAACTAAAAATGAAGTATGTTGTTTGCATTAGTTTTCAGACACCTGAACTTAATGCTCCATTTCTCTCAAGTGGCTTGGACATCTTGTGACCAGCTGTTGTCCAGCCTTTTCTCAGATTCCCGATAGGACATGACTGGACACTCATTCACCCCAGAGTAGCTCTGGCCTTGTGCTTCGGGTCATCGTCCTGCTGAAAGGTGAAGTTTTGTCCCGGGTTTAGGTCTGGAGCAGTTTTTCTGCTGCGATCTGCCAGTACTGCCAGTTCTCCTCAGCCTTGACAAGCTGAGCCAGTGATGAGAAGCAGAGAAATGCTGCCCCCCCACCACGCTGGGGAGCAGGGAGAGTGTTGACTGACTTAGGGGCTCTGTGGTTCAGATGTAACATTTTGCATTCAAAGCAAAAAGGTCCAGTTGTGTCTCATCCGACCACAGAAGCCCAGTCTGTCATCTGTGTGCAGTATCACTGAAACGCGTTGTTGCAGACTCCATGCTGGATTGTGGGGTATTTATTTCAGGAATGGCTTCCCTCCTGCCTCTTTGCCACACATGGGCACTTTGGACACCCGTCTCAGCCACTGAGCTCTGTAGCTCCTTCAGAGTCTCCACTGGTCTCACTGCAGCATCCCTAACCAGTCTCCCCCGGCCGGCCCCACGGCCCAGTCTGATCTGGGCAGGTCCTGGGTGGGTAGCCTGGTACACCTTCCTCTCTCTTCCTGTTCCACTGCACTCTGCCCGATGGGGTAGTCATCGTCTTTGAAATGTTTTTCCTACCCTTCCTCTGATCTGCGGCTTCACGCAAGGTTCATGCCTGTGTTGTTCCGGGACCTCCTCGGTTTCCATGGTCAGAATTCACCAGCTGCCCGAGGCGGGCGTATTTATCCTGCAACCAAGCGAGCCACTGCTCTTGTCTGCACACAGACAAGAGGCCGCTCAGCTCACTGGTTTGCTTGTTAAGGTGATTTTGCACTCACATTTGCCACAGCAGCAGGTCTGAATATTTACTGAATCATGTCTTTTCCGGTTTTGTTTCGTATGATCTATTTTCTTATTTGTGTGTATAACCGATAGTAATTGCTATGTCACGACAGCAAGCTTTCAAGCTACAAAATGTGAAGGCTGTGTGTACTTTTGCAGGGGGCTGTAAATAAACGTGAGAGCTCAAAGTAGCTGTGGCACTGTCCACTCAGAGCTGCCATTCACAGTGACGGGGAAAATTCAGCTGGATTTTGGTGATGTGTACGTTTTTCTTTTTGTGTTTTTAATTGCTATGTAAGAGGGGGACGCAAAGCCCAAATAAATCAAGTTAAATAATGGATATGAAGCTTTAACATCATAGAAAAACACCGTAGAAATGCGATACTGGTGTTTTTTTTCCATCAGACTTAACTTTAAGTTAAAAGTTTAATACTATATATATAGGAAAAGGTAACTCGATGGCAGCCGGTCCAGATCCTGTTGTGAACCCTATCAATAAGACTCCAGTTAAGGGCTCGGTTTCGACTGTGGTCGTGTTTGGTATCGTTGCAATCAGGGAGACCCGGGCTCCACGGCTGTGAATACTCCTTGGTGTGTTTATTTGCGGCTTACGATTTAGAAATAAAAAAGGCATCTCTTTCATTTCACGGCATGTTGCCGCTCTGCGACTCCCTCTCTCTCTCTCTCCTCGCGGATTCCCCAGCGGCAGCTAACAAACGGGCTCGTGACAGATTTACTGCCGCCGCCTCGCCATTGGCCGGCTCCCTGACAGCCGTGATTTAATGCGCGCTTCCCATTGGTCCGCCCGTGACAGGCGAATTTATGGGCGGGCTGCGATTGGGCGCCGGGTGCCCTTTGATGTGAATTACGGCCCTGTCGCTGATAGGACACAGAAACGGTGTCAGGTTGCAGTTGTAAAACCCTGTCCCTGAAAGGGGAGGTGGTGGGGGGGGGGAGTTCACGATGGCCTTGACGTCATCGCAGCGAGAAAAAAAGCCAGGGTGATTTAAAGTTGCAGGCTCCCGTGGAAGATTCCGTAATTGCTTTCGTAGAAATGCCACGCTCTGCGGGTACCTTTCCACCTCTCCCAGTCACATCCTGACACGTTTCTGACTGAACTCTGTTCCTGGGCTCTATTCCTGCTGACTCGGGGTTCGGTTCCGACCCGGAGCTCCTTTTTTCGCGGAGTTTGCACGTTCTCCAGTCCCGTTAATTCTGCGTGACTCGGTTTCCTCCCGCAGTTCACAGACAGGTTGTCCAGGTTACAATGTCATGGCACAACTACCTTCCCACTCCCACTCGTGGGAAGGTGTGTGTGTGTTTGCACAGCCTGGTGTGGTGTCCCATCCACAATGTGGTCCCTCCTTGTACCCCCAACTCTCTACAGTAAAAGCAGGAAGGGGCTGTATAGCAATACTCTTTGTTTCTGTATGGCGCCTTTCAGGTTAAACACCCTCAGAGCTCTTCACTACTCTCAAACATCAGCAACACAGAACCTCTGCACCAGCGGTTCCCCACCCTGGTCCTGGGGACCCACGTGCCAGGGGCCACAGGAGAGTAGGATTCCTCTGCCGGCAGCTGGATTTGAGCCGGCAACCTTCCCGCCACAGGCGCAGATCCTGAGCCACAGAGCCCCACTCACACCAGGGCCAGCTCCTTCTCTCTGGGAGAACGTACAAGCTCCACACAGATAGCACCTCAGGCCTGGAATTGAACAAGGGCCCCCAGCTCTGCGCGGCAGTGATAAGGACCACGCACAAAGAAAAGCCCAAGTGAGATATCGGCAGTGTAACTAAAAAAAACAGTAGCAGCAGAGGTCCAAAAGCAGTTTTCAAGTTGGTTTTTAAAAACGTGTTGCTAAAAGCTGGTGCTAAGAAGCAGGACTGCTGTTTTGCAACATCAATATTGAGAAAGCGGAAGATCAGACAGACAGACTAATGCTTTCACAGGGACACAGTTTGCAGTGGTCTGTGGTTTTCTCCCCTTGTCTCCTCGTTCTCTAATGACTCTGATCCAACTCATTATTTACTTAACTGGACCAATTTAGCGCTTTTTTTTCCCCTATCCTCCACATCTTAATCTGGGGGTGATTTATAGATGGCTGTTTCAATAAAAATAATCCCCACAGGATTCCGAGCTTGGGAACACTGCGGCTCTGAGCCAGGCCTGAAGAAGACGGTTAATAGCATTAATAATATCACTGTTGCTCATCATTGTTACAGCGGTCCGCTACAACATTCATAATTATAATGACATCACTGTCATTTATTACAGGAACAGCTCTAACAGTAATGGTGATAGTAGTTGCTGCAACACTAGTAAGTTCATTAGCAGCAGGAACAACCGCAGGAGCTGAAGGAACAGTAGAAACGTCCGTATAGTTCTTCTGTTTAAATGGTGGAGGTCCTTATCTTAAACCAACTAAAGGTGTTCAAAGGCAGAAACCGTATAACTGCATTCAGGACGTAGGTGTGACAGGGAACGAGGGAGAGCCATAGACAGCAGTGCAAAGCAGAGATCACAGCTGGCGGGGAGTAAAGTCGCTCAGAGGCCTTGCTGACCAGTGCTGTACTGGGTACAGGGAGGATAGATACAGGGAGGCTGTGCTTGGCTGTGTGACTTGAGGCACTGACTCAGAGGAGGGATGGGGGGGGGTGGTGCTTCTTTTGTGCTTTCCAGACACTTGTCACCCTGCTGTCACATCAATCCTGGTCTGGGGGAGGGGGCGCACACCTCCCCTTAGCCTTGAGAGGGGCAGCGGTGCTGGGGTCCCCCCGCCCCCCTCCCGAGCTTCCTCTGTACAGACTGCGCACACAGACCCACCGGCTTCAGTGGAAATTCACATTGCCACAAAACAGGCCTTGTGTGCAAGAGTACGCAGGGTTTATTATTCAGGCTGTACAGGATTTGATACACTTGCCACTGTTGTGCAAAACACAGTCCTACAACGCGCAACAGTGCAACACACAGTCCTAAAGCACACAACAGTGCAACACTCAAGAGTGAAAAACACAGCCTTACAGCACACAACAGTGCAACACTCAAGGGCCCAACCTCTCACAATTATTGCTGGGGGGGCTTGTTTTAAAATGCTTGCATGTTATGCCTTACTCTGCTCCTGCAAGAGAAGTGACGTCCAGTGCAACAGAACCTCTCGGGATGTGTGGGACTGAGGTGCATCCCGTCTCTCCTGGCAGAACTCATTGCTCCCCACGATGTGCTTTGACAAAAATGTGATCAGAAATTCTGGGGCTCCCTGAGCAATCACAGCTGCCTGCGGGCCAGCAGTGTGGTGTCCTGCAGGGACACTGCTCAAACTAGCACAGGAGAAAGACGGTGTGATCTGAAGCTGCACACAATTCACAAACAGGACATTCTCAGTCATATATATTTTCAATTTTTGTCTAGCTGTTTCTGACTTTCAGTCTATTTGTCACTGTTAGCCTAAATGCCTTTTTAACTGTCTCTAACTCTCTCTCTGTCTCATTGTTTTCTGTCTTCTTGTCTTTGTCTTCTATCTCTCTAGCAGTCCCTCTGTCCCTCAGTCTGTCCATCTCTGTCGCTCAATTTGTCTCTGTCTCTGTCCCTTTGTCCCTCAATCTATTTGTCTCTCTGTGTCTCTGTCCCTCTGTCTCTCAGTCTATTTGTCTGTCTGTGTCTCTGTCTCTCTGTCCCTCAATCTATTTGTCTGTCTGTGTCTCTGTGTCTCTGTCTCTCAGTCTATTTGTCTTTCTCTGTTTCTGAGTGTCCTGCCCCCTGTGCTGTGAAGCCACTGTGATGTTTAAACTGACCAGACCTGTGCTCCTGTAATTGAAGCCAGCTGGAGGGGAGCTGTGTGTGTGTGAGAGTGATGTCAACAGTATTGACTCCATGCTGCACCAGCACTCGTGTTTTTCCTGGGAAAGCCACCTTCCTCCTGTCCGTGAGCATAGGGGATAAATCACGGCATCGCATGGGTGACCAGCAGACAAGAGCTGCCAAAGTCACTTTCTCTCTCCATTCGTGTCTGTTCACCTGTCCTCCCATCCACATCTCCATCTATTAACCTGTCAGCGTCTCATCGCTGTCTACCCATCTGTCATACTGACTCGCGATGTGCAAAAGATGCAAAAGATGGACATTTTACTAGTCAGTTCTGTCTCCTATAGTGTTGGTATTGGAGTAGGCAATTCATATTTCTGCCCTGAATATTCTGATTAATATTCATACCCATAACATTATCAATTGATCTATCAATTAATTAAGGAATTTAATATGAATTAGCACTATTTTTTCACAGTGCTTGGAGGGCAGAACGGGTAGAGGGACTTCTCAATCAGCTTCCTGCACGCACAAAGCCAAAATCCGCAGCCGCAGCTCGTTAATATTATCCATGGTTAATTGATTTTCAGATCCCATGATTCACAGCGACTGCGTGCTCTTTTAAGACGCCATAAACCTGGGATGTGTTTCCTCTGTGTGTAATCCGATAGGAAGGCATTTACAGCCGGGAGTTCAAAGGCAGCAGTGAGCGCCGGCTGCTACTGTGGTGAGACATGACCTGTTGCCTGAGGGTCTGCAGGATGTGGAAGCCCAACAGGAATGCACTCCCTCAAACCCTCCCACTTAGCCATTTCTAACCTGCTTAATCCTGCACAGGGTCGCAAGGGAGCTGGAGCCTATCCCAGCAAGCATCAGGCCAGGCGCAAGACATCCAGGGGACATCCGGGACTTATCCTATCTTGACAGGACGCCAGTCCATCGCAGGGCTCGCACAGACACACACACTCATGCCAGTCTTGCCAGAAGCCAATTGACCCACCAGCCAATTTGGACTGCAGAAGGATCCCGGTACTTCCATGCAAACATGGGGAGAACGTACAGACTCCACACAGACAGCACCCCGGGATTTGAACCCAACGTCTCAGCACTACAAATGAGCAATACTATCCACTGCATCACTGTGTTGTCCCCTGCCTGGAACCCCTTTATCTAAAACAGCTAGTCCTGGGGTAGTGGCGATGAGCTAGCGCAATGCTTCTCCACCTTTCGCATCCCACGACACCATGAATTAAATAGCCTCATACTGCATCCCCACACCCTCTCCTGTACATCACCGGCGCGGCAACATTAGTGTTCATCTCGCTTGGCTCAGTGTTTAACCGGCTGAGTGGCCCGGTTCGTGCTCAGCCACGAGACTCTCAGGCGTGCAGTGTGAGAGCACGGCCTTTGTCTCCTGTTTGCGCACCAAAAACGTGCAAGGCGTCACTCTGCTTACTCCTCACCACTGCTACATCTGAACAGTATTTCTTCAGGTTTGTATTTTTCCAATAGGTGACTGATCCAGGAGTCTGTGGCGCTCCAGTTGAGAAACTGAAGTGTGGCGTCGGTGGGTCAGAGTGCAGAGACTCAGGCCTGTTCTTTGGCATCTCGCCCATAGGGAGCTTCGCTCACCAGCTCAGGGTTTCTGATGGCGGGACGCTGCCCTGTTCTCGAACTGTGCACAGGAAGCCAGCGCAAATTTGTGCTGTAACTGGACAGGACAGTACAGGAGAGTATTGTAACACTGGACAGGACACCACACACTACTGTCTATTATAGGACAGTATACTGGAGTATTGTCAAACTGGACAGGACACCTGCAGAAATATTGGATGCAGTACATCCATTTTAACACTACATTCCAGGACAGCATTATTAAACAGGACAGGATAGATCCACACAGAAGAATGAAACATGAGAAGGACAGTACCACATGATACAGTAGAATTTTCTGCAGTTCAGTGTAGTGGCGAGCGCTAGAGTACATTGTAGTACAGCACAGTGTAGTGTAATGAAACACAATGAAGCAAGCTGCTGTACGCTCTGACACACTGCACTGTAGCACATTCTGGCCAGGTACAGCGGAGTGCTGTAGGCTATGGAAGATTACAGTAATAATAAAGAAAAAACGCCCTCTGTTCTGGCCATGAACCATGAAGCTCTTCAAAACTCAAGGCCAGTCCTGTCTGCCAAAATCCAGCCACCCCTGCGCATTCGTTTCAGGATCAAATCGGGGCTTTTTTCTCACTCGGAACCTTATTTTCCTCAGTGTGCCCATGTGGAAAATTGCAACTGAGGGGAAAAAAAAGTCATTACCTGACTAGCATCCTTAAAAAAGGTTACTCTGCATAATGTCCTGACACACACACACACTCACACGCCCCCCTCTGGGTTCGGGAGTGTGAAAGGCATCTGTGTCGCCTTGCCCCTGTGCTCTGTGCCCGTCTGCGAGGCTGGGCAGGGCACCGTGTCCCAGGGCTCCTCGTTCTCAGACCTCCCCCAGGTGTGTTGACCTTTGTTCCCTGGTGGTGTGTGCTGGGATTGGCGCTGGGCTATGCGGTGATGCCTCTGTCGTGCCGCGAGCAGAAGAGCATGGCGACCCGGCACCGGGTCAGAGGAGCAGAACGCCCGCTGAGCCCTGGAGCCCTGTCCTGCGGGCGGGGGGAGTCGGGGGGGGCGCAGGGGCGGGCGAGGAATTCTTCAGGGAAGTGATGTGTTGCACCTGCGGGTCCACTGATCCCGATCGCGTCCGGAACGGCTATGTTATATTTTTATTTTCTTAGAGCAGCAGGGGTGGGTTTCGGTGAGGTGGCGGGGCCGAAATGAGGTGACAACTGGAACACAGGTCACACCTCCCTGGCTCCTCGCACCCTGAGCCCAGACAGAGCGGTAGTCCCTCGCGCCGCTGTTGTGCTCCTCCCCGATCTCTCTGGCCGCAGGGAACTGAGTCACAGCCCTGGTACCAGGTTTGCTCTGAGGCAAAGCCATAAATAAATAATATTCAATAAAGTATCTATGTAAATAACAACCTAGACAAGCTGCTCTGAGGCAGGCACTAAGCTCTTGGTGTTGTTCTCATACTGCCGGGCTCTAAAGGAGAGCCGCGGACCGTCCTTCCAGCTTCTCCAGACGCCACCCTCTCAAGATCAGATTGCTTTCAGGACTGAACTACACAGCCCTCCCCTCCACCACCCCCCCAGACTTTAGGGGGGGTTCAAAAGGGAGGCGGTTTGGGGGAAGAGCAGGACGCGGCCGTCACCTCTCACCCCCTCCGCGACTTCGCCCGGCGCGCCGCCGCGCCCTGCCCCTCGCGGCGACGGGGGCGACGGGGGCCCCGGTGAGCGGGAGATTGATGGAGGGGGGCCACGCAGGCCGCCGTGTGTTAATGGACCTGTCGAGGCTTAAATGCGCGGCAGTTGGAAAGTGATTTTTACAGCGTCGTCGGGGCACAGGGGTGTCCAATCTGTCAGGGGAAGGTAGATGGCTCACCGGCGGAATAAATCTCCACCTCCCGGTGAACTGCACAGCTTAACCCCGCCAGCCCCTACCACAGGGCGGTCCTACACACAGCCTTACAGCACACAACAGTGCTACACAATACGGTGCAATACAGAGCCCTACAACACACACAGTGCTACACACAACAGTGCAACACACAGCCCTACAACACACACAGTGCTACACATCACAGTGTTACACACAGGCTTACAGCACACAACAGTGCTACACACAACAGTGCAATACAGAGCCCTACAACACACAACAGGGCCACACACAACAGTGCATTACACAGCCTTACAGCACACAACAGTGTTATACACAGCCTTACAGCACACAACAGTGCAACACGCAGCCTTACAGCGCTACACACAGGTTTACAGCACACAACAGTGCTACACACAACAGTGCAAAACAGAGCCCTACAATACACAACAGTGCTACACAATACTGTGCAATACAGAGCCCTACAACACACAACAGTTGTACACACAACAGTGCAACACGCAGCCTTACAGCACACACAGTGCTACACACAACAGTGCAACACACAGCCTTACAGCACACAACAGTGCTACACATACTGTGCAAAACAGAGCCCTACAACACACAACAGTGCTACACATAACAGTGCAACACAGCCTTACAGCACACAACAGTGCTACACACAACAGTGCAATACATGGTCTTGCAACACACAACAGTGCAACACACAGCCTTACAGCACACACAGTGTTACACAATACTGTGCAATACAGAGCCCTACAACACACAACAGTGCTACACACAACAGTGCAATACAGCCTTACCAAACACAACAGTGCAACACAATACAGTGCAACACAGAACCCTAAAACACACAACTGTGCAACACAATACAGTGCAACAATAAGCCCAACAACACACTACAGTGCAACAATGAGCCCAACAACACACTACAGTGCAACACAATAATATAACTCACATCACTGCAACACAGTACAGTGTGACAGAGAGCAGTGAAATGTGGAACACAGCAGGACTACTGAGGACAGAACAATAGTGTGCAGTATAAGACAGGACAGGACAGGAGAGCACAGTAAGATGCAGGACAATACATTGCAGTGGAAAACACACTACAATCGTTTTTGCAGGCATGTGTGAGTCTCAGAGTCAGCTCTTCCTGCTTGTCAGTGTTCTGTCAGAAACACAGTGACATGGGTGGGAGAGCCACTGTTTCCCTGGGTAAACGTGTGTGTGTGGGGAGGGGGGGGTGAGGAGGAGTAGGAATTCATACTCCTGTCTAATTAATCTTGATCAGTGCTAATTGGGCCAAAATTCGTTATCCCTCGCCTCCCTGTCAGCTCGTCTGCATGCACAAGGCTGGGAAACGGGAAACGGGTGGTGGTGGTGGTGGTGGGGGGGGGGTTGGGCCAGGGATCAGCATCCAAAAGGAAGGATCAGCAAAAAACTGGGAATGGCCCCAAACTGATGAAGCTGGCAAAACACAGCAGCTCAGCCTCTGGCAGAATCAGCACTGTCTTTGTCTGGAAGAGTCCCGGTCCACTTCCTGCTGCAGCACCAGAGTACATGTTACTGTATCAGAACACTCCCCACCTTCGGGAGGGTGGACGTGGCGTACAGATGAAATCAAACCACTGTGCATGAGAGTGCTGCGATACGAGAAGCAGGTGAATAACTGACTAGATGTACTGATGTCTGTGACGTGCTCAGCGATTAGCGCAGTGAAGTCTTTGTCTGCAGTGGTCAGGCTCATGTGCATTAGGCGGGGTCCTCTGAAAAAGTCCTCAGCCGGTGACCCCGCAGAACGTCTCTGCCTCTGTGTCCTCGCGCCGGCCGCTGATGTAAACAGTAACCCTCTCCCTGGAGAGACGGCCATGCCCCTTCCGTCCGGCCCCGGGGCGCAGCGTGTGCCACACAGCCCTACGGCACACAACACGTGAGTCCTGTTACTGTCTGTCCTTGGCTCCTCGCAGACCGCAGCTCGGCAGTCTCGCGGTGAAGCGCGCACAGTTGTGAAAGTGCTGGACGGGAGCCTGGGTACAGGAAGCCCGATGATTTCATCCGCAAGAGCCGCTTATTAGATCTAAGCTTGAGCCCTGCCACTGACTGGCTGTGTGCCCCCCCCGAGCCACTCTGAGCCACTGAGAGGAAACTGTCTCCTCTATCTCCTTCCAAGAGCAAGAAATCACGGGATCTCCGAGTCCATCCAGGAAATACAGGGCACAAGGCAGCCCCACGCCCTGCAGGGGATGAGCTCGAAATGCGCAGGGCACCGCTGCTGAACTGGAATCACTGCCTGCTTCCTGCTGGAGCGTGAGCTCTGCAGCTGACCAAGCGGGACCCAGGCACTGCGGACCCTCTTACTGATGCAGCCCTGTGGGTCCTACCAGCCTACTGCCCGTCCACAGCCATTACTTTAAAAGCCGTATGCTGATCTTCAAACCATTGTTTTTCTGTTGAAACGAGCCTGAATATATACTGTATATATATATAGATTTAAATCTCTCCCACGTTATGCAGCAGCTGTTTCAGAGCCTGTTGGGAGGTTGGGGTCTGTGCATTTTGGTTGAATTTTCTTTTGAACGCCCAGGTGTTTCTCTTGTTGGCGGCTTCGAATCTTCACCAGGGAGGGAGAGAAGGTCATCTATCAGCCTGATTTAGAAGGGGTGACTGTGACTGAAAGACAGGCCTAACTCAAAACAGGATGTATTACAGAGAATGTCATACACGGGCGCTGTCGAACCCCAGCCCTGCGCTGTACTGGGATTCTCTGAAGTTACACAGCGTCTGTGTCAGCTCTGTACAGAAGTGATGGATGATGAGTTGATGGATGAGTGACAGGACTGTTCGCAGATTGGGCGTTGGGGCGGGATGCTTAAACACCCCTCACTGCTGATGACATTGTGTGACATTACAGGTCACTGCTCCCATCTGATTTGCTGCCTCCACTGCATTTCTCTGTTTATGGTCCATCCATCCATTTTCAGTGACCGTTTTATCCTTGGGGGGGCTTTCGGCAAGATGCAGCCTTACCCAGCAGACATGCACTCAAGGCTGTGGAGGATGGGGGCAGGGAGAAACCGGGGGGCAATTTTGAGACGCTGATTAACCTAGACAGCAAAGAGGAAGGAGCAAACGCGCACAGGCCTGGACAGGCATGCAAACTCCACACAGAATGTGCCCCGATCCAGAATTGAATCCTGTCACCCGAGATCTGCATTGCCTGTTTGTGGATCATCCTTACATCTGTGTACTATATTTTAGTCTCAATTTGGTACCTAATATCATTCCAGGGTGTTAAGTAAATCAGGGAGAAGGCACATACTCTTCTTGCTTGCTCTCCTGTTCAGAGAACGTGTGACGTCCTCTCTTGCAATGTGCAGAAGACTTAAGGTGCTGAAGAAGAAACTGCCCCCCTCCCCTTATAGTTTAACACCAGCCGTGACAGCATTTAGTCCAACATGGCTTTATAGGGAATTTAAATTCCTCAATGGAGTTACTGACCTGGAATCTACAGTAATTTGGCCAATTAGCCAATTGAAAAAATGATTGAGTTAGGTTACTGGGGGCTCATGGGCAGAATGACGAGCACTAGACCCTCGGTCTCTGCAGTACCAGGAGTGACTGTTACTCTTCAAGGAGACTAAATCCTTTCAGGAAATTCAATCAACGCCACAGTAGTCCAGGCCAGTACAGGCCATTCCAACCCAAACCAGGCCAAGTGAATGTCTCTGGTTTCAAGTCCAGCCTGTTCCACTGTGATCCAGCCTGGTTTTTTCCATTACCTTTCCAAAAGAGAATCCGTCTGGTCCACATGTTTTCCGCTGTAGTGCAGCCTGGTCTAGTTCAGCCCCGGGGACAGGGCTGCTCTCTATGGCGTTGCGTTGACGGCCTCTGGCCCTTGGGGACAGGACGGCGGGACGAGGCCTCACTGCGAAGCCTGTGGCCGTGGCTGTCCTGGGCACGCTCCGCTATCCCATCAGCACCGGCGCTCGTCCCCCCCCATACACACACACACCTTCCTCCCCAGTGAGGGACAGCCAATGGGCTGCAGAGCTGCAGAGCTGCGATACGGTGATGGGGCCGGGGAAAGAAGGTAGGAGGTGTTAACGGTGGACTTGGGGCGAACAGAGAATTTCAGAGGAGGTATTCTGCGAGCGAGCGCGGGACAGGACGCTCAGAACCTTTTCGGGGAGCGCTCTGCGAGCAGGCATGGGGAACGTGGGACGAGACGGGGAAGAGGGGAGGGCTTTGTCTCTCTCCCGCAGGTTGGTGCAGAAATGACAGTGTGAAGGGGAACACGGGGAGGGGGGGGGGGAGAGAAGACGGGATGGTCCTGCAGAGACGGGCGCGATTTAGAAGCAGGCGAGGGGGAGAGAGACGGAGGGAAGGAAGAGAAGGAAGAGAGGGGGAGTGGGAGAGTGAGGCTGCGCCTCAGCGACCAGACTGGAAGCGAATGGGGGCCACCGCGCTCTGGGGGCGTCATGGCAGATCAAACCTGCATTAGAGCTGCTGATCAAAAATTCCACCCGGGACCAGATGGCGGATGGACCCGACCGCGAGACGGAGAGGAGCCCGTCTGCTTCGCGGCGTCACCGGTGCTCGGACGGGGAGCCCCCAGGGTGGGGCACGGAGCCTCAGTGCGGCAGTGTTGCGACCCCCTCTTTGGGCGCTGTCCCACGGCCCCACCCTTCCCCCATCCCGCGCCCAATCGGGAGCCACGCGCTCTCCGGCCCGCCCCCGGCCTCCGTTTTATCCGAGACGGGCTCTTGTCCTGCCGCCCGGAGCCTCTGGGCCTCTCGCTAGCGTACCGCAGGAGAGTCTCATGGAGAGGCCGCTGAGATTTCACATCGCCCGCCGGAGGAGGGGTTCCTCCGCTCCTGTCCCCTTTCAGCTCTCCGCTACACACCTGCCGCTTTCAGAGAGGAGCGCGGAGGCTCTGGAGCCCGTTGGAGGCTTGTCGGTCCTTGCCGGGCATTGCGCTGTCATCTTCCCCTGATCGCTGGGCCTGGGGAGGGAGACGGGGTGCTCCACAGAGCGGCGTGCGTGGGGGTGCTGTGCCTGCGCTCGCCGGCTCACGGGGGAGCTGGGAGATGAAGGAGCTGTAGGTCTACGGATCGAGCGAAGCCATCTTCGTTTGGCGTGCGGTTTTTGGAAACGTCTCCACTTCGTGGCGTGATGCTACCATCGTCCAAAGGGGGGGGGGGGGAGGCACACCAAGTCTGTTCAACCAGGTGTGTCCCAGAACTTTCCGGTCAGCTGTGTCTTCACCAGGGGTCCTGGATTTTCAGGAAAATCTTTCTCGTTCACCTGTGAGAACACACACTGACTGGAATTCCGCGCCATCGAGGGGATTTCATGGTATGTTTCTGCTCCGTGCAGCTGAAAGAGCCTGGACTGTGGTCTTGACGTGATTTTGCAGTGTCAAGGAGAACGAGTGCTCTCCCTTTCTCTGAACAGAGTTGGAGACTGGGGTAATGGCTAGGTCTTTTTGTCTTCTGGGTGAAAAAAAGATGCTTCCTCCAGGCTGGGGCAGACATTAAGGGTGGGGTAAATGTGGTCTTTTCTTTCGGTGAGTACCTGATGTTTTCCTTCCTGCCGTGCCTCTCCCTGATGCACAGCTTCCATTTCTGTGGAGTGTTTACTAACTTGCCTCGGAGGCAGCCATTTTGTCCCTCAGGCAGTTACAGAAGTCAGAGCTGCTGTCATCCAAAATGGCTGCCTTCTGCCTGTCAACTTTTTTTTTTTTGATGGCGTCTCTGGAGACTTCTTTATTCTCCTGTGCTGGAGGAACCTCTTTTTTTTGTGTGCGTCTGTCTTTGCTTTGTGATCTACAGCTCGGAAATGATTGCACTGGGACTTTTGTCTCTTAAATACGCCCATGATTTATTTCTTTTCATTAAAAGCAGCCTTACTTTTAGAATTGCTGAGATTCCACACAAAGAGATAGATGGAGCCCTTTCGTCTGCTGTGGAGCAGGCTGTTATTCACACTCAAAACCTTTAAAAAAAGAGTGAAAAGTCTTATATCAATATTCACACTACGTACACTCTTGTAAAAACTGAGGGGAAAAGGTAACTTTATTTTCACAATTGATTTTTTTCTTAAATTACCAGACTCATTAATAATTCAACTCAAGAAAGACTCGTTCTCTCTCACAGGATGGGTTTTATAAAGCCCCCCTCTAAATGCTTGAGATGCAGAGACTGAAATGAAAAGAAGAGAGGTGCAAGATAAAAATGTTAACTTGTGAGTGCCTGGTATACATATTCACTTTTTTTTAGCCTGAACCATACAATGATAGAAACTGATGTTTCTTCATTTCAGGATCTCTCTAGGCTTGAATTAAAGATACCATGAAAGTGATCTTTAAAGAGGATCACTTGGAAATCCTTCATGCACTGAAATTACATGGAGAATTTATCGTTTTGAACATCGATTTTAAAAAGAAATTGGTGATCAACGCACTATGACAGGAAAGGGATTGCGTGAATTCCAGAGGCACCAGTCTCGTGTAACTCTAATGCTGTTTGTGTTCTGTTTAAGTGAGACTCCCCTGTTGTTTTTGGGATACCCACCCTGTTTGGGTACGGGCAGTTGAGGTAGTGGGTTCTGGATCAGCAGTGCTGCGGAGAGCTATTAAATTGCTCCAATTTAGCCCATCGTTACTTGAGGGGTGCAGTTCAGAGCTGTGGCAGAATGCAGATACAGCAGGCCTTGGGGACTGGAGTGGGGTATCCCTGTGTCCTTACTGAGTGACCTAGTGCTGACCTCTGGATTCTGGTACCTCTCTGTCTGTACTGAGTGACCTAACCTTGACCTTTGGATTCTGGTACCCCTGTTTCTGTAGTGAGTGACCTAGCACTGACCTCTGGATTCTGGTACCCCTGTTTCTGTAGTGAGTGACCTAGTGCTGACTTCTGGATTCTGGTACCCCTGTTTCTGTAGTGAGTGACCTAGTGCTGACCTCTGGATTCTGGTACCCCTGTTTCTGTAGTGAGTGACCTAGTGCTGACCTCTGAATTCTGGTACCCCAGTTCCTGTAGTGAGTGACCGAGCACTGACCTCTGGATTCTGGTACCCCAGTTCCTGTAGTGAGTGACCGAGCACTAACACACTGCTCATCTGTGCCTGGCTTTGGAACCAAGGCACAGACATGTCTTTCTCTTGTCTTTCTCTAATCTGCTCATCCTCTACTCCCGCGTCCACACCCATCTCTTACCCCAAGCACAGTCAGGGAACCGGGAGAACCTGGGAGAACGTGGGTTTGGAAACTCCTGCAACTTCAGGAGAGCTGAGAAGTATCCGCTTAGGGCCCCCAGGGACCAAGCCAGCTGCTCAGGATTTACCCCTGGGGCTCAGCACAGACTTCAGGAAGAGCGGTGTGGTAATTTGGGACCGGTTCAGCCTTTGAGAAGTCAGGGGCATGGGAAGCACAAGAGGCCTGTGTGGCTTTTCCAGGATGCAGGATCTCAGTATCTGACCACAGCTATGCTTGCTCTGCCATAATTCCTTTAATTGCAACATATCTGGTCGCAGTAGGGGGGATATTGAACTGGGGACAGGCATTTGATTCCACCAGCTTGTTGTGGGCTGCTTTTTCCAGGAGTCTGGAGCTGAATTTACTGCAGCCTCCTCCCCTCACTGCGCTAATGTGAGTGCAGGGCTGTTGAAATCACTGCAGAGGCTGTTGTTAAAGCCCATTAAGGCAGGGATAAACACCAATGCGGTTTCAGCGGTACTGTAAAACGTGCATTTCTTCCCTGGCTGCAGAGGGAACGCGCAGGCGGGTCATTGTGCCCTCTGTGATAGATCCCTGATTGGATCTGGATCAGGAGCTCTGGAATAGGCTCCGATATTGCCCACATGATTCCTCTGCAGAGCGACTGTCTCAGTGAAGAAAAGCATGGCTCACCGAGACCCACCCTGTGGTGAGCGTCTGCCTTCCCCTGCGCCAGGGATGTACCTGTACCTGCTGGGCGAGACAGAGGTCTGGAGGGTGGCAGCTGGGAAGGATTAAGGGGTGGCAGGGAACAGAGGCATTTGTTCCTTGCTGGGCCCCTAACACAAATCGCTCTGCTCGTATTGCAGAGTAGCAGTGCTCATCAGCCCATGAGGCTCATTTTGGATCAATTGGGGACAGATGCCTGCAAGGTAAAAACTCCCCCCACTTCCTGGTTTCTTGTTTGGCAGCTTGTTCCACACTCCCATTAACCTCGAGTGGGCCTCCAGTTCCATCCATCCATCCAGTTTCTAACCACTTCATTCAGTGGTTCATTCAGGGTCACTGGGGAGCCGGAGCCTATCCCAGCAAGCAGCGGGCACATGGCAGGGTACAACCCTGGAAGGGAAGCCAGTCTATCACAGGGCACACAGACACAGGCACGCTCACACCTGGGCCGAGGGAATTGAACCCAGTTTCGCCCCGTGCCTCCTGTTCTTGGTTTAAGTGCATTGCTGTGCAGTTTCCACTTGTGCCCAAACCTTGTGCTCCACCCACAAGGGTGTGTTATTGCAAACAAACATTGTCTCATTTTGTTTTATTTTTTGTTGTTTTGATATATTTTTGGGTTGAACAATAGCAAAACTGTACCTGACTGAAGTCAGTGCAGCAGACTTTGGTACCACTGTGAGAAAAAGTGGGAAAAACTGTTGTAAGTTGTTAAGGGAAGTTAAATCAGAAATCTGGTTTGCGTGTGTGGTTGTGAGATCAATAAAGCACACCTGACACTGAAATTAGATCATTAGATTACCTCTATCTCAGATGTAAAAGCCTTGTTCCATCCATAACTTCACATTGAACTCTTTGTTGAGATGTTTGCTAATCCCAGTAGTAACCCCTGATGCTGTTATTTTCCTTTTTCCTTTGAGCATGTGGAGAATGTGGGCCCATCTCCAGTTCTGTTGATGTTTGACTCCTTTTCCCAGACAGGCTCAGCACTGACAGCTAGGCCCCGTCGCTATGGGAACAGGGAGGCAGCAGTAGCAGCTGGCAGGGGCCCAATTAGAGGGGATGTTAATGGGCGCCTTCTGGTCCCCTGACTGCAGTGACAAGGGACCCTGTTGTAACAGTGATGGGGGGGCCAGGAGGTCGTGGGGGAAGGGGGGTTCAGTTCTGGGGAAGTCTCACTGGAGACTGTCTCTGGGTTCCTGTCACGTTCACAAACAGATGAGACAGCAGCAACAGTGTTTAGAAGCCTGCTGCTGAGCATAATGGCAGTACAGGCAGTGTGGTAAAAACAAAATACCCAGTAACTCTGTGAATTGCAGCACAGGCTGGAGAAAGGTCAGGAACACAGTCGTTTGGGTCACATTTTCTGATGTCTTTCTCTCTGGTGCACAAAGACGAAGCCATCAGAGTCAAGCCCCTTCCCACAGGGGGAATTGGGGTGCGAGGACAATACTGGAGTGGCGATGAGAAGCGCTGTCCTTGTCTTGGACTTGGAGGAGGGTGAACTCTTCCTGTCCCTCCATCCATTTGTAACCACTTCATTCTACTCAGGGCATCAGGGGAGCCGGAACCTATCCCAGCAAGCAACGGGCGCAAGGCGGGATGCATCCTGGACAAGACACCTGTCCATCACAGGACACACACAGACACACACACACTCACACACACACACTGTCACACCAGGGTCAGTCTATCACAGGACACACACGGACACAAACACACACACTCACACCAGGGTCAGCCCATCACAGGACACACACAGACACAGACACACACACTCACACCAGGGTCAGTCCATCACAGGACACACACAGACACACACACACTCACACCAGGGTCAGTCCATCACAGGACACACACAGATGCAGACACACACACACTCACACCAGGGTCAGTCCATCACAGGACACACACAGACACACACACACACTCACACCAGGGTCAGTCCATCACAGGACACACACAGATGCAGACACACACACACTCACACCAGGGTCAGTCCATCACAGGACACACACAGACACAGACACACACACACTCACACCAGAGTCAGTCCATCACAGGACACACAGACACACACACACACACACACACACACACACACACACACACACACACACACACACACACACACCAGGGTCAGTCTATCACAGGACACACACAGACACAAACACACACACTCACACCAGGGTCAGTCCATCACAGGACACACACAGACACAGACACACACACTCACACCAGGGTCAGTCCATCACAGGACACACACAGACACAGACACACACACACACCAGGGTCAGTCCATCACAGAACACAGACACACACTCACACCAGGGTCAGTCCATCACAGGACACACACACACTCACACCAGGGTCAGTCCATCACAGGACACACACACACACACTCACACCAGGGTCAGTCCATCACAGGACACACACAGACACACACACACTCACACCAGGGTCAGTCCATCACAGGACACACACAGATGCACACACACACTCACACCAGGGTCAGTCCATCACAGGACACACACAGACACACACACACACTCACACCAGGGTCAGTCCATCACAGGACACACACAGATGCAGACACACACACACTCACACCAGGGTCAGTCCATCACAGGACACACACAGACACAGACACACACACACTCACACCAGAGTCAGTCCATCACAGGACACACAGACACACACACACACACACACACACACACACACCAGGGTCAGTCTATCACAGGACACACACAGACACAAACACACACACTCACACCAGGGTCAGTCCAGCACAGGACACACACAGACACAGACACACACACTCACACCAGGGTCAGTCCATCACAGGACACACACAGACACAGACACACACACACACCAGGGTCAGTCCATCACAGAACACAGACACACACTCACACCAGGGTCAGTCCATCACAGGACACACACACACTCACACCAGGGTCAGTCCATCACAGGACACACACACACACACTCACACCAGGGTCAGTCCATCACAGGACACACACACACACTCACACCAGGGTCAGTCCATCACAGGACACACACATACACACACACTCACACCAGGGCCAGTCTTCCCAGAAGCCCATTAACCCACCAGCGTGTCTTTCGACTGTGGGAGGAAGCCGGAGCACCTGGAGGAGATCCCACGTGGGATGATGTTGCCTGAGTGATGTACTATTTTAGGTCTGTGTCAGATATAACACTTTTAGTCCTGTGGAAAGACCAGGATATTGCTGACTGATGCACATTTCATTTTCTCCCGTTTCAGCCACTGAGCTCTGCAGCTCTTTCAAAGTCTCCATCGGCTCCACAGTGGCACCTCTCACCCGTCCCCTTCTCGTCTGGCTGCTCAGTGTGGAGTGTCTGCCTGATCTCTGCAGCCTGGGTTCCTCCTGCTTGTTAATGATTGATTTTCCTCTGTTCAAGCAGATATGAAGGGTCTTTGAACTGTTTCTCCACACTTCTCCTGATCTTCGCTTTCATACAACTTTCATCCCTGATTTCTTTTGAAATCTCCTTGGTTCTTGTGTTCCTTTCAGAGATGGGTGTATTTATTCTGAAACCTTGTGAACCACAATAACCGCAAACAGAGGCCACCCGACTAATCGTGGGGCTCGTTAAGGCAATGTTGTGCACCAAATTTAATTTAGGTTTGCCACAGCATAAAGTTTGAATGATCTTTCCATTTTTCTTTCATGTTACTTCTTTCTTGTTTTTTTGGCTTCAAATGTGTGGAGGAGCCTGTGTTTACACTACAACGTGTCATGACTGCAACTTTTTAAGCAACATAATGTGAAAAGCGTGTCAGGGTCTGAATACTTTCGAAAGGCGCTCTTTAAGCGGGAAGACAGGTAGTGGGTGGGTTGACACTACAGACTGACGGCAACAGACACACGGATAGACCCATAGAGACGCTGACAGAGAAAGACCCTCAGATCCATCAATGGACAAACAGAGCAATCTATGGACAGACCCATAGAGCCACATCACCCTGTAACACACAGCTGTCAGCCCACTGCAGCTCAGCAGGTGTGAGCCTGGTCAGCATCTGGACAGGAGACTGCTGGGAAAAACTAAGGTTGCTGCTGGAAGAGGTGTTAGTGGGGCCATCAGGGGGCGCTCTCCCTGTGGTTTGTGTGGGTCCTAATGCCCCAGTGACAGGGACGCTATACTGTAAAAAAAGGTGTCGTCCTACAGATAAGACATAAAATCAAGGTCCAAGATTAAAAATCTCAGGGTGTTTCTCGATAAGTATGGTTGTTACCCCGGCATGCAGGTGGGTTACACATTGCTGGTGATGGAGGGGAGTCCAAAAAAGCTCTATGTAAGCGTAAGGAAATATTATTACAGAGCCATTGCCAGACAGCCATACCCATAGAGCCATCGACAGACAGACAGAGCACTCTTGCATTTCAGGATCATAGCTCATATCTCTGCCTCTTCCCACTTTGCCCCCTCCGCACCCCTGAAGAGGCGAACTGAAACGTTGAGTTTTATCTTCTTTCTAGTTTTCTTGGTCGAATTAACGTCTTCTTGTTCTTAAGTAAAACAGATGATGTGCACATCAAAAGGTAAAAGGTTCAGTGATAAAAGGTTCAGTGGACAGATGCAAACAGAAGACAAAGAAAAATGTAAAAAGGGAGAGAGAGAGAGAGGGGAAGAAGGAGAGTTAAGTACCTGTATACCAGCATTCTTAGAGCACTACCTTTGAAGGAGTCTTTCTGGGTCTTGCTGCACATTCATTATTATTTTCCCTTTGTTTCTCTGGAGGATGTGTTGAAGTGGAATTAAATGTTAATGAGGAGAGCTGGCATGCTGACGGGCACAGGACACCTTCCCTCTCTCAAATACCAGCGCTAATTAACACGGTGAGGTGCACTGCCAGCCCTGCGTGATGAATGGCTGGGATCAGAGCGCGCCGTTTAGAGAGCGGCTGATTAATTTATTAATTAAACATTAAACGAGGGGCTGCTCTCAGACCTGGGGGGGGGGGGGGGGGGGGGGGATGGGGGGGTGCGGCGGAGTATAATTAATTAATTACAAGGTAAGCAACTTTGGATTCTCCCGCAGAGCCAAGAAGGGTGACGCAGTGTGCAAGAGCAGGACTGTAATTGATGGCTTTAAACAGTGTGTGAGCTGTCATCGGAGCGCTCCCCCGCTGACTGAGGGGGTCCCTGTTTCCACAGAGTGAGCTTCACCCGCACTTTCTGCACGGGCGGGGGCTGTCAGGCTACACGCCTTGACCAGCAGTCACTCATGTTTCAATAACCCCCTGGAGGACGCAAGCACGGAGGTGAGCTTGTTGTGTATTGCTGTGGGTACCCCACTTCTTGTTCCAGGCTGCCTGGCATATTTGTGGGGTACCAGCGCTGCAGGCCTGGAGGGGGGTTGTATACTCTCAGTCCACTCCTATGTACAGACAGCAGGAGAGGTGCTGGCCAGCAGGCTTATCTGTTAATATGTGAACTGAACCGCTACTGAGACAAGGCTCGCTGACAGCACTTCAGTCACTGAGCGATGTCACCTACCCCCGCCCCCTTCACTACTGCCCCTGCCACCCCCCTCGCAGCCCTGCCCCTGCCCTCTCTACGGTCACCCTCCCCTTGCTCCTGCCCCTGCCCCCCCACAGTCACCCTCCCCTCGCTCCTGCCCCCCCCAGGCACTCTCCCCCTTAACTCCTGCACCTGCCCCCCACTACTGCCCCAGCCCCCCTACAGTGACCCCCCTTATCGCCCCTGCCCTCCCCACAGTCACCCCCACTCACTCCTGCCCCTGCCCTCCCCTGGTCACCCCCCCTTATTGTTAAGCGTTAACAATAAGTGTTAACAGGGGCCTCCGGGGTGCTGTTCATCAGCAAAATGGCTTCCTCGTCTTACAGCAGGACAGGGCCCTCCGCCCTCGGCCCTCGGCCCTCGGCCCGTCCCCGGCTGGGCCTGGTCGATACTGGGGGGGTCCGGGGGGAGGGCGGGAGCTCGACTGGAAGAGAGAGCAGAAGGCAGGAGCAGCGCCGCAGGCACACACCTTGAGCTCACAGAGCAGGGAGGCCCAGCTCCCGCCAGGGAGACAGTCTCCCATGGGTTTATATGCCAGTAGTCCGCTTTTAAAGAATCCAGTTGATCTCATTTTGAATTAATGGACCAAATTAACACATTTTCACTCATCCCTTAGGTGCGGGAGATAAACAGGCTATATACTGAGTGCTATAGAAAGGACCTGCTTTTCATACGGCCTGCGTGGCAGAATAAGACGAGTGTGTTGCCGCAGTAGCACCATTTGTCCATTAGGTGGCGCCTGACCAACGCCACCTCTCATCCGGTCCAGCCAGTCCCCGGTCCATCAGCGGGTGTCGTCACCGTTTTCTTTTGTTCTGCTCTCTCTGTGCGCGTTAGTAAATTGAGGGCTCTCTCTAAAAAAAAACCCTTCAGTGTCTGAATAAGAAGTATAACCGTGCGTTAAGTGCATCTTAAAGTAAAAAAAAAAACTTCAAAAGTGCCGACGTAGGCGTCTTCATCGCTCTTCTGTTAATTTTCAATTTGCATTCCTTTGGAGTGCGGGAGATGGCTGTCAGTTAATGAGGGAAAGCTGCTCTCCGGATTTTTATGAGGGTTGTGTTACCGCGGCGGCGGAGTTCTGTTACGCGGGTAATGCGCTCCGAGGCGCCCCGTGTGTTTGTCTTAGCCAGAATCGGCAAAGGCGCCGCTCATAAAACCGGTCAGGCTCAGGCGGTTAGGTCGTACCCCTCTCTCCCGTCTTTATTTATCAAAGAACACATCACCTTCTGAAAACGAAAGGGCACCCAAAATGGCGAAATGACAAAAGTAGTGGAAAATGAGATCCGATCATGGCGCAGCCGCGCGTTATGCGGTGTATGTAGCGTTAAGGGACAATGTCTTGGGTGAGTCGGGGTAGCGAAGGGCGCTGTGCCCTGTTGTATCCCGGAAAACCAGGGACTGGGACAGACACGTTTCGCAGACGTCTGCTCTTCGTTGTGCATGTCTTAGAACTGCCAGTGAACGGCAAAACCCACCTAGGCACCCAAGTGCGCCAACGCAACACAGAAGCACAACAGCGTTGTAAACATGAGCAGACGCTGTGTGCCACAATAATGCCCTCAATGGCCAAGTGGTGGAGTTGTGTGCTGCACAGAAATGTTGAGAAATTCTCAACACCTGGAACAGCTGGGCTTTGGCTGCACAAAACTGGTTCAGGAGAGTAGTTCAGGGAGCATCTGAACTGCAGACCCAAGCATCCTGCAGCTCTAAGGGACAACAGCTGAGCCTGATCCACATCTGGCCCTGGACCACAGCTGAGCCTGAGCCACATCTGGGCCTGGGCCACAGCTGAACCTGAGCCACATCTGGGCCTGAACCACAGCTGAGCCTGAGCCATAGCTGGGCCTGATCCACAGCAGAGCCTGAGCCACATCTGGGCCTGAGCCACAGCTGAACCTGATCCACATCTGGGCCTGAACCACAGCTGAGCCTGAGCCACATCTGGGCCTGATCCACAGCTAAACCTGATCCACATCTGGGCCTGAACCACAGCTGATCCTCATCCACAGCTGAGCCTGATCCACATCTGGGCCTGAGCCACAGCTGAACCTGATCCACATCTGGGCCTGAACCACAGCTGAGCCTGAGCCATAGCTGGGCCTGATCCACAGCAGAGCCTGAGTCACAACTGATCCAGAGCCACAGCAGGGCCTGAGCCATTGCTGATTCTTATCCACAGCAGGGCCTGAGCCACTACTGATCCTCATCCACAGCTGAGCCTGATCCACATCTGGGCCTGATCCACAGCTGGGCCTGATCCACATCTGCGCCTGATCCACAGCTGGGCCTGGGTCAGAGCTGAGCCTGAGTCACAGCTGGGCCTGGGCCAGAGCTGAGCCTGAGTCACAGCTGGGCCTGGGCCAGAGCTGAGCCTGAGTCACAGCAGAGCCTGAGCCACAGCTTTGCCAAACCTGTAAAAAGCCTGCCAGACCTCTAGGGCCAGAACAGTAAGATCCGCTGGATCAGCACAAAAAGGACCAGGTCAGTAAAACCCGCCGGACCTCCGGGACCAGGACAGTAAGACCCCTGCGGACCTCCAGGACCAGGACAGTAAGACCCCTCTGGACGCCAGAACCAGGACTGGGGCAGTAAGACCCCTCCAGACCTCCAGGACCAGGACAGTAAGACCCGCCGGACCTCTGGGACCAGGACGAGGGCAGTAAGATCAACCCTGCCATTGCAAGATCAGCTGGTTTTCCAGCACTCCTTGAAAGGGTGCACTTAGTTACCCTGCGACAGCCTGGCTTGAGGACCGAAGGTGCAGCTTTGCAGTGCTGGGGTCCTGGGTTCAATTCCAGACCTGGGGCGCTGTCTGTGTGGAGTCTGCATGTTCTCCTCATGTTGGTGTGGGTTTCTCCCGGGTGCTGCAGTCTTCTCCCACAGTCCAAAGACATGCTGGCAGGTTATTTGGCTTCTGGGAAAACAGGCCCAGGTGTGAGTGTGTGTGTGTCTGTGTGTCCTGCAATGGACCCGCGTCCTGTCCAGGCTGTATCATGCTTGAACCCGTTGCTTGCTGGGATAGACTCCAGCTTTCCGGGCTAGAAAATGGATGGCAGCGTTTGGATTTTTAACACCAGCCCAGCAGGGAGCTGAGTGCAGGCAGCCTTGGCTGTGAACTCCATTCCCATCTGCATTTGGCGCTATTCAGACCCTCGATATAAATCAAAGACTTTTAAAATCCCCGACAGCTTGATAGGCTGACTCCCTCTAATTTTTTCTTCCCTTTTTTTTTGCTTGTGTAATTCTGCGCTGGTGCTGAGTTTGCAGTACTGGAGCGGCGCGGTGCGGCGCGTCTCTGTAGCGTCTGCAGCGGTGCCTGAACGACAGGATGGAGGAGGTTGGGGGTGGTGGGAGGGGGTTGGGGGTGCGGTTCACAAACTTGTTAATGAACGTGACAGGTGTAGCTCAGCCCGCTCTGGGGAAAGGGGGAGGAGAGGGAGCAGGCTGGGCCAGGTAAAGAAGAAAGCGGTCATGTCCCCTGTCCCAGCCTTTCTGAAGGTCAACTGTCTGTCTCCAGTCCTTGAAATCTGTCCGTCTACAACGTCTCTCAGACCTGGTGTCACTTTGCATTTCCTACTCTGTCCTTCCAGGGCTGAGATGTTATTGTGTACTCACCAGCCAAAATTGTAGGTCACCTTCGTGAGGCTCACTGCCTTTCTAAAATGTTACAGGACGTCCACATTAGTGGGGTCGGCACACCTCCACCAGTAATTACTGTTGCCTGGTGCAGTGGACTGCAGGAACAGGTATTAACACCATAAGACTGTCTGAAGTGACACATTAGCCAGGCCTGCTGTTGCCTTCAGCGTTGGACCACAGCCAAAAGTGGTCCATCAGTTTGAGTCTGTCTGAAGCGACACATAAGCGAGAGCTGCTCTTGCTTTCTGCAGTGGACCATAGGGACACCAGCAAGCACGCCTCATCCGAGATCGCTAAAATTGGAGCAGGTTGAGGGAAAGGTCTGCTCTGTGACTATTTGGAGGGCTGGGCTGTGTGGAACAGGCATGCTATAGCCAGGAATTGTAGGAAGGAGCATAGGAATTGTGGAATACCAGCCAGTGCAGTGCAGATTTCTTATGGGGGTGTTTTGGGCTCTGGTCTGACAAGGTCACACAGCAGGCCTGTGGGGATCCCCAATACTAAAAAAAACTATAATAATAGTAAATTTAGTGAGGTAAGAGGCAGGACTGTTTGTAGCGCACCGTTCTGCTGCTCCCTGCCTATGCAGCAGAGCCCAGAAGGGAACAAGACGGAATTGGAAATAAAAGCTGCCGATAGGTGAACAGCGCCATCTTGTGGGTTGGTGTTCATTCCCAGGTGTACGGTTTAAAGTCAAACAGCGCTCGTACCACCGTGTACCGCGTTTCTATAGGCGCGTGTTCCCCCTGCTGGCGAGGAGACAGTGTAAGAAAATACGCAATAACACCCCGGCTCATCATTTTAAAGCTTCGATTTCTTTTTTTTTTTGTGGAAAGTCAACGACACGTGGCATAGCCTGCTATTGCAGCCTGTTTTTTTTACAAAGCTCTTCACGTGATGCAATCTTCAGACCTCCGTCAAACACCTCCTTGTCCTGGAGGGAGACTACTGCAGGTTATATGATAGAGCGGTGCTCCACAGAGCAGCTGTACTGCAACTGCGCGAAAGGTTAAGATTGATATTATAATAATAATAATAACAATACTTTATTAACCCTTTAAAATTTCTTGCATTAAAAATTTGTATTTTCGCATACCCCAGCTTGCTCTCCATGAGACAGCCAGGGAGAGAAGCTTGGGGTCAGAGCACATGGTCAGGTATTATACAGTGCCCCTGGAGCAAGTGGGGTTAAGGTGCCCAACGGAGTAGGATTTCTCTGCCGCCTGCGGGATTTGAACCGGCAACCTTCTAGCCACAGGCGCAGATCCTTAGCCACAGACCATCTCGGTCTGTTAAAGAGCGCTATGTCCTAGGCGTTGCAGGGCTGAAGCCCGAGTCAGGTAGTTATCGGACTGGGTTTCGCCTGGGATTAGTCGTGCTGGGATCTCTGTAGGCCGTCAAGTGCCGAAAGGCTCTGACAGGGGGGCGTGGCTGCGCACGTCACCCTCCCGCGAGCGGGCAGAGGTAAGCACTACAGCAAGTACTTTTCACTGCAAATCTGCCCCATTTTCTCTAGAAGAGATGGGAAAACTCACGATAAATAAAGGTGTGCTACAGAACACAACCTACAACAATTGAAAATATAATTCAATGGGGTGACTTTTAAATATGAAACGATTACCCGTTTTACTTTTGCATGTCAAAGTGTAAAAACAAGACTCTTAAAAATCCCTTGCACCATACCAGTGGGTCAGAAGTTACTTTTATACTCCTTCCAATATTTTCTAAGTACATTTTTATTTTTTCTGACACAGCAGCAAGATACAGTATCTCATAACCTTCTTAACAGGGAAGAGTCTAGCGAAAGTGAGCTATAGAAGACCAGAGATGATTTTTTTAAAAAGTACATCAAAGACCGCTGGAGAGGCAGTCCAGTAGCCAATACAGAGGAAAAAGAAGAGTCGTTGTTTGTAAAAAAATCTTTTATTTTCTCTTAACGGAAGCCCTGCACTTCAGCTGATACACTGGAGGAACTAACCCAGTGGGCAAAGGGATACGTATTAGTTTTCCTGTTTTCAATAATCATCAATTTTAATTTTTGTACTTCTTCACCTACACAAAGGTCTCACAGGCGATCTCGTTAGCTAAACTGTCAGGGTCTCAGCTCTACATGCAAGTCTAGTAAAATACAAACAAGCTAGTTGGTGAGTGCTATGCTACACTGGCTCACACAGTTGCATTCCTAAATTCCCTATCAAGATCAATCACTACAAAATAAAAAAAACAGGAAAATTGTAATAATTCAGCAGTAGAAACAGTAGGCATGTCTGAGAGGGTCTGAAATCTCGAGAGGTTTTAAATTAATTGACAGCCTGCGTTCTCAACACTGATCCACCCTTGGGTCGTCTCGGATTTCTTTCCAAAATTAAAAAAAGGGATATTTAATAGAAATGTCCATTCTTTTTTTTTTTGCTCCAGTGTTTTAAAAAGATTCCATTATAAAAAGAACGGCTCCTTGAGATTTGAGGCTAGAACCGGACTCCCACCTTCCCACGCCAGCCTTCAGTCGGAAGTGTCCGAGCCAGGCAGCCTCCGGATCCGGGAGCTGGGTTTCCCCCCCACCGCTCCGTGCCACTGGCATAAACCAGTGCTCCCATCCCACCGAGCCGAGGGAGCCGTCCCGGCTGTCCCGCAGACGAGAAGGCTCATCGTACAGGCCGAGAAGCACTTCTCAGATCACAGCCAGACGTGGCCGTCTCTCAGCCTGGAGACGGGCGAGTGCGGTCGCTCGTCCAGTCCGCTCCGCTGCCCGACTCCGGGACAGCCACGGCACGGCAGTGTGAACCACAGCCCTGTCTGCAATAGAAGAAAGCCCTGTCCTAGAAACACCCCAGCTGACAAAGACAGAGCCCAGTCTTAGAATGACCTTTCCTTACAAAGCCCAGTCTTAGACCAGCCCTGTCTTAGAAGAACTCTTTCTTAAGAAGACGGGGCCCAACCTTTGACTCGGCCTGTCTTAGAAAGACCCTCTCTTAAAAAGACAGACCCCATTCTTAGAAGTACCCTCTTTTAAGAAGACAGAGCCCTGTCTTAGAAGGACCCTGTCTTAGAAAGGTTTAGTCCTAGAAAGACCCTAAGACAGAGCCCAGTCTTAGACAACGCCTGTCTTAGAAGGACTCTCTCTTACAAACAAAAGTCTCTCTTAAGACAGAGCCCAGTCTTACAAGGAGTCTCTCTTAAGAAGTCGGAGCCCAGTCTTACAAGGAGTCTCTCTTAAAGACACAGTCCAGTCTTACAAGGAGTCTCTTAAGAAGACAGAGCCCAGTCTTACAAGGAGTCTCTCTTAAGAAGTCGGAGCCCAGTCTTACAAGGAGTCTCTCTTAAGACACAGTCCAGTCTTACAAAGAGTCTCTCTTAAGAAGACACAGTCCAGTCTTACAAGGAGTCTCTCTTAAGAAGACACAGTCCAGTCTTACAAGGAGTCTCTCTTAAGACACAGCCCAGTCTTACAAGGAGTCTCTCTTAAGACACAGCCCAGTCTTACAAGGAGTCTCTCTTAAGAAGACACAGCCCAGTCTTACAAGGAGTCTCTCTTAAGAAGACACAGCCCAGTCTTACAAGGAGTCTCTCTTAAGAAGACACAGCCCAGTCTTACAAGGAGTCTCTCTTAAGAAGACAGAGCCCAGTCTTACAAGCAGTCTCTCTTAAGAAGACACAGCCCAGTCTTACAAGGAGTCTCTCTTAAGAAGACAGAGCCCAGTCTTACAAGGAGTCTCTCTTAAGAAGACAGCCAGTCTTACAAGGTCCAGCAGTGACCGCACCTGACTACCTCTGGCTGGAAGGGAGCAACATCACTGCCAACAGCTGTCCAGACTTCAGACTGCTGTACCTAAAAAAGCCCACTGTCTCTGAAGGCCACAAAACTCTTTTGTAATACTTACATATTGTATAAAAAAATACTGAAATTGCCAGAGCTGCCTACTTGCAATTGTATCCTGAGTGATTTCAGTTTGCGCTGAAGGCCACACACGCAGGGCTCAGCTAGTGCTGTGCCAGCAGGACAGGCACTGCTCTGACCCACAGGCGACCTCCACTAACGTACTAGTGTACCTTGCCGCGCATCCGAATAAAAACACAGCTCCCCATCGCCCACTGCTCAAGCAGTAAGCCGGACACAACGGGGGACGCTGATCCAGAGAGAGTTTCAGAGTTTCCATTCCCCACAGGCAGGAAATGACATCAGCTGCAGCTGGCATGTAACTTACGCCAGCCCGCTGCCAACGTCCTGGTCTTTCAGTTGTACAATCTGCTCTTGCAATTATACCCCCATGCCAATGGGCTGCTAAAGGCCCAAAGAGCCAGGGCCCCCCTCCTGTCTGCAGACTTTCTTATGTTTTCATTTGTGCCCGCAAGCAAAGTCATCTCAGCTTTATGAATTTTCAGTTCTTCTCCTTGTTGACAGAAATTTGGAATCACCAATTATTTTCTCCCCACCCCTACTGGATCCCTTAATGGTCTCTTTGTGTTTCTCAGCTCGCAGCGCCCAACCGCCCCCCAAACACACACCCCCACACACTCATGGGAGAATGCAGTCCTGCCCACCCCTCCCACCATGCTCTGCAGCGCCGGGGGGAGGGCGGCGCGCTCCTCGCCGGCCCCGCGGGCGGCGGCTGTTCCCCTGGGAGCCGAGAGGGCCCTCGCTCAGCCAAGGACCCCCCCTCAGCGGTCCCGGTCGCGGAGCTCTCCCTGCGCTCGGAGCGAGAGCCCGGAGCAGCCGCGCCGCGAGGGCAGCCCGGTTTTATTTTCCGAGTTTTCCCAACACGTGAAGATCGATCGGCGCCGTGGTGTTCAAGACGCAGCGAAGTACTGCGCCGCTCCTGCAAACCCCACCCCTGCCCTCGCAACCACCGGCAGCACGGAAAACGAGCTTTTAAAAACAGAACGTTTACCCGAGGAAAACAACATTAAAAAAAGTACAAAAAAATAAAACATCCCAGACATCTATCAACAGAGAAATGAGCTGGTGAAGCGGCATCGTCTCCGTCTCGTCTCAGTCCCAGAGTCCCGCTGCTGGAGCTGCAGTACTGCTGGTCACCTGAGGGGGCGCCACTGAGCCCTGTTCGGCGTGAGAGTGCATGACGCTGCGAGCTTCAACGACGGGTGGGGGGAGGGGGGCCGTCAGACCGCCAGCCGGCCTGGGGGCGTCTGCGTCAGGGGGCTCCAGGAGGCCGTGGGAGGGGGGTTGGGGTCCTGGGCGTAGGACCGCGGCTCCAGGCAGGACGGGGCCTCCACCTTGGCCCCTCCTCCGCCCTGACACATGCGCCGGTGCCGCAGCAGCCGGTCCGACCGCGAGAAACTCTGCGGGAGCGAACAGAACCAGGCAGGAGTCAGCAGGGGGGGTGACAGGTCCAGGCAGAGAGTGTGAGTGTGTGTGTGAGTGTGTGTGTGTGTGTGTAGGTTGGGGTAAGTGCAGGGGGAAGAAAGACAAGAGGGCAGGAGCTGAAGAGACCTTTAGCCTCAGGAAGGCCGAGACAGATATCAGACAGGCAGAGAGACAGGATGGAAGGAGAGGAAAGACTTGCTGGTCAGAGCGTGTGGGCACAGTGGGATGCAGCAGGTGGGAGTTAGTGGCCTGGGCTCAGTGGGTGCAGTATGTAGTGATCAGTGAGATGCAACAAGTAGAGGCCAGTGGTCAGTGGGGTGCAGGGCATGGTGGCCAGGGGTCAGTGGTCAGTGGTTGTAGCCTGTGGCGGTGGGCTGTGGTCGGTGGGAGGCGGTGTTTGGCAGTGGGCAGCGGTGGGTGGGAGGCGGTGTGTGGCGGTAGGGCAGTGGTCGGTGGGATGCAGTACTGGAGGTCAGTGGTCAGTGGGATGCAGTGTGTGGCAGTGGGCAGTGGTCAGTGGGATGGTGTACTGGAGGTCAGTG
This sequence comes from Lepisosteus oculatus, assembly GCF_040954835.1. Taxonomy (NCBI): domain Eukaryota; kingdom Metazoa; phylum Chordata; class Actinopteri; order Semionotiformes; family Lepisosteidae; genus Lepisosteus; species Lepisosteus oculatus. The sequence continues at coordinate 19,573,775 of NC_090696.1, forward strand.
GTCAGTGGGATGGTGTACTGGAGGTCAGTGGTCAGTTGGATGCAGTACTGGAGGTCAGAGGTCAGTGGGATGGTGTACTGGAGGTCAGTGGTCAGTGGGATGGTGTACTGGAGGTCAGTGGTCAGTTGGATGCAGTACTGGAGGTCAGAGGTCAGTGGGATGGTGTACTGGAGGTCAGAGGTCAGTGGGATGCAGTACTGGAGGTCAGTGGTCAGTGGGATGGTGTACTGGAGGTCAGTGGTCAGTGGGATGCAGTACTGGAGGTCAGTGGTCAGTGGGATGGTGTACTGGAGGTCAGAGGTCAGTGGGATGGTGTACTGGAGGTCAGTGGTCAGTGGGATGCAGTACTGGAGGTCAGTGGTCAGTGGGATGTGTACTGGAGGTCAGTGGTCAGTGGGATGCAGTACTGGAGGTCAGTGGTCAGTGGGATGCAGTACTGGAGGTCAGTGGTCAGTGGGATGGTGTACTGGAGGTCAGAGGTCAGTGGGATGGTGTACTGGAGGTCAGAGGTCAGTTGGATGGTGTACTGGAGGTCAGTGGTCAGTGGGATGCAGTACTGGAGGTCAGTGGTCAGTGGGATGGTGTACTGGAGGTCAGTGGTCAGTGGGATGCAGTACTGGAGGTCAGTGGTCAGTGGGATGGTGTACTGGAGGTCAGTGGTCAGTGGTCAGTGGGTACCTCCAGCTGTGTCCTTACCTGCTGGCAGCGCTCGCACTGGTAGGGCTTCTCTCCGCTGTGTGTCCGCTTGTGTCGCTCCAGGTGGTAGCGCTGAATAAACCTCATGTCGCACACATCACAGGCAAACGGCTTCTCCCCTGCGCCCCAGGCGACAAGGCAGGTCAGCAACAACAATAACAATCTGCCGACGTTTTATACCGGGATTTTCATCACAAAGTGCTTCATATTCCCCCACTGCGAGCAGATCGGAGAAAGGGTGAGGCACTGCTGCACCAGGTGGATTAAAGGGCGTGTTTAGGAAACCCAGAGTGGACTTTATTCAAGGATTAATACACTACAAACATACAAACATTTTCCATCTGCTTCATCCAACTCAGGGTTGCAGGGGTGCTGGAGCCGATCCTCCAGGGCACAAGGCAAGGTTCACCCTGGACAGGATGCCAGTCTATCGCAGGGCACGCATCACTCTCACTCACGCCAGGGTCAGTCTGCCCAGAAGCCAATTAACCCATCCCAACATGGGAAAAACACACAAACTCTACACAGACAGCACCCCAGGGCCCAAGAGCTGCGAGGTAGCAATGCTAACCACTGGGCCACTGTTGCAGGATGCAGGATGTTAAGGAGGTGGCAGTATACAGTCACAGCTTTGACACCAGAGTCCCCCAGCATGCACCACACACACACACACGAACCCACAACCTTCCAGTTTCAGGTCCAGATCCCTAACCGCTGCGCCCGTGGACGCGCTGGAGGCCAGGGCAGGGCGCTCACCTGTGTGCGTGAGGACGTGTCTCTTCAGGTGGTAGCTGCTGCGGAAGCCCCTGTAGCAGTGCTCGCAGATGAAGCTCTTCTGCAGCTTGAGGGAGCAGTCCCCGTTCTCATCCACCACCACTACCTGTCGGCGCCACGCAGGAGGTCAGAGGTCACAGAGAGCTGCAGTCATCCTCTCCCCCGCCCCCTCCCATCTCACCCCCTTTCATTTTCCTGTCCCGCTCTCCCTGTTTACACCCCCTTCTGTTTCTATTCAATTCAATTCCAGGTGCTTTATTAGCATGACCGATGGGTACAATCAGTGTTGTCAAAGCAAATAAAAATAATACAACTAACATGGAACAAAACAAAAAAATAACATTCATATAAAATCTACAGACATATTACAGCCATCTACAACAAAGACATATCATAAAATATTGACATATGCTGTAGGCGGCTGGAGCATGACTGGGAGACAGACTCACTGTTCCTCAGGCTGTGACAGGAGATCACATACTGGGCTGCCAGTTCAACTGAGTTCCCTCCTCCCAGTAGGATTGGGACCCGTTGTGATTCTGGCAGGTGTGGGAACTCTGGTATTAAATTTCTGAATTTAGGGAAGGATGTTTCTTGAATCCCAGAGTATCTGTCACAGTGCAGTAGGAAGTCTCTATTTCTCCCCGCTGGCAGTAGGAGCACAGCCTGTCCTCTCTGTTTCTATCTAACCTCCATCGTGCCATTGCCCCCTCCCCACTGACCCCCCCCCGTCCCCCTCACTTTGCAGGGCGTTCCCGACTTCCTGTTCTTCTTCTTCAGCTGCAGCTCCTCGCTCTCCCTCAGCTCTTTGTCGTCCAGAAGACGGGACGAGTGGAACTCCCCTTCCTTCCGAATGAGCTGGGACAGACAGGGAGAGAGAGCATTAGATTAATAAGTCACAGGCTAGCCAACAAATCAACTCCGGAAATACAGGGGGAAAGAAAGTGCTTGACACAAAGGAACAACAAAGTCACAGAAACTGGAAGTGGCTAGTGAGGCGTCCCAAGAATATAGGGCCGCCAGTCAGACATCTAGCTCATGTGAACGTGTGTAATTCTCGGAGTTTCAAAACAAGAAAGGACCTGAGGTGTCCCATAGCGTCTGGGTCTACAAAGGTCAAACTCTAGGTTATATTATGTTTGGTGTAGAAGGCAGGTTTGTCTCTTTTTTGGGGCCGAATAGGTGTTATATAGGATTAGAATACACGGTAGCGGTCTGGGGTTTTTCTGATTTGTCAAGACTTAGATCCTTGAGATGCCTTTTTAGAAACAGTGTGACTTGTATATTTATGTTGTGCGATGTTTAGTTTGTGTCGTGTTATTATGAATAAATATTTGTTCAACCCAGAGTGCCTGATGTATTACTCTTTTCACTTAAGCTGTGCCAGAGAACAAGAACACATGTGCCTCTAATTATACCAACCACTTGGGTATATTCTTGGCAAAATTTTTACAATTTGGAGATCATGACTATTCTAATTACTGATTATCCTGCTTGTTCAAGTTCTAGTACGCTCTATTTTCATTACCTCCTATTTATAAACAGAATAAAGTTTTTTTTAGTATTTAAATAGCTAAAGAACAGTAAAGGAAATGGTTAATGTATTAAATATTCCATTCAGACATTTACCAATGAAGTATATGACCGCACACCCTCTGGCAGAGCAAAGACAGTTGGGTATTAAACAGTACTAGACAGACAGAAGAGTTTTAGGAACTCCAGGGCTCGGTGGGTTTATACCAGCTGTACTTAAGGAAACGAGATGTTACTCCTAATTCAATGACAACCCTCCCCCTGCAGTCTCTCGAGACAGGGGAGATACCCACTGACTGTAACATCGTGAGTGTTGCCTTCTTCCATAACACCAGCAACAGAACTGAACCAAGCAATTAAAGATCAAAAAGGCTCCTGAAACGTGCGAGATAAAGGTGAAGATAATTAGAATTTAACTAAAACGTTTATCTTTATGGCAATACGATGTCCTGGAGAGCAGAAAACATGGATTTGGAAACCGCAGATCTTGCTCAGCCGTCTGCGAACACGCAGCAGCGGTAAAGGACGGAAAGAGTATCTGATATTGTATATGCAGGCTGCTTTAGAAAATAAACACGTCGGGGGAAAGTGATACAGAATATAAGCATAGAAGAAAAACAGAATCTCTATGCTGTGAACGTCCAGAACATTAGTGCTTGAGCAAGCACACATGGCCTCGTGGCAGAGATGCAAGGAAGGAAATAAAAGCCAATGGGAAATTTGGCCAGGATATCAGGGTATTACCTGGGATTTTTAATGACCACAGCAAGTTAGGACCTGGGTTTCGTCTCATCCAAAGTACAGTTTCCCCCATCACTACCCGGGGGCATTAGGGCCCACCCAGACCGCAGTGTGAGCGCCCCCTACTGGTGCTACTAGCACCTCTTCCAGCAGCAGCCTTAGCTCTCCCAGGAGGTCTCCCATCCAGGTAGCGGCCAGGCTGCTGGGTGCTAGGGATGCACGAGGAGGCTGTGAAGCGAAGAGACAAGGGAAAAACAACCGAGAGCCTCACCAGTGGAGGGCAGCTGAGCCCCGTGGGCAGGACCATGTGACTCTGGGCACCGCGGTCACCGCCGTCTCTCTGCCCCGCGCCTGCTGCCCCCTGGCCCAGCGGCGACATCATCTTCTTCTGCCCCGCCATGGAGCTGGCCTGCATCAGCGCCATACTGGACAGGACCGCCTCGCAGCCCAGCAACCCCGCCTGCCGCACACACACGGACACACAGAACCCCGCCGTGAAGACCGCGAGACTTTCCAAGACAGCCGGGACCCGGCGGCGGCGGCAGGAACAGGCGGAAGGGAAGACAGACCCATTTCATGTGGTCGCGGACAGCGCTGCTCGGCAGGTGCGTCATCGCCGCGGTTACAGTCGCTGGGGAAACCGAAGGAGCCGTCAGTCAGGCTGGTCTGTGTGTCAGGACACCTCGCCCACCCCGGTCATCTGGCAAGAAACCTGGAGAGAGAAGGGAGGAGGAGGAGAACACAGAGGAAGAGGGATACGGGATGTGGAGAAAGGGGGATAAAGGTGTATCCGAGTGAGAAAGATAATGGGAAAGAGAAACTGATGGCGAGAGATCTCTTATAAGCACTTAAGTGTCAAGGTGGCTTCATGATTTTAGCACACAATGGAAACAAATACTGTAACGAGCCCCTTCACAGCATTGCATAGACATCATACATGTGCATGCAGCTCACACTTGAATCTTAAGCTTTTGTACTGAATTCTACTTATATTACATTGATCTGTCTACAGCCTGTAACCCATATTATTTTCACAGTATGTGGGCAATAGAGTAGGTTCTGATCAAATCAAATCAAGGTTTATCTATCAAATGCACAACAATACAGCGTGCAGCAGTAGCTGCTGGCAATGAAATGTCTTTTCTGCGAGCTCACAAAAATCACAAAAACAAAAAAAATCACAAAATTGAGGTTACGAAAATAAGGTAACATAATAATAGATGTAATAGAAATTGAATAAAACTCAATATGCGTAGAGCTGCTATGAAGAAGCAGACTGATTGATTCTAATCAATAATCAATTTGAAGATTCTAGATTTCTAGATTTGACTAGAAGATTGATTCTAATCAATCAAATAAAAATACATTAATACATTCTTTCCAAAACCTTTCAGAATTACAGCCCTGCACACTCCAAATCCTTCTTCTAAAACTTATCGTCCTGGCTCTTCCACCCCTGGGACTCCCTCACCTGCAGAGCTGCAGTCTGTGTCCCAGCGCGCCCTCACTCCTGGGCAGACCTGTCTGGGATCAGGTCTCTCGGACACACCCACGCCGGGCCCTGGAAGAGAGGGGAGGGGTCACTGACTGCAGTGGGCTCTTGTCCAGCCCTCGCTTAGCTGGCTTTGGTAGATGAACAGCTGGACTATCCCAGGAAATCAGCTTCAGCACTGTGGCTGGCTAGGCTGCTTCCATCACCCACACCTCTTGGTGTAAAGACATGCCTTCATCCCTAAACCCACTTTGCCTTTAATTTCCACTTGAAATGGTAAGGGACCACTTATACTTTCAGGTCAGGGCCTCTGCCCAAGACTGAAGAGAAGCTGTTCCTTCAGAGAAACACCTTTTTCATCCCCATTTTCAATCAGTATTTATAAACCACTACAGTAATATAGTGAATGGTTCTACCGGTACACTGAACTCTCTGGTGAGAAACTGGCAGGCCCTGTTGAGTTGAAACTCCTCTTCGTATATTTTCTTTTAAATCTCTTGTGTCTCAGAAGAACGAACGAAATACAACTGGAGCGTTTAGACTACAGCTGCCTGTACTACGATTACTACATTCTCAAAACCATCACTTTCCTGGAGAAGCCCAAGACGTACTTGGCGACCTGAAAAAAAACACATCTAAAAATACTCCAGAAGAAAAAAAAAATGTAATAACGCCTTTGGCTCGAGTGCACGACTTCATGTCGGACTTCAAGATGCAATCTGGCAACGCAGGCTCACTTTCGTGCCCAATCGAACATAATCTCGGGGCGAGTAATCGCTAGACAAGTTATTAACCTTTAAAACAGAGAGCACGGAACAGCTGCAAAACTATCAACTTCTGTCACTGATCCGTGCGATTGTAAGGAGTTCTTCCCCAGATCTCCCCACTTTGAAAAGCTCTTTACTGGGTCGCCTGTCTTCTAATGTTCAAAGACACGTGAAACACTTCTCAACAACAGCTCGGGGCTCAGCCCGACTCCTGCCTCGCTCTCCTTAGGGCGACCCAGTCGCCTGCCCGGTCCCACCGCACTCCGAACTGAAGGAACACCGGGCTCGGAGCAGAGAAGGGGAAGAATACAACTTGTTTTTTTATAGCAGATGAGGGCTTTTTCCCCCCCAGTGAAAGTCGGATTTCTGTGAAAATGAATTAATAAAGTCTTGATGTTCCGTGGCCATTCGCTGGCCCCAGACAACACAGGGCGTGTGGACAAGCATCGCCTCGGAAACCACTCTCCGGGCTACTTTCGAACAGAACTGGCGATATAAACACTCCGGAGTAATTTTAACCCCCAACAGAAATCAAGGCGCGTAAAATCCCATTTATTTACCTACTCGTTTATTTCCTCGTGCGGAGCCGTTTTTTTTTTTTCAATCTCTCTCGGTCAGCTCCAGTGTTACGAGCAGTTTACAAACACAGGAAACGCCACCGGAAGTGCTCCCCGGGGAGAGCTGCGTCACGTGACTCAAGGGGGGTCGAGGTGGAAGGGGGGAGACCGCGTGCCTTCATCCGCCATCTTTTAGAGGTAATGAAGCTGTATGACGGCCATCTTTGGAAGGTCAATGTACAGCGCGCCACCATGTGGGCACACGAAAGCAGCAGCACTCTAAAGAATGGAAGGCGAAATGAAGGCTGAGGCGTTGATTGTGCTAGTAAATTGTTCCTGCTTTCATGATCATTCTTAAATAACTATTACTTTATTAAGGATTGCCAATCTAACTTTTTTTTTCCTTGTTATTATTCAATGCTATGATTCAAAGTCTGCTTTAGATGGTGCAACTATCAGCAGTAGGACCTACTGGAACAGTTCACCCTGCAGACACACTGACCCCCCAGGACCAGGACTGGACACCCTGCAGACACACTGACCCCCCCCAGGACCAGGACTGGACACCCTGCAGACACACTGACCCCCCAGGACCAGGACTGGACATCCTGTGTTAAACTGGAAGCAAGTGAATAGCTTGTATGTTGTGATTAAATACATATTAAAGATTATTCTTTTATCTCATCTACATACAGATGTTGTCTGTTGCTAGGACTGCATCTGTGGAGTTTTTTTTATGGTCAGGCAATGGCAAAAACGTTTCTAATAGTTTATTCCAGATTATTTTTCTTTTAAAAAAACAAGGCACCACACTTCTCCTTAATTGTCAATGCCTGCTGTGAATTTAAAAACAAAAATATTGTAACAAGTGTCTCCTAATATCCTTCTCTCCAGAGTATTTTCAAAATCCTTTTTCTTTGTTGCCATATGTAACCAAAACGTAACACCAGTTGGCTATAAGTTCTGAAGCAATGAACACATACGGGTGACAATACCAGAAAACTCCATTACAGAAATGAGAGAAAGCCTACAGTGCTGTGCTTCCAAAGCACAGACACGGACTCACGGGGTTCTGCACATTTTGCTCAAATAACCTTAAAATCATATTTATCATTGGTTATAAACGAGTGGCTAATCAGCCGTGAGATCTGCTGTCGCTTCAGAGCTTTTCGGATCAGATCTGTTCTCTCTTCAGATCCAGCGCTCCATCATCTTCTCAGAGCTTGCAGGCGACAGTGTTGAAGTGGGTGAGAAGGTCGCGGACAGGTGGTTTGACTGAGGTGCAGCCTGCAGGTGTCCCTCGACGAGGAGGAGGTGAATACGACCTAAAAACCATCCGCTCATCCACCCAGTCTTAGGGAACCACCAGAACAACGGTGTCTCACCTGGGATTCGAACCCACAACCTTCCAGTTAAGTCCAGAACCCTGACCACTGCCCCATAGGGCTGGCCTGTTAGGATCCGGACTGATCCTGCTTGTGAACACACCAGTGAGATGGCAGTGTTCCCATGACTTGAATTCCTGTGTGTGCGCGTGCACGTGTGTGTGTGTGTGGGGTGGAGTTGGCAGGGGGGCAGATTTTTCAGACTTTGGTCACCTCTCCAGGAGATGATGGAATGGGTTAAACATGCTATTGCACTCGAGAGTGTTTTTTTAATTAAACATTCCAGTTTCTGACACATTCCAGCAACGCCAGACATGGCAACACAAACACACAAACTCTCACAACAGCCCTACATCCTGTGCATGTGCTCTTGTATTCCAGAATGTGGGCAGAGGCTGCAGGCCTTGACCTCTCTTCCCCGCTGATGGATTCCCTCGTTCCTTTTCCAGGGTTCTTTTGGGGGGAATTTAACAAGCTGCCATGTCACCAGAGAGACCTGCGCTGGATCTCTCACAGCCCATGGGCTGGTACCAGTTCACGTACCATCCCTCCCAGGGGGTCTCACGGACTCAGAGACAGCGCCAGGCGGTCCGCGGGGCAGTCTCCCGGTCTCCGCAGCGAAAGGGCCGAAGAACGCAGAGGGGCGGGGGGGGAGGAGAGAGGAGAACTGTGAGGTGTGAGGGGCAGAGGGGGGCAGCAACACTGACAGGGAGAGAGACAGAGAAGTGAATGGAAAGGAGGAGAGAGAAGGAGAGACAGGCAGCGAGAGCAGAAGAGAGGGAGAGAAGTGCAGAGAGGGGAGGAGAGAGGAGAGACAAGCAAAGTGAGGAGAGAGAGAGGGAGAGACGTACAGAGAGAGGGGGAGAGAGAGGGAGAGGCATACAGAAAGAGGAGGAGAGAGGAAACGACGCTCAGAGGAGAAGGAGAGAGAGGAGAGACATGAAAAAAGAGGAGGAGAGAGACAGAGAACTGCAGAGATAGAAGGTGAGATAGAGACAGAGGTGCACTTCCTACTGCACTGCGACAAATATTCTGGGATTAGGGAATCATTCTTCCCCAAATTTACAAATCTAATCCCAGAATTCCCACACCTGCCAGAATCACAACAACTCCCAATCCTACTGGGAGGAGGGAACTCAGTTGAACTGGCAGCCCAGTATGTGATCTCCTGTCACAGCCTGAGGAACAGTGAGCCTGTCTCCCAATAATACTCCATTTATCTATATGTAAATATCTTATGATTGTGTCTTTATTGTAAACGTCTGTAGATTTTTTGTTTTATGTTAATTGTATTTAATTTGCTTTGGCAACACCGATTGTCCTCATTGGTCATGCCAATAAAGCACCTGGAATTGAACTGAATTGAGAGTCTCCCAATGGGAGAGAGGGACAGGGACACGGCGGAAGATGGAGGGGGGCAGAGCTCAGTGGAGGTGGGACAGGAGACAGAAGGACAGGGAGAGGGGAGGAGACACACAGAGGAGGCAGGGGGGTGTTGAGGGTTAGAGGTCACTGCCCAGCCTCTCGATCTCATCCAGGAAGAACAGGAGGTCGTCGCGGGTGAGCTGGGGGGACAGCACCACTGCGCGGAAGAAGTTGACGCGGTCGTGCTGGGGCTGGTAACCCACCATCATGCTGCCCTTGCGGACCATGCGCTCCTTAATGGTGGGGGCCACCTGAGAGAGAGAGAGAGAGTTACCTCAGAAGCCAGATCTCGGGGAAACAGGTACCACTTCACACTGGAGCACACAACCAGCTACACATACCTTGGCCTGCCGATCAGCTCATCTGGGAGTTTTGACCTGGCAGTGAAGGCACTGAGGCTGTCTACATCATTACAAGGAGGCTCTACAACATCTGCCCCCCCACCCCCCATAAAAATCTGGCTGCAAATATTTGAATGTGTAATCCAACCCATTGCTCTATATGGCAGTGAAGTGTGGGGTCCCCTCACAGACCAGGATTGCACTAAACGGGTCAAACACCCCACAGAAACTTTGCACATGGAGATCTGTAGAAACATCATCCATGTGCAGAGAAAACACCTAACAATGTGTGCAGGGCTGAATTAAGCCAATGCCCATTATTAATAAACATACAGAAGAGAGTATTAAAGTGTTGGCTACACTTAAAAAACAGTGACCAAAAGGCACTGCTTTAAGCACCACAAGGAACTACTTAGCTAAGAGCTGAGCCCAACAAAGAGCCCTCTGAGCCAGTTGGTCCTGAGGCTCACTGACCTGAGCCACACCGACACCAGCCAGCCTCAGGACAGCACTCCTAGAGCACCACAACTCAACCACATCACAGCACAGATTAAACAGCAATATCTCACACACTGGGACACACACACACAAACACAACATAAACTGGGATGCTACAGAACCCTAAACGGACAATACACACTAGCCGAATATTTGACCAAGATAAGAAACAGCAAAAAGAAACAGACCCTGATGAAGTACAGGCTCAGTGACCACAGCCTGGCCATAGAAACTGGGCGACACAGGCAGACCTGGCTGTCCAGAGGGGACAGGCTGTGGTACCACTGCCAGCGGGGAGAAATTAGCAGAGGTGCACTTCCTACTGCACTGTGACAGATACTCTGGGATTAGAGAAACATTCTTCCCTAAATTCAGAAGTCTAATCCCAGAGTTCCCACACCTGCAAGAATCACAACGGGTCCCAATCCTACTGGGAGAGGGAGGAGGGAACTCAGTTGAACTGGCAGCCCAGTATGTGATTTTTGTTTTGTTTCGTTTCATGTTAATTTTATTTTATTTGCTTCGGCAAACACTGATTGTACCCATCAGTCATGCTAATAAAGCACCTTGAATTGAATTGAATTGAATTGAATTGTAAGGTGAGCCCAGAGATAGGAGGAGGGAGAGGAGAGGGGTGAGCCCAGAGAGAGGAGGTGGGGAGAGGAGGGGGGTGAGCCCAGAGAGAGGAGGAGGGAGAGGAGAGGGGTGAGCCCAGAGAGAGGAGGAGGGAGAGGAGAGGGGTGAGCCCAGAGAGAGGAGGAGGGAGGGAGAGAAAGGTGACCCCAGAGAAAGGAGGAGGGAGGGAGAGAAAGGTGAGCCCAGAGAGAGGAGGAGAGAGAGAGAGAAAGGTGGAGTGGCACAGAATACACTGGCAAAGAAAATGAGCGTAAAAGGCAGGCAAATCCTGGGGAAAACTCAAAAGAGCCGCGGCGCGTGTTTACAAGGAATGTCCACTCTAGAGTTCGAGCCGACGGCTGTGTGTCCCCGAGACAGCAGGGGGCGATGTCAGCAGCACCCCGGGGGTGTCTGCGATCACTCCCCCAAGACCTCAGCACCTGGCATCAAGGTGGCATCAAGTCCTGACCTCTCCATGGGCAGCAGGGTCTATCTATAGCAGCATTATTAATAAACCCGATTCCCTGCACCCCCTAAAAAGGAGAGCACACTGGTGTCGGGGGGGTGGGGCAGCCACTGGGGAGAGGGACAGGCATGGGAACTATTCCAGAACCAGCATCAGGTGACAGACAGCTGTGGGAGAGACGGGGAGGGAGGAGCAGATCTCTCGGGGTGCGGACGGAGGCTCTTCGACGACAGTCGTCTGCTCTCGCCCACCTTGGCCAGCCGGTCCCTGTAGTCCTCGCTGCCCTCCTGGCCTCTCAGACTGGGGGGCGCGTACCAGAAGCACACGTTCACAAACTCCGGCTGCACCGTGGGGCAGAGAGAGAGAGAGAGAGAGCCGGGTTACACACCGATCCCCCGCCATGACACTCAGGGTGCAGGAACGGACAGCCCGCAGTGGGGCTTTCCAGCTCAGCTGTCCAGTTCGCCCGATGGTTCTCTCAGTTAAGGAAACAAATTCCCACTTCTTAAGGTGCTGCTGGTTTCAAGAGCTAAAGAACACTGCTGGGCTCCAAACCCTAGAAAACCAGGACCGGACAGTCCTAGGACCCAATTCAATTATTTAATATTTTATCGACAAAGTCAATCCAGCAGACCTCTTCAGAGTCAGCACAGCCTAGAGGACACAAGTGGAAACTGCATTTCCCCTTCTTTACACCAGCCGTGGTGGGAGTGTGGAACAAGCTGCCCAGCCACTCTGTTGAAGCCAATACCCTGGTTTCTTACAAGGAACAGCTGGAAAAGCTCCGCCAACCAGAACAGGAGGCACAAGTTACACAAAGGGTGGTGGGACTCTGGAACAGGCCTCCAGTCACGTTGCCGAAGCCAGTACCCTGGATTGTATCGAGAAACAGCTGGACGAGAGCCGCAGCTCAATTAGCTAAGCTACCGAACCGGATAGATGGGAGGAATAGCCCCACTCATCTGTGACTTCTACATATTTCATACACATTGCAAGTGGCTCTGAATAAACCAGCTGCTAAGCAAGCTAATGATGGTGATGATGATGATGATGAAAAAGTCCCCACAGATTGGAGCCAATTACCCTACACACCCTTGAACGAACCCCTCACCTCCACCACCAGCTGGAAGCCCTCACGTTTCTTCATCTCCTCCACAAGGAACCTGGAGAGAGAGGAAGAAAAGAATCAGTTCCAGGCCATCATGAGAGATACGCTGGAGAACAGCGCCCCCACCTGGAGCGCCGAGGAACTGAGAGTGCTACGCACAAGGGAAAAATCCCAACGTGGGCGAGTGACTGCAAGCTCTCACACTGACACCCCAGTGTCCACACATAGCAGTACAAGAGGGGGCAGTGAAAAAGACTGGGGCAGGAAGAGACAGAGGGAGAGACGGAAGGGGAGAAACAGGCGGAAAAGAAGCAGCAGCAGCTGCAGCTGGGGGGGGGTGGTGGCAGCAGCCGGCTCAGCAGCGCCACCTGGTGTAAGCGAAGGCCTTGTCCACGCGCTCCTCCAGCCCCCGCGTCCCCACGGCCTTCCACATGAGCCACAGCTTCAGGCAGTCCACCTTGCGGCCGCACTGCACAGACTTGTCCCCCGTGTCGTAGCTCAGGTCGTAGAACTTGTCCTGCTGGAACAGGTAGGTGGCGTTGGCGCAGTGGCAGCGCTTCAGCAGGTTCTGCAGAGGGGCGGAGGAGACCGACAGTTCACTACGCGAAAGCCTGCAAAAATGTTTCCGACGGTGTTCCGCCACAGAGCGGACAAGATAAACACACATGGCTAGTCGTAACAACATAACAGAAAAAGAGGTTCAATTCAATTCAAGTTTCAGTAATCATAACTGCTTACACTGATATAGCGCTTTTCTGGACACTACACTCAAAGCGCTTTACAGGTAATGGGGAATCCCACTACCACCACCAATGTGCAGCCCCACCTGGATGATGCAACTGCAGCCATAGTGCACCAGTACACTCACCACACACCAGCTCTCAGTGGGGAGGAGAGCAGAGTAATGAAGCCAATTCATAGATGGGGATTATTAGGAGGCCACGATTGGTAAAGACTAGGGGAAAATTTGGCCAGGACACCCCTCTTTCTAATAATCTGGGGAAGATATTTTTTACGGTACAGTCCAACACAACGACACAACAAGGAAGACAAACATTCCCAACAGAGAAGACAGTACGATGCTGTGACAGGAGATGAGAGAGTTACTTTACATTGTTTGAGAGTGATTATTGCAGTGGGAATGAAAGACTTCCTGAGCCTGTTACTTTTACACCTGCAGACACAGAGGCGTCTCCCAGGTGGGAGCAGTGTGAATTCACAATGGAGGGGGTGAGACACGCGCTCCATAATGCAGACATCCTTTGACGGAGACTTACAGTAGTGTCCTTGAGCAGGAATGCGGAGCACTGCAGCCCTGCCATCAGCATCTTGTGGGGGTTCCAAGCCACTGAGTCTGCCCTGTGCACACACAGTACTGGGGGTTAAAGGTCATGACCCTGGACCCCAGGTGAGGTAGCTAGAAGCAGACAGCTCAGGGCTGAATGTGTCTGCAGAGGACGAGACCTATGACCTCAGTGTCTGCTGGCTTTCAATTGCTTTAATCTTTCTTCTGAGCTCTTCCACCTCATGTGGGACTCAGGAGAAGCACATGGCAACCTGGAGCAGGCACAGGGTTCAGGATTTGACTGGAGATGCTAGATTAGGGATCACTCACCTCTCAATCCCCTTCATCAGATGCCTGTGTTTCTTGGAAAACAGCACACTTCCGCCCCAGGCAGCCTGAGAGTACAGACAGAGAAGAACAGACTCATTCCCTTCATCAGTCATCCCTCAGTCTGCGAATACACAAGGTGTCTCACAACGGGACTCGTTTGCAGCTAAAGAGCATTTCTGCATCCCACACTGGATGATGTATGCGAGATAGGAATTTGGGGGAGATCCTGACTGGCACAGGATCTGACACTGAGATGCACATGGTGTCCATCTGTGGTCACTCTGTGGTCCAGTTTCAGGGTTGCAGGGATCTAGAACAAGCTGCCCAATTGGGTAGTTTGATTCCCTCAAAAAACACCTAGAAGGGATCAATAAGTCACTCTCCGCCATTCGAGTCAGTTGGGCTTCACTTTTCCTGGGACGATCTCTCATCCGTCCGAATGTACTCACGTCCACGTGTAGCCAGAGCCCGTGCTTCTCACACACATCTGCGATCCGGTCCAGGGGGTCGAACGCCCCCAGGATGGTGGTACCAGAGGTAGCACTCACCAGGAAAGGCACAGCACCCTGTGGGGCGAGGAGAGGGAGTCGGGAGTCCAGGTGCAGCTCCTCTCACACCTGTACACACTGCCTGTTGGTCCATACACTCTCACGACAGGACTGCACCAAGGACAGGCACACACTGGCACACTCACACACCCACAGGCACACGCTTCTCGCACACTCACACACCCACAGGCACACGCTTCTCGCACACTCACACACCCACAGGCACACGCTTCTCGCACACTCACAGGCACACGCTTCTCGCACACTCACACACCCACAGGCACACACAGCTCACACACTCACACGCTTCTCGCACACTCACATATCACAGGCACACGCTGTCTGTACACTTGCACACTCACACGCACACACTGCCCGCACACTCACGGGCACACACTGCCCGCACACTCACGGGCACACACTGGCCATAGACTCGCACACTCGCAGGCACACGCTGCTCGCACACTCACACACAGCTCACACACCCACAGGCACATGCTTCTCGCACACTCACACACTCACAGGCATGTGCTCACACACATACAGCCCTGAGAGGAAAGCCAGTAGAAGATTCCCTCTCAGACTCTAGAATCTGCGCCTCTAACACCAATTTCCTGATCTAGAAATGCGCAGGTTTCTGAAAGTGGGCTTTGCTGCTGGAAGAGAACAGATTTTAACCTCCTCCCAAGCACAAAAGCAGCTGAACCCAGTTTCCTTTCCCCTGGATTTCGCTTGAAGTCCAAATTCCCTAGAATCCCAGCGATGGATGATGGAGGAGACCTGCCTGGGATTTAGCCAGCTCAATCTTCTCCTCCAGGTCTTCCGGAATCATGCCGCCCCTGCAAGATAAGGAGAAGAGGAAGAGGGGACAGCAAGAGGCCTTGATGCCATTTAACCACGACGAACACATCCTGTGGACACGTAGCACGGAGTGCGGTCACCAAGGTATCCACCCGGCCGGCTATACCTGGGGTCCACCCGGACAGGGTGCACATTCTCTATCCCGATGCCCTGGAAACTGGCCGACTTCCTGACAGAGTAGTGGCACTAGGAAAAGACAAACACACAGTCTTATTCCCGACACTTCGCAACACGCCCTGATGTCTTTCGTCTCTCAAGGTAACGATGCCCATCCCCCCTACAAGCCACATAGATGTATTATTCTAAGACCTATTCTAGGTCTTAAAAAGCCCCCCTTCAGTCACGTAGCCTACAGAGTCTGTGTGGGACGGAGCCCTACTCTCGGACTGGCTAGGCAGCCAGATCTACATTCCGATTGGCTGAGATCTTGCCCACCTCCCTAGCGTCAGGATGCATGGGCCTGTGTCCAGCGGAGAGAAACCTCCCCTACAGTATTTTCCTTAATCCTCTCTAAGGTTTCATTGAAACGTTTGGGAAATTCAATCAGTGCAGAATTCCGGCAGGGTTCTGTGACGGTCAAGCCACATTCCGGCCTTGCTTTGTCAATAAATCCTACTGATCCGAGACAAGTGAGGTGGGCTGATTATAGAAGCCTGAGCCTCCCACCCCAGGCTGTGCTGCCAGTGAACCCCCTGTGGTGTTTCGGGGAAGCGGCGCGCCCCGGGTGCCCCTCGCTGCTCTCACCTCCTGGGACGCGAAGACGGCGAGGCGCGGCACGGCCCACAGGCCCCGCAGTTTGACCTCTGGGAAGGCCCGGTACCGCGCCAGGTTCATGGCATACATGTTGGACACAGAGCCGCCGGGGCAGAAGATCCCATCTCCCGCCGCCCAGCCGACCAGAGAGCGCAGCTCGGACAGAACCACCTCCTCCATCAGCACGAAGACCGGGGCCACCTCGTACGTGTACCTGGGTGGGCAGACAGGAGCGGGCTCAGAAAGACCCACAGGCCCTTTTCCAGCTCATTAGGGGTGCGCTCTGAGGAGGCCCCATGAGGCAAGTCCAGCTTGTTGTAATGACTGGTATCCCAGCCTGCATCCAGCAATCTTTCAGTTTATGCCCTCCGCTCCCCCTCCTCCCCTGCTAATTGGGAATTGCCAACTGTTTCTTTACTTCTCGGCTCGCAGCAGCGACTCCCACGCTGGACATGGAAAACAAGGAAGAACAGACGCGCCACACCCCCTCCTCCCCCCCCGGACCACCTACCCATTGCATCCATCACATCAGGAAGAGCCGAGATGCGCTTTGAGCTCTGCAGCCCCCACTAGCTTAGAGGAGGGTGATGGACATTGCAATGATGTCATCATTACAAGAAAAACAGGAAACATCGTCTCCCCGAGAGCTATTTCTAACCTTGCCCCAGGTGGTGCTCTGCCACGTGGGTAATCCTCATCACAGGTGACTGAGCTGGCTGGTGGCAGGAGCCCAGGACCTGGACAAACGGAGCTCAACCTTCGTTTCTCGTTTAGACCTGTGGCTATAACCTTGCTCAGCAAATGGTTCTTGTGTGCGTACATATGCATTTAGTTTGTGAGTTTTCTTTTATATTGCCCGCTGCTGTAAAATAAAATAAATGGCCCCTTGGGGATAATGAAGACTCTCTCCCTCTCTCTCACCTAGAGTGAATGCTTCTACAGGCCGAGCCAGCCAGTAGGGGGTGCAATTCACCAGCAGTTGGTTCTGGTTGGCCAAAACATTTTTCCAGCAATGGAATGCATCTTCCCTCGACTTGCTCCAGCCCGGCTTCAACATCCCCCCCACCCCCACTAGACAAACTCTCATGCTCTCAAGGTGAAATGTGTCTGTTCGGTTGGTAAGAAAAGCTCCAACATTTACTGGCTGGTGTTGAGGGTCTCCGTGAGGAAGCGTCCGGCCAGGGAGTGATAGTCCACTCCAGCAAACAGCTGGTTGAAGAACAGGGGGTGATCTGCAGAGGAGAAACGCAAATCAGCAACAACTGAGACAGCTCCTGCATCAACCACAGCCTCCAGTCACACAGAACGGTGTTGCCTCTGCAGGGCCAGGCCTGTTATTCAGCGAAAGGCTTGGTGGTTCAGTCTGCCACTATCCTCCACGTGTAGCAGCAGAGCGCAGAGCAGAGACTGCTGCTTAAAATCAGCGCTGGCAGGGACAGCCGAGGGGACAGGTTTACAAAGGGCTCTGTGGGCTGCTGTTGTGGGAGGTCTTTCCTGTTGTTTAGAGAGACACTTAATGAGGTGTAAGTAGTTTGTAGAGGTGCTGGCAGGGGTGTCTGTGGGCAACAGGGGGGCGAAGCTTGGTACTGGCTGAGGCGCCTGGGTATGGTCGAGAGGGGAGGTACCCAGGGCTGTAGAGTGCTGCTGTGTCTCTGTGCTCTACTGGGGTAAAAGAGGACACGAGGTGCTATCTTGCAGGTGGCATTGGACTGCGGGGTGTCCCAGCGCTCTTACGGGTCTTGACGCTGTACTTGGCCACATCTCGAACCCGCTGCAGCAGCCGGCCATGGGACTCCCCCACCTCCTGCAGATCCAGGTCCAGCAGCGCCCTCAGCTCCTCGGGGTCGCGCCACTCGCACACCTGTAGGGGGCAGCAGTATTGCACTTGACATCCTGCACAGCAGTCCGACGCAGCGACCCGCTGGCTCGCGGTAATGTGGCGTTACACCGACAGCGACCCGCTGACTCGCGGTAATGTGGCGTCACACCGACAGCGACCCGCTGACTCGCGGTAATGTGGCGTCACACCGACAGCGACCCGCTGACTCGCGGTAATGTGGCGTCACACCGACAGCGACCCGCTGACTCGCGGTAATGTGGCGTCACACCGACAGTGACCCGCTGACTCGCGGTAATGTGGCGTCACACCGACAGTGACCCGCTGACTCGCGGTAATGTGGCGTCACACCGACAGCGACCCGCTGACTCGCGGTAATGTGGCGTTACACCGACAGCGACCCGCTGTCTCGCGGTAATGTGGCGTTACACCGACAGCGACCCGCTGACTCGCGGTAATGTGGCGTCACACGGCCAGCGACCTGTGGTACAGCGAAGACGGACGGATCAGCCTGACCTTCTCCTGCCTGTCCGTCCCCTTGCGCAGGGCCTCTTCCAGGATAATCTCAAAGGCATCGGTGAGGAACTGCAGCCCCTCGTCATGGTCAGTCAGTGGCCCGTTCAGGTGTGGCCCCCCCTTCACCCCTGAGACAGAGGGAGATGGGAGAAGAGGGCGTAAGAAGTCACAGCTGTTGCCCCTAAGCACTGTCCCACATGCCTCACGGATCAGGGAGGGGCCGTCTGTCCTGACCTCGGGGGAGAGGGGAGTGAGGGGCTCTCTCCCTGCGTCACAGGGGTACAGTCCTTTACTACTGGGTAGGAAACGGGGCAGGGGCAGCTGACAGAGACATGGGGGACAGGAGAGGGGCAAGTAAGTGTTAATGGGTCACAGATTCAGCCAAGATGACCGTTTGTGAGAGGGAATGTTCGAGCAAATCCTGCCCCAACCGGTCATGTTTCTCGGACCTTCCTTGGTCCACAGTGGATTTTGCTGACCATGGCTGAATTAACCCTCCCCCCCCCCCCAACTTCTGCATTTTTTTTTATTCCAATTTTGGGACCTTTGCATACTTGCATTATTGTCCTAGGTCGTGCACCAGCGCTCCTGGGAAAATGCCCCTCTGGGCCCGGCGAGGGAATTAAGTTACTGTCCGTGTCTGCCTTCGGTGCAGCTGACCTCCATGGCAGTGTTAGCCCACACTGTCAGCTTTGAGTCAAGGAGGGTTCGGTTTGTAAAACAATTCTAATGTCAGAGTTCGCCTGAGAGGGTAAATAATAATAATAATAATAATAATAATAATAATAATAATAATAGCTTACACTTATATAGCCCTTTTCTGGACACTCCACTCAAAGCGCTTTACAGGTAATGGGGATCCCCTCCACCACCACCAGTGTGCAGCCCCACCTGGATGATGCGACAGCAGCCATAGTGCGCCAGAACGCTCCCCACACACCAGCTCTCAGTGGGGAGGAGAGCAGAGTGATGAAGCCAATTCATAGAGGGGGATTATTAGGAGGCCATGATTGATAAAGGCCGATGGGAAATTTGGCCAGGACGCCGGGGTTACACCACAGAGACCACAGAGAGTCAGGACCTCGGTTTTACGTCTCATCCGAAGGACGGCGCCTGTTTACAGTATAGTGTCCCCGTCACTATACTGGGGCATTAGGACCCACACAGACTGCAGGGTTAGCGCCCCCTGCTGGCCCCACTAACGCCTCTTCCAGCAGCAGCCTTAGTTTTTCCCAGGAGGTCTCCCATCCAGGTACTGCCCAGGCTCACACCTGCTGAGCGTCAGTGGGCTGCCAGTTGTGAGTTGCAGGGCGATATGGCTGCTGGCCATAAAAGGTCACGGATACCTGCTGCTGCTTTTAGACAGCGCCCCAGAAGCCTCACTGAGCCCTGAGCCTGTGGTGCCCAGCCCTGGCCCTGGCGCCCCACACACCTGCTGGCTCTCAGGAGATCACTGAGCCTCGCTTCATCTGAGGAGCTGCTTCGCTGGAACATTTGCCCTTTGTTTCTACTCACAAGCTTGGGATCTTATTTCACTTCCAAAATACAAAGGGTTCGAGCTGCAACATGTGTGGGTCACCAGGCCCAGCACTGGGGACGCCTGCCCAGAGCCCTGCCTCCGGCCCGCACCCCTGCGCTACGGAGCGGGCGTGGCCTTCGGGGGCGCTGGCAGTCCGAGGGGCACCGTTATAAACAGGGTACCGGGACCCCCAGACCCTCAAACGCTTCTATCAGCCACGAAACGCGGAGGGGTTTCGATGTGCGGTGAAGAGACCTGTCGTCTCGTCCGCCCAGGACACAGAGACAGCACAGGGACCGTCACGGGCTCCTTGTCGCGAGGGGGCGGCAGTGGGGCCGTGGCTGTGGCTGTATGTGCAGCCTGTGCCGCCTACTGTATGTCATATCGGAGCCGAGCAGTCACGCCCACCCTCCAGGGCACGAGGAAGATCTTTGCCTCCGTGCATTAGTCCTTTTTTTATAACGGGACCGGTGTGAAGGAGCCCACGGTGGACTATTGCTCTCGCTACCCCGAGCCCGTGAGCGCACCTGATCTCCCGAAACACGCCCTCGGCTACATCGGTAAGGAACGCCGCTTACAGCCCGGACTGTCTGACGTCACCGCCCCCCCCCCCGTCCCGTCTGCGCCCCTGCGGCCGCTGCCAGGGCAACCCGCTCCTTAAAGGAATGGAGAGCGCGTGCGTCTCGCTGTCGGGGAGCGTTCGCGTTCGGCGAGCTCGCCCTCCGCTCGTGGGCACGACGGGGGCTCGTGCACGGCCGGCGGACTGGTGTTTTGTGACAGTCGACCGCAGCACGAGAGGGCAAGAGAGGGGCGGGGCCGGGCCCGGTGCGCTGTTTCTGGGCTGCCGTCACCGCCCCATTCCGCGGAGAGGTCAACGGGTTCTTCCCACACGCCCCCCCCCCTCGCATTTTTACACCTCCTTAAGGGCCTTGAGCCCACTTGTCCGTGACGGGCTGTCACCGTCACTGTGACCCTCGGTGTAGTGATAATTGCACGAATGTTAGTGTTCTCAGCAGTACCGTTCATCTGTATCACGATTACATTAGAAACATAATAATAATTACCAGATGTGCTGAATCGGGGCTGCGAGTTCCTAAAATGAATGTCTAATTCGCTATCATAATTCATCTGTGTTGACGTGCAGGGAAAGCCGAATGTAGCCTACATTCCAAGACGTTTCCTATCGCGGCTCTTGAGGGACCCGTAGAAACTGACGGCCTAAAAGTCGACACGCCACAACTCAAGGGCAGCAGCCGTGCTGGCGCCGGACCCAGGGCTGCGCGTCAGAAGAACTTCTTCCGACGTCGGTCCTGCTCCGACGGACCCGTCCTGCTCGCGTTTTCCATGAAGCCCCCCTCTGCCCCTGCTCGGTCGGAGCCCCAGCAGTCCGAGCCGTCGCCGAGTATAGTAACTCACCGAGCAGCCCGGAGCGCCCCACAGTGTCCCGTTTCAAAGTAATAAGGGTTGATTGAGCCCCTCCGCCGGCTTGGGGGGGCAGATTCGGCTGATTTCACCCTACAGTACCCCCAGCGTAGCGGCTACACTTTGTCACTGCGTCCCTGCACAGCTAAATCTCCTTCCCGTTTTGTGGCAGCTCACGGTGTGCAGTTCTGTACCCCGCTGTCCCACCACCGCCTTCTTCGTTGCGTGATGTCAGCACCGACTGATCAATCAAATCAAGTTCAAGTTCAAGCCATATTCAAGTATACAGAGGAGCGAGATATCGTTCTCCAGGTCGGGGGAACTTCACAGGCCACTTTTTTTGTTTCTAAAAATCAAACTGTATAGCTCGTGCAGACACTGCCTCCCGAAGCAAGGATGCTGAAGCGCCTAGAAGAGCGCGTGTCGGCGTGCCCGCTATCCCCAACGCGCGCACTCGGACAGCGTGGGGAATTGTGACGTCAGAGCTCTGAACCGCACCGGGCGCTATACCAGATGTATATCCCACCTATCAGACCTACTTCAGGTGGTCCATTGCGGAAGATAAACACGGATGTCCACGGGTTAGGGTTGGTGCCCAGGTGTGTTCAGAAATTCAAAGGGGATTGGCACAGCGAGGGCCCTGCTGTAATTACACACCCCATTCAGGGAACAAGCACCCACAGAAATAACAGACAAACACCTCCTTTTAGAGAGTGCAAACGGGCAAGAGTCGAGGAGAGAGAGAAGCTGTTTGATAGCGGGCTGGAAGAAAAAGGACCGGACAACGCCGGAGCAATTTTTTTTTTCCTAGGTTATAAAATCTCCAGTTTTTTGTCTGGAATTTTCCATTCCCCAAATCCCAGTCTTGTTTTTTCAGTCTCTCAAAAAGTTCCTCCCCCTTCTCCTGCGCGTGGGAAACGGCTCTCGAGCGCAGCAGTGCCCCAGCAGCTGCGCGCTGTCAAGCAGCTGTAACTCTGCCCCGCGCTTCAGCGCAAGAACCCCGGGCACTTCCTACTAAAGGACACTGCTGGGTTCAACACACAGCCGTGTCTGCTTCCAGACCCAATTCACGCTGCGTTTTACAAACGGCAGCCAGAGTGCCCGCTGAGCAAGTCGGAGAGACACGAAAACCCGACGCTTGAAGAAAGATATACAGTATGTTCCGCTGTTTTATGTAGACGGAGGAGTGGAAACGATATAATCCCGTTTTCCTCCGAATATATGACAGAGCAAATATACAAAACAACAGCAAAAACAAAAGATACATTGCGCCTAAGCAGTGTTAAAGAATTGCATCCCCATTCAATGAGATGACATGACCATGTACGGTACAGCAGCCCTCATTAACCGAATGCTCGGTCCTATTGACTGGCGGGCTGTGTTTCCACACTAGGTGCTCGTGCGGTTTACCTTCGCTGTCTCCGTTCTGGTCCGGAGTCTCGCCGGGAGCCCTCGCGGCCGCGCTCATCTCGAGACAGTGTGGGCCGACTGCAGGGCAGGACGGGTCTGTCGCCGCGGGGCGCCCGCAGGCCGGCCGAGCACCTCGAGCCGGGCAGCCAATGAAAGCGCGGGGACACCGCGCCGAGCGCGGGGCACGCGAGGGGCTGGGGGCGTGGAGGGGGGGGGGGGGGTATTTGCAAGGAGCGAGGTCTCCTCTTTCACGCCTTCTCCAAGTTCGAGAAAGATTTGGTTGTCTGGAGAGACAACGCGATAACGCGCCCGACCAACCTGGGGGTCAATTTACAAAGATGCAAGACTTTCTGCATTTATTTCCCCTTCAAGCGTGGAGTGTGTATATTGTTACATGGGGGGGGCTTTAAAATGTGTGATTGATCTTCAGGTATGTTGTCGATCAGAACACGGCAGAACAGCAACAGGTCGTCTGCCTGCTTCGCCCACCCGGCTCTCCTCCTGCGTCGGAATGAGTTCTGAAATCTGTAACTCGAGTACCGGGAGTGCAGGGCGGCGGCAGGATGCCGTAGCGAGCCAAGCGCTCGGAGGGGCACTGGGGGCTGAGCCGAGCCTGCGCTGTGCCGACCCCGAGTAAGCCCTGTGCCGCCGAAAACCCGCTGCCTCCAGCTGAGGCTACACTTGGTCGCCGCGTCCCTGCGCGGCTAAATCTCCTTCCCGTTTTGTGGCAGCTCACGGTGTGCAGTCCTGAACCCCGCTGTCCCACCACCGCCTTCCTCGTTGCGTGATTGTCAGCACCGACTTATCAATCAAATCAAGTTCAAGTTCAAGCCATATACAAGTATACAGAGGAGCGAGATATCGTTCTCCAGGTCGGGGGAACTTCACAGGCCACTTTTGTTTCTCTAAATCAAACTGTATAGCTCGTGCAGACACTGCCTCCCGAAGCAAGGATGCTGAAGCGCCTAGAGGAGCGCGTGTCGCCGTGTCCGCTATCCCCAACGCGCGCGGCCGACGGGCTCAGCAACTCTTCCAACACTAGCGGGGGGTGCGAACAGGCGAGGCTTTTAAACGGGGGGGCGGCTGAGGTGCCCTTCATCAGCCGAGGCTTTGCAGGAAGAGACACCGCTCCGATGCGGTTGAACCAAGCCCCGCGGCAGGGACTGCGACTGCACGGACTGCTCGGCTCAGACAGGAAAAACAGCACCTGGCTAGCGGCCAAGGGCACACAGAGGTCAACCAGTTCGCACTGGCCCTGTTTGACTTGGGGGGAAGCGAAGTCGGGGCCAACAGGTCCAAAGGTATCGAAGATCAAGTAATTTGGCCCAAGTCCAGCTGACCGCCTGCCAGCCCAGGGAGGGGGAGACAGTCTCTTTCCTGCAGCCCTGGGGGCCCAGGTCAGACCTAGGACTCCCAGAGAGCAGACAGGACAGGCACTATTGAGCAACAGAAGGATCTACTTCCAGCAAACACTGGACACAGGGGGGAGGATGCAAGGGTTTCTAGTCATGTGCGGTCAGAGGATAGAAACTATGGAAAAACACAAACAAAAACATCCCCATGCTTGTCTTCTCCTTCTTGTCAGTCTCATTCATCCATCTATCCATTTTCTAATTGCTTCATCCACTTCAGGGTTGCAGGGAACCTGGAGCCTTTCCCAGCAGGCAACAGGCACAAAAGTGTAATGTAATGTTAATGTTTCTTTATTAGCCCTATAAAATTTCTTGCATTAGGAATGCGTCTTTTCGCATACCCCAGCTTTTCTCCATGGAGACACAGACACAGAGACAGGGAGAGAAGCTTGGGGTCAGAGCGCAGGGTCTGCCATTGTACGGCGCCCCTGGAGCAATTAGGGTTAAGGGCCTTGCTCAGGGCCCAACGGAGTAGGATTCCTCTGCCGGCTGCGGGATTTGAACCGGCAACCTTCCAGTCACAGGCGCAGATCCCTAGCCACAGAGCCACCGCTCTGGACAGGGCACCTGTGCATCGCAGGGCACAGACACAGACACAGACACTCACAAGCAGGGCCAATTTTCCCAAAAACCAATTAACCCACCACAATGCCTTGAACTGTGGGGGGAAAACCAGGTGAACAACTGGAGAACATGCAAACTCCACACAGACAGCACCCCAGAGCTGGAACTGAACCCAGGGCCCCAGTGCTGCAGGGCCACAGACCCTTGACGGTGGATGTCCCAGTGGGATGTGGAGATGAGCAGAGGGCTGGTGACCTCATGGTGAAAGCGTGGTGCAGCAGTACAGTGCGACTGAACCTGTCTTCCAGCCATATACACAGTGCACACAGGGTTCGAATTCCCACGCCATAATGTAACTTTACACGCACAATGGCTGGCAGGGACCAGCAGTGAGTCACTGCCTTGGAGCACTGTCCTTGCCCAGATTCTGGATCGCACGCAGATCCGTTTGGAATCCGTGGACAGGAGGGACGGTTGTATTTCCGAACCCCCTTGACGCAGCCTCAGGCTGCAGGGGCTGATTTTCCTTTTTTTCCCCTTATTGGCATTCCCAGCGTTTGGAATTGGAGCTAGTGAAAGCAGGCTAACTTTGATCTCATGGGTTTTAGTCATGTGATCGTCAATTACAAAGGAGAGGTCATTCAGCCCATCTAGTAATTAGCTAATTGCTTCGGGGATCTCATCCAGCTGTTTATTGAAACATGCCAAGGTATCGACTTCAACAACATGGCTGGACAGCTCGATCCACACTCCCACCACCCTTTGTGGAAAGAGGGTTGATAGTAGGTGCAGTAGCTACCTTTTGGGAACACAGAAAGACACCTCTGGCTTCCCTTGTTTTTTTGCAAAAAGCTACATCCTACTGGCATACAGTGGAAATACTTCAGACCTGTCTCTTGACATATTTCCTGTGCTGCATTAACGCCACAGCCCATGTTCTTTACTGGCACAGAAAGAGCAAGTTTTCAAACAAATTCCTAGAGGATATTTTTTTTATTAGAAACAAACCCTTGCACACCTTCCAGGAATGTCCTGGGTGGCTTCCAGAGATGCATACCTTTTCAGTCTGCTCCAAGTGGGAAGAATGGAGCCCTTTTCTCTCCTGCCCAAAGAATTCTTAAACTCAGGATGGGATAAGAGGCAGTTCTGCAATGCAATTCTGTGTGCTTCAAAAGCAAGGTCTCCTTCAACCAGGAGCCTTGCTTGTCTGCCCAGGACCACTCCCGGAAAGACGTTGATTTTAGAGACTGTCTGGCCAGCGAGAGCATGTTAGACCTGGATTACATCCAAAGTCCATCCCGCTCACTAATCGGACATTTTACAAATGTGGTGCTTTGATTTCGCCAGGATTCTTTCCAGCCCATCGGATACCGGGATCGTGGCTCGAACGTTTGATATGATCCCATCCTTCATCCGACTTGCAGCATGTTCAGTTAGGGAACCCGGGGGTGAGGATATTGTCTTAATTTCAAAAGCAAGACAATAATATTAGGGCTTGTGGGACTCAAAGCTGAGTTTGTTAAGATCCCTAGAAAATGTGTTAATCACAAAACATTTACTTTACTGGCACAGTAAACCAGCCTAATCTCCATATTGATTCAGGTAATAAGATAAAACCATTACTGGTTAACACACAGGCACATATAACACGTTATCAATTCCAGTAAAACAGAAGGATTACACAGTCACATGTTACACGTGCAGAGACATGGCCAAAGTAATGATTGATAATTCAATCAATAGGTACGAGCAGAAAAGAGTCTTAAAAATATCTGTTTTATGTGTATTATGGTCCGGATCTTAACAGTTTTTCAGTTTGCAAAGAAATAAATAAAAACAAGAGTTTCCCTTAAACTGTGTTTCTAGAACAATTTAACTCTGATCAATCACACAGAGCAGTTGACTACAATTAATTGAATTATTTTCAGACCGTTTGGAACACAAATCTTCCGCCCTCAACAAATGAGCTCTATGATTGGTTTACAAATGAGTTAATGGGATTGATTTGGGTTGAACCAGAAAACACACAGGACATGGGTTCCCAGGAATTCTGTTGTAGAAACCAAACCCTTCTCTTTTGTTCCAATTTCCTAATTACAGGAGACCTGTGTTCAGTTTAATAATAATAATTGCTTACACTTATATAGCGCTTTTCTGGACACTCCACTCAAAGCGCTTTACAGGTACTGGGGACTCCCCTCCACCACCACCAATGTGCAGCCCCACCTGGATGATGCGACGGCAGCCATAGTGCGCCAGAACGCTCACCACACATCAGCTATCAGTGGGGAGGAGAGCAGAGTGATGAAGCCAATTCATAGATGGAGATTATTAGGAGGTCATGATTGGTAAGGGCCAACGGGAAATTTGTCCAGGATGCCGGGGTAACACCCCTGCTCTTTTTTGAGAAACGCCCTGAGATTTTTAATGACCACAGAGAGTCAGGACCTCAGTTTTATGTCTCATCTAAAGGACATCACCTTTTTACAGTATAGTGTCCCTGTCACTATACTGGGGCATTAGGACCCACATAGACCACAGGGTGAGTGCCCCCTGCTGGCCCCACTAACACCTCTTCCAGCAGCAACCTTAGTTTCTCCCAGGAGGTCTCCCATCTGGCTACTGACCAGGCTCACACCTGCTGAGCTGCAGTGGGCTGCCAGTTGTGAGTTGCAGGATTTATATGGCTGCTGGGCAGCCATTTGGGGCAGATCTGGAAATTTGCTTTCATATCAAATGGCATGTAACTGTATCAACTCTGTGCCCCGATGTTCAGAACTGCCCTCAGTCGGGTCCGCAAACGGAAATGCAGCCCACCAGACCCGCAGAATGAAGAAGCCTGTAGCTGCTCGAACACGGAACGGGGCGGGGCTACACCTGGGTGGAGCCAAACGTTTATCCCCGCCCGTCGCGAGTTCTCATTGGCAGAGCGAGAAGCCCGTCGCTGCGGGACATGGGCGGGGCTACACATGGGTGGAGCTGAGCGTTTGGCCTTGCCCGTCTCAAGAGTTTTCTTCGGCAGCTCTTGCCCGAATCCCTTTCTGAGTTCTAATAAGACGCGGACAGATCAGGAGAATAACATAGCGGTAAGGAAAGTTGCACATTTTAATGATCTTTTACTGGATAAAACTCTCGCCAGGCTACTTTTTAATGTTTCCCTTAAACCTTAAACCGAAGGCAGTGCTCCGGACAAGTGGGCGGGGCTGAATACGTGACAAGAATGGGAATACAATTCTAATTTCTTAAAAAAAACTGTTTAGCTCTGTCCATATGTTTATCCCCGCCCCGTGTTCTGCTGCGAGGGGTACTTAGCGGATGCTCGTCGGGGGCGTGTCTGATATAGGCCACTCCCACGGTGGGCGGGTCCGTTACAGACACGTGTCTGTTCATCGTCAATTGAGTAATCGGAAATATCGTCCGGTAGAACCCAGAGAGGCTTTTGTGTGCTGAAGCTATTGGAAACAGGTACTCAGGGCTGAAAATAAATAAGCATACTGATCAAATAAGTCTTCAATTAGCGTTGGAGCCCCTGAGCTCAGCTGGAAATGAATCCGGCAGACAGCGTTCCGGCAGGAGGAGTTAATGAAACAATTGTCTTGAAATTAAATGTCTTTACTTCTGGTGAGATATTGTGTCTCATAGTGGCAAAAGAAGATAAGAAATAATTTGTAGACAAAATATCTTTTTTTTCACCAGAGGAGTATAAAAAGTATTGCTTACCAGTGAGATCAGTCTTGCAGTTGCACTGTGAGGCCATGATGGTGGGACAGTCGTGCAGATTTCGTTCTCGTTTCGGATCCAGACGTTTTCTTTATCTTATTTACTTTTTCCTCGCTTGTGTACCGAGGCGCACCGACTCGATACAGAACAGACAGCGAGGCAGGGAACGGGGATAATCACCCGGATGACGTCAGCGCACGATCAATAGGGATGGTACAAACCCCGCCCCGGCGGGATCGGGTGATCTGAGCACGGGGACAAGGGTGCACAAGGGTGAAATCCCAGGGTGAAACAACGTGATACTTCTCGAGAGAGAGGTTATTGCAGGACAGCGCGAGGCAGCCGTGGAGAAAAAAATAATAAACATCCAGATTTCTTTTCCTCTTCTACCCTAAAAAGGGGGGAGTTAGAAAATAATCGACCGAGAAACTGGATGAAGAAGTTTGCCGTCCGAGAAGCGATTAACCCGTGTGCTTCTGTTCACAAAACAAACGCCCTTTGTGTCGATTTGTTAAGTTCTCGGATCTTAATAAGAAAACTATAGTTGTGCGTCTAATTGAATAAACCCATACCACGGTCTGGGAACTGGTCAGAAAATTAATTCAATTATTTCTAAAGTTCAATTAGCTTCCATTATTCAATTATTTCTAAAGTTCAATTGGCTTTCTAACACCGGCTTTGTGACCCCGCACACCCGCAGGTTCCCGCAGAGTTCTGCTGTCGTGTCTGAAGCCTTAATTGACCTGCTAATTGATTGAAACGCTCTGCTCTCGGGTCCTGAACGCGGCGGAGGTAGCCTTATTAACGACTGCGCTTCACCTTAACCAGCTAGGCGCCCAGTCAGTCCTCAGCTCCTCTCGGACTGCTCGCCCACCGCCGGGGTACCTGGGGGGCACAGCCGGGCTCTGTGGCCGAGGAGAGACTGGTTAGGATCCGAAGGCTTGTGTCTCCGCTGCCTGTCAGATACGTAGACTGTAACTTGAGCTGCGCGCCACTGCAAAAACGTATCGTCCCAGGATAAATGGTAGCCATCCCTTTCCTTACCTCTTCCAATTCGGAGTCGCAGGGCGCTGGAGCCTGTCCTGGCAAGCAACGGGCACAAGGCAGGGTACACCCCGGACAGGACGCCAGTCCATCACAGGGCACACCGACACAGACACACGCACTTTCATTAAGTCATGTTAAAACGGAGGTGGGAAGTTTTCAAGTTGTTTTTTTTAACAGCTCTTTCCAGGCTTAAACCTCAGAACGGCGCTCTAAATCCTCGCGATGTCTTTAAGAGAGAAAAAAATAAAGATTGGAAAAACTCTGCTCGAGTCTTTGGCACAACGCCGTGCACTTTTTTTTAGGAATTAGAAAAAAGGGGGAAAGCAGACCCAGAGTTCTAAATCGGCAACCAATGATTGTTTTAAATATCCCCTAATTACACTGGACGAGATGAGAATGACGGCTTTGGAAACGCAAGTATCTAACTTTCAGGGCGAAAACGACTGCGATAAACTGTAGGCGCAATAAGGCGCGCTTTGCTTAACTTGCATCCACACGTATTATGGAAAAAGCACCATGCCTTAAAATGACTATAAATGCGCTTACAGAAAGTCCTTGATCGGTCTTGACCTTTGAATGTATGAGATTAGCGAAAAAGCACATTGCTGCGCACACCTAAGACGAGAAGCTAATGGAAGGCTGCACCCGCCTGTTCACTCGTGTCTATTCCGCTATTGTCCGCTAGGGGTCTCCACCCCGCTCTGACAGACGCTGGACGGTGCTGTAGACTGGGCATTCGTGACACTGCTGGTCACGCCTTCACGGGATAAACTGAGGAATAAGCAAAGGTTTATTCAACGTTTCAGCTGTTCATCTGTTCCAGCAATATAGGCAATATCATACCATATAGGCACAACATTTACACCCGCAGAAGGCTCCACAGCCCAAACGTTGTTTCTTTTCTTCTCTTTTCAGCCTGGAACTAACCTTTACTTGTTCCTGCAGCTCCCTGCTTAAAACTGAGAAATGGCAGTCCTTGGGGTTTGGTACGGAGTGGAAAAGTGGCAAGGGATTCCGCGCATTCAAATCTTGAAATCAACTTTGTTGCAAGTAGCAAAAACAAAACAAGGGCTCTCCTCCCCTTGAGTGGGGCTGCACTCCAGGGGGTGGGACGTGGCTCCCCTCCTGCATGTTAAGGCCTGGAGATCCTTGGGGATAGAAAAAATCTGAAAACACAAGCAATTCTGTTTGCTGTGCCCAACGCCAGCCTCTGGCCGTTTGCCTGGATGTGACATTAATCCAGATCTCTTATTTTAGTTCGTCTCTTCTCCAACATCTGCTAATCCTCCTCATTCTGCAACATCTGCAAACCTGGCAGGCTCACTTATTAAAAATGCCTACATAGGGTTCATCTTCCCGTTTGCTCAGCGGGTCATTCGTGACGGGGACTTCACTGGCCTGAGGGAAGGTAGATTCTCCACTAGCAGGTGAAACAAAATGGCATATAGCAGGCAAGATGCATCTCAATTCAGCCCAGCGGGGAATCTCCTTCTTAAAGATTGTGAACCTGGAGGCAGCACACATGCAGGGAAATGTGCACATTTTTATTGTGAACGGGTTAATGAAAAAGGAGGACAGAAAAAGGGGTGAAAGTTCTCGTCTAGTCTAATAGTGGAGAGCTACAGAGATCTGTACTGGGACCACTGGTCTTCCTAATGTGCATCAATGATCGAGATTCTGGTATAGTCAGTAAAGTTGTCATGTTTGCCAAATAAATAGACACAGGAAGATAAAATTCGTGACTGGGGAACGCCAGGAAACTGACAAGTTTAATCTAGACAAGGGCAGGGTGTTGCACACAGGCAGCAAAACCATGAACAAAACAAAGTGGGGAATAACTGAGCTAGAGAAGGCTACTTATGGAAAAAGACTCAGGTGTTTTTATTGACACATTGATTACATCTTCTAGATTTAAGGGAAAGCTATGAAAAAGGCAACAAAATGTTAGTGTGTGTGTATATATATATAAAAAAGTCCAAAGTGTAGCCAAATCAAGGGATGTAGAAAATGGCTTTTGCAGTAATAAAGCCTCAGGTAGAATATTGTAGACTTATGGTCATTACAGTATGGAAAAGATTGCTGCACTGGTGTCTGTCCAGAGAACAGTAACCAGATGTATTCTGTGGCTGAAGGGACTGAACCTTTTTGATCTTGGACAAAAAAAAGACTACAAGCAGACTTTGTACAAGTATTCAAAGTCAACGCAGAGGGGTCAGGGGTTCAGTGTCAACACTGAATCACAAACCAGAGGACCAGTGCCAACGACGTGGAAGTGCACTTAAAACGGAGAACAGAAGTTGCTTCTTTATACAAAGGGTGGCAGGAGCAGGGAACAAGCCGCCCATCCATGTGGCTGAAGCCGATTCCCCGGTTTCTTTCCAGAAACAGCCGGATCAGATCCTCGGAACGATAAGCTGGTGATGTCGGGGCCTCCTCCCCTGTGTCAGGAGGGCTCCAGGAGGAAGTCGAAGGCCTCGGGGTGCAGGGGCGAGCCGTCCTGGGACAGCAGGGCGTGCAGGCGCGCCGCGGTGGCGCCCCGCTTCTCCCGCGTCCTCCAGGCGCGCAGCATGGCGAAGACGCGCTCGCAGTGGGCGTGCGGGTTCTCCTCCGCGCAGTGCTCCAGCCGCGCGCTGGGCAGCCCCAGCAGCAGCCGCCCCACCTGCTTCCACTCGTGGCCCACCTGGGAGGCCAGCTGCATCAGCTGCCGCTCCGACACCAGCGCCACGCCTGCAGGGAGAGGGGCGCCGTGAGCGGGGCCACGGCTTCCTGCTCGGGGTCTCAGGGCGGCAGAAGCCTGTCCCAGCAGGCAACAGGCGCAAAGCGGGGTCTTTTGTGGGCAGGACACCAGTCCGTCAGGGGCCACACACAGACACAAGGGCCAACTCTCCCGGGAGCCACTTTGGACTGTGGGAGGAAACCCACACGAACACAGGGACAACGTACAAACTCCACACGGACAGCACCCCAGGAGGGCCCCAGTTCTGGCTGGCAGCAATTGCTTACCACTGTGCCACCGTGCCACCCAGTAAGACACCAGTGAAGCATCCACTCTCCCAAGCTGCAGCTCAGAAAATATTTGTGGTGCAAAGTCACTCACCACCCTTGTAGGGGGACTAAGAGCCACTTGATTATATCAGTATAGTGTGCTATATCTCTCTCTAAAAAAAAAAAAAGCCCCTTAAATGCTACATTCAACACAAATGTGGTGGGCTTCATTGTTTGTGCTGTTTGCAGGGAGACCGACCTCACGCAGCTGGGAGCCGCAGAGAGAAAGTGGTCT
Organism: Lepisosteus oculatus; assembly: GCF_040954835.1. Lineage (NCBI taxonomy): Eukaryota > Metazoa > Chordata > Actinopteri > Semionotiformes > Lepisosteidae > Lepisosteus > Lepisosteus oculatus. The sequence continues at coordinate 19,606,677 of NC_090696.1, forward strand.
GTTGCTGGCCACCAGAGGGCGGTAGAGGGCAGAGAGTGAATCATTCAGCTTAGGGAAGCTGCACTGAGAAGAGGGAGCTGATTGGAGCAGGGGTCAGGGGTTAGGGTGAGGTATGAAGGTGCTGATTGGAGCAGGGGTCAGGGGTTAGGGTGAGGGATCAGGGTGCTGATTGGAGCAGGGGTCAGGGGTTAGGGTGAGGTTTGAAGGTGCTGATTGGAGCAGGGGTCAGGGGTTAGGGTGAGGTATGAAGGCGCTGATTGGAGCAGGGGTCAGGGGTTAGTGGGAGGTATGAAGATGCTTATTGGAGCAAGGGTTAGGGGGACGGATGAGGGTGCAGATTGGAGCAGGGGTCAGGGGTTAGGGTGAGGGATCAGGGTGCTGATTGGAGCAGGGGTCAGGGGTTAGGGTGAGGTTTGAAGGTGCTGATTGGAGCAGGGGTCAGGGGTTAGGGTGAGGTATGAAGGCGCTGATTGGAGCAGGGGTCAGGGGTTAGTGGGAGGTATGAAGATGCTTATTGGAGCAAGGGTTAGGGGGACGGATGAGGGTGCAGATTGGAGCAGGGGTCAGGGGTTAGGATAGGGGAACAAAGCTCTTTCTCCCAGATTTTCTCTAAGAAGGGACCATCTGGGACAAGGAGTGTTGCACTCTCCTTCCAACGACTGAAACCCTCCCAGTTTATTTTCTGATGTTCAGGCCTTGTGGAAAGGTAGTATGAAGTCTTTTGATCCCCTCCGTTTCCTTTTTCTTTCTTTCCATCTCTGTCCAGTTGGGGTTGCTCTCCAGTCCTGTGGCCTCCAGCGCTTCCAGCCTGTGCTGTAGGAAGTGTGCCACCAGGTGAGTCCTCCTTTCCCGCTGGTTCCGGATGTTGTACCTGTGTTGTGCCAGTCGGGTTCGGATGGAGTTACCCGTTTCCCCCACATAGGTCACCCCACACTTTTGATCTGTTTTAGTTTGCTTTGGACTAAATAATCCTGTAGGTTTTTGTTTTTTCTATATGCAGATATGGTTTTGTGTTCCCTCAGTAGGTTTGTGTTTTCTAATATCGTGGCGAATGTAGACTTTAGTTTTTGGTTGGTTATTACGCTGAGTTGGGAGTATGTTGTGATAAGGGGTATTATTTTGCTGTCATCAGGTGTTTTTCTGTTTAGAAATGTTTGTGCCACATTTTTGAGGAAACTTCGTGTGTATCCTCTCGGGCGTAGAGCTTGGAAGAGTGTGTTTGGCTTCCTCAAAGTCTTGTTGTTGTGTGCAGATTTTGTGGAAGCGTAGGAGTTGTGATTTTACCAGTCCTTTGAAAGGATGTTTTGGGTGGAGGCTGTCTTTGTGCAGTAAGCCGTGTGTGTCCGTGTCCTTGAAATATACCTTGATGTCCAGTTTGCTTGTGTTGTTGAAGGAGGAACCCTTGTATGTGGTGGTGTCTAGGAAGTCTATGTGGTTTTCATGCTTGGTGTATTTGAGTTTAATGGACCTGTGGTGTGTGTTGAGGGTGTTAATGAATTCTTGAAAGGCCTGTGGGCCGTGTGTCCAGGTTCCCCAGATGTCGTCAAGGTACCTGAAATAGTGTGTAGGTTTGTGTGTGCATTTTGGGTATACTGTGGCTTTCCAATGGCCCTTATAAATGTCAGCATAGGCTGGAGCAAAGCGTTTCCCCATAGCAGTTCCTTTTATTTGTAAGTAGTATTGCTCTTCGAATTCAAAATCGTTTTTGTTGAGGCTGATTTCCAATAGCTTCAGAATCTGTGTTTCTGGTCTGTTGCGGTCAGGGTATTTGAGAAAGCACTCCCGGACTGCTTTCAGTCCCTCCGTAGCTTCAATGTTGGTGTATAAACTGTCAATGTCAATGGTGAACAGGAAGGCTTCCTGTTGTATTGTAGTATTTTTTACTTTGGCTACAAAGTCATAGGTGTCTTTGATGTAACTTGGGTGGTGTTTAGAAATGGGATTGAGGAAATGGTCTAGATATTCTGCTATTCTGTAGGATTCACTGTTGCAGTCGGACACTATGGGCCTCCCAGGTGGAATTTCGTAGGGGAGTGGCCATGTTTCTGGGGCTTTATGAATTTTTGGGAGGAGGTAGAATATCCTCGGTCGTGGCGATTTCTCTCCTCTTAGGTAGAATGCCTGTTTTTTTGTTAGGTGTTTTAGTTCAACCAGAGTTTGTAGGATTTGCCCTGTTTCTAGTGCTGTTTGTTAGTACAGCGGTTCTTCCAAAGTAGTATAGTGTTCCTGATTATTTAATTGTCTGTGTGCTTCTGCAATGTATTGTTCTCTATCCATGATAACTATTGCACTCCCTTTGTCTGCTGGTTTTATGACTATATGTTTGTTTTCCTTTAAATGTTTTAAGGCTATGGTTTCCTCCTTAGTTATGTTGTGCGAGTCCCTGTATGGTTTCGTAGAATTCTGTTGTCCTCTTGAGTTATTTCCTGGATTTCTGGTGGCAGTTGGTTTTCCCCTGGTTCCCAACTGGATTTAGGCAGGAAGGGAACCCTTTCTGTGTCGGTGTCTTTATCCTCAAAGAAGGCGGTCAGTTTAAGGCGACGATGGTATTGTCGGATTTCACTTTTCAGTCTGGTTTTCTGACCTTTCTTTGTCCCTACTGTGGGGACAAATGATAAGCCCTTATTGAGTTGTTCAGTTGTGGGGTGGAAGTTGTTGCTTAGATTTACAATATTTTTGTTGTTCTTGTCCCCCTCTTGTTCTGTGGCTTTGGGGCTTACCAGTTTAAATGTTGTGGCCAGTGGTCTAGCATTTTTTGAGCTGTTGCGGTGGTCCAGTGAATTCCATCTCTTTCTGTCTTGAAAAGGGCTTCTTCCAGTTTGGGGAGGTATGGCATGTTTTGCTGTATGTGATTGTTTATTGTGTCCAGGTTTTTCCTGAATCCTGGTTCCAGGTCTCTGGAGTAATTAATCAGTGGGATGTATATTTCTGCAGCTGGGAAGGTTCCCTTAGCTTCCCGTAGCATCTGTTGTAGTTGTTTGATAGCTGTTTCCTTTGCTTTTTGTGCCTTGTTATTGATTCCAAAGGATAGAATGATTTTCTCCACTCCTGTGTTCCGGGGGGTGTGTTGTGTAAGGTTTGCTCCTGGGTAGCTTTCTATCTGTAGATCTGGATGTTCGTAGGGGGGTATTCTTGATAAATTGGAGTCCCCTATGAAGAGCGTTTGTGGGTTTCCAGCTTCCAGTCTGTTAGCTTTCTCGTGGTCTTCTCATGTCGGTGTGGTCGGCATCTTGGTTGGGCTGGTGGTGGTGGTGCTGGGGGTTAATGGTCGGGGTCGGAGTCAGGGTTAGGGTTGGGGTTGGGGTTGGGGTTAAGGTCAGTACAGGCGTTAGGGCTGAGGTTAGATTCAGAGCTAGAGTCCTGGGAGAGGTGTACCCTGGTGGTGCTGTTTGGGATACAGATTCCATTTAGGGTTTTTCTCATGGTTCCCTCTTGTCTTCTCTACTCTCTTCGGATCCTTTGTGGCATGGAGATCGGGGGAAAGTCATTTATTTCTGGGGTATCTGATCTGGCTGGCGTGGGGCCAGATTTCTGGGTTGGATGTCTGTTTTCCCAGTGTCTCCTCGCTGGTTCTGGATGGGATTCTGCCTGGGTCACGTTGTATGTCTCTTCTGAGCCATTTACCTCTTCCCTGGTTAGTGTGCTGAGTATTTGGAATCTGTTTGGAGACGTGGGGATAGTGGATTCCTTGTTGCTAAGTGTAGCAGTAATCATAGCTTGTGTATGGTCCAGCGTGTAGTTCTGTATTTTCCTCCCATAATTTTTCTTTGCCCAGTTGGAGGCAACCGCGAAAGCTTGTTCCCAGCGGGGAAGCTCCAGGTCCTCCAGTCGTCTGGAGAGATGTGTGAGGGTTTCCTCGTAGTGCTCTTCGAGGACCTGCAGTGTGGTGTGGAGCCAGTTTTTGGCATTGCTTACTAGCTTTAAACATGTGAGTTCGGTTGGGTTGGCCGGTCTCGTGAGGTGCTTGAGTTCCTCTGTCTTCTGTCGTAGGCTGGCGGGTGTCTGGTTCTCCCCTGGACACTGCTGTGTTTTGTAGGTGGTGGACTGTTTGGATCATTTTGTAGATGATCCTGGTTCCTTGTTGGAAGGTATCCTGTCTGTTTGACGTGTTTGATGTGGCGTGGTTTGGTGTGTAGGCGGTGTGGGCAGCGGTGTGGAGGGCGAGGGATGAGGGTGCTGATTGGAGCAGGGGTCAGGGGTTAGGGCGAGGGATGAGGGTGCTTATTGGAGCAGGGGTTAGGGTGAGGGTTGAGGGTGCTGATTGGAGCAGGGGTCAGGGGTTAGGGCGAGGGATGAGGGTGCTGATTGGAGCAGGGGTCAGGGGTTAGGGCGAGGGATGAGGGTGCTGATTGGAGCAGGGGTTAGGGTGAGGGTTGAGGGTGCTGATTGGAGCAGGGGTCAGGGGTTAGGGTTAAGGGTGCTGATAAAGGGCTGGGGATAAAGGCTTTGTTAAAGAAGCAGGGGTCAGGGTTGGGATGTTCCCAGAGATCGGTGTAGCAGAGGACAGCTCCAGGATATTCATCCCTACCTTCAGTGGACATCAGTCTGAATTGTGGTTGCACCCCTGGCCAATGGGAAGAAAAGAGAGGGGCTGCCCAGCCAGAAGATTCTGGGAAGCTGTGCTCCGATATTGAGGATACTATCATGATTTACTAGGCGCTACACTGAAAGGTCTCCACTAGGTGGAAGCAAAACTCCATAGTTGAAAAACAGTTGGAAAAAGCAGAGCAGGGATAAGAGATTTAATGCAATTGGACACTCGCCTCTCTACAGAGCCTCTCAGCACAGCGAAACTCGCTCTGGGCCGGTCAGCACCGGCCGAGGTCTGCGAACCCCTCCCATCACCCAGATCTCCTCAGTCAAGGTGGACTCACCATCCCCTGGCTTCTCCTCCGCGCCGGAAGTCACGTCTTCAATTTTTCTTTTCAGCTGGGCTTTTGTCTGCACTGTGAAAATATGTATACATGGTTTTTGACTCACATAAAACTTGACTTGTCCCTTCAGGCAGCTGAAAGAGTTTTAAACCATCAGTTCCAGAGGTCTTACTTGTATTTAGTTCAGAGTTATTCCTGCTCTCCAGAACACAAGGGTGAAATGAGCTGATTCACCAGCAGGCTTTGTGACTCCTGTTGAGTTTTGAAAAGTCTAGTATAACTGATTACTCATACAGGTGCTCTTAATTGTTTTATTATTAGTTGTTTTATGCATCCATCCATTTTCTAACTAATTCAGGGTCAATTCAATTCAGCGTCAGGGGGGAGCTGGGGCCTATCCCAACAAGTAATGAGCATGAGGCAGAATAGACCTGGACAGGACGCCAGTCCATCACAGGACAGACACACACCCTTGAACCAGGGCCAGTTTTCCTAGACAATTAACCTACCAGTATGACTTTATACTGGGGGAGGAAACCCAGGTGAACACAGGGAGAACATGCAAACTCCACACAGACAGCACTCCAGGAATTGAACCTCGGGCCCCAGAGCTGCCACCCTGTGTGGTGTATTTCCTCTGTCGTCTTCTTAGAAATTCATCTGGAGGTCACGTGTTGCACAGCCTTGTTGGAGACTTCTAAAGGTTGTAAGTGTCCGGTGAGCAGAGGCCTGCTAATGGCAGAGTGTAATTTACAGGAGCCTGGCCAACAGCCCACATAGGCAGACCGTCACCCTGTGGTCAGTGGAGACGCAGACTGCGATATGTGGGGTGAAAGGGCGTGCCTACCTGCCCCCAGCTGCTCCTCCTCCGGCTCCTCGGTGAGGAAGGACAGTCTGGGATACGTGTCCTGCACGCTCTGGTCCTGCAGCAGCTCCACGAGGCGCGAGCAGGGGGCCTGGCCTTTATCGAGCACGCAGTCCAGCAGGTCCCTGACCTTCTCCGAGGGGTCGCCGAGGGCTTTGATCCGCCGGTATTCCTGGTCGGACAGCAGGGACAGGGCTTGGGCGTGCTGCAGGACGAAGTCAGGGTCTGAGCTCAGCACCTCGATTAGTCTCGGCTTCCATCGCCGGAGCCGGCCCCCCGCTGGTGTGGGGTCAGCCATCACCTGCCCCTAGGACAGCACCTTTCAAAACAGAAGACAGGTCACAAGGTTACAGGAGGTGCCTCCTCCTGCCCATTTGATTCTGGTTAGTCATGTCGCCAGCACTGGTGGGGCTGAGAGTGACCCCTGACCCTGACATCTGACCTCTGGCCACACTGAGCCTTTATCCTGACTCCTAACAGCTGGTCACACTGGAAATGAGTCATGAGTCCTGACCCCTGGTCACCTTGGGACACGGTTCAAGAAAAAGCTTCTGGAGAGCTTTCAATCAGCACTGGAGGCATTACTTTACACAAAGGCTGGTAGGGGTGTGGAACAAGCTGCCCAGCCGTGCTGTCAAAGCTGATACCAGGGCTTCTTTCAAGAAACAGGTGGATAAGCTCTTCCAATCTGGACTGGGGGCATTACTTTACACAAAGGCTGGTAGGGGTGTGGAACAAGCTGCCCAGCCGTGCTGTCAAAGCTGATACCAGGGCTTCTTTCAAGAAACAGGTGGATAAGCTCTTCCAATCTGGACTGGGGGCATTACTTTACACAAAGGCTGGTAGGGGTGTGGAACAAGCTGCCCAGCCGTGCTGTCAAAGCGGGGGCTTCTTTCAAGAAACAGGTGGATGAGATCCACTGATCAGTTACCAAACGGCCCAGGTGGGCTGATTGGCTCCTCTAGTTTGTGACCCCTTTTCTGTCCTGATGCGACAGTCAGTGTATCTGGACTTTCGGACAGCTGTCGATAAAGCCACCACACCCCTTCCCAGAACCGCAGGAATTCAAGGTAGCACGAGCTCCGGGATAAAGACCCAGCAGGACGAGGTCCGCTTTCACGATGCCCAGCCCACAAACGGTCACCATGGCGTGAGTCACTTCCAGCAATTGATCGAGGCGACACAGGGGCAGCAAACGGAACGCCCTCTTTCATCCCCTGAGAATTAATCGCAGGCAATCCGCGGGTCAGACACGTGCTCCATGATCATCCGTTCATTTTCTCATCCGCTTCTTCCAGTTCAGGGTTGAGGGAGAGCCCGGTCCTATCCCAGCAAGCAGTGGGCACAAGGCAGGGTACATCTTGGACAGGACGCCAGTCCATCACAGGACACACGCACTCCCACCAGGTTTAATCACCCCCAGAATCCAATTACAACACCAGCAAGTAAGCATGTCTTTGGACTGTGGGAGGAAACCCATGGGAACATGGGGAGAGCATGCAGACTCCACACAGACAGCACCTCAGAGTTTGTTTGGGAGGTAAGGGGGTAGTACAGTGGACCCCCCCTCGCTCTGTAGAGCCAGAGCACCAGGAAACTTTCCAGTAGTGTAACCTAACAGGTCTTTCCCCAGCGGCAGAACCGCAGCTAGGGGTCACCGAAATTATCCAAGCCTCAGAAGAGAGAAACACTGGCCTGACATGAACCGACTCCCCTGCTCCATCAGGAGGAGAAATGTCTCCCCACTAAGACTGGCACCGCGAGAGTCCTCGGCCGACCTCGCCTCAGGTGTGGTAGGTATGACGATCACCGCTGTTCAGCTGTCGTCATCAGTCATCGGAAAGGTTATATACCAGGGCAGGCCACTTGACTCACCTAGCCCGTTTGGGAGTTACTAGGTGATGGGTTACTTAGTCTGCGCACGATCTAAAAAAAAAAAAAAGTCGTTCATTCATTGGTACGGAACCCTATTAGCGCCGCGGAGAAGGAAAATACTTGTTGCGTTTCAAGAAGATAGCATTGTGTTATGATATACTGCCGCTAACACATCGCCACCAACAGGAATCCTCATAAATGCATCACTGTTGGCTACGGCAGCAATTTGTGTGCCGTCTCGGGATTGCTTGTGGTTTTGTTTCGCATTCCCGCATTTCCTTGCGTTCATGTCTGTGTAAACCCACACAGAAGTCATCCCTTCGGTTGTGTAATTGCAAATTCAAACGTGTTTGATGTAAGCCCAGGCTGAAAACCTCTGGGGGTTTTGATGCTTACATATTCACCGCTCGCCCAACAGTAACAGTAAACCGACGGTAGGTATAAGTCGTAAGTGTATTCTGTTCTGTTAGAAAGATTAAGCCGCGCCGTTTCCACGTTTCTGCAGTTTCACAGAGCATCGAGCACAGCCCTGTCTTTTCTGCGCTAAACCCAGGAATACTCAATGGCAGTCATACACCCTGTACACAACAGACGGTACACGTGCTCCTTTATAGTAATGAAACTCCACAAAGAGGAGTGTGACCGCGTTCTTGTGTTAATAAAGTTCGAGCAGGTGTCGCACCCGAAGGCTCCACGGCCAAACGTCGTCTTTTTTCCTTTCAGCAGGGAGTAAATGTTTACCCGTTCTCTTGTTAATGACAATGCTGCTTTGCGTGCGATAATACTGTTGTGTATATAGTGTAACGCATACGGCCAACGGGGTGTGTAAGAGCCGGCTTACCAGAGCGGTGACGTCGCTGCCCTTCCCTGTGATAGCAGGACCACAGCCCCTGGGCTGTGAAGAGATCTCTCTTTAACTCACCGGGCTGGGTCCCTGCTGAGTGACGCGGGAGTCCCGGGTTCGAGACCCCGACGGTGGGGGACCGACCTTATGCGGCAAGGGCGCCTGCCTGAACCCCCGTAGCGTTACAATATATATATTGCAGTGTTAATATATGCGGCAGTAGTTTTGACGAAGTAATTACCGCGTTCAAACACGAGGGGCTAAGAGGCTTCCGTACTGTTGCAGGCTGCTGGACATATAGTTACTGGATACAAACTCACAGCCAAACCTGCCGCTAAGTGCAGAGCAGGCGCTGTGACGTCAGGACGACGAACACGGAACTCGAAACGCGGTTGTACTGTGGCGAGGGCACATCGCTGTCATGTCCGCCAAGCGCAGCGACGCGCTTCCTCGTCTGGCTCCAGATCAGCGATGTCGAGGGGTCACGTTCAAACTTCTAAACGCTGTGCTGGCGCGAACGGCGGGCTGCGGGGTCGCCAAGACGACGCCAGCCCCAGCACATTCACAAACCTGTCACCGTCGGTGCAACAACAACAACACGGTCGCCACCGCAGAAAAAAAACAAAACACAAAAACAACCCCCAGTTCCTGCGCAAGTCGCATTCCCAGCTCGAGCTGCAGAACTACGGCTCTCCGACCTGCTTCCTGTTCCTAGTTTTCTAGGGATGCCCACGAGCTGGGAGGGGGAGGATTTATTTCCTCACCCGCCGCGCTGTTTCGCTTTCCTAGCTCCTGCCTAGCCGGCGGCAATGAGTGAAACCGGTGAGGCAACCGCTCCAGGCCGGTGATGACGGAGTTTCAGGCCGGAGTCGGTTCGCAGGGTGCAGGGGAAGCCCTCGACAGCCAGAAGCCCCAGGCGCCGCGCAGGGAATCCCGGTGAAGTTCGGCAGCGGTTGTGTGACGTCACAAACGGGGCTGCGTCCCAGGAAGGAAAGTGGCGATTGTAGATGATAGAGTTGTTTATCTTTATTTTTAAAAATGATGCCAGAGGTATTCGAAGTGTTGTTGAAGGAAAAGTGTTTTTTTTTTTTGTTAAAAATGAGTGCTGATTTTTATTTTATACAGAAGGACTGATTTCCTTCATGGTTTTATAATTGTGTTTTTTTCATGGATGGTGTGGAAAAGGATTAGAAAGATAACAACACGTACATAAGGAATCTTTGTAAACCCCATCTTATCCTTCCTTGTTCATTTTCTTCGAATGCAATGTTAGAAAAAATAATTTGGAAATTAGGTTGGACAACTCCTGATAGATGTTATAATACAAATAAGGTTAAAGCTATTGTTGAAAATTGTTCGTAAGTTTTATCCCGCTAAAATAGCACTTCCTAAATCTAAGCACGAGCTGGAAGAATTGTCTTTTTTTTTGTGTGAAGTTATTTTAGACAGATTTGCAGAGTTTTGTTTGTAGGCATTTAAAGGCGTTTTTTACATTTAAAGATTTTGATATTTTGTTGTAATAAGGATTTTTTTTGGGGGGGAAAGCATTTATTTTTATCAAATTAGTAATTCTGGGTAAAGCTAACATTTATAAATTAAAATGGTCCGATAATACTTTGTTTTTTAGTCTTTTATTTTAGTATTGGAGTCGAAACATTTATTTTATTTTTTGTAAAAATGTGAAAAATGCAAAAGCAAGTTAACATTTGTTATATGTAAAACATAATTTGGCTATATAATTTACTTCATTATCTCTGGCAGTTAGTTTTTTCCGATTGTGTCTTTTTTCTCCTGTACTGGTTTCTGCTCCTCTAGTTGTATTTGTATTTGTAAATTCTTTACACATTTAATAAAAGCAAAAAAATAAAAAAGGAATGTAGCGATTGTAAATGTCACACTCATAAATCAAAATGGTCTAATAATACTCCCCTTTTATGGAACTTTTGAGGTGGAGTTGAAACACTATTCAAATTCTCTAAAAAAATTGAGACATAATAAAAGCAAGGAAAACATATGATATATATATAAAATACAATTTGATCGCATAATTTACTTCATTACCTCTGACGGTTAAATGTTTTTTTCTGTCTGTGTTTTTTTCTCTTGTACCTGTTTCTGGTCCCTTGGTTGTAGTTGTATTTGTAAATTCTTTATACGTTTAATAAAAAATAATTGAAAAAAAGGAGTGTAGCGATTGCGACTGGGACAGCAGTCAGCGTACGTAGCCACACCATCATATAACAGAAAAAGGACTTTTAGAAAGTGCTAGCGAACACTTTAACTCCAGAAATTAGTCATTCATACATCTTCATGAAATGTTTATATAGGAATTATTTTTAATAAAAGCTGGTTCTGGAATGGGCTTTTGGGTAAATGGTTATTCTATTAAAATCTTAGGCCAACCTGTTCAGGCTAGTTTCTACTCAACACGTCACTGAAAAACACGCCCTTGATTCCAGACCCTCGGTTCTAAAGAAGAGACAGGAATTCCAAAACAAAGCCTGTGGTTTTGTCCTAGTTTCTCTTTTGCAACTCTTCAAAGCATCCAGTCATTTTCTAATGACTTCATCCAAGTCAGTCACAGGGGAGGTGAAGCCTCTCCTGGCACATTCAGGCACAGGGTTTGGGTTCGCACTGGAGGGCACAGCAGTCCACACCAGGGCACACACAGACACTCGTGCTAGGGCCAGTTTTCCCAGACGCAGATTAGCCGACCAGCATGTCTTGGACCTGTGGGAGGAAACCGGAGCACCCAGAAGAAACTCACATGAATACAGAGATCATGCAGACTCCACACACACAGACAGCACCCCAGGAATTGAACCCAGGGCCCCAGCGCTGCGAGGCAGGAATGCTGACCACTGCGCCGTCATACTGCCCCATGATGCAGGCATTGACCTAAATTCAGGGGAGGGGTTACAAGTCCCTGTGCAACTTCCAAGCTTTTCACCCCCAATGGGCAAACGCCCAGGTCCCTCACGCCCCCACGTTCCTGGATTGTGAACCAGGAAGGCAACCCTCCCTACTGCAACTTTATCGCTCGTGGGAGACAGGGGGCTGGGGCCTTTAATTCTCACTCCGGGAGGAGGTCTGATCAATGGCAAACAGCTTGGGCTGCGGCCACAACTTGTTGTAACCCACTGCAAGCCCGTCCCACAGCTCTCTGCCTGTGGCTTTCCCTTCATTCCCACGCTGGGGCAGACGGCTCTCACCTGCCTGCCTGCCTGTCCCTGCAAGCTCAGCGGCCCTCCAACGTCTCATGGTTATTATCCTCTGCTTTGTGATTGTCGCCTGGAGGGTAACATGCACTTTTAAACTAGACATCTTGAGATGAGAGACTGGTACGTAATCAAAGAGAAATTGGAAATCGCAGCTTCCTAAAGGAGTAGGAGCCCAATCACACGGTCTGAAATAGAGGAGAGTTGGAGTACAGCTCCCCTCTGTTTCAGACATTTTTTCTACTTGCTGCCTCAGGAAGGCTGAAAGTATTGTTAAGGACACCAGTCATCCTGGTTCCTCACTTTTCTCCTTCCTTCCCTCTGGGAAGCGTTATAGGAGCATAAAAGCACGATTGTCCAGATTCAGAGACAGTTTCTTCCCTCAAGATGTCAGATTACTGAGCTCTACCCCTACCACTGGCTCACACTGATGTGTTTTGTTTCTCTAAGATGTGTGTTATTTAACTTGTTGTTGCTGCTGCTGTTCTGGGTTTAGGCTGTCGGTGTCTCCTTAAATGTTTTCGTATCGGAGCACACATGCAAATAAGCATTTCATTGCACTCGTGCAGGTGACTGAACTGAACTGATCAATCTGGTAAACTGTTCAATGAAGGGGATCAGCCAGCAAATGCTGGGGCGCCAGGCTTGATCTAAATGAGGGCGCTTATTTGCACAAGCACAGGGAGGTTAGATCAATGTCACCTGGTAACAGCAGCAGGGGAGAAAGCCAATCCATTGAAAACTGTAATAATGAAACCCGCCTACATAGAAATCATGTGCAAAGCAAATTATGCACAACTGGGACTCGGCTTGTCTGCTACAACTGGATTTCAACAGCATAAGCAATTGTCAACAGCGTGGAGGACATCCCTTGCCATCCAGATCCCATCTCTTCGTTAGCACGTAGGCCCTGATGGCAGGCAGGGCTCCAGCAAAAACAGCAACAACATCTTATGGCCTGTTGGAACTTGAAAGCCTAGGAACTCAGAAGAAGACAGTCCATAAACTCTGAATCTGGGCTTGCTGCTACCTGCTGCAAGAGGGATTGGGTTTCTGGGGCTCGATGGTATCGGATTGCAGAATCAGGGTGCACGCTGGCCAGGGTTTGTCTTCCAGAGAAGCAGATGGGAATCGTGCGCCCCTAAAACCAGCTCAGTGTCAGCTCTTCTGTGGTTTCCTTGGTGCACATGAAAGAAAAAGCTGCAATTTATAGTTTCACTACTCATGAATGAATTTTTATTTCCATTAAACTTTTGAGAGTTATGAAGCAGTGGTTAGCATTGCTGCCTCGCAGTGCTGGGGCCCGGGGTTCAACTCCTGGAGTGGTATCTGTGTGGAGTTTGCATGTTCTCCCCATGTTCACGTGGGATTCCTCTGGGTGCCTCAATTTCCTCCTTCAGTCCAAAGACGTGCCAGCAGGTGAATTGGCTTCTGGGAGAACTGGCCCAGGTGTCCCATCTAGGATGTACCTATGAAAGAATTCACTGACTTGACACCTTCGAATAATGTTCAGCTCTGCAGCTGCAGGAGATCGGTAGATATTCTAAGGAGGGTTGGAAGCTGTAGCTTGTAAAGCCTTGCTCCCATTGCTTGCCGGGGGAGGTATAGACTCCAGCCCCCCTGCAACCCTGTACTGGATAAAACAGTTAGAAAATGGATGAATGTGTGAACTTCTGAGTCATTGCTTCTATCCAAATCATTATTCTATGAATAAATCTCTCTCATCCTCCTACCTGTCTAGGTACTCTCCTTACTATCTTTAAACAAAATAAAGTTAACATCAGAGCCTTTACTCCTCGTTACCTCATCAGCTCTCAATGCAGACTGAGCCACCAAGAGGAATCCCAGAGATTCCGATGGCGGGTCCCTATCCTGCCGGGACAGGTGCACCAGCGCTGTTTCAGTAACTCTTAAAGTCACGATACCTCTCCCACCTACACCCACGCCCAGAGGTTACAGCAGCAGAAGAAGGAAGTTTTCCTCTCAGGGTAAAAATGAATGGGAGGAAATCTTTCATACAACCGCAAGCATGGAAATAGAACAGGTGGAGGGTAAAAAGACAATATGCTTCCTTGGCAACAACACTTGGTGCCAACAGTTTCACATCTGTGTGGATTGTATTACTGTAAGACATTAAGAGCAGGGAGCCACATTTAGCACATATTTGGCCTACTGTCATGGAAAACAAGTGAACAGCACAGTACAGGAATAGAAAAGTGAAAGTTTCCTTCATGGAATGTGCGTCTTTGCATTTTGTCACCCACGCTGGTCAAGTGGCACACGCACACACATGCACGCGCGTGTGGAAGTGTTGTGTTGCACATATGGTTCCAACAATATAGGCAATATCACACCATATAGGCACAACATTGACACCCGCAGAAGGCTCCACAGCCCAAACGTTGCATTTTTTTTCTTCTCTTTTCAGCCTGGAATAGGCCCTTACTTGTTCCTTTGCTGCCTATGCACGCTGACGCAGCTCCCTGCTCAAACTACTTCAATTCCAACAATATTTTGCTCATCCTACTGCGCCTGTGGCAGGTACATACTGGTTTTTGCACTGTGTGTGAGGGTTTACCATACTTCATAATAACTGTTAATGACTTAATTTGTGTTACTCTCGCACAACTAGAGCTAAACTGGGGGAAACGAGTGTTTGATTTGTACGTTAATCAAAAACCAGAGCAGTGGTCTCTAACTCCAGTCAATAGAGAGTATTGATCCAGTTAGTCTTACAGGAACACCTGTAACCTATTGACCAATCAGTTCAATTAAGAGGAGTCTGGACACTCAGGGCTGACGAGCTTTTAGAGTTTGGTTCCAAAGGATCTCTAAATGTCTTCTTTACACAGCGCAGCCAATATAAAAGGCAAAAACCAACTCCTACCTTGAATCAGACGTTTCAGAGGTTCACAATGCAGATTTAATTAAATGACTCATTCTTTTATCCCATGTTCCACTGATACAGGAATTCAGAATAAAGGCTTGAGAGTTTATTGCGAGAGTAATCAGTTTATCATGTGCACAATTGAACGAAAATTGACAGAAATGGAAAGAAATCCAGCTGTATAAAAGGGTACTTACATCCCTATTATAGACTAGCACCCTCTGCAGGGGAGGTTGGACAAGAGCTGCAGGGGACATAATGAAGCAATAAAATAAAATAAAACCAAAATGTTTCTGCTGAGAGTGAAATCCTGCACCTTCCATCTGAGATGTAATCAAGTCTCTCATATTGAAAGGACGTGGTTTATCTGGCACACACCTTGTATTATTCCAATACATTGCAACTTGTATCTGTTATACTGGAGTTATGTCTTTTTTCAATTTAAACTTCTGGTCATTTTTCCAACCCCTTGAACGGAGAAGACCACGAGGAAACCTTATACCCGCACTCAAGCATTCAAAGCTTGGCTTAGCAGGTTGTTCCATACTTCTGCAACCCTTTGGGTAAAGAAGAGACAGTAACAGTGTTTCCAGAACAATGGTGAAACAAATGAGTCTTTTTAGGCCTGTTTACGGTCTTTCAATCTGAATTACACTTATTCCCCACAATTTCTCACAGCTCTCTAGGATAACAAATACACCTAGAGAGGAATTTGGAAGGAAGGAGATCTAATGTGCCTAAATATTTAAAACATAAAACTATCAGTGCAACCAGGTGGCATTTAAGGATGTTTGATTCTAAATTAAATAATTATCCTTCCGTATGGAGTCTGCATGTTCTCTCCAAGTTTATATGGGTTTGTGCTGGGTGTTCTGATTTCCAGCTTTACTGGTGTCTCTACATTCACAGAAACATGTAAAAAAGGGCTGGAGTGGTGACCCTATGGCTAAGGATCTGCGCCTGTGGTTGGAATTTTTTCAGGTTCGTATCCCGCGGAATCCTACTCCGTTGTGGCCCCTGAACAGGGCCCTTAGCCCCAGCTGCACCAGGGGTGCTGTACAAATGGCAGACCCTGCGGTCTGACCCCAAGCTTCTCTCCCTGTCTGTGTGACTCATGGAGAGCAAGCTGGGGTGTGTGAAAAAGACAAATTCATAATGCAAGAAATTGTATAGGGCCAATAAAGTGATCTGATCTTACAGTGTGTATCCTTCACAGAAACTGGGGGCCTCCACAGGATGCAGTCTAGGCCTAGTCTTTGTGATTGCTGATTCTGTGACCCTCAGGTGGAATATCAATGACAGGATGGACAAGACTTCCTTAAGGTTTGCTGGCACAGCCAGCAGAAAACAGGGAATCCTTGATGAATAGCGCCCGGAAGATTTAAAACCATTAGATAGATACTTTATTGATCCCGTGAGGGAAATTGCAGTGCAACCACAGTGTAACACACACAACACAGCCACAGTGTAACAAATGATACAATAATAATAATACAATACAATCAGTACAGTGAGAAGTGCACTAAAAGAGTTACTCACAGTCCAGGACACACAAAGAACAAACCAGAACAGAACAGTACACAAAAAAAGTTGTATCGCACAATATAAATATAAATATAAATGTATTGCACAGATCCCTGGCATATATTGCACAAAAACGGTTGTAAACGGGAAAAGAAAAAGAATAGATGTATCTACAAGCATGTCCTAGAGGGGATGGGAGACGTTGTCCATGATGGCCTCTAGTTTGGACACCATTCTCCTCTCAGCCACTACCTCTAGGGGGTCCAGGCCAGACCCAATGACCCATTAAACCATTTATACTGGACTTGACCTTTTTAAACGGTTTCTTTTCCAGTGAGACCCAACGCGCTTTCAGTAAGTTTTTAGTTTTTTTTTTTTTAAATCGGGTTGAAGATGATATTCGCTTTAAAATGAACGGGACCCCCCGGACACCCACAGACGGGGCTCGGGAATGTGATCTGCTCGTTATGTACAGTGAGGCTTCTCGGATCTCACGGGAAACAAGAGCAGGGCCCGCCACAAACCGGGACAGCTCGGCCGCAGCTGGTATCGCCTGTACAGGCACAGACATTGCAAAACGACGCCTTCGGTTTTAAGAGATCCCCCGTCGTTTCCGAGCGCTTCAAAAGAGCTGGAACCTCGAGTGATTGGACAGCGAGCACTCGGCACAGTCCAAGTAAGGTGCCCAGGCTAAAAGTTGTTTGTTTTTTTACAGGGAGTTACAAATTTAACAAGTTACAAATTCTCCCTGTAAAATGCTGTCTCCCTAACACTGTATCCCTTAGCACGAACGCGCCCGAGGCTTTAGTCAAAGGATCAGAAGATCGTCGGTAACTAAGCCCTTACAAATCCAAAACCGAAAACACCGGGAGTGTGGCTTCATGTATAATTACTAGTAATCATTACGCAGTGACGCAGCGCAGATCTACAGTATATGACAGAGAAAAGCTGACCTTTGTGCAATAAGGGCGCCGTGCGAAACCAACACGTTTCAACCAGTTTCGCTACAGGACTTGCGGGGGCTCATCTGTGAAGTGTAAGAAGAGTGTTAAACTCTGGTGACCAGAGAAGAGAGCGATTCGTCAGTGTTTGATTTTTCAGCAAGTAACCAAAGCTGGGTGATTGCACAAGCACACATACACAACAGCAGACCCTGCAGACACACTGACCCCCCAGGACCAGGACTGGACCCCCCGCAGACACACTGACCCCCCCAGGACCAGGACTGGACCCCCCACAGACACACTGACCCCCCCAGGACCAGGACTGGACACCCTGCAGACACACTGACCCCCCAGGACCAGGACTGGACACCCTGCAGACACACTGACCACCCAGGACTGGACACCCCGCAGACACACTGACCCCCCAGGACCAGGACTGGACCCCCCACAGACACACTGACCCCCCCAGGACCAGGACTGGACACCCTGCAGACACACTGACCGCCCATGACCAGGACTGGACACCCCGCAGACACACTGACCCCCCCAGGACCAGGACTGGACACCCTGCAGACACACTGACCCCCCAGGACCAGGACTGGACACCCTGCAGACACACTGACCGCCCAGGACCAGGACTGGACACCCTGCAGACACGCTGACCCCCCTGGACCAGGACTGGTCACCCTGCAGACACACTGACCCCCCAGGACCAGGACTAGACACCCTGCAGACACACTGACCCCCCCAGGACCAGGACTGTAATAGTCCTGGGCTTCTGGGAAAATTGGCCCTGTTGTGTTTGTGTCTCTTTGCCCTGCGATGGACTGGCATCCTGACCGGGGTGAAGTCTATCGCTCTGTACCAGAACTGACTGTACCCACATCAAGGCCTGGCTGTATAACTGGTATCACTGTCCAGGTCATTCTTAACGCATGGCCTGTCGTAAGTCACACCCACAAGGTAGGGTCAGCCAACACTCGGGAGCCTTATTTAGTAACAAGCTGTTTTTTCACACTAAACAAACTGACCAGATCTTCTAGCTTACAATATTAGATCACAAAAATCTTGCCGGCATGACATAAATCCAGGACATAATTTATCCTACTTTAAATTCCAAGTGGATGTGAATGTTTACAAAATGGATGGATATTGAACACTGAGCATCTCTCCCAGGATCTTTCCCAAGAGGAGCGAGGGCTGTGGCTGGACTCAGTCCCTCCAGGAGGGCTGGCCAGCACTGGAGCCCGGTCCTCCGGAGCGATGACGCGGGGTGTCGTGTGGGCCGCTCAGGGGCGCGGTGGCGAGGGTCCGACACGCTACTGGAGAGGGAGCTCCACCGCCTGCTCGGCCTCCCGGGGGGGCCGATCCCGACAGGACGGTGCTCTCCGGCGAGGGGGCAGTGAGACCGCTTCGCTCGCCAGACTGAATCTGCAGCCTGAATCTGCTGAATCTGCAGCCCGTAGCAGCGCCTGAGCCCCAGATCTACAGTCTTTCTCCCTGAGGGGATCTGTACAGACAGACAGGCAGGCACTGACCCCGCTCCGTCACAATGAAAACGCAGGTCTGATCAACACTTGGCACATCCAGAGTCCTGCCCCCGCCCCGCCCACGGGCTTCAGGCTGGAGTCGATCTGCGTTGGGCTTTTTTTTTATTATTTGTAGTTATTTGGTTGTTTTGCGCTGTGCGTCGGCAGGGCTTCTGCACTCGTCTCACGTTGGACGTCAGCCAGAAAAGGCGGAACAAGGGGTTTTTAAAACCCGGAGCAGAGCGGAGACATTGCTAGGGTCGTTTCCGTGCGTCAGTAAAGCGTGTCAAGTCAGGCGGAATGGCACGCCTTTGGAGCACAGTACTTCTCCTCGTCGTGGTGAGTATGTCGGACCCGGGCGACCGCTGACAATGCGGGAGAACTCACGTGAGACTGAAAACCCCGCTGTTTTCGTTTCGTTTGCTTTCTCGGTGCTTGCGGACAATCGCCAATAAATTAGTTGGACTTTTTGAACTGAACGCTGACAAGTTTTCGAAAAGTTCGATAGCTGGGCTCCGAGAGACTCGCTTCTTCAATCTGAAGGCGACCCCAAGCTTGTGCTCTTGTGTGTACAACAGAAAAATCTGAACAGAGCGCGAGGATTAATTGTAATCTCTGTATTACCTTTCAGACAGGTACGTGGCTGTTAATTGGAAAAATGAGGCGACAATTGTCCTAAGGCTTTAATCTCTAAATACAGAGAGAGTATATAGTATATAGTGACGTCAAAAGGACGAAGAAACATCTGACTATTTGCACAAACAATTGCCTAGTAATCCATAAAATAGATGTATTATGAGTTCTCGAGAACAGTGCAGAATAAGGACTCGTGTCGCGTGTCAGTTTTGCAGTAGGTTTAGCTGTTCAGACACCGGGTAAAATCGCAGACGGAGTAGTTCACAAAGCATGCACAGGGCTTGTGCAATGATACGCTGGTAGTCTTATTCCAACATTTTGGTCTGTTGCCCTGGTTACAGTGTGCTTTGCTGGATAGTCTCGCTGTTGCCTTGGTTACTGTGTGTGTTGTGCGCTATCAGTGACGTAAACACTTCCGATCATGCCTGCCAAGAGTCTTTCCAGGGATTCCTCAGACGTAAACTTACTTTATGCATTAACGTTTAACCCATATCATAGCGTTACAGTGTGGACTCAGTAATAAAAAATGCTGACTTACCGTTGCATTTTCGGAGTGATTATTCGAATATTTTATAACTATCCATTATACTTTGCTCGCGAATTGAGGGCTTACCATTTTTCCCTGCCATAAGAGCATCCCATTACCCAGAGACTGACACAAACCCAAAATGTTATAAAATGCTCCTTTCCGGACAGTAGCTCCTCTCTTCCCGCTGCTGAAACGCTGCCCCGTCTTGTAGTTCTCCTCCCCCCGAGCTCTCGAAGACTCGAGTCGACCAGTTTCGGACGTTCACGCTCTGAAATACGCGTTCCCCCTGTGAGCAGGACTCGGCTGTGCGGGAGCAGGGGGTGAGGATCGGGGTTCTAGCCCACGAAGACCCCAGCAAATGCGGACCTGGCTCACGTTCTCTTGGCTGAATGACGTCTGGTCCTCCGCGCTTGCTCGTGCCTTTTGATTGGCTCTCGTGTTACCTGCAGGCGTATTCTGACGGAGTCGCCAGCCTTGTGTGCAGAGACGGCGAACACTTGGTGGTGTCAGAGGGTCAACCGGACCGATGTTGCGGCTACTGCGGGGCTGGTGAGCATCATCCCATCAGAATACCCCGCCCCCCTCTCGTTTTCTTATCTCTCCTTTCCGATTCAGCTGCGACATCAGTCAGTTGGAGCACTTAAAACAAAGATCAATTCTTTCTGAAAACTATAATGTCGTGGATTGGGGGTTTTCTTTTGCTTTATTTATTTGATAAAGTGAGGATCAAGGGCCGCGCAGTGCTCAGCAGTGCTGTCTCGCAGCTGTCTGGGTGGAGTTTGCATGTTCTCCCCAATTTCACGTGGGATTTCTCTCACAGTCCAATGACATGCTGGTAGGATAATTGGCTTCTGCGAAAACTGGTCCTGGTGTGGGTCTGCGTGTCCTGTGATGGACTGGTGTCCCATCCAGGGTGTACCCTGCCTTGTGCCTGTTGCTTGCTGGGATAGGCTCCGGCACCCCTGCTGCTGTGAATCAGATGAAACCGTTAGAAGAGGGATGGATGGGGATCGAGAGTACATATCTGGAATAAATCATGTGCAAAGACGTGTGAAGCTAAGGACCTCACTAGTGGCATCACTGTGTGGTGCAGCAATACTACAGTGCATGACAGAGGTGCACTACAAAGGGTTGTGGCGAAGGCACAGAGGATTATAGGATGTGATTTACCATCAACTGGTGAGATTCACAGCATCCACTTCGCAATAAACCCCAATCCATCCTTCAGGATCCCAGCCATCCCGGCCACAGACTGTTCTCCCCCCTGTGCTCCAGCAAGCGGTACAGCCCTGTTAAAGCATGGACTGCTAGACTCAAGAACAGCTTCTGTCCCACTGCAGTATGCATCCTCAACAGCCAACTGCAGTGCCTCAATACACATCTGCACCATGCACTTTTTGATTGGTCCACCATGTTTTTTTTTGTCTCACTACTGCATTTTTATTGTTCCTGTTGTCTACATTGTGTGGTGTTGTCTTTTGTACTGTGTATGTAACATTGTACTATGTTTCAGGATTGTGGTGATATGTATCTATCTGATATGTATATGTCTGCTTCTTTCTACAGACTCTTTCATCACGAAAAACTGCACCATTGATGACGGACTTCACTGCAAGGTTTGCAATAAGTGTGAAGGTGAGTTTGCTCTCTGTCCTCTGCATGAATCGCAGCAGGCCTGGATTTGGAAAGATAGGAGAGGTGGAGAGAGGAGCTGATTGTGGGAGGAGGTGGCCCAGTTGACACTCTGGTTGTCTATGCTTCCCAGGGGACCATCAAGTGATGCTGAGAAACTGCAGCTATTTCTCGAATGCTCTGTGCGGCTGCCAGGATGGATACGAAATGCATAACGACACTGGAAAGTGCCAGAAGAAAAATGGTGAGAGCTGCTGGATCCTTGTTAATTCTGTAACTGTGCACCATAGCTCTGGATACTTTCTAGGATCCATTTTCTTGGGTATTTTAATTTTCCCCTGCTCCTAGACCTGGAGGGTCAGGGTGTCAATTGTGTATCAGGACCAGGACTGGACACCCTGCAGACACACTGACCCCCCCCAGGACCAGGACTGAACACCCCGCAGACACACTGACCCCCCAGGACCAGGACTGGAGACCCTGCAGACACACTGACCCCTCCAGGACCAGGACTGGACACCCTGCAGACACACTGACCCCCCAGGACTATGGACTGGACACCCTGCAGACACACTGACCCTCCCAAGGACTGCTGCTGACTCCGCCCACTCTCTCTCCTCCCAGCAGCTTGCTCTGCCCAGTCTCTCCTGACTTTTCCCACTTTCTTGGCTTTGCTGCAGTATGTTCAAGGGAGTGTGTGTGAGTCAGTTGCTCTGGACAAAGTGAGTCATAGAGCATGAATCGCAGCAGGCCTGGATTTGGAAAGATAGGAGAGGTGGAGATAGGAGCTGATTGTGGGAGGAGGTGGTCCAGTTGACACTCTGGTTGTCTGTGCTTCCCAGGGGACCATCAAGTGATCTACGAAAAATGCAGCAATTCCTCGAAGTCTCTGTGTGGCTGCCAGGATGGACACAAAATGCGTAACAACACTGTACAGTGCCAGAAGAAAAACATGTTTCATGATGACACTATGTAAGTGTATCTCTTTAAACTCTCATCGCAACCCCCTCACTAACAGGACACCTAAAAACCACAGCGGATGAAAAATGAACAGGAGAATTCCTCTTCTGATTTTCTATTTTCAAGAGTCGATTTCTCCTGTAGTGAGTCAGAGCCTAATCTGGCAGGTTCAGCGAGTGAGACAGGATCTTCTCTGGACAGGATGCCAGTCCAACACAGGACACACACAGACGCACTGAACAGGACATCAGTCAAAAACAGGACATACAAACACACTGGACAGGACACCAGTCTAGCACAGGACAGACAGAGAGACGCACTGGACAGGATGCCAGACACAGTCTCTCTGGGCAGCCAGGTCTGCCTGTCTCCATTTTCTGTGTCCAAGCTGCGCCCATCCACTGTCAGGGTGTGTTTCTCCTTACCTGATCTTCTCCTTCCTCTCTCTGTGCAGAGTGTCTGTTCTGGCTGCCTTCGTCACCATGGCGCTGTGTGTTGTCTGTGTGGCTCTGCTCGTCCGGTGTCGCCGCTGTCGCTGTGTCTCGGGTGAGCCCTGATCTTTCAGCAGGAGTCTGCAGGAACGTGCCTCGCATGCATGGAAGCGGTTTCTGCATCGCTGTCGTAGGGTGGCACAGCGGTCAGCGCTGGCGCCCTGGGTCCAGTTCCTGAGGTGCTGTCTGTGTGGAGCTTGCATGTTCGCCCCACCTGTGCATGGGTTTCCTCCCACATTCCACACACACTGTTGGGTTCATTGGTGTCGGGGAAAACTGACCCTGCTGTGAGTGTGTGTGCCCTGTGATGGACAGGCGGCCTGTCCAGGGTGTGTCCCGCCTTGTGGCCGCTGCTTGCTGGGATAGGCTCCAGCTCCCCTGAACTGTGTGAAACAGAGGAGGAGATGGATGGATGGAGACCTGGGTAAACCGACAGCAGCATTAAGCTGGTCCAGCAGGGATTTTGCTAAGCAGCGTTCTTGATGTACTAATGAGTGCTGTGGCTCTCTGCAGGTGTTGAGGAATTCCACGCGTGAGATTTCGGGTTGGTGACCGGCTCCCCGCTTCTCTCCGCAGGCTCTGAGAAGGTCGCGGGGTTGGTGGAGCTGTGAAGCGCGGGCGACCCGGCGAAGTGACGCGGGGCAGCTGAGCGGCCCGGCGAGCGAGGAAGAGAGAGAGAGAGAGGGGGCCCGACCGCGAGCCGGAATGACGCCAGGAGCTGAGTCGCGCGGCGTTTCCCCCCACTTCGCTTTGCAGCCGTCTCGTGACGTCCTTCTCCGCCGCTCGAGACCTGCCGACTGCCCCGCTGCGCGAGGGGAAACGCGTCCCCGTGGTTTTAAAACCCTTGTCCGCTCTCCATGTTAGGAAAAGGAATGGAACCGCCGTGACGCAAGACGTCAACGGACAAGTCGAAGGACTTGGGGGACTAAATCGTGAACTAAAACTAGCCTGGCACTTCTCTGCTTCCCGAAGTACCTCGCTCGCTCTTCTAGAGCAGCCCTAATGCAGTGTTTCTCAACCAGCAGGCCTTCCATCATTCCGGGCGCGCCGCGAAAGTTTGGAAAAGTCGCATAGCAGAAGAATAGACAACAAATAATGTCAGGACATTGAGGTATAGGTGGCGCAGCGGCTATAAGCGCTGGGGCCGCCGGTTCAATTCCCGGTTCTCCATCTGCGTGGAGTTCGCATGTTTGTATGTGGCAACCGGGAATTAAAGGTTTATTCCGTGCTGAAAAGGGGGGGGCGCGACGTTTTCGACGTTTGTCTGACCTGTGTGTATTGACGAAACGGGCCGATGGGTAGGAAGGGAAGGGACGCTGCGTACGTACTGAGGAGGGTAATGGGACAGCACTGATCTCAGACCAGCAAGGTCAGAGGGACGATCAAGTAAGAGAGACACCCCCTGGAGTCGGGGGGCGTGTATGCATGTGGAGGCAGAAGTAAGTGATCCAGAACTGCGCCCCCTCCCGGGCTAATGTTGAAAAAAAAAAACTCCGATGAACACGGAACTAAATTCCATTTCTCTTTTTTTAAATATTTTTTTTTTATTTAAACACCAGAAATACAAAAAAGTTGACAGCATATTAAAATAGATACAGAAATAGACACTTCACAGCCAGAGGAAATTCACATTTGTAAAAACTAAAACTTGCACAAGTTCCTCATATAATTATGATTGTATTTTTTTGTCTTTTATATCTACTCCATCCAAAAATAAATGATCGGAGAAATCAGAAGATACTTTATCGGCCAGGCCGAGACTGCCTCTAAACAGCCTCACCCCTTTCTCAGGAATAGCATCAAAGACTACAGCACATTCACGGGGAGAGGTGGGAATCTGACATTTGTCCAAACATTCTGTGTGTGTAAACAATCCGCCCTCTTCATTTAACAACTGGGCCACTCGCCAGATTTTGTGATCACACCAAGTCGGATCTCAATTCCGTTTTTCCCGTACAAATGTGCTCTGGTCGATGACGTGGTGCGTGTGAGGGGAGGGGGCCGTGGGCCGGGGGCTGATGGCAGCGCGGAGTGGGAAGGGAAAGGCTGAGAAACACTGCGTTAGTTTTCCTTATCGGAGGCCCGCACGCTCAGAGGCCCTGAATTACTTGGCCAGATTTGTGCAGTAGTACAAGCTGTGAGACTGCCACCTTGTGGACATTCAGCGTAGTGCTGGTCTGTCTGCGAGATAGACGCCGTCGATCTGTTCGACAACACTGTGATGCGTAAGTTTGTTTCTACTTTTGTGTTTTTGCTAACGGGGGGGGGAGGGGCGATATAAGACCAATATACTAAGTATAAGTAATATTATAAGCAATATAAGTAGTTCAGGTGGGTAGCTGCGTCAGTCTTAGGGTTGATGCTATGAGACTTTTGGGACAGGTGAGGTTTTTGAAGTTGATGTTCATTGTTAGGGAAACGTTTTTTAAAACGTTTTTTTTGTTTTAATCATATCATAGCATATCTAGATCGTTCAATCCCGCTGTCTAGCTTCTGTTGTCGCATTTGAGGATTAAACTAATCATCTGTTGGATTGGAAGAAAGGCGGAGATTCAGTGGGACATTTAAAACAGTTGTCAGGATCGAAGCTGCTTATTCGGGGACTGCCGATCTGTCATTTCTAACGAGAGATTTTCCCTGCGAATTAAAACAGACCGGTCGATTAAGTACCGTCCCAACATTTCATGCCACCCTGCAGCTCACAACTGGCAGCCCACTGAAGCTCAGCAGGTGTGAGCCTGGTTAGTACCTGGATGGGAGACCTCCTGGGAAAAACTAAGGTTGCTGCTGGAAGAGGCGTTAGTGGGGCCAGCAGGGGGCGCTCACCCTGCGGCTCATGTGGGTCCTAATGCCCCAGCATAGTGACGGGGACACTATACTGTAAACAGGCGCCGTCCTTCGGATGAGATGTAAAACCGAGGTCCTGACTCTCTGTGGTCATTAAAAATCCCAGGGTGTTTCTCGAAAAGAGTAGGGTGCATCCTGGCCAAATTTCCCCATCGGCCTTTATCAATCATGGCCTCCTAACAATCCCCCTCTATAAATTGGCTTAATTACTCTCCTCTCCTCCCCACTGATAGCTGATGTGTGGTGAGTGTTCTGGCGCACTATTGCTGCCGTCGCATCATCCAGGTGGGGCTGCACACTGGTGGTGGTGGAGGGGATCCCAATTACCTGTAAAGCGCTTTGAGTGGAGTGTCCAGAAAAGCGCTATATAAGTGTAAGCGATTATTGTTATTATTATTTCTAGCGCCGTGAGGTGTTAGTTATCTTTAACCAACCTGTCCTAAATCTCCCACTACTGCAGAGCCACGAGACTGAACTTCGCAGTGACGAAGAGAGTCGTTGACAAACGCATACTCGTGCATTATATTAATGAAGTCTTTATTTTTTTGTTTACGGAACGTACTTACTGCTTAAGTGAATTTAAAATTCTTCGTTCGGAAGGAACAGCCCTTGTTAACTCGTGGGCGAACATGTTAATCTATGTTAGACGATTTCTGAAGCATTTGGACTAGAATGAGGAACATAACCTATTTTTTTTTAATTAAACTCCCAAACTCTCAAAGCAGCCATATCACCCTGCAACTCACAACTGGCAACCCACTGAAGCTAAGCAGGTGTGAGCCTGGTCAGTACCTGGATGGGAGACCTCCTGGGAAAAACTAAGGCTGCTGCTGGAAGAGGTGTTAGTGGGGCCAGCAGGGGGTGCTCACCCTGGTCCATGTGGGTCCTAATGCCCCAGTATAGTGACGGGGGACACTATACTGTAAACAGGCGCCGTCCTTCGGATGAGACGTAAAACCGAGGTCCTGACTCTCTGTGGTCATTAAAAATCCCAGGGCGCTTCTCGAAAAGAGTAGGGGTGTAACCCTGGTGTCCTGGCCAAATTTCCAATTGGCCCTTACTAATCATGGCCTCCTAATAATCCCCATCTATGAATTGGCTTAATTACTCTGCTCTCCTCCCCACTGATAGCTGATGTGTGGTGAGTGTTCTGGTGCACTATGGCTGCCGTCGCATCATCCAGGTGGATGCTGCACATTGGTGGTGGTGGAGGGGATCCCCATTACCTGTAAAGCGCTTTGAGTGGAGTGTCCAGAAAAGCGCTATATAAGTGTAAGCAATTATTATTATTATTATAAACCAGACGTTTGGCTCACGTGACTGCCAGAGTGATTTGGCCCGTACTTGCAGTTACAAGGCGTGTACGGTAGAGGGAGCTTGACAGCATCGCCACTTAAAGGAAACTTCCTGCCTTAAAGCTCCAACTCGACCTTAACGGCTGTTTGCAGAGTGGTGAGTTTCGCAGAAGCGTGCTTGAAGCTGGAATTGCTGCCCTGTCTATCTGGCATCACAAGGGTCAGATTCCTGGAGAGACTACTGTCTCCTGGTTTTAGTTCTGCCCAAGCTCTGTTTCAATAGTGGGGCTGAATGCAGTGATGCTGTTGATAATGCATGTGATGCATTTTGTTTGCACTACTTATATAAATGCATGTCACCAGATATTATTTTTATTAATGCTAATGAGAAATTATTTAGAATTATATAAATTCAATTTCAGTATTATTGCTTTTTTACAAGAACCTGTGAAGTTCCCTTTGAGGCTGGACAGAGTGTAACTGCAGAGCTCAGGCAAATGGTGAAGATGTGTGCTGCACCCTGCGCAGGGGGAAATAACTGTGAAATGAATTTGACCCAGCCTGGGTACAGTGGCTGTTTCTTTGATTTGAACTGTGAATGGGGCAGTTAGGGGACCGCAGCCAAGACAATCCAACTGGAGTTGCAGGGAACGTCATTCCAGCTGCCTCTTCCTTCCTCCCACTGTTACTGATGTTGGGTCTTCAATGCAAACTGCTGAGCCGTTACTCTCTGTCTCTGTGACTCTGGCGTTCTCAGGAGCTTCAATAAACAGTGCTTTGTTAGAAATGTAAACGTGTCCGGGTTTTCTTTGAAATCCTTGCTTGCTTTCCTGCTGTTGGATCAGGGTGAACGTCTGGCTCTGTCGGAGCTTGAGTGACGGAGGGAATAGTTTGTTGCTGTCCAGTCAGGGTGGACCTGTTTCACTGGGGCTTCAGTGCCTCACCAGTGGCCTGATTAGGCTGGAGTGCACGTCCATCCCTTCTTTTTCTTTGCACTTTATCCCAGCAAGCAACAGGCACAAGGCAGGGTACACCCTGGACAGGACGCCAGTCCATCACAGGGCAGATACACACACACACACACACACACACACACACACACACACACACACACACACACACACACACACAACAGGGCCAGTCTTCCCAGAAGGCAATTAACCTGCCAGCATGTCTTTAGACTGTGGAAGACACCCACAAGAACACGGGAAGAACATGCAAACTCCACACAGACAGCACCCCAGGGATTGAACCCAGGACCTCCGCAGCACTAACCACTGAGCCGCCCTGCTGCCCTGCAGGCCACTGGATATACTGTGATGTTAAATGCCACAATGGCGTCCCCCATTCTATCCGGGAAGCTAAGGGCAGGGTTTTGGAATCCTGGCAGTGTGGGGAAAAAGCTCTAGTCCCAGACCTCTCCGAAGCGGAAGTTACAAGGAAGATGCAGGAATTTGCACCCCCGACCCTGGAGCGCGAGGTGTAAGATTCTTTCCGTGACGCAGTGTAGCGTTGACTGGGAAAGAGAGTTCAGATGGAAAAGGGGGGGTCTGGCACAACTCGGGGTCTTTTCTTCTGGGGCGCCTCTAGAGATCTCTGGATTTCGATACCAGAGGTTGGAACTGAACTGGAGCTTTTTCTCCCAAACTTGGCACCCCATTTCTAGTGGAGCCCTCATGTCCAGGGGCCCTCGTTCCAACCTGAGCAGCAAATGAACCTAATTAGTTTCTTGGATGTCTGCAGTGTTTTGAATTTGTTAATAGCTGTACTCTGTCATCAAAGGTTACCTGTCAAACACCTCAGAATGTGGGTAGAATTCTTAGAGTTCCGCACTTAATCATCCGACTGGACTCCCAATGCCGGAGCGAGCCAGGCCCAGCCCTGGGAGTGCACATTGGACACAGCTGGCTCAAGCGCCCCATTAGAAACAGGAAAAGATCTGATGTAATGGGCACAGCTGCACATTCCACATCCCAAACAGAGAGAGAGAGAGAGAGAGAGAGAGAGATCACATCACAGCACAGATCAAACAGCAATATCTCACACACTGGGACACACACACACAAACACAACATAAACTGTAATGCTACAGAACCTTAAACAGACAATACACACTAGCTGAATATTTGACCAAAATAAAAAATAACAAACAGAAACAGACCCTGACGAAGTACAGGCTCAGTGACCACAACCTGGCCATAGAAACTGGGCGACACAGGCAGACCTGGCTGCCCAGAGAGGACAGGCTGTGCTCCCACTGCCAGCGGGGAGAAATAGAGACAGAGGTGCACTTCCTACTGCACTGTGACAGATACTCTGGGATTAGAGAAACATTCTTCCCGAAATTCAGAAATCTAATCCCAGAGTTCCCACACCTGCCGAAACCACAACAGGTCCCAATCCTACTGGGAGAGGGAGGAGGGAACTCAGTTGATCTGGCAGCCCAGTATGTGATCTCCTGTCACAGCCTGAGGAACAGTGAGTCCGTCTCCCAATAATGCTCCAGCCGCCTACAGTATATGTCGATATTATATAATATGTCTTTGTTGTAAATGTCTGTAACATGTCTGTAGATTTTATTTTACTTCTATTTTTTGTTTTGTTCTATGTTAATTTTATTATTTTTATTTGCTTTGGCAACACTGATTGTACCTATCGGTCATGCTAATAAAGCACCTTGAATTGAATTGAATTGAATTGAGAGAGAGAGAGAGAGAGAGAGAGAGAGAGAGAGAGAGAGAGAGAGAGACCTGTGGTCTTTAGATGACGCAGGGGTTATTATAGGACTCCGGTGCTGTTCCATCAGCAGCCAGCCCGCAGTCCCAGTCTCTATAATGGTTATAGCACTGAGAAGATTAAAGGTGCTCTATTGAGAGTGTGCTCACATGTGGCATTGCAGTGTGGTTTGGCAGCAGCTCGTTGTCTGACTGGAAGGCGTTACAGGGGGTGGTCGGGTCAGCCCAGTCCATCACTGGAGTACAGCTTCCCTCTGTTTCAGGAATTTTTACAACTCGCTGCCTCAGGAAGGCTGGAAGTATCGTTAAAGACACCAGTCATCCTGGCTCCTCACTTTTCTCCCTCCTTCCCTCTGCTCAGCACTATAGGAGCACAAAGGTACAAACATCCAGACTCAGAGACAGCTTCTTCCCTCAAGATGTCAGATTACTGAGCTCTACCCCTACCACTGGCTCACACTGATGTGTTTTTTTTCTCTCAAAGATGTGTGTTATTTAACTTGTTGTTGCTGCCACTGTCCTGGGCTTTTGGTGTTTCCTTGATGTCTTGGTATAGGAGCACACATGCAAAAAAGCATTTCATTGCACTTGTGCAGGTGACGATCAACTCGACTTTTGACTTGAAAGAAGTTTTCTTTTTTTGTGGGGTTAGTTTTATTAGTGAGAGAAGTATGACTGATTTGCTAGCAGTAGGTTCCTCCACCTGGAAGCTCCTGGGTCTCTGCGAGCAAGTGGATTGTGTGGCTCTGTTGGACGCTGGGCGCAAGAAGGCTGAGGCAGGGAATGTGCAGCAGAGGGTCTCGGAGGAGACCAGGAACAGGAAGGGACGCCTGACTCACAAGGGCACAGTTCCAGCACAGGATACTGAATCATTTGCTCGCGTGATGGAGAGTTCCTTTTGGAGCCTTAAAGGGCAATCCCTCCTGTGATATTCCTAAATACTGGGGCAGGAGGAGAGGAAGAGGCACCGGAGTGACTGTGCGCTGGGATACTCTGAGGAACTGTGCAGGATTCTGTGCCAGGGGGCATCTCTACATCACGGGAGCTCAGAGGGGACTGAAAGTCAACAACAGCGACACACTGCCGAAATGCACGCTCATGGGCTGCTGATCTGCTGCCTAGGAGTTTCCTGGTGTGGCCAGGGGGGGTCAGGCTCGAGTTGTGGCCTGGTATTCAGCGCACTATTCACTATTCACCACACTCACCAACTCACGAGGTGTCAGGGGCTCCAGAAAGCGATCTCTGCAGCCCCTCTGCAGCCCCTTTCTTGAGAGCAGGGGATTCGTGGGCCAGTTCCAGGGCAATATTCCAGGACACTCAACTCTCAACACTTTCAGCACAGTCTCTCCTCATCTTGTCAGTTAAGAATTTAGCTCCCTTATTTCTGACTAAACAGCTCTAAGTAGGTGATCAATTGACAATGAACAGAAACAGGTGGGTTTGACACTGATGTCAGTGTTTCTTCTTCTGCTTAAGGGTAGTTGGTTGTATTTCAGTAGGTACACCCGAACGAGAGTCCTGAAACCCACTAACTAGCAGGGATTAATTCATACCAATTATAAACTGGATCCAGGACCTCACCGTCTCCTCCTACCAGCAACAAGGCTGCGAATCGCTACAGCCAGGGCTGCAGTAATGACAATCCTCCACTAGGGGGATCAAAACACCACTTATCGAGCTTAACTCGGATTTACCGAGCAGTTTTCGCCAATTTGAACACAGAATATTCCATTAAACAGAACTAGTACATTTTCAACTGCGAAATAAATTGGCTGTGTATGTTCTAAAAATAAAATGTTGAATAATAAGGAACACAATATTTAGTTGTCTGCTTGTTGACGAAAACTCTATAAATCTGTCTAATAGTTTTTGTTGCAGGCAAACTCCAGTGCACAAAACAAAAACAATCTTCTGCGTTGTGCATCAAGGTTTTTAAATCGTTTCTAACTTTTGGATAAAAGTTCTATTACATCTTATCGAACACTCTTATGATGATGTCATGATGTCACGAAGTTGTCATGATGTGATGTCAGAAAGGAGACCAGATCTTTAAAACCAGCGTGTGGTTTAGAGCTTCTGTGCATCTGTTGGTAATCATGAAAAACGTCCTTTTGATGTATTCGCTGCATGTAATGTAAATTCACAGTCTCCGATTAAAGCTTTCACAGGCGGCATTGAAACAATTGCTCACAACTGTGTTACCCGTCAAATAGTGCACAATACAGAAATGAGCAATTATTACAAGTATATAGAAGCAAGTTTTTTTTTCCAATAATTGAAAATGAAAGCTGGAATAAAAAAAAAATCGGAATCTTCGGTGGGAAAAAAAAGCTATTCTCCGGTCGCAACTGTGGCAGAGTTACTCCAGACAGCGGGGGGGATTTGAAGTTGCTTCACCATGATGACACCGGCAACGAGGCACCAGTTACAGGCTGAATTAACCGCTTTCACAGACAACTGCAGCACCCACACGGTCGCGGGGAGACCATGCAAACTCCACAGAGACAAACACCCCAGCCTGCAGTCAAACCCAGGACACCACTGAAGCAAGAAATACAGCAGCTCAAACGATGTCATCGTGCTGCGCTGCCTTGTAAAGGTGTTAAGCTCCTTTGTCCGGGGGATACTGAGGAGTTCTATCAATTGTTTTAAGTAACACTACCGGTACCCCCAGGTAAAATGGCTCTCCAGGTACGTACCGCCACAGACGTTCCACATAGACTTAGCTAGTATTGTAAGTATCTATTCCGCGGAGTGGTCGGTGTTAGACTTTTTGACCCTGCTCGCTCGCCGTAGACAGCGTGCTGTTCTTCAATGACACTCCGTTCGTCCTGACATGCGGGTTATCAAACGTGGAGCCGGTCATGTCTGTGTGTTCTGTGCTGAAAGCGGTCAGATCGGATCTGAGAAAGGTAAATTGTTTGCGTGAGAAATGGAAACCGAGCCACGCACTTACGCAGCATTACGGTTCTGTGTGAATTCTGGTAACAGCTCGTGAATGTTGTACAGTATGTGTCTGCAGAAGCAACAGTGTTCTGCTGGGAGTTCGTGAGATATTAAGCGTGTCTGAAAATGCTGATAAAGTATACTACCAGTCCGTGTGGATAGCTCGGACTTTTAAAAGGATTACTATCGGTTATAGCTTGGCAAAGGTAGTTACGATTACTGCATTCCTGGATCACAGAGCAGGCTGATTCTCAAAGCTAGTAGTGATAGTGAATGAACGAATGTATTGGTATACTTAGGGAAGCAATTATTCTAAGGCAGCTTACAGTGAAACAAGTTTATCTTATCAAATACGTTCAAAAGAATACGATTTAAAATAGTCCGTGAGTAAAAGTCTTCAGTATTAGTTATCTAGAGCAGATGCTGCCACTGCAGTGTCTTGACAGTGATTCCGTAGTCTAGGTTATACAAAATTAGTTCCGTGGTCTAGTTTTGTATAAAAAAAACACCGTGTCTGCTTGTTTTCAGCTGACTCACTGGCGAACTGATGTAAGTTTTCTGTTTGAGAAAATATTTGTAAATGTACCGTCAGCTGTTAAAGGGTCTGACGCTGTTTGTAGCCGATATGAACACTGCCAGTTTCCGCGTTTCAGGACCGCCCTCGTTCGGGCGTGCTGCTTGTAGTGTACCAGTTGGACCCGCAGAGGGAAAGCCCTCTTCTCCCACCTGCGTCTGTTCATCATCAATTAATCAGCTAGCCAGCGCTGAGTAACATCTGTGTGCTGAAGCTGTGGAAGCTGTACTCTTTAAGAGGTGTGTGGTTCACACTCAGGACGGACCAAAGAAACAAGTTAATTGGTCTGCTAATTGATGCACTTGTATTTATGAAATTGATTAGCACTGACGCTCAGCAGGTGTGAGCCTGGTCAGTACCTGGATAGGAGACCTCTGGGAGAAACTAAGGTTGCTGCTGGAATAGGTGTTAGTGGGGCCAGCAGGGGGCGCTCACCCTGCGATCTCTGCACTGTAAAAAGGCGCTGTCCTTTGTCCTTCCAGGTTGTCTCCTGAAAAAAGTAGGGGTGTAACCCCAGAATCCTGGGCTAATTTCCCTTTACCAATCATGGCCTCCTAATAATCCCCATCTCTGAACTGGCTTCATCACTCTGTTCTCCCCCCCCCCCCCACTGAGAGCTGGTGTGTGGTGAGCGTACTGGCGCACTATGGCTGCTGTCGCATCATCCAGCACACTGGTGGTGGTGGAGGGGATCCCTGTTACCTGTACAGCGCTTTGAGTGGAGTGTCCAGAAAAGCGCTATATAAGTGTAAGCAATTATTATAATTTGCAGGATTAATATAGCAATTAATGAGCTGGTATTATCAGCACTGCAGTAGGGTAGATTGGAAGGGATACAGGTTGAATGGTCTTGGTTGAGTGGGTTTGGAATCCTCACAATTAAAGGGCACCTGTTCTCCAGGTCTGTTTGGCTCAGCCGGTCCAGTCTGTCCACTCGGGCTGTCCCTTGCTGGCCACGGAAAAGGCTCTGCTGGTCAAACTGCGCAAGGTGACCGGATACTCCTTCGTCAACTGCAAGAAGGCTCTGGAAAAGTTCGATGGCGACTTTGCGCAGGTAACTGTGGAGGCTGGTCTCTCTCCCGCGGCAAAACACTCAGCCCACCTGTCCAGGGGAAACCACTGACTGGCACCAGATCACAGCAGGTCTCGCTGTTGAACTGAGCCTGACGTGGACCGTAACTCAGGCAGTCCCCCTCACAGATAAGCACTCCTGATGTTCTTGTTTGAATAAATTGCAGACAGAATAAAGACAGACCATTCACCATTTCTGCTTCACATGTATTTCTAAAGGAACAATAGGTTTATTCCATGCTGAAAAGAGAAGGAAGAAAACACAACTTTTTCTTTCTTCTCTTTTTAGCATGGAATAAACCTATTATTTGTTGCTTTGCAGCCATGCATGCTGATGCAGCTACGCACCTGAACTGTTTCTAAAGTAGTCACCTCTGGTCCTGAAAATGAGGTTTGTTCTTAGTCTAGGTTTCCAGCTCTGTGGGTGCTGTGTGCTCAGCCACCCCCAAATCTCTGATCATATTTTTGTTCAAGCAGAGGCGGAACCTACGCTTATCAAGAATGGATTTGAAGGATTTCTTCATCAGATAGAAAGATTTCGAAAGCATGGACATTCTGACCGAGTGACTTTTCTAGTAGAACCTGCGCAATGACAAGTTGTGCTTAGCCAAATGCATTGCTGCCTGTGAGTGTGAACCTCCCTCACCCGCCCCTGTGTGTGCAGGCAGAGAGCTGGCTCCATGAACAGGCACAGAAGGAGGGCTGGAGCAAGGCCAACAAGCTACAGGGTCGCCGCACCTCGCAGGGTCTGATCGGGCAGCTGCTGGGCGACCGCACCGCCGTCATGGTGGAGGTAGGACAAGGGGCAGGGTCCCCCCTGCAGGAGAGCCGGCGGTAGTCGCCCCCCGGTGGAGGTGGGACAAGGAGCAGGGTCACCCCTGCAGGACAGTAGTCGCCCCCTAGTGGAGGTAGGACAAAGGGGCAGGGTCACCCCTGCAGGACAGTAGTCGCCCCCTAGTGGAGGTAGGACAAGGGGCAGGGTCACCCCTGCAGGAGAGCTGGCGGTAGTGTATTCACCACTAGAGGGCGAGCAGTAATTATTCTCAGGTAACACTGATAAGAGGACTGGCCCAAATTATCAGCTGATCTCTGTTTTAAGACGTTCTTGCACGTCAGGAGAGACAGTGTGGTGTTCATATGTATGTGATCCGGTACCAAGATGTTTAGTGGAAATGTTTTATTAAAAAACAACAAAATTGGTATGAGCTTACTGAAAAACCACCCAGACACGTCTTTACGCGGCGGGTTTTTGGAAGAAGCTGCATTGTCTTATTGTTGAATTAGATTTCCATAGATCTTTCCAAACAACTGGATCAGAAACTTGGATCGAGCACATTTGAAGGAGCTGACTGGCTGCCTCCTGATAATGGCCTGCCGCCTCTCCTCGGTGACCTGCTGCCTCTCGTTCTCATCTCAGGTGAACTGCGAGACGGACTTCGTCGCCCGAAACGAGACATTCCAGCAGCTGGTGCACAGAGTGGCTCTGGCCACCATGGGGCGTCACCAGAGCACAGCGGGGAGCGGATCTGGCTACACCAAGGTGTGCACCTCCTCGGGGGGAGGGAAGGTGGTGAAGGGGATTTCACTGAGAAACACAAATCCCACTGGGGGAGAAAAGCCACTGTGGGAAATCATGGCCACTGCAGCTGTGGCTGGTGCGCGCCAGGCGGGCAGTTCAGCTGGCTCCCAGGAGAAATTCCGGTGGATTTCTGTATCGCCCGTCGTGCGGCCCGGTGTTTGAGATACGAGTGGATTGCGTGTGGCTCGTTCTCTCTGTGTGCAGCTGTGTGGGGGCTCCTGGTGCTTGAAATCTCTCATTCTGAGCGCACAGGGCTGTGTTCTCTGCCGGGGGGGATATGGGAATTCTGGGATTCGATCACAGTTGGTCACAGACTCGAAGCCACAGGGCGCCGCTCACTGGACACTGGCGAGCTGGGCAGTACCAATGACCGGGCTCTGTGCCGCGAGAGAATTCTGCACGGTGTCGGATTCAAGGAGGGTGACGTCTCTTCTGCAGCTTGCACGGTGCACTGACGCTGTCCCATCAGGCCTGCCCAGGGCTTGTGTGGTTCGCTGGTGTCTTACCGCTAACTGTGTCCCGCTGTCCACCTCTCTTAGAGCCTCCTGGGAGCCGAGGAGCTGTCCCTGCTGAAAGCGGGGTCCGGCGGTGCCCCCCTCTCCGACGAGTTGGCTCTGGCTGTAGGTAAGAGTCGGGCGTGCGCTCGGACGGGCCTCTCCCCTGCGGTCCGGCTCGCCCTGGTGACCGGGCCGCGCCCTCTGTGTGGTTTCCCCCCAGGCAGGCTGGGCGAGAACATCGCGCTGCAGCGGGCGGTGATCATGGCGGTGCCCTCCGACTGCCACATCGGCACGTACGTCCACGGCTCGCCGCCCGGGCCCGCGGCGGAAGGGGGTGCCCGGGTGGGCCGGTACGGGGCGCTGGTGGCGTGCCGCGGAGGCGGGGCGGAGCTGGGGCGGCGGCTGGCGCAGCACGTGGTGGGCGAGGCACCGGAGACGCTGGGCACGCCCGAGGACCTGCCCGGCGGTGGGGACACCGAGACGCGGCTGCTGGCGCAGAGCTTGCTGTCCCAGCCGGACCGCACCGTGGGCCAGTACCTGCAGGAGAACGGCGCCCACGTCCTGGACTTCGTCCGCTTCGAGTGCGGGGAGGCTAAGCCCTAGAGCGCCCCCTGCTGGGCGCCCTGAGGGATAAAGACCTCGACTGGTGGGTAAAAGTGACTGCCAGCACCTCCGCTCTGCAGAAGCCAGACCCTTTGTAACTGAATCGCTGAAATAAAGACGACTGTCATTCCTCTGAAGTAACTTCTGAATAAAGAGCAAAGGAAATCCAGCCTTGTGCCTGTTGTCTCTGCGAGGCTCGGGCCTTGCTGACCTCTGGCCTCTCAGAGCAGTGGGGCTCTGGGGTTCCCGTGCCTAACTGAGGCCCCATCTGCCCATGAAAAGACTAGATTCTGGCATAAAAAGACATCCGTTCAGTGAGCTGTGTTTGTGGGGAACCTCTAAGGAGTTGTGCTGGTGTGTGTGTGACTGAGAGGTGCATGTGGGTTTTCTGGGCGACGTGAGCGCAAATATGGGGGTGGATAGCACAAAATGAAAAAAGGGCCTAAGAGAAACCTCGGTAATCTTTTGGGGGAAAAAGACGGCGTTAATTCTTAAATATTTAGGGTCTCCTTAACCTGCACCACATCCCTGTGCTGCTCTCTGAGAAAGGGTTTCCCTGTTTCCTGCAGAATTTGCTCTGCAGTTTAAACCCAGACCCGGTGCAACTCAGAGATGTTGGACCACAGCAGCACCAGGAGGTTAAGTGATTATTTTACTACACTGTCTGTACTGAGGTACATTGGCAGGTGTGCTTAGCACTGTTGCCTCGCAGCCCTGGGGGGCTTGGGTTCGATTGCAGATTGAGGAGCCTGTCTGTGTGGAGTTTGCATGTTCTCCCTGTGTCCACATGGGTCTTCTCCCACCTCCCTATGACAAGCACTTTGATTGGCTACTCTGAACTGTCTACCATCAATAAAGAAGGCATGTGGGCTTGCCACCTTTTACTATTACCTGACTGCAAGTGGACAGAGCCTTGCTGCCCGGCTCTTCCCGGCTCTGGGTCAGTACAGACAGAGGGACAGACAGCAGGTCTGAAAAACAAAACATTTTATTGAACCATCTAGATCCCATTCTGAGCTGCCACTGGTTAAAGACATCGGTCTGCATTGTGAAAGACAAGCATTTGTCTGCCTGCTTTTACTATGCAAAACAAGGACAGTGTACTGAAGGTGAACCATCAGATTCCTACAGTAATAAGACTGTAATAGGCGATGCCTTTATGTGATACGGTTCTGCCTGCCTTTCATTTTCACACACGAAGGTGACTTTGCACACTGTACAGTGGAGGGGCTGGGTGCACACTGGCCTCAGAACAGAAAGATGCTATTGTGAGGCGCGTTATCACTGCTGCCACACCTGCCCCGTGTATCTCCCTGCTCCTGAGCTCTCTGTGTGCCTTCTGGGAAATGCAAACGAGAGAGAGTACAGTCTTCGTCGTCCAGCAGGTCACTGCTGTTAGCGCCCAGCAGAGCTCCTAGTGTTTCAGTTCAATTCCACGCCAATCCATCCATCCGTATGTTTTATAACTGTGCCCTACAGGGTCGCGGGGGAGCCAGAGCCTGTCCCAGCAAGCCACGGGCGCAAGGCAGGATACCCCCTGGACGGGATACCAGTCCATCCCACACAGACGCACACACTCACACCAGGGCCAGTTTTCCCAGAAGCCAAATAATGTACCAGCAGGTCTTTGGACTGTGGGAGGAAACCTATGGGAATGTGGGGAGCCCATACAAACTCCACACAGACAGCACTCCAGAAAGGGCCCCAGGGCTGGGAGGCAGCAAGGGTAACCACATTCCATTGAATTCGGACTTTATTACCCCCTGGGGGTCATTTGTTTTACAGCCCAGTCCAAAGAAACAGACAAATGTCAACACCCAAGAATACAGTACAGCAGTGTTTATGGAGATGAGAGATATTTTGCACTGTTTTCGAGAGTGGTATTGCAAAGGGGATGGAAGATTTCTGGAGTCCTGAGGCGTCTCCCAGATGGCTGTCGTGTGAATTCACAATGGATGGGGGGGGGGGGGGGCGACACACACAGACACCATAATGCTCTTGAACTTCTTTATAGCCCTCCGTTTGTGGAGGATATTTAGGTTGATCTGATTTGCCCCAGTAATCTTGATGCTTATCTAACATTCCCAACTTGTTATGATTAACGCTACTGATGTTGCGCAACCCACATGACAGTGTGCCAAAACACTTTCAATGAACTATTTGTAGAAAAGCATTGCAATAGTCCTGCCTACCTTAAAGAGAGACGCTTGCAGCTTAAACTGTCGGGGGTGTCCCTGCTGGGACAGGCGCTGATGTCTGCAAACAGAGGGGTGGGCTCACCAGATTAAGACGCTCACACTCGGGCTGAGAGAGAGAGGGGGAAGGGTCTGGAGAATTAAAAACCAAGGACATCCATTATTTCAAAACCTGAAATAGAATCACCTACATATAGGCTCCCTAGCCAGCTCTCTCTCTCACACACACACACAGTCAGGATTGAATCCACAGGACTGGAGCGTCACTGCAGCTCGGCAGTGATGAACAGACACATGCCGACTGATGCCTGTTGATCGACACACCCACACTCCGGTGGTCTCGCTCGCCCCCCTCTCTTCCTCCCCTGACTCCGCTCAGCGCTGACACACTTTCCCCGAGCTGGGCTCAGTTCAGAACGGGCTTTCCTGCAACAGCAGCACCAGCTCCAGCCAGAGGGGCTCGGGAAGGAAACCAGCTCCTGAACCCAACGCGCCGCCATGGCACCCAAGAGAGAGTCTTCCGTGAAGAAGCCTGCGTCCGGCACGCCCCCCCCCGCCCCGGCCAGGCTGGGGCCCCCCTTCCCGCGCCCCGGCCCGGCGCTCCCCCGGCCCGTCCCGCAGCAACGACCCCGGCTCCTGAAGCCCTCGGACGGCCCCTTCGACCCGGCTGCAGTGGTGGTGAGTAGAGAGCTCTGGGGCTACAGCTCCACAGCTGTGTGGGGTGCTGCTGCGGGGGGGGCGTGTCGGGGGGAGGGGCGTCCCACATGGAAAATCAAAATCAGAGATGAGTTTTCCTCTGGCACATTGCTAGAGCGCTGCTCCTCAGAATCAGTTTTACGCTGGCTGCCAAGCTTTGGCGCTGTCTGCCTCCAACAGAAAGTTTTAGAGGAGATCTCAGCACACAAAAGTGAAACGCTGAAACAGAGAAGGAAGTTCTAAAAGATGCAAAAAAGCATTAATTTCAGACAAAAGTCCTCCTGTAGACGCTGTAGATCTGCCGCTCAGACGTGAGTGCGTGATGTGATGATGTCATGATCCCGTGATGATGTCAGCGCATTTTGTCACTGAATAGGTACCGGTGTGAAAACCAGCTCTAGATCATTTAGTCTGTTGTGCTAGACTGACCTGTTCTGCAGGTGATCATGTCTACAGCAGTATGATGTGCTCCAGGCTCCAGGCTGAAGGCTGGACAATCGGAAACATGCTATCAACTCAGATGGCTCCTGTATTCTGTGCAGAGGAGTCAGCTAACAAGTCGTTCACTTCCTCCAGTGTACAGTCAGTCAGTGAGCTGTCTCTCGGGCTGCAGCTGGAGCTGGTGGGTGAAGAGGGAGGATTTAGGCTCTCTGATCTCAGTAAGGATTGAAACATGCTGAATGGAGGTGGTATGGCTTAGCCTATGGCAGGGGTTTCCAGTCCTGATACTGGTGGCCCACACCCCTGCTGGTTTTTCTGACTGCCGAGCCCTCAGTTACACAATCAAGCCCTTCACTGACTTGATAATGATGACAGGAGTCACGGGAGCTGTTTGTTCTCGGCTCTTAAACATGTTTCAGCTCGAACCCTTTGTATTTTGTAAGTGAAATAAGATCCCAAGCTTGTGAGTCGAAACAAAAGGCAAATGTTCCAGCGAAGCAGCTCCTCAGATGAAGCGAGGCTCAGTGATCTCCTGAGAGCCAGCAGGTGTGTGGGGCGCCAGGACCAGGGCTGGGCACCGCTAGTCTAGGGCACGGGGTATTCTGACAGCTTCTTCATCCATCCATCCATATTCTACCTGCTTCTTCCAGTTCAGGGTCTGAGGAGGGGAGCTGGAGCCTATCCCAGCGAGCGACAGGCACGAGGCAGGATACACACATACGCTCCACATGAACATCCGAATCCGAGCCACCTTTATTCACCCAGCACAATTCATGTACAAGGAATTTACTCCGGTGCTGCAAAGACATTCTACATAAGCCATACACAAAGAAGACAATAGACAGCGTTAGGACACTGCACATAGAACTAGGGTTCTGAATAAGCATAAAGACAGCCCTTGGAAAGATGCTGTTTGGTTCTGGTTTCAGTAGATGTAACGTCTTCCTGAGGGACATTTATGAAACAGTAACCTGGGTGGGAGGGGTCATCAGCAGACTTTCCTATTTTCTTTGCTCTGCAATTTACACAGGGAGAACATGCAAACTCCACATAGATAGCACCCCAGCTGCATGGGGTAAAGGGTGAATGGGCCTAGTTGCAGAATTGTGCCTCTTGTATGATTTTCTGTACTTTCCTTCTGGTGAAATGGTAACTGTGGATGAGCCTTTCTATTCTGACTACATCATGACATCATCACAACATCACGACATCAGGTCTGAACCAGCAGGTCTGCTGCACTGTGGCTACATTTCTCCTGGTCCCGAAACAAATGCTGTTTTGTACACTTACTCAAAAACTTACATTCCTTTTCTTATGAACAGACTGGCTACACTGCACTGTCAGTCTGTACTGTGCATTGTGCGCTGCTCTGTCTGCACGGAACCGTCCAGCCAGTACTGCGCTCAGCTCCCTGATCACAGAATGATGTCATCATACAAAGACCCTTAGACTAGAGGGTAGACTATGACATCACCAGGCGACTGCTGGCTCCCTGGGCTGGACGTCCGCCATTTCAGCTCGCACGAGGGCCTTTGGCAACCTGGCCGAGGAGAGAGCAGGTGAGCCATGCGGGAGCTCCCTGCCAGTCCGAACCACCACCCAGCGCTGCCCGGGGACCCGGGTGATGAGTGAGGTGACCGAGGCTAGCGTGTCCAATCGGACGGGGGCTGTGGTTCCGGGTAGGGTCTCTCAATGGTTCTGTCGTGGGGCACGCCCCTCTGCCCCGTCCCGCTCCCCTCACCGAGCAGTAGCCCTGGCACTGGGGCACCGGGGCACTGGGGCTCAGGGCTGCATCCCTGCCAGCCTGGGCCCCCCCCCCAAGCCCCACACCACCCCCAGTACCATTGCCACCGTCACGCCATTGTCGCGGCTGCGGCCATCTCTCGCTGGGGGTATGGCTTCACATCGCCTTCACACGGCTGCTGGGAGGACAACCAGCCGCGGGCAGGCAGGCGCTGACGCTTGGCCCGCGGGGCTCTCTGTGCCTGTGTGCGTGACTCCTGCGTGTCCGTCCTGCAGTGCGTCTGCCGCATCTCTGTCTGCGTGCGTCGGGCTGTCTCCGTTTCCCTGCCAGTCCTCCCCAGCTCCAGGCCCGGAGGGTGGCTGGCAGGTCCTGCGCGTTCTGATTCGGCACGGGGCATCAGGGACGGTCTGATCGCAGTGGCATTCAATTAATTCTCAGAAAAGAAAGTTGATTGCTTTTGAATTAATATTCAGCGCTAATTAAAAACGTTTGAGATCCTTTTTTCCCAACGGATACAGATGGATGAAACTTGTACCTATATTTAGATAAGATAAGATCACTTTATTGGCCCTATACAATTTCTTGCTTTAGGAATTTGTCTTTTCACACACCCCAGCTTGCTCTCCATGAGACACACAGACAGGGAGAGAAGCTGGGGGTCAGTCATTTATACAGCACCCCTGGAGCAGCTGGGGTTAAGGGCCTTGCTCTGGAGCCCAACAGAGTAGGATTCCTCTGCCAGCCGCAGGATTTGAACCATAGGTGCAGATCCTTAGCTACAGTGCCACCACTCCGCCCTCCAGCCCTTTCAATGAAACACTGAAACTATGGCTCTTCCAATCCCATTTATTGTAGTTTCTGCAATACTTGGTGCTAACCAGGCTATTGTTAAAAAGAGAATGATTTAAAATATATGTAAAAATAGTTAAAATAGTACTTAAAAACAAAGCGAAACCAACCAGTGCAGCTCTGCAGGTCTGAGTCAGGTCAGTACCTGAATGAGAGACCTCCTGGGAAAAACTAAGGTTGCTGCTGGAAGAGGTGTTAGTGGGGCCAGCAGGGGGCGCTCACCCTGGGGTCCATGTGGGTCCTAATGCCCCAGTATAGTGATGGGGGACACTATACTGTAAAAAGGCACCGTCCTTCAAAAGAGATGTAAAACCGAGGTCCTGACTCTCTGTGGTCATTAAAAATCCCAGGGCGTTTCTAGAACGTAGTAGGGGGTGTTATCCCCCGTCCTGGGCAAATTTCCCATTGGCCCTTACCAATCATGACCTCTTAATAATCCCCATCTGTGAACTGGCTTCATCACTCTGCTCTCTTCCCCACTGATAGCTGGTATGTGGCGAGCAGACTGGTGCATCCTCCAGGGGGTGCTGCACGTGAATAATTTCTAAGTAATAATTGCTTACACTTATATAGCACTTTTCTGGACACTCCACTCAAAGCACTGTAATAATAATAATAATAATTGCTTACACTTATATAGCGCTTTTCTGGACACTCCACTCCACTCCGCTTTACAGGTAATGGGGACTCCCCTCCACCACCACCAGTGTGCAGCACCCACCTGGATGATGCGACGGCAGCCATAGTGCGCCAGAACGCTCACCACACATCAGCTATTAGTGGGGAGGAGAGCAGAGAGTAATGAAGCCAATTCATAGATGGGGATTATTAGGAGGCCATGATTGGTTAAGGCCAATGGGAAATTTGGCCAGGATGCCGGGGTTACACCCCTACTCTTTTCGAGAAACACCCTGGGATTTTTAATGACCACAGAGAGTCAGGACCTCGGTTTTACGTCTCATCCGAAGGACGGCACCTGTTTACAGTATAGTGTCCCCGTCACTATACTGGGGCATTAGGACCCACGTGGACCACAGGGTGAGCGCCCCCTGCTGGCCCCACTAACACCTCTTCCAGCAGCAACCTTAGTTTTTCCCAGGAGGTCTCCCATCCAGGTACTGACCAGGCTCACACCCGTTGAGCTTCAGTGGGCTGCCAGTTGTGAGTTGCAGGGTGATATGGCTGCTGGCTATATCACCAGCAGCCATATAAATTGGTGGTGGTGGAGGGGATCCCCATTACCTGTACAGTGCTTTGAGTGGAGTGTCCAGAAAATACGTGTAATATATATGGGAAAAAGTCATAGGTTTATTCCATGATGAAAAGAGAAGAAAGAAAACACAACATTTCGGCTGTGGAGCCTTCTTCAGGTTGTGTTTTCTTTATTCTCTTTTCAGCGTGGAATAAACCTATTACTTGTTCATTTGCAGCCTACGCATGCTGACGCAGCTACCCACCTGATCTACTTCAATATATATATAAGGAATTCTTCTTTTTAAAAATTCTTCCTTTATTGTCGTGTAGTTGCAGCTTGTATACACTAGGGGACCCCTTCGGTTCAGTCAGCAGAGGTCATTCATCAGCCTCCGACCTCTCTCCGTACCGTAAATATGAATCCATGGGTGCAACGAAATTCTAAACTGATTTTGAGAAATGATCATTGAGGATAATAAAGGCC
This sequence comes from Lepisosteus oculatus, assembly GCF_040954835.1. Classification (NCBI taxonomy): domain Eukaryota; kingdom Metazoa; phylum Chordata; class Actinopteri; order Semionotiformes; family Lepisosteidae; genus Lepisosteus; species Lepisosteus oculatus. The sequence goes on from NC_090696.1 coordinate 19,651,235, forward strand.
GATATTCATATATGGTTATATGCATTTTAATTTTAGATACGTTGTACGACCGCTTTGTAAGCCGCAGAAATATTTTGACAGCGGCTGCTGAAGTTTACAAACTACAGCGTCTCCTCGTGAATCTTCGTCCCCTCCCCGTTATAATTATGTGTGCGCCTCACTATGGGGTACTACGGTAAACCCAATGAAGCCAACGCCCGCTGAGCCGGGCTGCGATTGGTTGGCGGCGCTGGGCTTCAGTAAACAGTGACGCAAGGAGTAGGTATTACAGGCCCGCCGCCCTGGACCGGCCCACATTCCTGCCGTCGACCGACAGACTCTGAACTCCAGCAGCCCGGGCAGCGAAAATGGTGGGTGTTTTCTTATTGTGTCTTACACAGGCGGATCAGGATATAACAGGGGTATATCGGGATGCAGGGATGCAGGGTTAAGCAGAAGCATAGGCTCTTCTAGTTTTGCGTTGAAGGGTGCTGAAGTGACAGTGTAGCCCAAGCTGGCTGTGGGAGGGCCTTTTTTCAAGAATGCTCGCTGTTGGCTACCCTTGTCTGGGGCACGATTAATGAAATACCGCTCGTCTCGCCGAGCCTGGGGATTGAATATGATTTGAAGCGGGATGAGGCGGACCTGTCCCGGATACATCTCGTAAGTTCGTCCGGTTGCGTTTGAGGTAGATAGGTGAGGTATCCGGGGGTGTGAAGTTGTTTTATACAGCTTAATAACACCCCCAACCCCACACCCTCCCTCTGTTATCAGTGACCAGGAGTCCTATATCCGCAATTAGCCTGAAATTAGCCTTGTATCCGCAATGGAGGTGTTGCGAATGCTTCTATCATTTGGTATTAGTGTTTGATTTGTGTCCCTGTTTTCTCTCCGTTTTTGTTTTAATAAAACAGTCTGACTTCTCAGAAGACCAGATTCTTGGTAAGTCTTTTACCTTTTACATGTTTCTTGTCGAAAGAGCTTCGGGGTTTTGTGGATCTGAAAGTTATTTTTTTTCCGTCAGGAGAGACGGTTCTCTTGTCTCATCTTCAGCTTCTGGACACCGGCTTACTGCTTCATCTGTCTGTTGAGTCCTATCACATCTTCCTCTTTTCACCTTTCCTTCTCTCTCTCTCTTCTTTTTTAAAAAAAAAAAAACAACTTGCAGATTGAGTTTAAACCAGCACAGATCTACGGTAAGTTGTCAATGCATTGCCGTGCGTTGTGATCAGACTGAGGTTAGAGATAAGTACAGGCCGGCGAATGTGTTCATGCCTGACACGGGAACGTCGCCTTTAATCATGCAGGAGTGCTCTCACTGCACAGGAAGCGCAGAAGTCGGGTCTGGTGTGTGTGGCTTTGCTGAATTAAACCCTGGCGTGACGTTTGATGGGGTTGAAGTGTTAACTAACAATAGGGCGACTGTGAAATTCTTTTTCCTGGGTTTTGCATGCGCGAAACGATTAACGTGTTGTGACTCCTGCTACTATTCCGCACTGGCGACTACCAGGCTTGGGTGTGAGTGTGCGCAATGTCCCACCTTTCAATGGAAAGGCACGGTGTCAGACTGAGGCCAGGAGGCTGTGAATGTCAGATGTGTAAATACTGACTTGAGATGTCCTTATAGAGGTGAACTGCTAGCCCGCATGTGTAATGATCGACTCTGCAGCAGTGTGAGGAAATGGCCGTCTATCAATCCCTCCCTTCGGTGGATTACTCTTGGGGAGGAAATGCGCCGGATATGGACTAATCTGTTACTATCCCGAGCAGGGCGTTGAAATATACAGATGGCGCTCGTTTCTGAAATAAGCTTGTCAGTTTTGTCGGTCTGTAATTCCCCCCCAGCATCTTGTCAGAAAAATCGGGAGAGAGACCCGAAGAGTTAAACCGGAAGTACTTGGCAACGGTAAAGTTGTTGTAGTACAGAGCTGTAAAATGCTGTGTGAAAAGCGTGTCATGGGACTTGTATTGCACTTGAAACTCGGGTTAAAGCTCCGAAAACGATTGTTTGAGCGCTTTTATGCCCCTTTGTCGTTCTCTTTTCTTCCGAAGTCCCGTTAGCGTGTTTCGCCGTCGACAAGAAAGACAGAACAGGAAATGGTTAAGAAAGTGTTTCGAGTATCCGGTGAAATGTGAATTTCTTACTCGGGTCGGAGATTAAAGTTGATGGGGAGTCCTTCTGCCTGAAAGCTGCTTTTTTTCTAGGCTAGTATCTGGTTTTTGGTGTGTGTGTGTTGAGGGGTGGTGGTCTAAACGGCCATCTCCTTTTTTGGTTTCCTGGACGGCTTTCGGCCGGTTTCCTCTCTGGTGTGCTGAAGCCGCGATGGTGACTGATAACACCCTTGCCTGCCTCCCTCCGTCTCTCCGCGCCTTATATGGTGAAGAGAGTCCTGGCTGCTCCCGGGAAGAGCCCGCATTCCTGCCGGCAGGAAAAACGAACACCATTACGCGGCAACGTCAGGAAATTCCGCAGCGTCTTTCCAGACTCTCTCCCTCCCAAATCCCAAACAGTCCCTTGCGCGTTCCCCGGGATATTCCTTAATTGGCGTTTTAGCATTTCCCGACCCTCTCCCTTGCGGAGACGGTCCTCGCCTGATGATCCCGTTTTTGTATTTCAGCGTTTGTTTGGGTTTTTTTAACCCCTCCCTCCCTCCTTCATCTCTTTATCATAAATTCCCAGTCGACGGGAGCTTTTGCACAAGATTTAAAACGAAAACTCGAGAGGCTTCTTCTTCTCCACCAGCCTTGTGCCCTTTCTGGTGTAATGGAGTGGAGTACAAACCGGGAAGGCCTGTGACCCAGTATGTCCTCTAGTTCTGTCTTTCGCTCTTTTTGAGATGTTGGAGCGGAGGTCAGGGGCTCTGAACGCCCAAGTGGAAGGCTGTAGGTTCATATCCTGGGTTTGGCCCATCTCTTGGATTGCTGCCTTATAGTATACAGATGTAGTCTCAATTTGTATGCCATTGACTGTAAGAATTACAATACCAGGCGGCTTAAAGTCGAGTTCCCTGCCTTGGTCCTTTGAACCCTCGTGTCTAATTTCCATCTTGCCATCTGATCCATTATACAGTTGAACCAGAGACTGACCTCCTATCTGCATTCACTTTAGCCCCTTTAATTGGTTTCAGTCCCTGAACATGTCAGAGGTCCCCTTTTAATTAGTGTGTTTTTAACTGTTCTCAAAGGCTGAAGCTTTTAGCTTTTAGCTTTTGAGTTGGGAACTCCAGAAATAAAGGATTAAAAGTACAGTAGATGTCACCTTTCATTGTCCTTAGAGGTTTGTTTTTTTGCTGCAATAGGTATTCAGTCTGTAATGCTAATGCGAATGGAACAACAGATCAAAAAGATTCAAGGCTGGTATTTCCAGATGCTTTTTGCAGGAGCAGTGTTGCAGTGTCGAAGTGGCATCCAGGGATTGTGACAATAGCGTGCGTGACGGCACTGTTCTGTGGGCACGCCTCGCTGCGCCCTAACAGCACTGTGCGCCCTGGGGCGTCTGCCAAGCGCCGCTGAAATATTAAAGTAGGAATAATACCGGGAGGGGTGGGGTGGGGTGAGGGGAGCCCGGGGCGAGCGTGAGGGAGTCGGGAGTGGGAGTGTGACCCCTCGTGCGCCGTGTTTCCCACACCCGACCTCCAGCCTGCAGCCGTGCGTGTGTTGTGGTCCGGTGTCTCTGGGCGCCCGTCTTGCCCGCTGGGCTGGTCCGGTTAAGCCTTTTTCCGCTCGGGGAAACCAGAACAGAATGCAGTTCCCAAGTACGGCTCCGGTTTCCTCCCGCCGTCTGAAGAGATGCTGGTGGGTTAGTTGGATTCTGGGAGAACTGGCCCTGGAGTGCGCGTGTGTCTGTGTGTAACTGCCCTGTGATGGACTGACATTCCATCCAGGGGGTATCCTGCCTTGTGGCTGTTGCTTGCCAGGATTGGCTCTGGGCCACTCTGTCCCTGAACTGGATGAAGTAAAAAATGTGTGGATGGGTTTGGTAAAAGCAGGGGATGATATTATTATTATTATTATTATTATTATCTTTTATTTTTAGGGGACCTTTCCAAACCCAAGGATGCTTTTCTCTGTAGGGTAGTGACAAAGTAAACAAAAGTACAATAAAAAGAAAAACAAACAAGCGTGCAGGTTTATACAGCTAGAATGTAGGGCAATCAGACAGGCCCTGGTAAAAAAGGTGAGTTCTGAGTTTTGTTTTGAAGAGAGACAAAGAATTTGTCTCTCGTGGTGTCGGAGGAAGGGCGTTCCATAACAAAGTAGCTGAGACGGAAAAGGCACAGTCGCCACAAGTCTGACGCTTAGTCCTGGGTACGGATTTAGTCCTGAAAGGCCGTGACAAGATCTTTTATTGAATATGTGACTTCATAGGCGACTGGTTTAGGTGTAGGAGTGAAATACCACCAGGGTCTGGTATGCGTTAGTCGTCTTCCTGCTGAGTTTTGGACATATTGCAACTTGTTGAGAAGAAGTGTTAGGGAGCCCATAGAGAGATTAAAAAAACATGCCTAAATGTTATAATTGAGTGAATGAGGCATTCAGAATGAGATACTAATGGGAAAATGCCTAATGTGGGCAATATTTCTAAGATGGAAAAAGGTATTAATGAGATGTTTCACATGCGGATGTCCAGGATTGGTCCTGGGTTGCAGTTCCCTGGGTTTTGTTCCAAGTTGAGCTCGGGATGATTGAGTTGGACAAATAGTTTTACTCGATCAGAAGGAGCTTGTTTGTAAGACCTGCAGGACTGGGCCCTTTCCAGGCCAGGGCTGGCCACTTTCTGCTCTTTCTCAAGAAATTTGTGTTGCGCCACAGTCCTCTTAGTGAAAAGTTATGAACTAACCACAGTGCACCCTCTCTCTCTCTGCCCCTCCATTTTGCTTTCTCTCGTCTTTCTCCTCCTGCCCCTGCTGTCCCCCTGGCAGAGTTCAAGGAGGCCTTTATGCTGTTCGACCGGACGGGTGATGGCAAGATCAGCTACAGCCAGTGTGGAGACGTGATGAGGGCGCTGGGGCAGAACCCCGTCAACGCTGAGGTGCTGAAGGTGCTGGGGAACCCCAAAGCCGAGGGTGAGTGTCCTGGGGTTTGCGGGGTACACGCTGCTGTAACGCGAGGGTAAATGTGCAGTGTGTGTACTCTGTATACAGTGCAAGGTGGGTGGCAGTGCCCTGGCTCTGTGTGTAGACATCAGTCCCTGTAGTGTAGTGAGCTGCTTCGTGTTTACTCAAAGGGTGGTGGGTGTTTGGAACAGCCAGCCTGGCAGTGGTGTTGGAAGCCAATTACCTGCGATTCTGCAGTAGAAAAGTGACAGGTGGAAATCCTCTGGAAAACCTGCAGCAATAGGACAGTTGCAAACTGAGGTGTGTGGGCGTGGGGTCCGTGCTGTGGGTCTGTGGGTGCAGAGTGGGGTATGTATGTGGGGTGTGAGCATGGGAGTGGGGTCTGTGGGCGCAGAGGGTGTCCAGCGTGACCCTGATCTTCCTTGCAGAGATGAACCACAAGATGCTGGACTTCGAGCAGTTCCTGCCCATGCTGCAGGCCATCGCCAAGAACAAGGACCAGGGCTCCTTCGAGGACTTCGTGGAGGGGCTGCGCGTCTTCGACAAGGAGGGCAACGGCACCGTGATGGGCGCCGAGCTGCGCCACGTCCTCACCACGCTGGGTACGCCGCTTCTCGCCCGTGCTCTCAGTGCAGTTTGAGACCTCGTCTGTAACGCAGGGCAGCGCGGTGTCCCATGGCTCCTCGCAGTGCGGGGGTCTGCCTCTGGACTTGGAGTGCTCTCTGTGTGGAGTTCACATGCTCACTCCCCCCATTTGTTCAGAGCTCCTGGAGGAAAACCAGTTGCCTTCCACGGTTACAGAAAGACATGCTGGGATGTAAATTGGCTTCTGGGGAAAATAGACCCTGTTGTGTGTGTGCACGTCCTGTCCCGGGTGTACCCTGACTTGCCCCACGGGCCGGGCGCCGACCGTGGGGCTGTGCGGTCCGTGCCGAGTGGGCCGGGCGCCGACCGTGGGGCTGTGCGGTCCGTGCCGAGTGGGCCGGGCGCTGACTGTGGGCTGTGTGCTCTGCACTGCAGGAGAGAAGATGACAGAGGAGGAGGTAGAGACGCTGCTGGCAGGACATGAGGACGCCAACGGTTGCATCAACTATGAAGGTAGGAGAGGGTGTGGGGGAGTGGGGGACGGTGAGGGTCTCCTGGTCATCTGCAGTGGACAGGAGTTTGTAGGCAGTCCTGCAGCACCCAGATGACCCCCCCCGGACAGAAGCTGGGGGGGCCCTCTGAGAGCTTGAAGGTTCCTGGCCCTGGATCCGCGTGTGTGTGTGTGCGCGCGGACGACAACTGCGCGGAACAGTGAAAGGTGTGGTTGCTGACTCCTGGCGATTGCCCACCCTGATTGCATCGCACACCTGAGCACCGGACAGGAGCAGCAACGTAATTCTATTGTGTCCCACTCACGTGTCCGACAAACAAGAAATACCCTCAGACAAACGAGAGTCAGGTGGCATACTGAGGGCTTGTAATGCTGTTGAGGACTGCAAGGGTGATCTGAGGTCTTGGGAACTACAAGTCCCACGGTGCACTGGTGCATCTTCCCACATCCTGTTTTGGAGGTGGTGAGTCAGGCATGGAGGGTGATGGGGGGGCTGCAGGTAGCATTCCATCTGCTGGAAGAGTGATTCCCAGTGCATGTTCTGTAGGGGCCCATACAATCGCCAGGATAGGGGTGATCCTGCTGTCTGTGCCCAGCCTGCTGCAGCTCTGGTTTCTCTGCAAGGGGAGAGCTCACTCTGCTCCTGGGCTGCAGTGTCTGTGTTGTCCTGGGTGTTTGGAGTAGACGTCGTCACTTGGGCATCGACTGTGTCCTCAGCTCTGCCTGCCTCGTGTCTCCACTTGCAAGCAGTCGGGGGAGGGAGGGGGGAGCCAGCATCCCCGTTCCTTCCTATCGAAGTTCTCTAGATCCTGATGGAGTCGGAGAAATAGGAGAGAAAACGTTTGCCAAGATAAAAAAAAAAAAAACATGCAATATGAAATTGACGAATGAACTCCTGAAAGACGTCAGACACGGCTTTTGTTTTTCGGAGAGCAGCTCGCATTCTGTGCTCCAAATCAGAACCGCACAAAGCATGTCACCTGTGATTGTTTGTGTGTGCTGTGTGTTTAAAGTTCCTTTTTTTTTTGTCCTCCGCAAAAGGAGCGCAAATACGCGAAAAAATATTGACCGCTGTGAATGTTTTTTTTCTTAAGAATCGGTTGGCCTGTTGTCTATCCAGCTTCTTAACCCTGACCTGCCTGACTGTTAGGAACGGGGGTTACAGTGAGACGCCCCTCCAGGCTCCCCTGCGAGTCCGATGAGTTTCGTGTCGGGTGCCCTGGTTGCCGGTGGCGAGGGCGGAGCAGGCTGAGCTGGGCCAGCGGATAGGAGTGACGATGCGGCCCGAGCCCCCGACGCTGGCCGGCCTTCGCTGGGAGCTCGACCAGCCAGGGTCACCCCTGAGGGCCGCAGCCGGCCCGTCTGGTTTACACCAAATCCCAATCCCGTTTTTTGCACTTGCGGTCCCCTGTGCTGAACCGGGTCGGGGTGCGTGAGATCCGCGGGTCAGGCGGTCAGGGTTAACGCTGCGCCCTGTGCTTCCGGGATCACAATCCCGGGAGTCTGCCTACTGCACCTCCTCTGTCAGCTCCCGGTGAAGACGTCCGAGGAACTGAACGGTTTAGTGAGGGGGGGTGGGGGGAACCGATTCGGCCTTCTGTAGCTCATGGGGCTGTGAGTCACATTTCGTTCAGCGTGCTCTTGTTGTCCAGTGCGGTAAAACCTGGGTGCAACTGTCACGCCAGAAAAAACACAAATGAACACTGGCGTAGAGGCTTCTCTCCGCGGGCTGATGCTAGCCGGCGAGCGGCGGGGTTGTGTGCAATAGGAACGCTGCTGTCTGTCGCCGCCCCTGTGGTCACAGTGTGTAACTGTTGTTCCTCTCCTGCAGTCTTTGTGCGCCACATCATGTCTGGCTGAGCGTGCGTCGGTACGGCACTCCAGCACGTATACCCCCGGGAGAGACCCCCGCCGGGCCTGCCGACACGCCCACGGGCAGGGGCTCGCAGTCGCCCCCTTCCCCCCCTCCCCGGCCCAGCTGGAAATGCCCACTGGCCCCGAACCAGGCCTTCCTGGTTGATCCTCCATCTTCGTCTTTTTGGCGGGATCTGGACGCTGTCTTCAGCGAGAGCTCTGCCTGACTAGAGCACCGAGTACAAGGTGCTTTTAGAACCGCGGAGGTGTGAGGTTTTACCTGTGCACAATACGGTGCACTGGGGGAGACCCCGCTGAATGACCGTGGCGACATATTTGTCCTGGTCTCGTTTGTCTTCGAAATTGGCCAATAGCCCCGTCGTTCTTTCATATCCAGACAAACGCCACCCCCTTTAGAGGCTTCAATAAGTACCTGGATTGTGTTTGTATTTATGCATACATCTGTGTCTTTGTGCATATACACATCTCTGTGTGTTTGTGTATATGGGCATGTATGCAGCGTATATACATGAGTGATCTGATCTCTTGTGTCCAGATACTTAGAAGCCCCCCCCCCCCCCCCTGCCTTTGGGATGGTTGCCATGGCGACTGCGCTCCCCTGCCTGGGTGTTTTTCGGAAAGGCATCCAGCCGTCTCTCTCCATCGTTCTGTTTGTTTCAAAATCCTCCTGTTTCATTTTGCTGTTGATGAATGACCCTTGTCTCTGCAGCGCCCCCCGTCTGCAGCATGCTCCTCTGCATGTGTCTGGGTGTCTCTCCTGCTGTCGATGTAGGAACCCAGGGCTCTGTGATGAGGGGGGCAGGGAGGGGCAGGGGCAGACTTTCATAGCTGCTAGCAAGAGGAACGCTGTTGTACTCGGAGAGCTGGTGTGTCATGAGTAATACTTACAGAATCTTAACACCTGGCCAGATGTCATCTGCCTGATGTACTATGGCTCCTAGATTCTTGCTGTTCACATGCAGGGACTGTAATCGGCCAGCAGCGCTGAGCTCTGCACAGGCAGGGAGGGACTGGGATCGCCCAGCAGCGCTGAGCTCTGCACAGGCAGGGAGGGACTGGGATCGCCCAGCAGCGCTGAGCTCTGCACAGTGAGCCAGGGAGGGACTGGGATCGCCCAGCGGGCGCCGAGCCCTGCACAGTTAGCCAGGGAGGGACTGGGATCGCCCAGCGGGCGCTGAGCCCTGCACAGTGAGCCAGTGAGGGACCGGGATCGGCCAGCAGCGCTGAGCCCTGCACAGTGAGCCAGGGAGGGACCAGGATCGCCCAGCGGGCGCTGAGCTCTGCACAGTTAGCCAGGGAGGGACCGGGATCGCCCAGCAGCGCTGAGCCCTGCACAGTGAGCCAGGGAGGGACTGGGATCGCCCAGCAGCGCTGAGCCCTGCACAGTGAGCCAGGGAGGGACCGGGATCGCCCAGCGGGCGCTGAGCCCTGCACAGTGAGCCAGGGAGGGACCGGGATCGCCCAGCAGCGCTGAGCTCTGCACAGGCAGGGAGGGAGGGACCGGGATCAGCCAGTCTCCTTGGGGTGATGTTTGAATGGTGACAGTCTGATCTGACAACTCCAGTGTGTATGTGTAGACATAAAGAAAAATTTGTATTTAAGTAGGAAAAGATGTTATGTAGAAATTAAAGATCATTCTTTTATACGAACGCAGTCTCCCCAGCTCTCCTTAAGAACAGCTGTCCTTTACTAACCTGGAATTGCAGTGAATAGAATCTTGCTGGTATTCCTCTCGATTTCCAACTTGAGTTCGTACTTCTTCTGTACCTGGAGCTCGTAGTCTGCTGGGCCTTGAGTTTGGCAGCTTTTCTCTCTGGGCTCCGCTCCTTTTGTAGCTGCAGATTCGAGTCGGGCGGGGTGGAAGGACAGACTGACTGACCGTCTGACTGACGAGCAGCTCTCTAACTGTGACCTGGGCCTGCTGCTCTGGCTGAGTAGGAAGTAGAGCTGTCCCTCCCTGCCCCAGCCCTTCCCTCCTCTAATCCCAGCTCCTGCCCCTTGGCTGCTGACAGACCGACTGACCGCTGGACGGGCAGATAGGCGGGCTGGACGCTGGCTACAGCACAGCACTGGGAGGAGAGCAGCTGCTCCTCTGTAGCAGGAGAGCACGATTTCAAGATGGCAGCCTCCTGTCTCAGGCAGAGTGTAGGTTGGTGGTGCTCTGTAATGCACGTTTTGCATTAATGAGCGTGCCGCCTCCAGTACTGGCTTTTAGTACCTGTTGAGGCCCATCGGTTCTTCTGTTTCACAGTTTTCTTGAAGAACCTACAATCTGCATGTTTTTGAATGGTGCAGGAGCTCCATTACTGTGGAACCTCCCTGTCGTTATATCCTGCTGAGATGATTTCCTGTAGTGAGTAGCAGATGGCAGAGTGTGCTGAGGGCGCCCCCTGGGTTTGAATCGATGGCACTGCAGGCCCCCTTGCTGTAGCTGGTGTCCAGTCCTCCTGTGGTGAGGAACGCAGAAACACTAACCCTTCTCTCTCTTCTTTCTCTCTCTCCCCTCTCAAACAGAGCTTGTCCGGATGGTTATGAGCGGTTGAAGATTCGAGGAGCACCCCACATCTATTTTTAATTCATTGCGTATTCTGTTTATATACAACTTTTTTTGCCCCTGGCTCTTGTCTGCATTCACTCCCCCCCCCATCAGCAGCCCCCATCTTTGTCAACATTCAGTGTTTCTTTTCAGAAGTGCCTTTATCTGTAGAATCCCCTCCCCCGCTATCCTTCCTCCAGTATAAACCCACCTGTACGGATGGCAAATTCCTTCCCTTCCCTTGTTCAGACATGCATGGATTAGACGCTGACAGAATTGCAAGACCCTATTTATTACACTAGCAGCAATTTGGGCAATACTCGAACTGGTGTCTGTGTCCACCCTGTGATTGGTGGGCTGCAGGGGCGGGGTTCTGGGAAGCTGGCAAAGGGGTTGGCCGAGTCCGTCTCGATGGTACCCGCCTCCTCCCTACCTGTCCAATTGCAGGATTCGGCCATGGGGCTGTTACTCCACGAGCCAGCCAGTTCATCCTTTTGGACGAAACCTGGATGTCAAGTTTTGGAATTTGTTTTTCCTCCTTCTGCATTCCTGTGTCATTCACACAATAAAACATTTCAAATTTCCAGAAATTGAGGAAGTTGAGTTTTTTTTTTCAAGAAAGTTGAATTCTTCTGCACTTATCTTGTTTAAATAGTTAGCTTTATTGAACTTTATTGAAAGTGGGTTTCCATTTCGCCCCACGGTGCCGTCTCTCATTGTCGTCTCGTGGCCCAAAATGAATCCTAATTTGCCCCAAATGCTTGGAAGAATTAAACATTCGGGGGTTTTGCTGGCTGCTGGTTGTCGAGGTACAACGGGCTCTGTGTTGGCTCTGTTATATAAATCTCGGTTGCGATAAGACCTCCGACATCACTGCTGGTGAATCTGAAGGGGGAGGATGTTTATTGTAACACTGGTGTTTGAGTTGATGTACAGCACTGAAATGCATCCCCAACTCCTTTGCTCTGGTAGGACTGAGGAAATTATTATTTTTTCATCATCTTATTTCTGGATATTTTTTAGCTCATTATGGGCCTGGGTTAAGCCTGAACCTGAATAATTTATGAGAAACTGTGGAGCAATTCTGTTCTCCTCTTGCGGATTGTCATACTTCAGTTGCCCTTGCAGATTCACTACCAAACTTGGGGTTGTCTTGTCTTCTGGAATCGGCTCAGAATTCCTGCCATCTGTCTTCTATTCTTTGGCGATTTCCAAACAAGCACCTCTACAGTGTACGGTCCATGCCAGCACTGCCACTACCATATTGGGGCAGTGCTTCAGAAAGGGGATGTTTGGTCTGGCAATGATAGCACTAGTAGCATATATGGTTAACATGGATACTCTGCTCCCTTCTGCAACATTAACCATTTAAAGTGAGAGACATTGAACTTTTTCAAAATGCCCTGGATTTGTAGAAAAAATGTTCCACAAACCTGTGGTTCTCACCATCAGGTTGTCATTAAATGGTGCAAAATCTGCCTTAAATTATTTTTGACATCTACTTTTATTTTCAGTTAAGTGTGTGATACTGTACATCAAAAGAGGGCTAATTTGGACAGCAAGTTCAGGCAAAATGGCAATTCTGACCTGAACTACATTTCCCAGACATCTTTGTTGGGGGAAGGTCCTGTAGCCCTAAGTCACATGATCAGTTGCCAGCTCAGAATGGGCCAGGAGATGGTTTTAAAAAAAAGAAAGCAGAGGCTTCCAGAGAGGAGAGAATTACATTTGGAAAGAGAGAAACAAGAAAGAGAATCCTTTGTGAGAAGAGAACAAGCAGGAGAGAGACTCCTCTAAGGGATGGTTGAGGAACCAGGACTGGACACCCTGCAGACACACTGACCCCTCCAGGACCAGGACTGGACACCCTGCAGACACACTGACCCCCCCAGGACCAGGACTGGACACCCTGCAGACACACTGACCCCTCCAGGACCGGGACTGGACACCCTGCAGACACACTGACCCCCCAGGACCAGGACTGGACACCCTGCAGACACACTGCCCCCCCCAGGACCAGGACTGGACACCCTGCAGACACACTGACCCCCCAGGACCAGGACTGGACAGCCCTGTGTTAAACACACATAGTCAGATTCAAACAACACAGGACACAGGGTGACTTTAAACTGACTTTATACTGAGTTTCTCAGTTTTTTTTCATTGTAAATAACTTTTCTGCTTTGCACATATTTTTGTCAAGTTTGCTGTTTGATTTTTTTAAACCTTATTTCTGTATATAAGCACACCTGCACTGAGCTTCACACCAGAGCAGATGCACCTGAACAACAGAAGCACAGTCCTACTGCTTCCCAGCATCCTCGGCGATACCGCGCAGACCCCCCTTACTCTCCCTTGCACAAAAACTCAGGAACACTTCGATTGAGACGCCTGTGGCTGCCTCGCTATCCCGAATTCTGGAATACTGCTAAGGTGTGCTGCGTGCCTGGCGTGTGAGAGTGAGCCCCTAAATTCGCACCCTGGACAGCATCAACAGGGAAAAGGAAAAGAATAAAACATCCGACGCGTCCCGGGACAGGAAACTGTCAGTTAGATCAAGGTCGTCACTTCGGAGGCTGAGACGGAGCGGACACTGGTCTGACTGCAGATCCTGTGAGAGGGCTGGGCTGAGCTGCAGGTCAGAGGTGAAAGGTCAGACCTACACAAGAGCATCGGAACACTACGGAAGTGGAGACAGAAGAGATATTTGGGAATATATATATATCTGGACAGACACGAACAGATCCACAGAATTAAACAATAACAGCAAGAGCAATGTAACAGTAATTATAAACGAGCAGTCGAAGTATAAAAGGTCACTTACAGTAAAAAGTAAACCACTATGTTTGGTGCCCAGTGTCACGTCCTTCTGGAGCAGGCAGAGAGGGCAGGGCGGGCCGGTGGGCTGTTTCTTCACTGCCCACACGTCTGGAGGGACTCCGTTACCTTAACACTGGATACTCTGCTCTGAACACTGGGTCAGAGCTTGTCTGCCCCATCCGTCCACAATGACAGGACACAGGGCAGAAAAGCCCTAACCCGGTCCGGACACACTGCCTGGACACTGGGTTAGGGCTTGTCCACCACGTGTGTCAACACTGCCTGGACACTGGGTTAGGGCTTGTCCACCCTGTCTGTCCACACTGCCTGGGCACTGGGTTAGGGCCTGTGACAAACACCCACACTACTGAAATGTGACGAGGCAGACAGACAGAACCCCTTTGGGGGGCTCAGTCAAAAAAGCAGCCCCCTGCAATGGGGGGGCAGGGAGTAACGCCACAGCCTGCTCAGGGAGGAGGGGGAAATCACTGCTCACAGCTGCCCTCTGACCCGGATCTAGTAGAGGCTCCCAGTGACCCCTGGGAGCACTGAGACGACACAGCAGTAAGGAACTGATGCATCTAATCACAACTGCCCTTCCCATCCTGCCACACTGCTGACAAGCTTTTCAGAGCACAATAAAGAATCAGCTACTTCACCTAAGGACAGGACCATAGCACAGGAACACTAACAATGACATCAATATTAACAATAATACTTGCAACAATAGCAACATGTATAAAAAACTTCTAAGTGCTTCTTCAGGTTAAAGGAGTCCATATTATACACTCACACATACATAGATATGGGTGTATACATGTGTTTTAAACACTTTCTGATGCACATAAGGGGTTTAAATGATTAAAATGTAAACTTAATGTTTTTCATCCCACTTCCACAGTCTTCTTCTGTTCCTACCGAACTGCAAATGTCCAGGAACATACGATGTCCAGTCGCTTCTGAAGTTTAAACCCTTTGTGCATACCACCAAAACAAAAAAAAAAGATCGTCTCGCTCTTTCTTTTTGTTATCTAGTGCAGTTCACTCCCCCCTCACACCTTGCGGATGTGCGCAGGTGCCAGGTGTGTTTCCTGCCCGCAGCGACCTCTGACCCCTACTGCGGTCAGGGGCTGCCGACGGTGCTGACCGACAGATATGGGGAAATAGGGTTGGGTTGGGATGGGGGTGGGGGGAGGGTCCACACCCCAGAAATCTCTGGGGATCCAGCCGGCTGGATTCGACAGTCTCTGGAGATGACAGGCCTGGCCGAGAGAGCTCTGGGGATGTGGCGCCGGAGCGGCCCGGTTCCGGTCCAAACTGGACGGTCAGCAAAGGCTGCCCCAGGTCTTCCTTCATGTCGTGGGACGTGGGGGGCGGAGGGGTGGGAGGAGGACGTCAGCGAGGCGTTCCAAACAGAAAACAAAAGAGCGTCTCCACTCCCCTCGGTCACTGCCTTCAGAGGTTCGCTCATCGGCACTTGTCCAGCGTTTAGGGAGCTCGTCTGGCCTCGGCGTCGTTCTGCCTCTCCAGCCGGAGGTGGGGGGGGCTCGCAGGGAGCAGGGGGACAGGTCAGCAGCAGAGACTGGGCACCTCTTCAGTCGGTGGCCTCACTGGGGCGGGTCTCTCGCTCTCACGCCCTCTCTCTCCCCTCAGCCCCCCCTCCACCCCTCTCTCTCCCCCCCTCACGGCTGGGGGGGCACTGGAGGCCCTGTGGCCAGGGCTGAGGTTAGGGACTCGGGAGGCAGTGGAGCGGTGGACTCTGTCAACCAAAACAAGAGAGAAGGAGGGATAAGGAGAAAAGGACGGTCGGAAACGTTCAGCCCATCTGTCGGTGAGCCGGTAATCGATCAGGGGGTCTGATCCGGCTGTGTTTTCACAGCAGCAGGGGTCTCAGCCTCAACAATATGGTTAAGCGGCTTGTTCCACACTCCCACCTCCCTCTGTGTAAAGTAGTGCTTCTTGTTCTGTTTTAAATTAAATTCCACATAGCGTCCACTTCTGCCCTCGCAGAGAAAGTAACAGAAGGGCCTTTTCAACGCTGAGCAGAGGAGATTTTCACAAAGTCAGCCCTCTAGGCACCGTTGGATCAGCAGTGAAACACAAACCAGAGGACACAGATTAATCCACAAAATAAGAGCCCGTAAATCAGGAACTGCCTGTACTGGGATGAATTACTAGCAGGTTAATGAGGTAGATGGGCCTGATTTTTCTTAAAATCTTCTTCTCTTTTCAGTATGGAATCTATTGTTCCTTTGCAATCTTACAAGATGTTTTTAGTGTCTTGAGTTAAACACATGGTCCTGTGTCTCCCCCTTCAGGCTGGGATGTGAACCTGCAAGAAATGCTCACTGCAGATCAGAGGGCCACTTAGCCATTGCCAAGACTCCATACACCAGAATAACCTTCAGAGCCAAAGGCTCACAGCCTGGACACAGAAACTGGACACAGGCAGACCTGTCTGTCCAGAGATGACAGGCTCAGTGACCACAGCCTGGACATAGAAACTGGACACAGACAGACCTGGCTGTCCAGAGAGGACAGGCTCAGTGTCCACAGCCTGGACACAGAAACTGGACACAGACAGACCTGGCTGTCCAGAGAGGACAGGCTCAGTGTCCACAGCCTGGACATAGAAACTGGACACAGACAGACCTGGCTGTCCAGAGAGGACAGGCTCAGTGTCCACTGCCTGGACACAGAAACTGGACACAGGCAGACCTGTCTGTCCAGAGAGGACAGGCTCAGTGTCCACAGCCTGGACATAGATACTGGACACAGACAGACCTGGCTGTCTAGAGAGGACAGGCTCAGTGTCCACAGCCTGGACACAGAAACTGGACACAGGCAGACCTGTCTGTCCAGAGAGGACAGGCTCAGTGACCACAGCCTGGACATAGATACTGGACACAGACAGACCTGTCTGTACAGAGAGGACAGGCTCAGTGAACACAGCCTGGACATAGATACTGGACACAGACAGACCTGGCTGTCCAGAGAGGACAGGCTCAGTGAACACAGCCTGGACATAGATACTGGACACAGACAGACCTGGCTGTCCAGAGAGGACAGGCTCAGTGACCACAGTCTGGACATAGATACTGGACACAGACAGACCTGGCTGTCCAGAGAGGACAGGCTCAGTGACCACAGCCTGGACATAGATACTGGACACAGACAGACCTGGCTGTCCAGAGAGGACAGGCTCAGTGACCACAGTCTGGACACAGGCAGACCTGACTGTACAGAGAGGACAGGCTCAGTGACCACAGTCTGGACACAGGCAGACCTGTCTGTACAGAGAGGACAGGCTCAGACACAGAAAGAGTGAGCACAGATCTCCAACAACAATAATGATAATAGTCTCTGACCCCGACCCCCAGCTGTACTCACCGTGGTGCTGGGGGACCCCCAGGGAGGGCTGGCCCGGGGGGGCCTGGCTGGGGGGGCCGCAGGGGGCTGGGGGAGGAGTGCGCTGGCCCGGCGGGGGTGGCGGGCCGGGCGGGGCCTCGCTGGGCTGCGAGGAGGAGGAGGAGTTGGAGGAGGAGGAGGAGGAGGAGGACGGGGGGACGGCCGGCGGGGCCGGGCTGGGGGCGGGGGGTGTGGCGGCGGCCCCGGGGGTGGGTGCCAAGGCGACCGCGGGCGGGCCGCTGGGCGGCGGGGGCGGGGCCGGGCCCTGGCTGTGCTGCTGGTGCTGGATGTGCTGGAAGTGCTGCTGCCGGGCCCTCATCTCGGCGTACTTGAGCTGCTCCATGTGGAAGGACTGCCGGTCCGCCAGCAGCTGCTGCCTCTGGTACTCCAGCTGGGCAGGGGGGAGGACACACTGTCAGCACAGCCCGCAGGACTCTCCCTCTCTCTGACCCTCTCTCTCCCTCTCTCCCACTGCCTCTCTCTCTCCGACTCTCCCTCTGTCTGACCCTCTCTCTCCCTCTCTCCCACCGCCTCTCTCTCTCCGACTCTCCCTCTCTCCCTCTGTCTGACCCTCTCTCTCCCTCCGCCTCTCTCTCTCCGACTCTCCCTATCTCCCTGTCTCCCCCTCTCCCTCCCTCTATTCCACAGCCTCTCCCTGTCTCCCCCTCTCCCTCTATCCCACAGCCTCTCCCTGTCTCCCCCTCTCCCTCTATCCCACCACCTCTCTCTCCCTCTGTCTGACCCTCTCTCTCCCTCTATCCCACCGCCTCTCTCTCTCCCTCTGTCTCCTCCTCTCCCTCTCCCTCCCTCTATCCCACAGCCTCTCCCTGTCTCCCCCTCTATCCCACAGCCTCTCCCTGTCTCTCCCCCTCTCCCTCCCTCTATCCCACAGCCTCTCCCTGTCTCCCCCCCTCTCCATCCCTCTATCCCACAGCCTCTCCCTGTCTCCCTCTCTCCCTCCCTCTATCCCACCTCCTCTCCCTGTCTCCCCCTCTCTCCCTCCCTCTATCCCACAGCCTCTCCCTGTCTCTCCCCCTCTTCCTCCCTCTATCCCACCTCCTCTCCCTCTCTCCCTCCCTCTCCCTGGCTCACCGCCTCTCTCTCTCTGTCCATGATGGTCTCCAGCTCCTCGAAGTGCCTCAGTTTGATCTCCAGCTTCTTCATCTGCGTCTCCACCAGCAGGGCCACCAGAGACTTGATCTTCCTCTCCTCCACTGCGGCCAGGTGCTGAGAGGACAGACAGCACCGTCACACTCAGGACTGGTGGAAACTCTTCAGCAGGGGAGCAGGAGACAGCCTCGTGCAGATTCAGCCTTTATTGAGCTCAATACACACAGCCTGGACAGACTGCCAATGCTCACTGCTTTTTATACAGTACGGCCTCATAAAGTATGAGACAGGTTAGTGCGTTACAGACTCCAGAGGTGGTTTTTGTCCTGTTCTATGAAGTTGATCGCTCCTTCTCCTAACGACTTAGGAGAAAACCAATTCCAGTTGTTTTTACAAAGCCAGTTCTTGTTGTACTTTGACCTTTTGACCTTTTGACCTTGAGGTGACGGGTATGGAGCTGCAGTGCTAAATAAACACATTCCAGCAATTTTCCCGTACATCCCACAGAATAATTAAGCACTAACGCTCTAGCCTTGAAAAGGTGCTGATATATGTGTCTCACCACAGTGGGGCAGCGGTTAGCATTGTTGCTGTTCAGTGCTGGGGCTCTGGTTTCGATTCTGGACCAGGGATGCCATCTGTGTGGAGTCTATATGCTCTCCCTGTGTTTATGTAGGTTTCCTCTAGGTGCTCTGCTTTCCTCCCACAGTCCGAAGACACGCCAATAGGATAACTGGGACCTTGTGTGAGCGTCCGTGTGCGTCTGTGTGTGCCCTGCGATGGTCTGGTGTCCCACCCAGGGTGTACCCTGCCCTGTGCCTGTTGCTTGCTGGGATAGGGCCCGGCTCCCCTGAGAGCCGGAGTGGGATGAGGTGGTTAGGAAATGAATGGCTGGGAATGTGCGCCACTTCGCTCTGACACCATGGAACAAGCATGGCCACGCTCTAGGCCACACACCGCCACTGACGCAGACAAGACAAAGGGCTGGAGAGAGAGAGGGAGATGGAGATAAGCCCAGTATGTGATCTCCTGTCACAGCCTGAGGAACAGTGAGTCTGTCTCCCAATCATGCTCCAGCCGCCTACAGTACATGTCAATATTTTATAATATGTCTTTGTTGTAAATGTCTGTAACATGTCTGTAGGTTTTATTTGACTATTTTTTGTTTTGTTCCACGTTAATTGTTCTATTTTAATTTGCTTTGGCAACACTGATTGTAACCATCGGTCATGCTAATAAAGCACCTGGAATTGAATTGAATTGAACTGGAGAGACAGTCAGGCAGACAGAGCAGGGCATGGCGTAAGGGAGTGAGAGGTGGCTTGAAGAGACAGCCACCTGTAAGGAAGGAGAAAATGAGACACACCTGGGCTAACGGCGGGAGTGAGACTCCACATGAGACGGAGGAGCAGATGGGACTGGCTCTGAGTGGAACAGGCCTGGGCTCATGGGAACGAGTCCAAGAGCAGCCAGGAGGACCAGGCCTTCAGTCTTGGGCTTGACTTTGGAATGAGAGAAGTGAGTAATAAAGAGCAATAGACGGAGTTGGCTTGGGACTCGCTGAGCCAGGGATGCTTGAGAAAATAGAGCCTGGCCTACACGGGGCATCACAAGTGCCGGACACCTGGGCTGTGTGGTGGATAAGCACAAAGGGGTGGAGCGCTCCGCTGAGGAACAGGGCTGGCCAGCTGGCTCAGGGCTGGAGGCAGTCGTTGTCGGCTGGGGGAGTGGGGCAGCGCCTGGCGAGACACTGGCACATCTTCTGCCCACTGAAGGAGTCCAGATGGCACAGCTGGAGTCCCCAGCACTCCCTGGCTATCCCACTAACAGACGATCCGTGGTCTCGGTGGGGAGGAAGAATGAGAGGTGTGAAAGAGCAACAGGCCGGCTGCAGTCATCGGGACCGGCGTCCGCGGTGTCTTGTGAGGACAGGGACACGGTGTCCCTGGCCAAACAGGATCAGCTGGTACAGTCAGATGGGAAGAGTGACTGATGACAATTCATGTGCTTGGTGAAGAGCGTACTGCGTCAAAGTAAAGATATAGATCGGTCTCCTCTCCGATTCCCTCACTGGGGTAAGTCGGAGTGAGCTGGGTAGGATACTCGAAGGGTTAATTGTATATCACTAGGGACGACGACATCCAAGAACTGAATGCTTGGAACCCATGGTGAGACTGGTGTGGCTTACTGTGCTTTGTTAATGGGCCGCCTCCTGGCCACAGGACGAGCCGCATTCAGACAGAGTGGACCCAGGGGCAGCTGCAAGGAGGAGACTGGGTGGAGGAGGGATCTTTGAGATGAATACGAAGGGAAGGGTTTGTATTCGAGAGCTGATTTTGTAATGTCAGTGATTAGGCACAGCTGTGTGAAACTGACTTCTTGTCGTTCTTCAGTTAATGACATCCAGTAATGAAGAGTGATTGGTCAAACACTCCGCAGACTTCCCCGAGGGGGGATCAACCCAGGCGCCCCGGAGGGGTCCCATCTGCGAGGATGAAGGACAGGCCAACAAAGACAACGTGCAAGCAGGGTGGGATTACAGTAGGGAAGGGCTGGCACTGCTGCACATGGACAGGGAGATGGGTGGACAGGTGAACAGAGAAGTGGACAAATGGACAGAGAGATGGCCAGTCATGGAAATGCATGGACAGAGAGATGGCCGGTCACAAGGCTTGACCGACAGGTGGACAGACAGAGAGATGGCCGGTCACAAGGCTTGACCGACAGGTGGACGGACAGAGAGATGGCCGGTCACAAGGCTACACCGACAGGTGGACGGACAGAGAGATGGCCGGTCACAAGGCTGGACCGACAGGTGGACAGACAGATGGCCGGTCACAAGGCTGGACCAACAGGTGGACAGACAGAGAGATGGCCTTCTGGTCACAAGGCTGGACCGACAGGTGGACAGACAGAGAGATGGCCTTCTGGTCACAAGGCTGGACCGACAGGGGCACGGACAGAAAGATGGACGGACACAAGGCTGGACCGACAGGTGGACAGACAGAGAGATGGCCTTCTGGTCACAAGGCTGGACCGACAGGGGCACGGACAGAAAGATGGACGGACACAAGGCTGGACCGACAGGTGGACAGACAGAGAGATGGCCTTCTGGTCACAAGGCTGGACCGACAGGTGGACGGACACAAGGCTGAACCGACAGGTGGACAGATAGAGAGATGGCCTTCTGGTCACAAGGCTGGACCGACAGGGGCACGGACAGAAAGATGGACGGACACAAGGCTGGACCGACAGGTGGACAGACAGAGAGATGGCCTTCTGGTCACAAGGCTGGACCGACAGGGGCACGGACAGAGAGATGGCCAGACAGCTGCATGGACAGTGTCTGCTGGACAGCAGGGTGGGCAGGGAGACATACCTTGGCCTTGACAGCAGCAGCCGCCAGCGCAGACGCGGCCGCAGTGGCCAGGTTCCCTTCTCCCACGTCTTTCTCCACCTTGGCTCTCCTCTCTCCCTCGCTCTCCCCCTCCGAGCTCTCCTTCCCCTCCTTCTCCTTCTCCCCGTCACCTGGGAACGAGGCCGGAGAGAGGTCAGACACTCGCCACGCCCACCCCCGGCCCTGCCCTGCCTGGGCCTCGACCGGAGACTCACCCATCTCCGAGTCGGCCTTCTCCGCCTCCCTGTCTCCGTCTCCCTCTCTCCCGCGCTCCTCGTCCTTCTTTCCCATCTCCGCTGGCTTCTCCTCCTCCTCCAGGGACCCTTCCTTACTCTCCTGAGGCACGGACAAACGTGGAATCACAAAGGGCCCAGGGCAGGTGTAAGACAGGTGCAGGATGGGGCAGATCAGCAGGGCATTAGGGGGGAGCAGGAGAGACACACATGCAGACAGAGTGAAGGGACCAAGGAGGGCCAGGCCGCCATCACACACAGACAGGCAGGCAGGCTCGGGGACAGAGACGGACAGACAGACACACAGACAGATGAAATACAGAGGGACGGGGGAAAGAGTACTTTGCTCTCTCTTTTCTCCTCGCTGGGCTGGCTGTCGCTCTTATTTTCCTCGCTGTTCTCTTCTGGAACACAAAGAGACAATGAGCCAGTGAGTGAGAGTGTCTCTGTGTGCTCTCTGACAGTGGGAGTGTCTCTGTGTGCTCTCTGACAGTGGGAGTGTCTCTGTGTGCTCTCTGACAGTGGGAGTGTCTGTGCTCTCTGACAGTGGGAGTGTCTGTCCTCTCTGACAGTGGGAGTGTCTCTGTGCTCTCTGACAGTGGGAGTGTCTCTGTGTGCTCTCTGACAGTGGGAGTGTCTCTGTGCTCTCTGACAGTGGGAGTGTCTCTGTGTGCTCTCTGACAGTGGGAGTGTCTCTGTGTGCTCTCTGACAGTGGGAGTGTCTGTGTGCTCTCTGACAGTGGGAGTGTCTGTCCTCTCTGACAGTGGGAGTGTCCCTGTGCTCTCTGACAGTGGGAGTGTCTCTGTGCTCTCTGACAGTGGGAGTGTCTGTGCTCTCTGACAGTGGGAGTGTCTCTGTGTGCTCTCTGACAGTGGGAGTGTCTGTGCTCTCTGACAGTGGGAGTGTCTGTGCTCTCTGACAGTGGGAGTGTCTCTGTGTGCTCTCTGACAGTGGGAGTGTCTGTGTGCTCTCTGACAGTGGGAGTGTCTGTGCTCTCTGACAGTGGGAGTGTCTCTGTGTGCTCTCTGACAGTGGGAGTGTCTCTGTGTGCTCTCTGACAGTGGGAGTGTCTGTGTGCTCTCTGACAGTGGGAGTGTCTCTGTGTGCTCTCTGACAGTGGGAGTGTCTGTGCTCTCTGACAGTGGGAGTGTCTCTGTGTGCTCTCTGACAGTGGGAGTGTCTGTGCTCTCTGACAGTGGGAGTGTCTCTGTGTGCTCTCTGACAGTGGGAGTGTCTGTGCTCTCTGACAGTGGGAGTGTCTCTGTGTGCTCTCTGACAGTGGGAGTGTCTGTGCTCTCTGACAGTGGGAGTGTCTCTGTGTGCTCTCTGACAGTGGGAGTGTCTCTGTGCTCTCTGACAGTGGGAGTGTCTGTGTGCTCTCTGACAGTGGGAGTGTCTGTGCTCTCTGACAGTGGGAGTGTCTCTGTGTGCTCTCTGACAGTGGGAGTGTCTCTGTGTGCTCTCTGACAGTGGGAGTGTCTGTGCTCTCTGACAGTGGGAGTGTCTGTGCTCTCTGACAGTGGGAGTGTCTGTGCTCTCTGACAGTGGGAGTGTCTCTGTGTGCTCTCTGACAATGGGAGTGTCTGTGCTCTCTGACAGTGGGAGTGTCTCTGTGTGCTCTCTGACAGTGGGAGTGTCCCTGTGCTCTCTGACAGTGGGAGTGTCTCTGTGCTCTCTGACAGTGGGAGTGTCTGTGCTCTCTGACAGTGGGAGTGTCTGTGTGCTCTCTGACAGTGGGAGTGTCTCTGTGTGCTCTCTGACAGTGGGAGTGTCTGTGCTCTCTGACAGTGGGAGTGTCTCTGTGTGCTCTCTGACAGTGGGAGTGTCTGTGCTCTCTGACAGTGGGAGTGTCTGTGTGCTCTCTGACAGTGGGAGTGTCTCTGTGTGCTCTCTGACAGTGGGAGTGTCTGTGCTCTCTGACAGTGGGAGTGTCTGTGCTCTCTGACAGTGGGAGTGTCTGTGTGCTCTCTGACAGTGGGAGTGTCTATTAGCATGACCGATAGGTACAATCAGTGTTGCCAAAGCAAATAAAAATAATAAAATTAACATAGAACAAAACAAAAAATAGAAGTAAAATAAAATCTACAGACATGTTACAGACATTTACAACAAAGACATATAATATCAACATATACTGTAGGCGGCTGGAGCATTATTGGGAGACAGACTCACTGTTCCTCAGGCTGTGACAGGAGATCACATACTGGGCTGCCAGATCAACTGAGTTCCCTCCTCCCTCTCCCAGTAGGATTGGGACCTGTTGTGGTTTTGGCAGGTGTGGGAACTCTGGGATTAGATTTCTGAATTTCGGGAAGAATGTTTCTCTAATCCCAGAGTATCTGTCACAGTGCAGTAGGAAGTGCACCTCTGTCTCTATTTCTCCCTCTCTGACAGTGGGAGTGTCTGTGCTCTCTGACAGTGGGGGTGTCTGTGCTCTCTGACAGTGGGAGTGTCTCTGTGTGCTCTCTGACAGTGGGGGTGTCTCTGTGTGCTCTCTGACAGTGGGAGTGTCTCTGTGCTCTCTGACAGTGGGAGTGTCCCTGTGCTCTCTGACAGTGGGAGTGTCTCTGTGTGCTCTCTGACAGTGGGAGTGTCTCTGTGCTCTCTGACAGTGGGAATGTCTCTGTGCTCTCTGACAGTGGGAGTGTCTCTGTGTGCTCTCTGACAGTGGGAGTGTCTCTGTGCTCTCTGACAGTGGGAGTGTCTGTGTGCTCTCTGACAGTGGGAGTGTCCCTGTGCTCTCTGACAGTGGGAGTGTCTGTCCTCTCTGACAGTGGGAGTGTCTCTGTGCTCTCTGACAGTGGGAGTGTCTCTGTGTGCTCTCTGACAGTGAGAGTGTCTCTGTGTGCTCTCTGACAGTGGGAGTGTCTGTGCTCTCTGACAGTGGGAGTGTCTCTGTGTGCTCTCTGACAGTGGGGGTGTCTGTGCTCTCTGACAGTGGGAGTGTCTGTGCTCTCTGACAGTAAGAGTGTCTCTGTGTGCTCTCTGACAGTGGGAGTGTCTGTGCTCTCTGACAGTGAGAGTGTCTCTGTGTGCTCTCTGACAGTGGGAGTGTCTCTGTGTGCTCTCTGACAGTGGGAGTGTCTGTGCTCTCTGACAGTGGGAGTGTCTCTGTGCTCTCTGACAGTGGGAGTGTCTCTGTGTGCTCTCTGACAGTGGGAGTGTCTGTGCTCTCTGACAGTGGGAGTGTCCCTGTGCTCTCTGACAGTGGGAGTGTCTCTGTGTGCTCTCTGACAGTGGGAGTGTCTGTGCTCTCTGACAGTGGGAGTGTCTCTGCGTGCTCTCTGACAGTGGGAGTGTCTGTGCTCTCTGACAGTGGGGGTGTCTCTGTGCTCTCTGACAGTGGGAGTGTCTGTGTGCTCTCTGACAGTGGGAGTGTCTCTGTGTGCTCTCTGACAGTGGGAGTGTCTCTGTGTGCTCTCTGACAGTGGGAGTGTCTCTGTGCTCTCTGACAGTGGGAGTGTCTGTGCTCTCTGACAGTGGGAGTGTCTCTGTGTGCTCTCTGACAGTGGGAGTGTCTGTGCTCTCTGACAGTGGGAGTGTCTCTGTGTGCTCTCTGACAGTGGGAGTGTCTCTGTGTGCTCTCTGACAGTGGGAGTGTCTCTGTGCTCTCTGACAGTGGGAGTGTCTCTGTGTGCTCTCTGACAGTGGGAGTGTCTCTGTGTGCTCTCTGACAGTGGGAGTGTCTCTGTGTGCTCTCTGACAGTGGGAGTGTCTGTGCTCTCTGACAGTGGGAGTGTCTGTGCTCTCTGACAGTGGGAGTGTCCCTGTGCTCTCTGACTCTCTGTCCCTGTGTCTCTCTGTGGTGTGCCAGGCAGTCTCACCAGTGCGCTCTGTCTCCTCCAGGGCAGTGCCGGCGATGCCGCTGCTGTCCAGGCCATACAAGGGGTCCTGGCGGCCGCTGGCCCGCGCCGCCTCCTCCACGCGCCGCACATGGGCCTCCACCAGGGCCGACGGCACCTCCTCCCTCATCCGGGAGAACTCCTCTGGCACAGAAAGGGGAACGTCAGAGAGCAGATCGCCATTCCACTCCTCTCGCTGTTCCCCACCCCGTCTGTCCCTCTCTCTCCAGATCGGACCCACTCTGCACCCCTGTCCATCTCTCTCTTCCTCTGGCCCAAACTTTCTCACAGTGTCTGTCTCTTTCCCTGTCACCCCACTGCCCCTCTCACACTGTCCTCCCCAGTCTGTCCTCCCCAGTCTCCCCCTCTCACACTGTCCTCCCCAGTCTCCCCCTCTGACACTGTCCTCCCCAGTCTCCTCCTCTCACACTGTCCTCCCCAGTCTCCCCCTCTCACACTGTCCTCCCCAGTCTCCCCCCTCACACTGTCCTCCCCAGTCTGTCCTCCCCAGTCTCCCCCTCTCACACTGTCCTCCCCAGTCTCCTCCTCTCACACTGTCCTCCCCAGTCTGTCCTCCCCAGTCTCCCCCTCTCCAGTCTCCCCCTCTCACACTGTCCTCCCCAGTCTCCCCCTCTCACACTGTCCTCCCCAGTCTCCCCCTCTGACACTGTCCTCCCCAGTCTCCTCCTCTCACACTGTCCTCCCCAGTCTCCCCCTCTCACACTGTCACAGTCTCCTCCTCTGACACTGTCCTCTCCAGTCTCCTCCTCTCACACTGTCCTCCCTAGTCTCCTCCTCTCACACTGTCCTCCCCAGTCTCCTCCTCTCACACTGTCCTCCCCAGTCTCCTCCTCTCACACTGTCCTCCCCAGTCTCCCCCTCATACACTGTCCTCCCCAGTCTCCTCCTCTCACACTGTCCTCCCCAGTCTCCCCCTCATACACTGTCCTCCCCAGTCTCTTCCTCTCACACTGTCCTCCCCAGTCTCCTCCTCTCACACTGTCCTCCCCAGTCTCCTCCTCTCACACTGTCCTCCCCAGTCTCCCCCTCATACACTGTCCTCCCCAGTCTCCTCCTCTCTCTCCCCCTCTTTCTCTCACCCAGGGCAGACTTGGCGGCTGCAGAGGCAACTCGGGGGTCCACCACGGAGGCCAGGAAAGCCACGGTGCTCATGACGGGGTTCCCCGCCTGGCTGAAGGGGACGGGCTGGAAGGCCAGGGGCCCCAGGGAGGCCTGGCTGTCCTCCAGGTAGGGGTCCTCGATGGGGAGGCGCAGGAAGTGCAGGATACACTCGTCCTGCGTGCGGCTGCCCACGTGCTCCGACACCTTGTTCCAGTCGTCCTTGTACATCTCCAGCGCCTGGGGGGGCAGGGCGTGAGGGCTACCGATGAACACAGAGAGGGCGGGCGGGCGGGGTGGGGCAAGGGTGGGGGGGATACAGGGTGAGGATGGGGGACGCGGGGAGGGCGGGGCGAGGGCGGGGGGTGCAGATGGGGCGGGTGAGGGTCAGGGGGGTGCAGAGAGGGCAGGCGGGGGCTGCAGAAGGGGCGCGGCTAGGGTGGGGGGTGCAGAGAGGGCGGGGTGAGGGTGGGGGGTGCAGATGGGGCAGGTGAGGCTCAGGGGGACGCTATGGGGAAGGGTCGAGGGTGGGGGACGAGGAGAGGGCGGGGCAAGGGTGAGGGTGGGGGATGAGGAGAGGGCGGGGCGAGGGCGAGGGTGGGGGACGAGGAGAGGGCGGGGCGAGGGCGAGGGCGAGGGTGGGGGACGCGGAGAGGGCGGGGCGAGGGCGAGGGTGGGGGTGCGGAGAGGGCGGGGCGAGGGCGAGGGTGGGGGAGAGGGCGGGCGAGGGCGAGGGTGGGGGTGTGGAGAGGGCGGGGCGAGGGCGAGGGTGGGGGATGTGGAGAGGGCGGGGCGAGGGCGAGGGCGAGGGTGGGGGACGAGGAGAGGGCGGGGCGAGGGCGAGGGTGGGGGTGTGGAGAGGGCGGGGCGAGGGCGCGGGTGGGGGACGAGGAGAGGGCGGGGCGAGGGCGAGGGTGGGGGTGTGGAGAGGGCGGGGCGAGGGCGCGGGTGGGGGACGTGGAGAGGGCGGGCGAGGGCGAGGGTGGGGGACGTGGAGAGGGCGGGCGAGGGCGAGGGTGGGGGACGAGGAGAGGGCGGGGCGAGGGCGAGGGTGGGGGACGAGGAGAGGGCGGGGCGAGGGCGAGGGTGGGGGACGAGGAGAGGGCGGGGCGAGGGCGAGGGTGGGGGACGAGGAGAGGGCGGGGCGAGGGCGAGGGTGGGGGTGTGGAGAGGGCGGGCGAGGGCGAGGGTGGGGGTGCGGAGAGGGCGGGGCGAGGGCGAGGGTGGGGGACGCGGAGAGGGCGGGGCGAGGGCGAGGGTGGGGGACGAGGAGAGGGCGGGGCGAGGGCGAGGGTGGGGGTGTGGAGAGGGCGGGGCGAGGGCGAGGGTGGGGGACGAGGAGAGGGCGGGGCGAGGGCGAGGGTGGGGGACGTGGAGAGGGCGGGGCGAGGGCGAGGGTGGGGGTGTGGAGAGGGCGGGGCGAGGGCGAGGGTGGGGGTGTGGAGAGGGCGGGGCGAGGGCGAGGGTGGGGGACGAGGAGAGGGCGGGGCGAGGGCGAGGGTGGGGGACGAGGAGAGGGCGGGGCGAGGGCGAGGGTGGGGGTGTGGAGAGGGCGGGGCGAGGGCGAGGGTGGGGGTGTGGAGAGGGCGGGGCGAGGGCGAGGGTGGGGGACGTGGAGAGGGCGGGGCGAGGGCGAGGGTGGGGGACGCGGAGAGGGCGAGGCAAGGGCGAGGGTGGGGGACGAGGAGAGGGCGGGGCAAGGGCGAGGGCGAGGGTGGGGGACGCGGAGAGGGCGGGGGGAGGGATGGGGTGGGGGACGCGGAGAGGGCGGGGCGAGGGCGAGGGTGGGGGTGCGGAGAGGGCAGGGCGAGGGCGAGGGTGGGGGTGTGGAGAGGGCGGGGCGAGGGCGAGGGTGGGGGACGAGGAGAGGGCGGGGCGAGGGCGAGGGTGGGGGTGTGGAGAGGGCGGGGCGAGGGCGCGGGTGGGGGACGAGGAGAGGGCGGGGCGAGGGCGAGGGTGGGGGTGTGGAGAGGGCGGGGCGAGGGCGCGGGTGGGGGACGTGGAGAGGGCGGGCGAGGGCGAGGGTGGGGGACGTGGAGAGGGCGGGCGAGGGCGAGGGTGGGGGACGAGGAGAGGGCGGGGCGAGGGCGAGGGTGGGGGACGAGGAGAGGGCGGGGCGAGGGCGAGGGTGGGGGACGAGGAGAGGGCGGGGCGAGGGCGAGGGTGGGGGACGAGGAGAGGGCGGGGCGAGGGCGAGGGTGGGGGTGTGGAGAGGGCGGGCGAGGGCGAGGGTGGGGGTGCGGAGAGGGCGGGGCGAGGGCGAGGGTGGGGGACGCGGAGAGGGCGGGGCGAGGGCGAGGGTGGGGGACGAGGAGAGGGCGGGGCGAGGGCGAGGGTGGGGGTGTGGAGAGGGCGGGGCGAGGGCGAGGGTGGGGGACGAGGAGAGGGCGGGGCGAGGGCGAGGGTGGGGGACGTGGAGAGGGCGGGGCGAGGGCGAGGGTGGGGGTGTGGAGAGGGCGGGGCGAGGGCGAGGGTGGGGGTGTGGAGAGGGCGGGGCGAGGGCGAGGGTGGGGGACGAGGAGAGGGCGGGGCGAGGGCGAGGGTGGGGGACGAGGAGAGGGCGGGGCGAGGGCGAGGGTGGGGGTGTGGAGAGGGCGGGGCGAGGGCGAGGGTGGGGGTGTGGAGAGGGCGGGGCGAGGGCGAGGGTGGGGGACGTGGAGAGGGCGGGGCGAGGGCGAGGGTGGGGGACGCGGAGAGGGCGAGGCAAGGGCGAGGGTGGGGGACGAGGAGAGGGCGGGGCAAGGGCGAGGGCGAGGGTGGGGGACGCGGAGAGGGCGGGGGGAGGGATGGGGTGGGGGACGCGGAGAGGGCGGGGCGAGGGCGAGGGTGGGGGTGCGGAGAGGGCAGGGCGAGGGCGAGGGTGGGGGTGTGCAGAGGGCGGGGCGAGGGCGAGGGTGGGGGACGTGGAGAGGGCGGGCGAGGGCGAGGGTGGGGGTGTGGAGAGGGCAGGGCGAGGGCGAGGGTGGGGGTGTGCAGAGGGCGGGGCGAGGGCGAGGGTGGGGGACGTGGAGAGGGCGGGCGAGGGCGAGGGTGGGGGTGTGGAGAGGGCGGGCGAGGGCGAGGGTGGGGGACGAGGAGAGGGCGGGCGAGGGCGAGGGTGGGGGTGCGGAGAGGGCGGGGCGAGGGCGAGGGTGGGGGTGTGGAGAGGGCGGGGCGAGGGCGAGGGTGGGGGTGTGGAGAGGGCGGGCGAGGGCGAGGGTGGGGGACGAGGAGAGGGTGGGGCGAGGGCGAGGGTGGGGGTGTGGAGAGGGCGGGCGAGGGCGAGGGTGGGGGACGAGGAGAGGGTGGGGCGAGGGCGAGGGTGGGGGTGCGGAGAGGGCGGGGCGAGGGCGAGGGTGGGGGTGTGGAGAGGGCGGGCGAGGGCGAGGGTGGGGGACGAGGAGAGGGTGGGGCGAGGGCGAGGGTGGGGGTGCGGAGAGGGCGGGGCGAGGGCGAGGGTGGGGGTGTGGAGAGGGCGGGGCGAGGGCGAGGGTGGGGGACGAGGAGAGGGTGGGGCGAGGGCGAGGGTGGGGGTGCGGAGAGGGCGGGGCGAGGGCGAGGGTGGGGGTGTGGAGAGGGCGGGGCGAGGGCGAGGGTGGGGGACGTGGAGAGGGCGGGGCGAGGGCGAGGGTGGGGGACGCGGAGAGGGCGGGGCGAGTGTGGCGGGTGCAGACGGGGCGGGTGAGGGTCAGGGGGACGCTGTGGGGAAAGGACGATGGTGGGGGTTGCAGAGAGGGCGTGGCGAGGGTGGGGGTGCGGAGTGGGCGGGGCGAGGGTGACACACTCACCTCCAGCAGCAGCAGGGTCTCCTGCTCCGTCCACTCCCGGGTGGCGCTGGCGGCACTCTTGCTCTGCAACAACACAGGACCACACCCACGATCTGACCACGAGGGCGCTGGGGCCCTGCTGATGCCAGATCTCTTCCCCCCCCTTCCTCTCTCGCCCCCACTCCCTCCTCCTCCTCCTCTCTCACTCCCACTCCCACAGACAGGTGTGTCCCCCCTCCACCCTGCTCCTAGCCCCTCTCCTCCGCCCCCTCCCTCCCCCTACCTTGGCCGGCCCACTCTTCTTGCTGTACATGTCCGTCCTCAGGCCGAAGTTCTGCAGGTCCGCTGGCTTCTCCTTGACCTTCTCCGGGAAACTGAGCATCTGCTGGGAGGCGGGGGTCTGGACGGGCCGACAAGGAGAGAGGGAGAGGGGGATCAGCCAATCGGAGAAATCAGGACCCCCCAGCCCCTCCCTCCCCGACTCCGTTACCTGGGACGTCTTGGGCTGCAGGGGCACCAGTCCGGACGGCGTGTCAGCCAGGACGTGGAAGTGCGAAGTGGGAGGGGGTCCCATGGGGGTGGGGCGGCTCTCCGCGTCCACCTGGTAATTGATGAGCCCCCACTGCTCCAGGAACGCGTGAACCCTGCAGGGCGAGAGAGGGGGTCACGGGCCGGAGCGCAGCGAGGGAGGAAGACGGGGACGGAGAGGTCCGAGGGCAGGCGCCGCCGCGGACAGAGGCGCGGGCGGGCACAGCGGCGGCGTACGGGCCGGCCGACGCGGGGGAGACGCCGAAGAGCGGCGAGGAAGGGCCGAGCGCGAGCGCAGTGGCGCCTCCTGACCTCATGATGGCGCACACGTCCCCGGCCAGGTTGCGCCGGCAGGCGGTGGAGGTGAGGTACTCCTGGGGATTCAGGCGGTACGTGTCGATCATGAAGTTCCTGTAGGCCAGGTATCTGCAGGGAGAGAGGAGGAGGGTTGGGATGTGTTCACGGGCTGCGGGCTCCTCCAGCAGGGGGCGCACACGGCACGCTCCACACAGCCTCGTGTCTGGACTCACATCTCGGGGGTCTTGGACTTGTTCTTGCCGTTGAAGAATTCTGGGAGAGCCCGGCGCTCGATCGCGTGGACGCTGCGAGACACGGGGAGAGGGGGAGAGGTCAGGGGCCGGCGGGGGACCAGTTGTGTAGCTGTACCTGTTTGTAGCCAGGCATGATGATGGTGATGTGGTGAGTGCGGGGCAGTGGGTTGTGTAGTTGTGTAGCTGTACCTGTTTGTAGCTGGGGATGATGATGGTGATGTGGTGAGTGCGGGGCAGTGGGTTGTGTAGTTGTGTAGCTGTACCTGTTTGTAGCCGGGGATGATGATGGTGATGTGGTGAGTGTGGGGCAGTGGGTTGTGTAGTTGTGTAGCTGTACCTGTTTGTAGCTGGGGATGATGATGGTGATGTGGTGAGTGTGGGGCAGTGGGTTGTGTAGTTGTGTAGCTGTACCTGTTTGTAGCCGGGGATGATGATGGTGATGTGGCGAGTGCAAGGCAGTGGGTTGTGTAGTTGTGTAGCTGTACCTGTTTGTAGCCGGGGATGATGATGGTGATGTGGTGAGTGCGAGGCAGTGGGTTGTGTAGTTGTGTAGCTGTACCTGTTTGTAGCCGGGGATGATGATGGTGATGTGGTGAGTGTGGGGCAGTGGGTTGTGTAGTTGTGTAGCTGTACCTGTTTGTAGCTGGGGATGATGATGGTGATGTGGTGAGTGTGGGGCAGTGGGTTGTGTAGTTGTGTAGCTGTACCTGTTTGTAGTTGTGTAGCTGTACCTGTTGTAGCCGGGCATGATGATGGTGACGTGGTGAGTGCGAGGCAGTGGGTTGTGTAGTTGTGTAGCTGTACCTGTTTGTAGCTGAGGATGATGATGGTGATGTGGTGAGTGCGAGGCAGTGGGTTGTGTAGTTGTGTAGCTGTACCTGTTTGTAGCCGGGGATGATGATGGTGATGTGGCGAGTGCGAGGCAGTGGGTTGTGTAGTTGTGTAGCTGTACCTGTTTGTAGCTGGGGATGATGATGGTGATGTGGCGAGTGCGAGGCAGTGGGTTGTGTAGTTGTGTAGCTGTACCTGTTTGTAGCTGGGGATGATGATGGTGATGTGACGAGTGCGAGGCAGTGGGTTGTGTAGTTGTGTAGCTGTACCTGTTTGTAGCTGGGGATGATGATAATGATGTGGTGAGTGCGAGGCAGTGGGTTGTGTAGTTGTGTACCTGTACCTGTTTGTAGCTGGGGATGATGATGGTGATGTGGTGAGTGCGAGGCAGTGGGTTGTGTAGTTGTGTAGCTGTACCTGTTTGTAGCTGGGGATGATGATGGTGATGTGGTGAGTGCGAGGCACTGGGTTGTGTAGTTGTGTAGCTGTACCTGTTTGTAGCTGGGGATGATGATGGTGATGTGGCGAGTGCGAGGCAGTGGGTTGTGTAATTGTGTAGCTGTACCTGTTGTAGCCGGGCATGATGATGGTGATGTGGTGAGTGTGGGGCAGTGGGTTGTGTAGTTGTGTAGCTGTACCTGTTGTAGCCGGGCATGATGATGGTGATGTGGTGAGTGCGGGGCAGTGGGTTGTGTAGTTGTGTAGCTGTACCTGTTGTAGCCGGGCACGATGATGGTGACGTGGCGAGTGCGAGGCAGTGGGTTGTGTAGTTGTGTAGCTGTACCTGTTGTAGCCGGGCACGATGATGGTGATGTGGCGAGTGCGAGGCAGTGGGTTGTGTAGTTGTGTAGCTGTACCTGTTTGTAGCTGGGGATGATGATGGTGACGTGGTGAGTGCGAGGCAGTGGGTTGTGTAGTTGTGTAGCTGTACCTGTTTGTAGCTGGGGATGATGATGGTGATGTGGCGAGTGCGAGGCAGTGGGTTGTGTAGTTGTGTAGCTGTACCTGTTGTAGCCGGGCATGATGATGGTGACGTGGTGAGTGCGAGGCGGTGGGTTGTGTAGTTGTGTAGCCGTACCTGTTGTAGTCGAACCAGGCGGCGTAGCTGGGGATGATGATGTGGTGAGTTTGCTCAGTGACGTTGTCCTCGTGAAGATCAGCCCCCTTCACCGGCTCCCCCTTCACACTGGGAGAGCCCTCCTCTTCCTCCTGGGACAGAGCAGGAGGGTCGGGGTACGGGGAATGGGGGAGAGAGTGAGAGGGAGGGTTGGGGTACGGGGTCGGGGGGAGAAGGGGAGATATGGGGGGGTCAGCAGGGAGAGATAGTGGGACGGTGAGAGAGGACAGTGACCAGGTGACACTATTTTAGGTCCTTTGAGCAAATCCAAGAGATGCCTGTGTCTGAAGTGCAAGTGTGAAGACTAACAGAGAAACCAGTGAGTTACCTTCCCCACTGCCTCCATCGACTCATCCTCCTGCTCGTCTGGTGAAGAAGGAGAGAGAGAGCGTTAGACCACCATTCCTCCCTGAGATAACAGGTCTAATCACGTAACAACTGTCACACCACATCATGTCAGACTGTATGTCTTACTCAGCATTACTGCACTTGCAGCTCTACCTCAGTGGCCACACTGATGAAGCTCTTTGGCTTTGAGAAGAATCTCAGGGGTAAAACTGGACAGAACGTCCAGCTGTCTTACAGGATGGGAAGGGACACAAGCATGAGGGGACTACTGTCTGGTATGGCACTACTGTATACCACACTGTGACGGGCAGGGCTCTGTTGTCCTGTACTGCACTGCGCCACACTGTGCTTGGCTATGTTGTCCTTTATTGCATTGGGCTGTGCTGTCCTGTCCCACACTGCACTGTGCTAGGCCAGGCTGGATTGGACTGTACTGGACTGTACTGAGCCACACTGTGCTTTGCTATGTTGTCCTTTATTGTGCTGGGCTGGACTATCCTATAATGCACTGGGCTAGGCTGTGCTGCTGTGTCCTGAATGCCACTAGGCTGAGCTGTGCTGTACTGTACTGGGCTATATGGTCCGGCACTGGGCTGGGCTCTGTTGTGCAGAACTGCACTGGGCTGGGCTCTGTTGTGCAGAACTGCACTGGGCTGCAATCATGATCCCAGATGTTGTGGCGATTCCTGTAACACCTCATGCGACAGGGAGAGCAACAGGAAGAGGCAGGAGAGAGGAGGGGCGTCACTCACCCAGGTCAGTCATGGTTCCTCCCTTTACTGGGGCCGACTCGGAGTCTTTCTTCGTATTGACTGTGGGGGACAGAGAGGCAGGGTGAGAGGCATGGAATCTGTATCCCAAACTCTGAACCCTGAATCGTTAAAAGCAAAGCAAAACTGGATACCTGTTAACAGATCAGGCTAATAATAATTACATACACTTATATAGTACTTTCCTAGACACTCCACCCAAAGCTCGTTAGAGGTAATGGAGACTTAAATACCCTCTGCTCATGCAGAACTTTCTATCACTATTACAACTGATTGGCCACTACAGTAAAACAGCTATCAGTACGAAAGGAAACTGATCTGCCCCATGGGGATACAGCTGATCTAACATCGCTCAGTTTGATGACTGACACTTCTGCAGCAATGCAGGGACAGGTGTGCTTCCCAGTGCAAACACCAGGGGGCGCAGTACCGTTCTTGGGCAGAGTGACCTCTTCCACTGCGGGCACAGGTGAGGGCTCATCCAGATCCTTGGTCAGGTCCTCCTGTTCCTCCTCGCGGTGCCCGCGTTTCGACTTGGCATAGGGGGCTGTTGGGCTGGGGAGGGAGGGGTGCAGGGGTCACTCCCACAACAATACTGACGGACACATGTATACACACTGACAGTGACACACCTGCTAGTACACGCGCTGACGTGTTAATCATGCTAATACACACGCTGACACTCTAGTACGTACGGCTAAACACTGATCCCAGCCCTCGCCCCGACACACCCCGATGGCAACGGGGCGGATCCTCTCAGCTCACCAGTTCGCATGACGACCTACAGTCTGGAGACTGTGCAGCACAGAGCCGTCAGCTCTGGTCCCCAGTGAAAAGAGCCTGTGTGGCCACCGGACACTGGCCACTAGCCACCGGACACTGGCCAGCGCCATGTCCCCCCACACCCACAATCCACCACAGGCCAATACTGCAGCCACACTGAGCTGATGGAGCGCCATCTAGTGTTCTGTCAGACACACCTGACTGCTGCATAGTGTCTCTTTGAACGGGTCACCGAACACGGATGGCTGGGTTATCG
The DNA here is from genome assembly GCF_040954835.1 of Lepisosteus oculatus. Taxonomy (NCBI): domain Eukaryota; kingdom Metazoa; phylum Chordata; class Actinopteri; order Semionotiformes; family Lepisosteidae; genus Lepisosteus; species Lepisosteus oculatus. The sequence continues at coordinate 19,686,638 of NC_090696.1, forward strand.
CCACCAGCGGTGTAACTGGCCGAGGCGCCGATTCGCCAGTGCCCCCCCACCCCGGCCCCCGCACCCTTTCTTGGCGTTCTTCTTCTTGGTCTCGGGCGTGGGGGTGGGCGAAGGGGAGGGCGAGCGCTTCCTCTTCTTGGCGTTGCCCGGCTTCCTGTCGCGGCGCTCGCCGTCGGGGGGGCTGACCTCGTCCGTCAGCGTCTTGGCGGAGATGCGCTTGCGGCGCGGCCCCTCCCCCACCTCGTAATCCTCCTCGTTCATCCACTCGTTGAAGGAGTCCAGGTCCAGGATCCACTTGGCGTGGACCTGGGAGAGTGGGAGGGCAGGGCGCGCGTCAGCACGTTTCTGTGCACGGCTGTTTCGGCCTGTCGGCACTCGGGAGAGCAGCGGTTTGCTGGGATGTCAAGCGACGGTTTGGGGTATCAGCGTCTGGGGGTGTCAGTACCTTGCGGGGTTTCTCGGGAGTGGGTGGGTCCTCCACTGCAGCCTCCACTTCGCTGGCGGGGATCCAAGTGTCATAACTGGAAAACAGCACAGGGCAGTGGTAAAGACAGGGCACAGGGCACAGCATGGTGTGGTAAAGACAGGGCACAGGGCACAGCATGGTGTGGTAAAGACAGGGCGCAGCATCGTGTGGTAAAGACAGGGCGCAGCGCACAGCATGGTGTGGTAAAGACAGGGCGCAGGGCACAGCATGGTGTGGTAAAGACAGGGCACAGGGCACATCATGGTGTGGTAAAGACAGGGCGCAGGGCACAGCATGGTGTGGTAAAGACAGGGCACAGGGCACAGCATGGTGTGGTAAAGACAGGGCGCAGCGCACAGCATGGTGTGGTAAAGACAGGGCACAGGGCACATCATGGTGTGGTAAAGACAGGGCACAGGGCACATCATGGTGTGGTAAAGACAGGGCACAGGGCACAGCATGGTGTGGTAAAGACAGGGCACAGGGCACAGCATGGTGTGGTAAAGACAGGGCGCAGCATCGTGTGGTAAAGACAGGGCACAGGGCACAGCATGGTGTGGTAAAGACAGGGCACAGGGCACATCATGGTGTGGTAAAGACAGGGCACAGGGCACAGCATGGTGTGGTAAAGACAGGGCACAGGGCACAGCATGGTGTGGTAAAGACAGGGCGCAGCATCGTGTGGTAAAGACAGGGCGCAGCGCACAGCATGGTGTGGTAAAGACAGGGCGCAGGGCACAGCATGGTGTGGTAAAGACAGGGCACAGGGCACATCATGGTGTGGTAAAGACAGGGCGCAGGGCACAGCATGGTGTGGTAAAGACAGGGCACAGGGCACAGCATGGTGTGGTAAAGACAGGGCGCAGCGCACAGCATGGTGTGGTAAAGACAGGGCACAGGGCACAGCATGGTGTGGTAAAGACAGGGCACAGGGCACAGCATGGTGTGGTAAAGACAGGGCGCAGCATCGTGTGGTAAAGACAGGGCACAGGGCACATCATGGTGTGGTAAAGACAGGGCACAGGGCACAGCATGGTGTGGTAAAGACAGGGCACAGGGCACAGCATGGTGTGGTAAAGACAGGGCGCAGCATCGTGTGGTAAAGACAGGGCACAGGGCACATCATGGTGTGGTAAAGACAGGGCACAGGGCACAGCATGGTGTGGTAAAGACAGGGCACAGGGCACATCATGGTGTGGTAAAGACAGGGCGCAGGGCACATCATGGTGTGGTAAAGACAGGGCGCAGGGCACAGCATGGTGTGGTAAAGACAGGGCGCAGCACACAGCATGGTGTGGTAAAGACAGGTCACAGCCAGTAAAGACGGGGCGCAGCACACAGCACGGCGTGGTAAACACGGGGCTGAGTGTGGTAAACAGCATCCTACTGGATATGAAACACGGGGTAGAGCACAGGACAGAAAATCAGGGCAGCAGCTACAGAAGGGATGAAGGGAAGGAACGCAGCTGGCAGCGTACCTGTCAGGAGAGTAGCCCCAGTGTAGCAACACCTGCTTGTCTCTCTTCATCACCGGGCGAACCCACTCCTCTGGAGAGAGACGCACTGTTACTGTCTGCCAACACACGTACCCTCACACACCCTCTGTCTGACCAACACACGCACCCTCACCGCTGCTGTCTGACCCTCACACAGCCTCACTGCTGCTGTCTGACCAACACACGCACCCTCACCGCTGCTGTCTGACCCTCACACACCCTCACTGCTGCTGTCTGACCCTCACGCACCCTCACCGCTGCTGTCTGACCCTCACACAGCCTCACTGCTGCTGTCTGACCAACACACGCACCCTCACCACTGCTGTCTGACCCTCACACAGCCTCACTGCTGCTGTCTGACCAACACACGCACCCTCACCACTGCTGTCTGACCCTCACACAGCCTCACTGCTGCTGTCTGACCAACACACGCACCCTCACCGCTGCTGTCTGACCCTCACACACCCTCACTGCTGCTGTCTGACCCTCACGCACCCTCACCGCTGCTGTCTGACCCTCACACACCCTCACACAGCCTCACTGCTGCTGTCTGACCCTCACGCACCCTCACCGCTGCTGTCTGACCCTCACACACCCTCACACACCCTCACTGCTGCTGTCTGATCCTCACGCACCCTCACCGCTGCTGTATGACCCTCACGCACCCTCACACAGCCTCACTGCTGAGGTCTGACCCTCACACACCCTCACTGCTGCTGTTTGACTCTCACGCACCCTCACCGCTGCTGTCTGACCCTCACGCACCCTCACACAGCCTCACTGCTGAGGTCTGACTCTCACTCATCCTCACCGCTGCTGTCTGACCCTCACACACCCTCACACAGCCTCACCGCTGCTGTCTGACCCTCACACACCCTCACGCACCCTCACTGCTGCTGTCTGACTCTCACGCACCCTCACACACCCTCACTGCTGCTGTCTGACCCTCACTCATCCTCACCGCTGCTGTCTGACCCTCACACACCCTCACTGCTGCTGTCTGACTCTCACACACCCTCACTGCTGCTGTCTGATCCTCACACACCCTCACACACCCTCACCGCTGCTGTCTGACTCTCAAACACCCTCACTGCTGCTGTCTGACTCTCAAACACCCTCACTGCTGCTGTCTGATCCTCACACACCCTCACACAGCCTCACCGCTGCTGTCTGACCCTCACACACCCTCACACACCCTCACCGCTGCTGTCTGACCCTCACACACTCTCACACACCCTCACTGCTGCTGTCTGGCCCTCACACACCCTCACCCACCCTCACCGCTGCTGTCTGACCCTCACACACCCTCACGCACCCTCACCGCTGCTGTCTGACCCTCACACACCCTCACCGCTGCTGTCTGACCCTCACACACCCTCACCCACCCTCGCCGCTGCTGTCTGACCCTCACACACCCTCACCGCTGCTGTCTGACCCTCACACACCCTCACTGCTGCTGTCTGACCCTCACACACCCTCACACACCCTCACAGCTGCTGTCTGACCCTCACTCATCCTCACCGCTGCTGTCTGACCCTCACACACCCTCACGCACCCTCACCGCTGCTGTCTGACCCTCACACACCCTCACTGCTGCTGTCTGGCCCTCACCCACCCTCACTGCTGCTGTCTGACCCTCACACACCCTCACACAGCCTCACTGCTGCTGTCTGACCCTCACACACCCTCACACACCCTCACCGCTGCTGTCTGGCCCTCACACACCCTCACGCACCCTCACCGCTGCTGTCTGACCCTCACACACCCTCACTGCTGCTGTCTGACCCTCACACACTCTCACACACCCTCACTGCTGCTGTCTGACCCTCACACACCCTCACACACCCTCACTGCTGCTGTCTGGCCCTCACACACCCTCACCACTGCTGTCTGACCCTCACACACTCTCACACACCCTCACTGCTGCTGTCTGACCCTCACACACCCTCACTGCTGCTGTCTGACCCTCACACACTCTCACACACCCTCACTGCTGCTGTCTGACCAGCACACGATCACCTTCACACACTAAGAATAAGATTGACACATACGTACACGAATTAGTACACACTAAAGAAACTTTACACCCTCTATTCTCACTCTGCACACTCTGGTTCTGGGACTGGTTTCACAGTTCCCCCCTCCCCAAACAGCCACATTCAGTATTGCTCTCTTTTCCCCTCGTATTGAAGCCCAACACCCCCAGTATGACAGAGCTCTGCCCCTCACCCTCCTCCAGGCTGGCAGGGATGGGCACCACAATGAGGGAGCTGGCTGCCCGGTCCTCCGTCACAGAGCCCTGGGGTCAGAACACAGTGTCAGGGGTCAAAGTGGCACACACAGGAATAAACATGTTCAGACCAGGTACAGAGAGACACAGACCGGGCACAGGGAGACACAGACCAGGTACAGAGAGACACGGGACAGGACAGCTACAGAGAGACAGAGACCAGGTACAGAGAGGAGTGGGACAGGACAGCTACAGAGAGACACATATCGGACACAAGGAGACACACCAGCTACAGAGAGACATGGGACAGGACAGCTACAGATAGACACAGACCGGGCACAGGGAGACACAGACCAGGTACAGAGAGACACGGGACAGGACAGCTACAGAGAGACAGAGACCAGGTACAGAGAGACACGGGACAGGACAGCTACAGAGAGACAGAGACCAGGTACAGAGAGGAGTGGGACTCGACAGCTACAGAGAGACACATATCGGACACAAGGAGACACACAAGCTACAGAGAGACATGGGACAGGACAGCTACAGAGAGACACAGACCAGGCACAGGGAGACACACCAGCTACAGAGACACAGACCAGGTACAGAGAGGAGAGGGACAGGACAGCTACAGAGAGACACAGACCAGGTATAGAGATGAGAGGGACAGGACAGCTATACAGAGATACAGACCAGGTACAGGGAGACATGGGGCAGAACAGCTACAGAGAGACACAGACCAGGCACAGGGAGACACAGACCAGGCACAGGGAGACGCGGGACAGGACAGCTACAGAGAGACATGGGACAGGACAGCTACAGAGAGACATAGACCAGGCACAGGGAGACACAAACGAGGTACAGAGAGGAAAAGGGACAGGACAACTATAGAGAGACACACCAGCTACAGAGAGACACAGACCAAGCACAGGGAGACACGGGACAGGACAGCTACAGAGAGACATAGACCAGGCACAGGGAGACATAGACCAGGTACAGAGAGACACAGACCGAGCACAGGGAGACACAGACCAGGTACAGAGATTAGAGGGACAGGACAGCTACAGAGAGACAGAGACCAGGTACAGAGAGACACACCAGCTACAGAGAGACACAGACCGAGCACAGGGAGACACGGGACAGGACAGCTACAGAAAGACAGACCAAGCACAGGGAGACACACCAGGTATAGAGAGACACTGGACAGGACAGCAACAGAGAGACATGCCAGGTACAGAGAGAGAGACAGTTGGGTACCTGATGACGTTTGATGATGTCCTTCAGTTTTCCCAGCAGCTTGGGCTCAATGTCGGAGCTGAGGAAGATCACGGGCCGACTGAGACAGTTGTTCTGTCGGAGCGAGAGGGAGACACAGTTACTCCTCTGAGAAGGGTGAACGCAGCGACTCGGAGAAACGGACAGGCAGGTGAGCTCACCTGGACCAGGGACTTCTCGATGGTCATGAACATCTCCACATTCCGGTCCATTCGAGACGGGTTCTGGAAGTCAAACCTCCTCCTGAGAGAGGAGTACAAGGCGGGGTTGCAGTATAGCTGCTATTTCAATATTCTCTCAGTGTTTTTATAATGGACACTATTTAACAGCAAAGATACTTATTCACTAGATCTAGACAGGCCAAGGCTTTGTTGCCCTTGCACTGTGCAGGTCCGGTATTGACTCATAGAGACTCATTGTATGATACTTCAATATTGTACGTAGCTGAACAAGCTTAACTTTGATTCAGTAATAGCTCTACACTAACTCCACACGTTATAAATCAAATCTATAAAGATACTGTATTAACTCTGTAAAAGCTCTGCAAAGTCTGCACTCTGCTATGAAGCTCTACTACTGCATGTAGCTTCTGTTCTAACTCTATAGTAGTTTTTCACCCTCTTTGCTGACAGTATAGAGGCTCCACACTGCCTGCATCTGCCTTTGCTCCAACCTACATCAGCTTTACAATCACTCGAGCTCTACACTGACCGCATATCTCCTCTATTCAGGCTGTGCATTAACAAGATACAGCTACCATACTAATTCTAGAAAGGCATGATACTGTACAACACTAAACATAAACTCTGTACACTGCCTCTCTGCTATCTCTGTATGGTCTGTCTCTATACTGCCTCTTTGATGTCTCTTACTGTCCAGTGTACGGTCTCTATACTGTCCCTGTACACTCTCTATGCTGTCCAGTGTACGGTCTCTATACTGTCCCTGTGCTGTGTCTTTTCTGTCTCTATAAGATCTCTATACTGCCCAGTGTGCTGTCTCTGTACGATCTCTATACTGTCCAGTGTACAGTTTCTGTACGATCTCTATACTGCCCAGTGTACAGTCTCTGTACGATGTCTATACTGCCCAGTGTACAGTCTCTGTACGATCTCTATACTACCCAGTGTGCCGTCTCTGTACGATCTCTATACTGTCCAGTGTACAGTCTCTGTACGATCTCCATACTGCCCAGTGTACAGTCTCTGTACGGTCTCTATACTGCCCAATGTACAGTCTCTGTACGATCTCTATACTGCCCAGTGTGCTGTCTCTGTACGATCTCTATACTGTCCAGTGTACAGTCTCTGTACGGTCTCTATAGTGCCCAGTGTACCCTCTGTGTACGGTCTCTATAGTGCCCAGTGTACCCTCTGTGTACGGTCTCTATACTGCCCAGTGTACAGTCTCTGTACGGTCTCTATAGTGCCCAGTGTGCCCTCTGTGTACGGCCTCTATACTGCCCAGTGTACAGTCTCTGTACGGTCTCTATAGTGCCCAGTGTGCCCTCTGTGTACGGCCTCTATACTGCCACTCTGCTGCCCGTCAGTGTGACTCACCAGCCCTGGTCACTCTTGAATTTGTATGCTGCAGCCAGGATGTGGCAGAGAGCGCCCCCTGACTTGAAGTCCAGGAAACATTTCATCTACATGGAGAGCAGGAGAGGGGGAGGGGAGGAGAGGAAGAGAGCAGGAGGGTGGGAGATGGGCAGGAGCAAGGTAGAAGCAGAGGAGAGGGGCAGGGAAGATGAACACAGATCAGAGCAAAGACACCCGCTGTCTTGCACAGTTAGATCAGCTGTCAGGTGCTTATGATTAGCACATGAGCTGTGAAACTACAAATCAAATGAATCACGATGTACATTAACAATGAACTAAAAGTCAAATGAGTTGACTCTGGAGTCCAGGATAAGACATGATAGTAATTTAGCATTGTGTCAGTGCAATCCTGTGGTTCTATTAGTACCTACTGTTATCTCCTCAACATACACACTGTAAACCTGCACATGTTCTCTTCTACCAATAATGTGATCAACAATACAGAGCGTGCTCTACCCTAGAGCTGTGTGATTAGTGTGGTTTTACTGTGTGATTAGTGTGGTATTACTGTGTGATTAGCACACTGTTCCTCTGTGTTCTGTATGGGTCAGTACCGGCAGCTTGGTGAGAGGAGGGTTGCTGACATGTTTCCCAAACACCTCCTCCTGGAACTGTAGCAGCTGGACAACCAGGCTGGACAGGGACTTGTTAGTGGGCGGCTCTGCCTGGATATACTGAGAGACAGTGTGGGAGAGAGAAAAGGGTTAATACAGACACACTGACTGGACACTACAGTACACTAACACTGCACTGAGAGAGAGGGGTTAATACAGACACACTGACTGGACACTACAGTACACTAACACTGCACTGAGAGAGAGGGGTTAATACAGACACACTGACTGGACACTACAGTACATTAACACTGCACTGAGAGAGAGGGGTTAATACAGACACACTGACTGACTGGACACTACAGTACACTAACACTGCACTGAGAGAGAGGGGTTAATACAGACATACTGACTGACTGGACACTACAGTACACTAACACTGCACTGAGAGAGAGGGGTTAATACAGACACACTGACTGGACACTACAGTACACTAACACTGCACTGAGAGAGAGGGGTTAATACAGACACACTGACTGACTGGACACTCCAGTACATTAACACTGCACTGAGAGAGAGGGGTTAATACACACACACTGGCTGACTGGACACTACAGTACATTAACACTGCACTGAGAGAGAGGGGTTAATACAGACATACTGACTGGACACTACAGTACACTAACACTGCACTGAGAGAGAGGGGTTAATCAAGACATACTGACTGACTGGACACTACAGTACATTAACACTGCACTGAGAGAGAGGGGTTAATCAAGACATACTGACTGGACACTACAGTACATTAACACTGCACTGAGAGAGAGGGGTTAATACAGACACACTGACTGGACACTACAGTACATTAACACTGCACTGAGAGAGAGGGGTTAATACAGACATACTGACTGGACACTACAGTACATTAACACTGCACTGAGAGAGAGGGGTTAATACAGACATACTGACTGGACACTACAGTACATTAACACTGCACTGAGAGAGAGGGGTTAATACAGACACACTGACTGGACACTGCAGTACACTAACAGTATTTATTGTTGTAGTCTTCTTATTTATTGTTATTGTCATCCTGTAAAGCGCTTTGAGAAGCCACCTTTAAAGGCGCTATATAAAATAAAGTTTATTATTATATTATTATTACACTGAGAGAGGAGTTAATCAAGACATACTGACTGGACACTACAGTACATTAACGCTGCACTGAGAGAGAGGGGTTAATACAGACACACTGACTGGACACTACAGTACACTAACACTGCACTGAGAGAGAGGGGTTAATACAGACACACTGACTGGACACTACAGTACATTAACACTGCACTGAGAGAGAGGGGTTAATACAGACACACTGACTGGACACTACAGTACATTAACACTGCACTGAGAGAGAGGGGTTAATACAGACACACTGACTGACTGGACACTACAGTACACTAACACTGCACTGAGAGAGAGGGGTTAATACAGACACACTGACTGGACACTACAGTACACTAACACTGCACTGAGAGAGAGGGGTTAATACAGACACACTGACTGACTGGACACTCCAGTACATTAACACTGCACTGAGAGAGAGGGGTTAATCAAGACATACTGACTGGACACTACAGTACATTAACACTGCACTGAGAGAGAGGGGTTAATACAGACACACTGACTGGACACTACAGTACATTAACACTGCACTGAGAGAGAGGGGTTAATACAGACATACTGACTGGACACTACAGTACATTAACACTGCACTGAGAGAGAGGGGTTAATACAGACATACTGACTGGACACTACAGTACATTAACACTGCACTGAGAGAGAGGGGTTAATACAGACATACTGACTGGACACTACAGTACATTAACACTGCACTGAGAGAGAGGGGTTAATACAGACACACTGACTGGACACTGCAGTACACTAACAGTATTTATTGTTGTAGTCTTCTTATTTATTGTTATTGTCATCCTGTAAAGCGCTTTGAGAAGCCACCTTTAAAGGCGCTATATAAAATAAAGTTTATTATTATATTATTATTACACTGAGAGAGGAGTTAATCAAGACATACTGACTGGACACTACAGTACATTAACGCTGCACTGAGAGAGAGGGGTTAATACAGACACACTGACTGGACACTACAGTACACTAACACTGCACTGAGAGAGAGGGGTTAATACAGACACACTGACTGGACACTACAGTACATTAACACTGCACTGAGAGAGAGGGGTTAATACAGACACACTGACTGGACACTACAGTACATTAACACTGCACTGAGAGAGAGGGGTTAATACAGACACACTGACTGACTGGACACTACAGTACACTAACACTGCACTGAGAGAGAGGGGTTAATACAGACACACTGACTGGACACTACAGTACACTAACACTGCACTGAGAGAGAGGGGTTAATACAGACACACTGACTGACTGGACACTCCAGTACATTAACACTGCACTGAGAGAGAGGGGTTAATCAAGACATACTGACTGGACACTACAGTACATTAACACTGCACTGAGAGAGAGGGGTTAATACAGACACACTGACTGGACACTACAGTACATTAACACTGCACTGAGAGAGAGGGGTTAATACAGACATACTGACTGGACACTACAGTACATTAACACTGCACTGAGAGAGAGGGGTTAATACAGACATACTGACTGGACACTACAGTACATTAACACTGCACTGAGAGAGAGGGGTTAATACAGACATACTGACTGGACACTACAGTACATTAACACTGCACTGAGAGAGAGGGGTTAATACAGACACACTGACTGGACACTGCAGTACACTAACAGTATTTATTGTTGTAGTCTTCTTATTTATTGTTATTGTCATCCTGTAAAGCGCTTTGAGAAGCCACCTTTAAAGGCGCTATATAAAATAAAGTTTATTATTATATTATTATTACACTGAGAGAGGAGTTAATCAAGACATACTGACTGGACACTACAGTACATTAACGCTGCACTGAGAGAGAGGGGTTAATACAGACACACTGACTGGACACTACAGTACACTAACACTGCACTGAGAGAGAGGGGTTAATACAGACACACTGACTGACTGGACACTACAGTACATTAACACTGCACTGAGAGAGAGGGGTTAATACAGACACACTGACTGGACACTACAGTACATTAACACTGCACTGAGAGAGAGGGGTTAATACAGACACACTGACTGACTGGACACTACAGTACACTAACACTGCACTGAGAGAGAGGGGTTAATACAGACACACTGACTGGACACTACAGTACACTAACACTGCACTGAGAGAGAGGGGTTAATACAGACATACTGACTGGACACTACAGTACACTAACACTGCACTGAGAGAGAGGGGTTAATACAGACACACTGACTGGACACTCCAGTACATTAACACTGCACTGAGAGAGAGGGGTTAATCAAGACATACTGACTGGACACTACAGTACACTAACACTGCACTGAGAGAGAGGGGTTAATACAGACACACTGACTGGACACTACAGTACACTAACACTGCACTGAGAGAGAGGGGTTAATACAGACACACTGACTGACTGGACACTACAGTACATTAACACTGCACTGAGAGAGAGGGGTTAATACAGACACACTGACTGCGTAAAGCAATACGCAGCACTATACAGTACATCACCCTAAAGTGTCATACAATGGAATACTTCAAAAATACTCTAGTATGTTAACGGACACTGTAGTTTAGCACATTACTACACAGTACAGTTACAGTACAGAGACACTGACTGAACACTACAGCACATCCAGGATCAATCTTCAATATCAGTCAGTCAGTGTGCAGGAGGTTGCACTGTATAGTAGAGTACAGCACTGACCTCTCGTGCGTTTCTCCACTTTGCGCCGCGCGTGAATCACTTCACGCAGCACACACGCGCTGCGATAGGACAGCACATCTGGCCGCTCGGCAGCCTCGCGCTCCGAGCCGGGGGCTGAGTGGGGCTGGGCGCTGTTCGCGTGGGAGGGGGCGCGCGCGCGCGCGCGCGTGTGTGTGTCTGTCTGTGACAGCGCTGAGGTTTTGTCGCGCAACATCGAAACGCGAAACTCCCGCACCACACGACCCCGCAGTGTTGACGGGGCGAGGGGAGGAGGCCACGGCTGTCAGAGCCGTTATCTCAGAACACGCACGGCTCCCCCCGCCGCCGTGCAGTACCGCTGGCTACACGCCAGGGGCTGCCAGATGTTAACAGCTGGCGAGAATCTCCGCCTGCCAGTTAAATTGCGAAAACAGACAAAATCAAGGAATGACACGCACGCAAACACACTAAACACACGCCGCGGCTCAAACGCGACAGGTTGCCCCCTGCTGTGCACTGCGATTCGTTCCGCGCGCCCGAACCGGCAGCCCGAGGGGTCGCACCCCTGCAGCCGGGATGACGGGGAGAATAACATCGGGGTCTCTTTTGTTTTCTGGGCGGCTCTCATTGTGTCTCGGCTGAATCGCTCAGCCGGATTCAAGAATTCCCCCCGCCTCACCCAGCCCCCTGGTCTCCGGAGCTCTTTTTCAAAAAACACCCAGACATGGCATTGAAAAAGGGGGGAAAATGAAGAGGTACCTTTTTGTAATTCTTGCCCAACCAAATGCGGACATTGTCGAACTGCGAAACCGTATCGGACGCCTCGAAATATTTAACATTCGGGCCGCCGTCTTTCTTCCGCACCGCCATCTTTGCTGGGTCGCCTGTAGACAGAACAGGGGGAGGGGGATCGGGCGCCACCTGGCGGCTGCTCGGCGGCGCTGCGGGTTTGCGGCCAGCCGCGTCCAGGGAGAGGAGGTCGAGGCGAAACTGGCGCCATCTTGGCTCCGGTACCGCGGCCAGACCCCCACAGTGAAAAAGGAAGGAGTTAGATCCAACATGGCGCATCCTGCCGCGCAGTTTCTCACATAAATCGTCTCTCCTCGTGAAATACCGTCTTTATTAATTCGTCATAGAGGATTTTATCATAGGCAAAAAAAAAATGATTGCTGGTGTCATAAACAGAACGAGGAGGAAAGACGAGCTTTTTAGCACTAAATATTTATTTTTTTTGCCATGTGTAAGTGAGTGTGTGACAGACGTGCAGTTTTAAGGTCAGAAAAGGACAGTCTTCATTTAAATAATTGACTGAACATGATTGACTGTGGGTACACAACAGTGAAAAATACAATAGTCCCCCTTGAATGCAGAAGAGCAGTAACAGAACTATTAAGGATGAAGTAATATGTTATCAGGGACAATAATGGACAATAGACAGCACCAGGGAAATAGCTGATGTGCCAAGATAAGGTCAGATCACTTTATTGGGCATGTACAGTTTCTTGCATTAGGAATTTGTCTTTTCACAGACCCCAGCTTGCTCTCCCTGAGACACACAGACAGGGAGAGAAGCTGGGGGTCAGAGCGCAGGGTCAGCCATTTACACAGCACCCCTGGAACAGCTGGGGTTAAGGGGCTTGCTCAGGGGCCCAACGGAGTAGGATTTCTCTGCCAGCTGCAGGATTTGAACCAGCAACAGGCGCAGATGCTTAGCCACAGAGCCACTGCTCTGCCCAAAACTTGTGCCGTAAGCTGTTATGGGACCCGAATCATCTAGACAGAACATCTATCGACATCTGCTGCACCGATGGGCTCCTAAAGGAGGAAGCCTGCCTCAGTAACACAGTGAGGAAGCACACAGTTGTATTCAGTTCTGTCAGCACAGGGTGACACGCTGGGGCACTGGTCAGCATTGCTGCCCACTGGCACTGGGGTCCAGGGTCGAATTCCAGACCTGGGGTGCTGTCTGTGTGGAGTCTGCATGTTTCCTTCGTGTTCCTGTAGGTTTCCTCCAGCTGCTCCAGTTTCCTCCCGCAGTCCAAAGCCATGCTGGTGGCTTGTGTCATGGCTGGCCCTGCTGTGAGTGTGTATGTCTGTGATGGACTGGCGTCCCGTCCAGGGTGTACCCTGCCTCATGAAGTGGGTAGAAAGCGGATGGGTGTCTTTGTCCAGAAGAGGCAGAAGTGTTTTTTAGTACTAGAATGACGAAAGATGAATAAATCCCCATGACTCAGTGGTATTGTACCGATTTCACTGAAGGAAATGAGAAATGTGGTTCAGAAGCCGCTGACACAACTCTTCGGACGCTCACTCAAGGGAGGGGTCGCACCCAGGCACTGGAGAGCTGCCAATATAGCACCCCTCTTTAAGAAGGGTGACTGAACCCTGTAGGTAAATATGGACCGATAAGTCTGACCTCTATTACCTACAAGATATAGAAGAAGGTAACAGACCCAAAGTAAAGGTTCGCCTGCAGTATGTGGTAATAATACCCATGGGAATAGACAACAGGACTTAGACCAGGGAGGCCTTGCGTGACTAAGTTGTTACAGTTCTCTGATCAAGCAACAGCAGAACTGGATACGCACAGAGCTTAGGAAAGAGTGTATTTAGACTTTCAGAAGGCTTTCGATTAAGTTCCATCATTAAATATTAATTTCCAGATTAGGGCATCAGGCTTTCAGGGAAATGTGTGTCTGGATTTGGAACTGGTTTACTAATAGAAAGCACAGATTACAGATGAGGGGTTTATGCCCAGACCTTGGTAGTGTCTTTAGTGGAATGTGACCAATTCCAAATGGGAGGACATCCACGCACCTGGTCCGTGTGGCAATTATTAGCTCATTGATATGAGGATCTCATCCGGCTGTTTCTTGAAAGAACCCAGGGAATCAGCTTCAACCACATGGCTGGGTAGCTTGTTCCACACTCCCACAACCCTTTGTGTAGAGCGTATGGAACAAGCTGTCCAGCCATGTTGTTGACCCTAATTTCCCGGCTTCTTTCAGGAAGCAGCTGGATGATGACTTCCTCAGATCAATTGGCTACTCACTGCCTAACGGGCCAGAGGGGCTGAGGGGCTCTTCTTTGTAACAGGTCTTGTTCACTTCTCTTCTTCAGAGATAATAATAATTGCTTACACTTATATAGCGCTTTTCTAGACACTCCACTCAAAGCACTTTACAGGTAATGGGGATCCCCTCCACCACCACCAGTGTGCAGCCATAGTGCGCCAGAACGCTCACCACACATCAACTATCAGTGGGGAGGAGAGCAGAGTAATTAAGCCAATTTATAGAGGGGGATTATTAGGAGGCCATGATTAGTAAGGGCCAATTGGAAATTTGGCCAGGACACCGGGGTTACACCCCTACTCTTTTCGAGAAGCGCCCTGGGATTTTTAATGACCACAGAGAGTCAGGACCTTGGTTTTACGTCTCATCCGAAGGACGGCGCCTGTTTACAGTATAGTGTCCCCGTCACTATACTGGGGCATTAGGACCCACATAGACTGCAGGGTGAGCGCCCCCTGCTGGCCCCACTAACACCTCTTCCAGCAGCAACCTTAGTTTTTCCCAGGAGGTCTCCATCCAGGTACTGACCAGGCTCACACCTGCTGAGCTTCAGTGGGCTGCCAGTTGTGAGTTGCAGGGTGATATGGCTGCTGGCCATATATATATACAAATAAAAATATACATACAAATAAAAATAAGTAATCAATAGTTATATAGTGTTTTTGTGGACACTCCATTCAAAAAGCTGTACAGGTAATGGGGACTCCCCTCCACCAACACCAGTGTGCAGCCCCACCTGGATGATGAGACAGCAGCCATAGTGCGCCAGTATGCTCATCACACACCAGCTCTCAGTGGGGGGGGAGAACAGAGTGATGGAGCCAGTTCAGAGATGGGGATTATTAGGAGGCCATGATTGGTAAAGGACAGGGGGAAATTTGGCCACGACATGGGGGTGCAGGGGGGATTGGGGTGGAATGGTGGCTCTGTGGCTAAGGGTCTGTGCCTGTGGCTGAAACGCAGTGCGCTGACACCCGGAGGCTGTGGCAGGGATTACAGTCAATCACAGGCTACAAGGGCTGCAGCCAGGAGATTGACACGAACAACGCATCCCTGCCTGACGAGCTGAACCATTTCTATGCCCGCTTTGATGCTCTGAACATGGGCAATGCTGAGAAGACCCCAAGTGTGCAGGGCAAGTTTGTTCTGAAACTCTCAGAGCAGGACGTGCAGAAGACTCTGAGCAGGGTGAAAATCCATAAGGCTGCAGGGCCTGATGGGATACCACCTCGCGTCCTGAGGACATGTGCAGCCCAGCTGACCACAGTGTTTACGGACATCTTTAACTCCTCCCTGTCACAGTCCATGGTCCCCACCTGCTTTAAAAAAAACACTATTGTTCCAACCCCCAAAAAGGCAAAAGTGACATGCCTGAATGATTACCGCCCAGTAGCATTAACATCTGTGGTGATGAAATGCCTGGAGAAGCTGGTGTTGTCACACTGCAAGGAGTCCCTGGACCCCTTGCAGTTTGCCTACCAAAACAACAGATCAGTGGATGATGCTGTCTCCCTGGCTCTGCATACAGCCTTGGAACACCTGGACATTAAGAACTCGTGTGTGAGAATGCTGTTTGTGGATTACAGTTAAGCATTCAATTCCATCATACCCAGTCAACTGGTGACAAAGCTCAGGGGATTAGGTCTGTGCAACTCTGTCTGCAACTGGCTGCTGGACTTTTTTATCGAGAGACCACAGGTGGTGCGGATAGGCTATAAAACATCACCACTCACCCTGAGCACTGGAACCCCACAAGGCTGCTGTCTGAGTCCAAGGTTGTACTCCCTATTTACTCACGACTGCACAGCAAGACACAGCAACAACCGCATCATTAAGTTTGCCAATGACACCACTATAATAGGACTGATCAGTGATGATGACGAGTCCACTTACAGGGATGAAGTTGTACAGCTGCTTAGGTGGTGTCATAGCAATAACCTGGACTTGAACATAAAGAAAACGAAAGAGCTTATAGTGGACTTTCGGAGACACAGGCCATACACTCACAGCCCACTCAGTATTGATGGAACGGAGTGGAAACAGTCACCAGCTTTAGGTTTTTGGGAATTCACATCTCTAAAGATCTAACCTGGACTGTGAACACTGACTCTATCAGGAAGCAACGCCTTTATTTCTTGAGGTGCCAGTCGTGGGGGATGCCAATACATGTGCTGGTGAACTTCTACTGCTGCACCATCGAGAGCATCCTCACCAACGGGATCACCGTGTGGTATGGCAACACCTTTTCTCGAGAGAGAGAGGCACTGGAGAGAATGGTCAATGTGGCCCAGAAGATCATCGGCTGCGGTCTCACCGAGATTAAACAGCTCTATGAGGACCGCTGCCGTGGTAGAATTCTGGCCATCACAGAGGACAGTCACCACCCCGGGCATGAGCTCTTCACCCCACTGCCCTCAGGCAAGAGATATAAGAGCATATGGACACTGACCACTAGATTCTTCAATAGCTTCTATCCACAAGCAGTGAGACTGGCGAACACATTTAGCCATCCCCCTCGGACCACACCTACACCATCTACCTCATTATGATTTCTTATCTATTGCAGATCTCCAGTCATTGTTTACACGTCTGTATTGTTAACATTCAAACTGTCTACATGTTTACTTGCACATTGTCTATTGTTTGTTTATATATTGTCTTGATGCACTGTTTGCACTTTGTTTTGTTTTTTACACTTGTTTTACAATCGAGAGACTTTCTGTAAGTAAGAATTCCATTGTACCAGTACCGGTTACATATGGCAATAAAGTTCAAGTTCAAGTTCAAATTCAAGTTCAAGTTCAAGTTCAAGTTCAAAGGTTGCTGGTTCAACTCCTGTGGCTGGCAGAGGAATCCTACTCTGTTGGGCCCCTGAGCAAGGTCCTTAACCCCAGCTGCTCCAGGGGCGCTGTACAATGGCTGACCCCAAGCTTCTCTCCCTGTCTGTGTGTCTGTATCTCATGGAGAGCAAGCTGGGGTATGTGAAAAATAAATTCCTAATGCAAGAAATTGTACATGGGTAATAAAGTGATCTTGTCTCTTATACACCCCTACTCTTTCCGAGAAATGCCTTCCATTTTACATCTCATCCGAAGGACGGTGCCTTTTTTAAAATAAAATTTAATTTCTACTTATGTGGAAGACGTTCGCACATCCCGGTCGTTTTCTTTAGAAAGATCACACGTTTTTACACCGTGAACAGCACTGCGCGTATTGAACACTAGGGGGAGAGCTTGTGCAGAAAATGGCAGGAGGCGCCGAGGTGGGCTCACGGGGTGCAGTAATGTGTTCCAGCCACCAGAGGGAGCTGTGTGCTCGCCTCCTGTAATGGAGTGATCCCGGGAGGAGAAAAGTCGACAGCGGGGACACAGAGGAGAGACCCGTTGTGAAGAAGTGCAGAGGGTGGAGGAAGAGACAGAAGGGGGTGAAGAAGAGGGAGAGGCGGGTGGGTACAGAGACAGGGGGGCTGAGGGAGTCTGTACTGGGAGATGGGTGAACAGAGGGATCAAAAGAGATACTGTAGCTCTCTGATTGGCAGCCTGAGAGGACAGAGGCTGTGTGTTTGTGATAGAGAGAGTGTGTGTGTGTGTGTCATAAGACTATGTGTAAGGATGTGTGTGTGTGACAGGGACTGTGTGTGTGACAGAGCGTGGTGGGGGTTGTCAGTGTGTGTGTGTAATAGAGAGTGTGTGTGGATGTGTGTTGGTGTGATGATGTGTGTGTGTGTGTGACAGGGACTGTGTGTGAGGATGTGTGTGTTTGTGATGATGTGCGTGTGAGGATTTGTGTGTGTGTGACAGTGACTGTGTGTGAGGATGTGTGTGCGTGATAGGGACTGTGTGTGAGTGTATGTAAATGTATGAGTGTGTGTGAGGTTAAAGAGTAAGTCTGTATGTGTGTGATTGTGTGTGCAAATGTGAGTATATGAGTGTGTGTGATTGTATGTGAGTTTACGAGTGTGTGTGATTGTGTGTGAGTATATGGGTGTGTGTAATTATGTGGGTTAATGTGAGTATATGAGTGTGTGTGATTGTGTGTGCGTGTTTGGTTGTGTGTGCTAGGAACCAATGCCCAGACTCCTGTGCTAAGTTCTGCCTCCTCGTTCCCAGGATTCATTATTAACGAGCTCCTCGTCTCGCTCGTTAAACGCACACGCCACAGAGCCTCGTTACACAAACAAATCGCAGGAAATTTGTTCCGGTAATTGTCTGTTTTTTTCCTCTCTCCACCGGTGTTGTTATTCTGCTGACGCTGGCGTTCTGTTAACTTTCTCAAAGAGAGGGAGAGCAGAGAGGGCTTCTGTCCTCCTCCTGGGCCTCTCTCTCCTCCTCTCCTCTCTAGAGGGACATCAGCCTGACCGAAGACTTACAGAGCAATTACAGTGTTCTCTCCGGGGAGCCAGGTCTGTGAGCAGGCTGTGGTCACCAGCCTCTCCTTCATCTGTGTAGGGTGTACTGGACACACACACAGACTGGAATGCTAGGTAGTGTTGTTTGGCTTGTGTTGTGACTTGGTTGACTTTGATTTGTGTTGCATTAGTTGTACTGTCCTGAGGCTGGCTGGTGTCAGTGAGCTACAGGGTCAGGGTCAGCTGTCTAAGGGGGCTCTTCTCTGGGTGGGCTCAGCCTTTGGCTCAGCAGGGCCTTGTGGTGGGAGGAATCAATATCTGATTGCTTTCTTCTGTACAGTATGTGTGTGAGCCATGAGTACTGGCCTACTTCAGCCCTGCACGTGTTGTTAGGTGTGTTTCTCTGCACATGGAGAACTCTGCATGCAGGGCTTCTATGGGGTCTTATTTAGTGCAGTCCTGTCTGTGCCTGGACCCCACACCTCATGGTCTTATAGGACAATGGGTTTGATTATGCTTTCAAAAATTGTTGATATTGCAGAACCTCCTTCTTATGGATTAGAAAGATCTGAGTGCCTTCTCCTCTCTGCCCCCCTCTCTCCTCTCTCTCTCCTCCTCTGTTCCTTTCTCCCCTCTCTCCTGTCTCCCCTCTCCTTCTCTCCTCTTTGTTCCTCTCTCTGTCCCTCCTCTGTCCCCTCTCCCCTCTCTCTCCTCCTCTCTCCTGTCTCTGCATGCTCCAGTGGAGTGGGGAGTCTCAGTGAGCATGCTGGGGAGTGACAGGGACACAGCTGAGTAGCCCCAGCGAGGAGGTGTGGTGTGTGGGGTTGTGGGGGTGTGGGGGTGTATGTGGAGGGTGAAGTATTTTAGGATATATGAAAAGTGTCAATTGCACCCTCCAGCATCCCCCACCACACACACAGCACACACACCACACACACACCACACACACACCACACACACACCACACACACCACATCACACACACCACACACCACATCACACACACCACATCACACACACCACACACCACACACCACACACCACACACCACATCACACACACCACACACCACACACACCACATCACACACCACACACCACACACACAGCACACACCACTCACACACACCACACACCACACACACCACACACCACACACCACACACACCACACACACCACATCACACACCACACACCACACACACAGCACACACCACTCACACACACCACACACACACCACACACACCACATCACACACACCACACACCACACACACATCACACACCACTCACACACACCACACACACCACACCACACACACCATACACCACACACACACCACACATCCCATCATACAAACCACACACACACCACTCACACACACACACCACACACACACCACACAGATACTCCCCCATCTCTCCGCACTCAGGCTGTCTGTCTCTCGCTCTTCAGAATCTCTCCTCCAGGGAGAGGAGCGGTCTCTCGCTCCCTCACACACACAGCTGTGTGCTGGAGGAACACCGCCGCTCGTCTGAGACTCAGGCAGCTGTCTGGGAGCTGGGCCGCGGCGCAGGGAGAATCTCGCGCTCTCCCCAGCCCCTGGGGCTCTCCGGCGGTGCAAGAGTTTCAAACAGGGCCAAATAAGGACAATTACGCTTCAGCTGATCTCGTTAGTCCCTTCCTGAGAGCTGCAATGATGGCTGGACAGGGGCATCCTGGGGAAACTGGTGTCTCAGCTCCATCTTTGTCTTAGACCTCTGGCTGGCTTTGAGAGTGGGCTGGGGGGCAAAGCAGAGTCCTCACTGTCACGGGGTTCCTGGGGTCCCCGAGAGTTTCTGAGCCTCCCTGCACCCCTCTGTGTATGGGTCTGGATAAGAGCCCTACTGTGAGCCAACAACACCTGCAACAGGGCAGTCCGCAGCTGTGTGAGGACTCGTGGCTGCCCCCTGCTGGCCAGCTCTCCTGCTGGAGGCCCAGACCTCTCCCTCTCCCTGCTTCTCCATCTCCCCTCCCCTTCATGCACTGCTCTCTTTCTTCTCTTGCCACACCTCTGGAATTCTGTCCCCAGGGATATCACAGATGCGTCTGCTCCATTTTCTAATGACCAAGTGTCTTCTGCCGGGCCTCTAACCACTCATTTCCTTATATGTTCTTATTCTGTAATTTACTATCTTTGTAACAGTTTTCTTTTCTTAACTTTTCTTTACACCTACTCTAAAGTGCTTTGAGATGCTGCCTTTAAAGGTGCTATGTCAATTATTTTTATTATTATTATCCCTGCTGTTCCTAGCCCTCTTTTCCTCTTTCGAAATCCAAGATCCGTCACAGTTCCAGCTCCAGTTCTAACTCCACTGACACAGTGCCAGCTGCTAGCAGTTAGGAGTGAGACTTTTTCACCCAGATACAGGGCAGACGGACAGCAGCTGTATTTGCACCCAGGGCATGACCTGGAGCCAGTTACAGAACCCCAGCTCTCTGTAATCACCCTGAGTTCAAGTCTTTTAAACTCAATCATGATCTGGTGTTTAGCATTGTTAGGTCAGGACAGGGGTGAGAGGTCATGAGGCAGTGTGCAGCGTTGGTTAGGTTAGGACAGGGGTGAGAGGTCACGCACTGG
Source organism: Lepisosteus oculatus (assembly GCF_040954835.1). NCBI lineage: Eukaryota > Metazoa > Chordata > Actinopteri > Semionotiformes > Lepisosteidae > Lepisosteus > Lepisosteus oculatus. The sequence continues at coordinate 19,708,172 of NC_090696.1, forward strand.
TGTGCAGTGTTGTTAGGGCAGGGGCGAGAGGTCATGAGGCAGTGTGCAGCATTGGTTAGGTTAGGACAGGGGTGAGAGGTCACGAGCCAGTGTGCAGTGTTGTTAGGACAGGGGTGAGAGGTCACACACCGGTGTACAGTGTTGTTAGGGCAGGGGTGAGAGGTCACGCACCGGTGTGCAGTGTTGTTAGGGCAGGGGTGAGAGGTCACGCACCGGTGTGCAGTGTTGTTAGAGTAGGGGTGAGAGGTCACGCACCGGTGTGCAGTGTTGTTAGGACAGGGGTGAGAGGTCACACACCGGTGTACAGTGTTGTTAGGGCAGGGGTGAGAGGTCACGCACCGGTGTGCAGTGTTGTTAGGGCAGGGGTGAGAGGTCACGCACCGGTGTGCAGTGTTGTTAGAGTAGGGGTGAGAGGTCATGCACCGGTGTGCAGTGTTGTAAGGGCAGGGGTGAGACAAGGCTGCACAGGTCCTGGTACAGATCAGCCTAGAGGGGTGGTTCTGCAGCTCGATGAACTGACATGTTATCTGTTGGTTATCGGTTCTCCGAATCTTTTTTTCCTTAATGCCTGATTTGAAATGCTGGATGATGGTGAACATAACAGAAGAAACTCTCCCCCTGCTTTTCACTCTTGCTGTCTTTCTCTCTCTCCTCTCTCTTTCTCTCCCTTCATCTCTCCCTCAACCACTCTCTCTCTTCCCTCTCAATCGCTCTCTTCCCTTCATCTCTCCCTCAGTCTCTCTCTTCTCTCTCCCCCCCAACCCTCTCTCTCAGTAACTCTGTTCCCTCCCTCTCTCCTTCCATCCCTCTCTCCCTCCATCCCTCCCTGATTGGAATTCAGCCGGGCCTCTCAGTCTCTGATTACGGACACAGAACCTTCCATCCCTCCCAGCCCATTAATTCTCCGCTCGTCCTTCTCCTGCACGCCCGCTCGCCGCTGGCCCTGTCCCGCTCCCTGCCTCCCTGCTCCGGGAGCCGCGGCCGCCCTCTCTCCGGTGTGTGCGAGGGGCTGGAGCTGTCGAGCGACAGCGGGATGAAAGAGAGGGAGAGGGAGAGAGAGGGAGAGGAACAGTGCTGAGCCTCGCTCTGCTGCCTGCCTGACAAACACAGGCTCCCTGAAGAGAGAGAGAGAGGGATGAGAGGAGGAGGAGGAGGAGGAGGAGGGGAAGGAAGGAGAGATTCACAGAAGGAGAAAAGAAGAAGAGGAGGGAGGGGGGGAGAGATGGAGGGAGCTGAAGAGGGACAGAGGGAGCCTTTTGTGATTCCAGAGAGGAGAGCGATGTTGCATGGTTTTTAAATACCTGCTTAATCCGTCTTTCCTCCTCTCTCCCTGCCTGTCTCTGATGCTCTGTTGAACATCTCCAGTACAGACCTGCCTCTGATTTTGAAGAGTGAGTCTCAGGGGCTACAGGAGAGCGGGGGGACGGGGGGGGGGGGAGTGATGAGGTGGAGCGGTGGGGGGCATTAATTATGTTGGGTTTGATTGACAGGGCAATCCCTGGGCCTCTCTCTGTCTGAACCGCAGGCCAGGGAATACACCTTTTCTGATCCTCTCTCTCTCTCTCTCTCTCTCACTCCCTCCCCGCATCTTCATCAGCGCTGTAGCTCAGCCCCCACCCCGGCTCCGCTGGCTTGTTAAACCCTCTTTCCTTCAGACACAGACTCACGCCCAAGGGCATGTCCAGCAGGTGGCGCTGTGAGTCCAAAATGAGCCCCTTGCGCGCCCCCTGCCTGGCCCCCACCGGCCCTGTGTAAAGGCTTGGGTCTCCAGTCGTGTGTCTGGGAGCAGCAGGGTCTTTTGGCATCCTCGTCAGAGGATCTCTTAATTACCAAGCCCCGCCGTAATTAGTCAAGACGTGATGTGATCTGGAGACCCAGCCAGTCTTCCCGGCGTCTCGACAGCTGACACGGTGTGGCGGGGTCACCTGCCTCTTAAAGCTAACGGTCTTTGAAAACTGTGTAATTGGCCCAGTACAGCTGGTAATTAGCTTGAAAAGGTAATTAAGACGTGGAATGGTGAACTTTTGCGCCCCATATGGAAGTGTGCACCACCCGATTCACATGTGTCCTGGGTCTCCACTTAGTGATTGTTTATAGCAGAGAGAATCCAGTCCAATCCAGTCCAATCCAGTACAGGCCTCGTACGATACCCACAGGTCCTTGCTGGTTCAGTTGTCAAAGGCTAAAGTAATCGCACAAGCATTTACAGTGCTTCAGGCAAGACGCTGGGAGCCAGGTAAGATGAAGATCTCCACCTATAGGCTTCTGAGGACTAGAAATGACCAGTCTCACTGCTGACCGTCTAGGCCAGCGACTCCGAACCGAACCGAACTTTAATAAACAAAGCACTGAATGAGGAGAGGTGGTCTCCTATTCTGGACGTTCCTGGTTTGCTTTCCAGCTGAGCCCTAAATTGTCACACTGATCTGCTTAAAAACTGAACTGGACAAGATGAAGTCTGTCCTCTTCCTGAAGAAGGTTATGAACCCCGCCGGACCCCCTCGAGCACCGGAGTCCTAAGCAGAACGAGAGGCCGTGCTGAGCTGCCAGCCCCACAGCTGGTCAGTGACTTGGGTTCCCATGAGCCCTGCAGGACCGGACCAGGGTTCCGGGCCCAAGCAAGCGGGACTCTCAGCTTGCAGCGCTGTGGACTGGGGGGAGCAGGGGGCGAGGTCCGGAACCCCAGGCTTGTCGTGCTCATGCCACATAGCTGGATCGGGTCAGAGAGGAACAGTCCTCCAGGGCCCAGGCCCGGTTCCATAGAGCCCCAGTCCAACAGCACTCAAAGAGCAGGGCTCCCACTACTGCACGCGCTTGCTTGTAAAAATAGAGCCATTGCTCACTAGCGTTCCCACTCTTCGGAAACAGAGACTTGGGGCGGCTCAGGGCACCCCCTGCAGGGAAACCAGCCGAATGTGGAACAGGATGGATACTGGCTCTCCACACATCCCTTCTCATTATGACAGATCGGCCCGAAACAATTCGAAAGCGATGAAAAAAAGCACCAGGATTCTCAACTTCTAGCAATGTCTTTAAAAAGCAGTGCAAGATTTTTTTTTCTGGAACATGTAAAGGTCTATTCCATGCTGAAAAGAGAAGAAAGGAAAACACAACATTTCGGAAACATTGTGTTTCTTTTCTTCTCTTTTCAGCATGGAATAGACCTTTACTTGTTCCTTTGCAGCCTGCGCGTGCTGACGCAGCTCCCTACCTGAATTATTTTTTTGGCTCAGCCACCACCATTAATGGGTTGGATTACATTACAATGTTCCAGTTTTATAATTGAGCACAGGGCTGTAGCAAACATCTGGAGTGGATTTGGTTGGATTTGAAATGGATTTTTATCAGTGTTGTATGTCCTAGATGGGGATTCCAGTCCCGCCCCCCTAGAGAGATACGTCTAGTTTTCATCTCAGCTCATCGCTCGGTGATTTAATTGAACACGTTAGGACTGTAATCTGTCGAGACGGGGGGGCTGTATTGTAGGATCAGGGACCTCCATGAGCAGGGCTGGCGCTGGTACCAGAGTGGGTTATTGGAAAGCCTGGGTGTTTCTCCGCCCCGGTGAGATCTGGCGCTCTGGGGCAGGGGGGCAGCCCCTATGCTCTGGCACTGCGCTGAGCCAGTCAGCAGAGAGAGCGCCAGCGCCTGGTAAATGTCATCCTGCCATGTTTACAGAGACGCAACATGCTGTTTATTAATTACAGGCTCATCAACTGCAGCCGAGAACAATTAAAATATTCCGCCTAATTAATTAAGGGAAGGCTGGGGGACTCGCACTCACTCAGACAGAAATGTGCATGCATCTCACACGCACTGTATCATCGCTGCCTTCCCTCCCTCTCTCCTCTCCCTCGTTCCCTCCCTCCTCTCTCTCTCTTCCCTCTCTCCTCTCCCTCGTTCCCTCTCTCCTCTCTCTGTTTACTCCTCTTCCCTGCTGTCTGATCCTCTCTCCTCTCCCTCTCTCTCCTCTCCCTCGTTCCCTCTCTCCTCTCTCTCTGTTTACTCCTCTTCCCTGCTGTCTGATCCTCTCTCCTCTCCCTCTCTCTCCTCTCCCTCGTTCCCTCTCTCCTCTCTCTCATTCCCTCTCTCCTCTCTCTCTGTTCACTCCTCTTCCCTGCTGTCTGATCCTCTCTCCTCTCCCTCTTTCCCTCTCTCCTCTCTCTCTTCACTCCTCTTCCCTGCTGTTTGATCCTCTCTCCTCTCCCTCGTTCCCTCTCTCCTCTTTCTGTTCTCCAATCTCTTTTCACTCCTCTTCCCTGCTGTCTGATCCTCTCTCCTCTCCCTCGTTCCCTCTCTCCTCTCTCTCTTCACTCCTCTTCCCTGCTGTCTGATCCTCTCTCCTCTCCCTCGTTCCCTCTCTCCTCTCTCTGTTCTCCAATCTCTCTTCACTCCTCTTCCCTGCTGTCTGATCCCCTCTTCCTCTCCCTTGTTGCCTCTTCGTCTCCCTCGTTCGCTCATGTTCTCATTACTGAGAGTTTTTGGAAGTGCTTCTGTGCTCAACGTAAAGGTCACATCTTGTACCCACTGTCACTGTCTGTCACTCTCTCCTCTTTCTTACTGTTTTTCTTCATGAATTTTGAATTAATAGCCCTCGGTTGATCCTTTCTTTCTTAAACAACGACAAGTGGCCTTTCTTATTCACACACCGGGTTAAACAAAGCTGTTGTATGAGCGTACTGTCCTGTCCCATCTCATCCCATAATGCCCAGACTCATTCCATACTGTCCCATCTAATCCCATACTCTCCTGTCCCATCTCATCCCATACTGTCCTGTCTCCTTCTCTACTGCCCTAATTATCCCATACTGTCTTGTCCCATCTCATCCCATAGAGTCCAGTCTCATCCCATACTGTTCTGTCTCCTTCTCTACTGTCCTAATTATCCCATACTGTCCTGTTCCATCTCATCCCATAGATCCCAGTCTCATCCCATACTGTCCTGTCTCCATCTCTACTGTCCTAATTATCCCATTCTGTCCTGTCCTATCTCATCCCATAGAGCCCAGTCTCATCCCATACTGTCCTGTCTCCTTCTCTACTGCCCTAATTATCCCATACTGTCCTGTCCCATCTCATCCCATATTGTCCTGTGCCATTACATCCTGTCCTGTCCCATCCCATACTGTCCTGTCTCATTCTCTATTGGCCTGTCTCATCTTCTACTGTCCCATTCTCTGTTCCATTGTCCTGGTCTGTTCTGTCCACTCCTCTTCTATGTTACCTTGTTCTGTCCAGTCCTGTCCTGTGTTACCCTGGTCTGTCCTGTCCAATTGTGTCCTGTGTTACCCTGGTCTGTCCTGTCCTGTGTTACCCTGGTCTGTTCAGTCCTCTCCAGTCCTGTATTACCCTGGTCTGTCCTGTCCGGTCCTGTCCTGTGTTACCCTGGTCCGTCCTGTCCGATCCTGTCCTGTGTTACCCTGGTCTGTCCTGTCCAGTCCTGTCCTGTGTTACCCTGTCCAGTCCTGTAATGTCCAGCAGTGTGCTGAGTGCTGTCAGTGTGCAGTGTGTGCTGTGTGCAGTCTTTCTCTTGCTCTCTTTCTGTCTTTGACAGATGCTCCAAACTAACAATCCCTAGGAGAGACATCCCCTCCTCCATCTCCTCCTGCCTTCCTCACTCTCTCCCTCCCTCCTCGCCTTGACAGGCAAGATTCCAACCGCTCCACTGCTCGCCCAATCCAGTCCCTCTCTCCTGCTTTCTCTGTCTCTCTTTCCCCAAATCCCCCATTAGGCTCTCTCCCAAGTAACACTTCCAGATCCCTGTCTCCTTCTCCTTGCCTCTTCCAGCCCCTCTCCCAGCACACACGCTTCCTTCCAGGAGTCCTCCTTCCTGACCCCTCGATCCCGTTTCCCTCCACAGCCTGCGGTCGGACCGGGGCCAACGTGCCCAAACGTGCCTTTCATCTCTGCAGTTAGCGTCTGGGGTTGTGTGGGGAATTGTGGGAAGTTGAAATCGCTGCTGAAGTCCTGGTCTCAGCTCAGCTGGAGCCAGGAACACTTGGGGTTGCTGTATGATTGTTACTACAATATTCCAGGTTAGGAACCAGTGTTTGACAACAATCTGCCTCTTTCTCTCATATTGCTTCTCTCTGTCGGTCACACAGCTTTCTATCCTGTTTGCTTTTCTTCCCCTCTTTTTCCATACCAGTCACTCTCTCTTCATCTGTCCCTCTCTCCCTCTCTGTCTCTTTCTCCCTTTCTGTGCCTCTGTCTCTCCCTGTGTCCCTCTCTGTCCCTCCATCTCTTCCTCTCTTGTCCCTCCTTCTCCCCGTCTCTCCCTCTGTCCCTCTGTCCCTCTGTCTCTCCCTCTCCTTGTCTCTCCCTCTGTCCCTCTGTCTCTTCCTCTCTGTCCCTCTGTCTCTTTCTCTCTTGTCCCACCTTCTTCCTGTCTCTCCCTCTCTGTCCCTTTGTCTCTTTCTCTCTTGTCTCTCCTTCTTCCTGTCTCTCCCTCTCTCTCCCTCTCTTCCGTCTCTCTCTCAGAAGGCCCAGTCCCCAGAGCGCTCAAGCGATTATCCTCCACGCACTAATGACTTCCCGACAACTTACCTCGTCACGCCAATTAAACTGCACACACACCATGACACGCATGCCAGAGCACACACACGCACAGAGACACACACAGCAGCACATAGACACACAGATTGTACTGATAGAGGCATGCAGTGTCTCTGGGGTAACGGTGGCTCATTGGACCAGCTGGCTCGTGGTCTAAGGTGCTTAGTGCAGGTCACAGTCTCCCTTGGAGGCGTGGGTTCGAATCGTACTCCTGACGAGCTTTCTGCAATTTCCCTCACAGGATCAATAAAGTATCTGTCTATGCACACACACCCCAACCTCTCACACACAGCTATAAGATCACTTTATTAGCCATATACAATTTCTTGCATTAGGAATTCATGTTTTCTCATACCCCAGCTTGCTCTCCCTGAGACATAGACACACAGACACATACATAAACACACAGAGAGAGAAGCTTGGGGTCAGAGCGCAGGGTCAGCCATTTATACAGCACCCCTGGAACAGTTGGGGTTAAGGGCCTTGCTCAGGGGCCCAGCGAAGTAGGATTCCTCTGCCAGCCACGGGATTTGAACCGGCAAACTTCCAGCCACAGGGGCAGATGCAGATGCAGATCCTTAGCCACAGAGCCACCATTCCGCCCCTCACCCTCCAGTGCCACCCTCTGCTCCACTCAGCCCAACCTCACACATACCACAACCTCACACACACACCCTGCCTCACTTGCAGCCTAACCTCGCACACACACACCCAGCCTCACACGCAGCCTAACCTCGCACACACACACCCAGCCTCACACGCAGCCTAACCTCGCACACACACACCCAGCCTCACACGCAGCCCAACCTCGCACACACACACCCAGCCTCACACGCAGCCTAACCTCGCACACACACACCCAGCCTCACACGCAGCCTAACCTCGAACACACACACCCAGCCTCACACGCAGCCTAACCTCGCACACACACACCCAGCCTCACACGCAGCCTAACCTCACACACACACACCCAGCCTCACACGCAGCCTAACCTCACACACACACACCCAGCCTCACACGCAGCCAACCTCGCACACACACACCCAGCCTCACACGCAGCCTAACCTCGCACACACACACCCAGCCTCACACGCAGCCAACCTCGCACACACACACCCAGCCTCACACGCAGCCCAACCTCGCACACACACACCCAGCCTCACACGCAGCCAACCTCGCACACACACACCCAGCCTCACACGCAGCCAACCTCGCACACACACACCCAGCCTCACACGCAGCCTAACCTCGCACACACACACCCAGCCTCACACGCAGCCTAACCTCGCACACACACACCCAGCCTCACACGCAGTCCAACCTCACACACACCCAGCCTCACACGCAGCCAACCTCGCACACACACACCCAGCCTCACACGCAGCCAACCTCGCACACACACACCCAGCCTCACACGCAGCCTAACCTCACACACACACACCCAGCCTCACACGCAGCCAACCTCGCACACACACACCCAGCCTCACACGCAGCCTAACCTCGCACACACACACCCAGCCTCACACGCAGCCCAACCTCGCACACACACACCCAGCCTCACACGCAGCCTAACCTCGCACACACACACCCAGCCTCACACGCAGTCCAACCTCACACACACCCAGCCTCACACGCAGCCCAACCTCACACACCAACCTGACATACACACCCAACCCCACACACACACCCAGCCGACAATAAGATAAGTGAGAGAGACAGACAGTGAGAGAGAGAGACGGACAATCGGTGAGACAGACAGACAGAGCTGGATGGGACTGGTGTGGAGGTGAGACTACCGTCAAGGACAGAGAGGGATATTGATGACCCAGCAGGCTAGGGAGGTGAACAGGTTAATTGCAGATGAGTTTTTAATCAGTGCTGGTTAATAATTGATCAGCGCTGTGCAGAGTGGTGTTGATATTCCAGATAGCTTTTTTTCCCCAGAACTGCATACAATTTTCAAGACACATTAGCACACAGTGAAAATGTAATATTTATACATGTATAATAGAGCTAATAGCACACCGCTCCTCCTCTGTTCTCTGCCTTTCTTACTCCCTCTGTCCTCCTCTCCCTCCCTCTGCCACTTCAGCCGTGTCCTTGGCCCCATTGCACTCATCCCTCGTTCCGCTCCCTCTTTCCTCACTGGCAGGAGGAATGGGAGAGACAGGGACAGAGGAGAGAGGGAGACACACAGGCAGGGAGAGGAGAGAGGGAAATATCTTCGCAGTGCAGAGTGTCAGGTGGTGACAGTTTGCCTGTCAGCCTGTTTAGAAAGTGCATTTTGTGAGTGTGTGTGTCAGTGTGTCTCCGAGAGAGTGTGTGTGTCAGTGTGTCCCCGAGAGAGTGTGTGTGTCAGTGTGTCTCCGAGAGAGTGTGTGTGTCAGTGTGTCTCCGAGAGAGTGTGTGTGTCAGTGTGTCTCCGAGAGAGTGTGTGTGTCAGTGTGTCCCTGAGAGAGTGTGTGTGTCAGTGTGTCTCCGAGAGAGTGTGTGTGTCAGTGTGTCCCCGAGAGAGTGTGTGTGTCAGAGTGTCTCTGAGAGAGTGTGTGTGTCAGTGTGTCTGAGAGAGTGTGTGTGTCAGTGTGTCTGAGAGAGTGTGTGTGTCAGTGTGTCTCTGAGAAAGAGTGTGTATGTCAGTGTGTCTGTGAGAGTGTGTCAGGGTGTCTGTGAGTGTGTATTAGTGTGTCTGTGAGAGTGTGTGTGTATGTCAGAGTGTCTCCAAGAGAGAGTGTGTATCAGTGTGTCTGTGAGAGTGTGTCAGGCTGTCTGTGAGTGTGTATTAGTGTGTCTGTGAGAGTGTGTGTGTGTATGTCAGAGTGTCTCCAAGAGAGTGTGTGTGTCAGTGTGTCTGCGAGAGAGAGTGTGTGTCAGTGTGTCTGAGAGAGTGTGTGTGTCAGTGTGTCTGAGAGAGTGTGTGTGTCAGTGTGTCTCTGAGAAAGAGTGTGTGTGTCAGTGTGTCTCCGAGAGAGTGTGTCAGGCTGTCTGTGAGTGTGTATTAGTGTGTCTGTGAGAGTGTGTGTGTGTATGTCAGAGTGTCTCCGAGAGAGTGTGTGTGTCAGTGAGTTTGCGAGAGAGAGTGTGTGACAGTGTGTCTGTGAGAGTTTGCATCAGTGTGTCTGTGAGTGTGTATCTGTGTGTCTGAGAGTGTGTATCAGTGTGTCTGTGAGAGTGTGCCTGTGAGAGGCGTGTCTGTGTGTCTGTCAGAGTGTGTCAGTGTGACTGTCAGAGTGTGTATGCTGTGTGTCTGTGAGAGTGTGTCAGTGTGATTATGAGAGTGTCAGTGTGTCTGTGAGTGTGTATCTGTGTCTGTCAGAGTGTCAGTGTGTGAGAGGTGTGTGTCAGTGTGTCTGTGAGTGTGTGTCAGTTTCCCTGAGACCCAGCCCCCACCCCCACTCACTCCAATGGGAAACACTAGCAGGTAGAGTCACAGGCCTGTGCAGATGAACACTGCACTCTCACTGAGAGAAGGTGATGGGGAGCTGTTCTGTAATGGTGTTGTGTGAATGTACAGCTGACCTGAACTGGGCTAGCCTGCTCTGTATGGGCTTGTAATGGTGTTGTATGAAGGTACAGCTGACCTGAACTGGGCTAGCCTGCTCTGTATGGGCCTGTAATGGTGTTGTATGAAGGTATAACTGACCTGAACTGGGCTAATCTGGCCTGTATGGGCCTGTAATGGTGTTGTATGAAGGTACAACTGACCTGAACTGGGCTAGCCTGCTCTGTATGGGCCTGTAATGGTGTTGTATGAAGGTATAACTGACCTGAACTGGGCTAATCTGGTCTGTATGGGCCTGTAATGGTGTTGTATGAAGGTACAACTGACCTGAACTGGGCTAGCCTGCTCTGTATGGGCCTGCAATGGTGCTGAGTGAACTGAAGTGAACTGGGCCAGTCTGGTTTGTAGAGGAATGTATTTGGTTGGTGTGAGCTTTAATGGGATTGTCCGGACAGGTACTTCGGAGGGGAATCCTTTTAGGAAAAGAAAGATGCTGGGGTGTGCAATGCTGTTAAAGTGCCAGCAGGTGGCACTGTCAGCCAGTCTCTTACAATACTCCTGTTCAGTGACAGGGGGCACTGCAGTGCTGCAGGCAGGATGTCCTTTAGCGGGGACTGACTTTCCCGTGCTGGTCCTGGAGAGACGCGCTGACCTTAGAGCTGATGACTTAATTGGATCGATCAGCTTCCTAATTGGGAGGCGTTAACCTGCTCTCTTGACCCCCGTTCGCCATTCACTGAGGAATCCCGATACATTCGGGGTCTGGTCCGCCTGAGGGGGTGTGCTCTGTGAGCATGGCAGGAGCAGGCAGAGAGACAGACAGGCAGACAGAGAGACAGACACTGGGAGACGGATGGCAGGGGCTGATCGATAGAGACAGGTTTTTGAAGGCAGAGCCATGAATTAGGCGAAGACTGTGAGAACTCATTATTCCGCAGGGACGCAGAGGGAGAGGGAACTGGAGACGGGCGCGGAGAGGCCGCAGGAAGAGATGGATGGATGGAGAGACAGGGATGATGGGAGCTTCAGGGGGAGAGAAAGTGTAATTCTTTGGGAGATACCATCCATCGCGGCGGACTGACAGGGACCGTCATAAATCAGGGCTTAATCGCCTCCAATAATTTAACAGCAGCGGCTGTCCTCAGTCTCCATCACTGAGCCCCGCTGGGGCGAGGTCACGCACATCGCAATCTCTCCCCTCTCTTCTCTCCCCTCTCTTCTCTCTCCTCTCCCGTCTCTCCTCTCTTCTCTCTCCTCTCCCGTCTCTCCTCTCCTCTCTCCCGTCTCCTCTATCCCGTCTCCCCTCTCTCCTCTCCCCTCTCCCGTCTCCCATCTCCCGTCTCCCATCTCTCCTCTCTCCCCTCACTCGTCTCTCCTCTCTCGTCTCCTCACTCCTCTCCCCTCTCCCCTCTTCCTTCCCGATCCAGAGAGGGGAAGAGAGAGAGGGGTGTGGATGGAGTGATGCGATGAAAGAGCTGAACCAGACGAGCCGATCAGAGAGAGAGGGGTGGAGAGAGGGAGGAGGGTGACAGCAGGTTGATCAGTATCACGAAGGCAGCTTCCTGACTGGCGGAGAGAGAGGTCAGACTCTGGCCCGGGCTGTCAGGCACAGAGATGCCGCGGCGCTCCGCTCAGCCTCTCGACAGGTGAAGGCAGAGCCGGCTGTCTCCTGCGGCTGCCTGTGTGCTGTAATCTGAGAGGCAGGGGACTGCGGCAGACTGACACTCGCCCCTCCAGCTTCCAGACAGCAGCCTCCCAGCTCTCCCAGTGCCGGCTGTCGGCTGTGGTGGGAACAGGGAGTGTGTGGTACAGTGAGACGCAGCAGGACACTAGTGACCCTCACAGTACTGTACACATCCTCCACAGACATGGCTACACACTGGCACATTCTCACAACACACACTCACACAATGCACTTACACACACCACACACTCACACACATACAGTACAAGACACTCTCACTCAGACTCACACTCACAGCACACTCTCACACACAACACACTCACACTACACTCTCACTCAGACTCACACACACTCACACAACACACTCACACTTACATCACACACTCACACAACACACTCACACTCACATCACACTCTCACACAGACTCGCATACACTCTCACTCAGACACACACAGCACACACTTTCACTCACACACTCACAAACTATACACACACAAACAACATACTCATACAAACACACTCCTTGCCATTGTGCGCCCAGTGCCAGGACACACACTCACATAAACAACCTTTCACAAAAACACTCACACATACCTCCTAAACTCACAAACTCTTCCTAAACACACACTTTTACTCACCCCTCACACACTCAGATACATACACACTCTCACACACACACGAACTCACACACTCACTGCCACAGTGCACCAGTGCCAGGACACACACACTCGCTCACTGGCAAGGGAACAGAGGCCCATTATCCAAAAGCTCATATAACCTGCAATTACAGCTCGTTTAGCTGTAATTGAAAATCACTGTGGGGGGTTGTTAAGCTGTCAATAAGATCCTTTCCTCCTTTTACTGGGAGAAAGGGAAGGGAGGGTTTGTGTGTGTGGGAGGGTGTGAAATGTGTTATTGGTCTCGCTGGGAGGCAGCTGGATCCAGTTTAACCCTGCGGTGTCCACGCTCCTATAACCAGCTATCCCATGGAGCACCTGCGTTTCCCACTCGCCATTATGAATTCCGTTGTACTTCCCAGCTGTGTCCTTGATTCATTACGGATCCTGCAGTAATCCTCTGGGTTAACCCCTCATGTTCAGGTCACCTCTCAATCTCCTTTGCTCTTGACTGAATAGATGTAGTTCCTTTAGTCTGTCTGTCTCTTACAATTCCCAGAGCCCAGGAAGCACTCCTGTTGTTCCTCTTTCTCATGTCAATGCAGAACCAAAGAAACCCAGATAGGGAACCCGTGAAAGCACAGGGTAATTATAACAAACCGAAGGCACTGTAGTGACAGAGCTAACTGAGCAGCTCCCCACTTAAACATGCTGGACTGACTTTGCTGTGGTGTTGATTCATTTTTAACCGAGATTCTAATCAGATTCCCGCTGATACAGAGCCCTCTGAGACACTCCAGGCTTTCCTGGACACAGTTGTACTAGAATGACTTCACTGTGACCTTTTTTTGGGTTATTGATTAGTTATTAGGCTACAAAAGTGCCAATGGGCTGACTCCCATTTGCACTGACACGGACAGAGCAGTCTGTAATGACTTTACTTTTAGCTTGATTAGTTAATAACTGAGATTATACTGAAACCCTCATTGACTTTGACATTGACACTGATGGAGTAGTGTAAGCCACTCCTGGCTCAGTAGATTGACTGTGAGGTCAATTAGTTATTAATTCATCTCTTTATCTGACTCTCACCAAAGCAATCCGTTGTTAGCTATCAGGGCCTTAATAGATCAATCAATCAATAAATTGGTAAGGTGCCTTGTGTCTCAATGTGCAGTAAAATTCAGATTTAAAAACAACTTTAAAATGATCTCCTACAAAGGTAGGAAAGCTCTGCTCTTAGATCTCCTCTTTCCTACACAGAGTCCAAAAAATATAGTGTCAGGAGAGACAAAACAAGGCATGGAGGGACAGAGGGTTAGACCAAGGTCAGAGACAATAAGGAGGACGGGCTCAGTGTCCACAGCCTGGACATGGATACTGGAGACAGTCAGACCTGACTGTACAGAGAGGACAGGCTTAGTGACCACAGCCTGGCCATCAATACTGGACACAGACAGACCTGGCTGTCCAGAGAGGACAGGCTGTGGTCCCACTGCCCGCAGGAAGAAGCAGAGACGGAGGTGTCACGGACGTCCAAAAGGACTAACCGTGGGGAGCAGGAGAGCGGAAAAAGACCCATATGCGTAGCGGCAAGACGGGAAAAAGGCCCGGGCTCATTAGTGCAAAGAGTTCAGGAATGCCGTATACAAACCTATGCCCTCAGGGAGCGGACGTGGGGCGCCCTGGTGCTAGGCGGGTCTCAGGACATCCGAACGTCAATGCTGAGCGAGGACAGAGTGCAAGACCCGGAAATATATAGCCCAAGGGAAAGAGAGGGACAGGAAGGACAGCAGACCGGAAACTAGGGACAGGACAGAGAAGGAGCGCCCTCTGGCTGCAGAGGGCGTGACAGGAGGCACAAGAAAAACCCCTCAGCCCATTCACAGCAGCTGTCCTTGTCAGTCAATCCTATTTATTTACTGTGGGTGAGGAACTACGGGACACTGCTGCTCTATGGTATTCCGTTTTTCTTCGGAATATCATCCTTAGTGTACCTTGCACTGGAATTAGTGCTTGGTGTTTGAATCACACAGTAAGGGTTTAGCTGGTCTGATACAACAAAGGCCTCCTTATTCCCAGATCAATCAGGCAGGTTTCAAAGGTCACAGACTGACACACCTCCAAGGACAAGGGCTTCCTTTCACAGCTCTTTCTGAACACGGCTGCCCAGGCTGTGTCGCCACATAACAACAACGAGCTTTGGTTTACACTGCACCTTTAGAAAGTCACTTCTCAAAGCTCTTTACAGTAAGCAGAAAAAGGTTAACAAGGAGAAGGAGTAAACCATCAGCACAATTAAAAATTGAATAAGAATTCAGAAGAAGAGGCAAAGGACAAACATAGATCAGACATACAGTAGATCGAGCTTAAGACTCAGTAAAAGCCTTTCTGAAGAAGGTTTTGAGCCTGCATTTGAAAACACACAGGGTAGGCCACTCTCTGATATCCTTAGGGATAGAATTCCAAGGTTTTGAGGTGCAGCAACAGAAGGCCCTGTGAACCATAGAATGGATGTGAGCTGAGGAGAGAACAGGAGACCACAGTCAGCCGAAAAAAGGTTGTGAGGTGGGGAGTAGGAAGATAGTAAGTCAGACAGGTACTGAGGTGCCAAGCCATGTAGAGCCTTATGGTTAACGTGAAGATTTTGAAGTTGACCTGAAACCTGATAGGAAGCCAGTGCGAGAGCTCCAGGACAGGAGTGATGTGATCACCTGAAAGCAACCTGGTCAGGATTCTGGCTGCTGAATTCTGAAAATATTGGAGTTTGCTCAGTGTGGATTTAGATACCTCAGGGAATAGGGCATTGCAGTAATCGATCCTGGAAAAGATGGATGTGTTGACCAGCCTTTAAGCTACTGTCAGAAACAACATAGGATGTAGTCTGACTATATTTCTGAAATGGAAGAATAATATTATTGCAATATTTTCCACGCTCTATGTCTCACTGAGTGGGACTGTGGGACCATGGGACAGTGGGACATTTGAAGAGAGGGGCAGTAGGACAGTGAAACAGTGGGACTGAGAGACAGTAGGACAGTGGGAGAGCGGGACAGTGGGAGAGCGAAACAGTGGGACTGCAGAAGAGTCAGACAAGGGGACACTAGGACAATGGGACAGTAGAAACTTTGTACAATGAGAAATGGGGTGCGGCCTCAGTCCATCCATGCGCCCCTATTGTCCTGAGACTGAGCTACACTGTGTGTTACTGGCATTGTTGTGTACAGACGCACCCCCACCAGGAGCACTGTGTCAGTGAGACCTTGTTAACCAGAGAAAATCATCAAGAGAGCCCATTCTTGAAACTGCCCTGTCTTTCTCACACCTGAAGAAGGCTCCACGGCCGAAATATTGTATTTTCTTTCTTCTCTTTTCAGCATGGAATAAACCTATTTCTTGTTCCTTTGCAGCCTACGCATGCTGACGCAGCTACCCACCTGAACTAGATAGATGGATATGCAGATATAAACACAGACAGACTGATAGATGGACACGCAGATATAAACACAGAAAGACTGATAGATGGAAAGACATATATAAACACAGACTGATTGATGGACAGACCAATACAGTATAAACACAGACAGACTGATAGATGGACACAGATATAAACACAGACAGACTGATAGATGGACAGACAGATATATACACAGACAGTCTGATAGATGGACAGACAGATATAAACACAGACAGACTGATAGATGGACACACAGATCTAAACACAGACAGACTGATAGATGGACACACAGATATAAACACAGACAGAAAGATGGACAGACAGATATAAACACAGACAGACTGATACTGTAGATGGACAGACAGATACAGTATAAACACAGACAGACTGATAGATGGACACACAGATATAAACACAGACAGACTGATAGACGGACAGACAGACTGGTGTTCGTCTGGAGCTTTTTACCATGGGGTACATACACATGCAGTATTTAGGAAGTCAATGAGTTCAGTGTGCTCTTTGTACTCTTTCCATCTCTCTGCTCACCAATTCATCAGCGCGGCTGTCTAATTGGCCTCGTTAATCGCTGAGCTTCCTTTTGATCTATGGCACAGATCCTGTGGTCCCCATGGTACAGCACACGCCTGTAACACGCATCAATCACTGGCGTGTCACTGCTGTGTGGAGCCGGGCTGTCACTCAACACTACCACAACAGCCATCATCATCATCTTCATTATTATTATTATTATTATATTGAAGAAACAATTAAAAAGCATTTGAGTAAAATTTAAATAAGATTGGAGTGTTTTTACTGTGTGTAGCCCCTTGTTGTGACAGGCTAGTGTTAATGTGTTGGTCAGTCAGTCTCTCATTGTGTCAGTCAGTCAATCAGTCTCTCGGTGTGTCAGTCAGTCTCTCAGTGTGTCAGTCAGTGTTTCAGTGAGTCTCTCAGTGTGTCAGTCAGTCTCCCTGTGTGTTAGTCAGTCAGTGTCTCAGTCAGTCAGTCTCTCAGTGTGTCAGTCAGTCAGTGTGTACGTCTCTCAGTGTGTCAGTCATTGTTTCAGTGAGTTTCTCAGTGTGTCAGTCATTGTTTCAGTGAGTCTCTCAGTGTGTCAGTCAGTCTCTCTGTGTGTTAGTCAGTCAGTGTGTCAGTCAGTCTGTCAGTCAGTGTGTACATCTCTCAGTGTGTCAGTCATTGTTTCAGTGAGTCTCTCAGTGTGTCAGTCAGTGTTTCAGATAGTCTCACAGTGTGTCAGTCAGTGTTTCAGATAGTCTCTCAGTGTGTCAGTCATTGTTTCAGTGAGTTTCTCAGTGTGTCAGTCATTGTTTCAGTGAGTCTCTCAGTGTGTCAGTCAGTCTCTCTGTGTGTTAGTCAGTCAATGTGTCAGTCAGTCAGTCTCTCAGTGTGTCAGTCAGTCAGTGTGTACGTCTCTCAGTGTGTCAGTCATTGTTTCAGTGAGTTTCTCAGTGTGTCAGTCATTGTTTCAGTGAGTCTCTCAGTGTGTCAGTCAGTCTCTCTGTGTGTTAGTCAGTCAGTGTGTCAGTCAGTCTGTCAGTCAGTGTGTACATCTCTCAGTGTGTCAGTCATCGTTTCAGTGAGTCTCTCAGTGTGTCAGTCAGTGTTTCAAATAGTCTCACAGTGTGTCAGTCAGTGTTTCAGATAGTCTCTCAGTGTGTCAGTCATTGTTTCAGTGAGTTTCTCAGTGTCAGTCATTGTTTCAGTGAGTCTCTCAGTGTGTCAGTCAGTCTCTCTGTGTGTTAGTCAGTCAGTGTGTCAGTCAGTCTGTCAGTCAGTGTGTACATCTCTCAGTGTGTCAGTCAGTGTTTCAGATAGTCTCACAGTGTGTCAGTCAGTCTTTCAGCGTGTCAGTTAGTCAGTGTGTCAGTCTGTCAATCAGTCTCTCATTTTGTCAGTGTGTACATCTCTCAATGTGTCAGTCTCCCTCTCCTCCCTCTCGCTCTGTCTCTCTCCTCCCTCTCCCTCTCCCTCTGTCTCTCTCTCTCCTCCTGTCTCTCTCTCCTCTCTCTCTCTCCTCCTGTCTCCCTCTCCTCTCCCTCAGTGGGCCCGGTGGCAGGTCTGACAGGGCTGTGTGTCCCTGGTAGAGGCACTGAGCCGTGAGAGAAGCCAATCACATTTCCACTGTCACCGCAGCACGCCGCCAGCCTGTCAATCACCCCTGGAGAGGGAGACGCTGGGTCAGAACCAGGCCTGGGACGGGCAGACAGGGGAGGGGGTGTGTGTGAGTGTTGTGAAGGGTGGAGACTTTTCAAATTCTGTCAAGGATAAGGGGTTCATAAGCCAGTTAGTGATAAGATTCCAGCTGTCCTGACAAAACTGATTTGTTGACAGCAGATTGGCATCAGGGTTTATGGCCAGGATAGACTGCATAAGTAACAGGGCTGGGGCAAGTGTGTGTGGGTTGGTGCTTATGTGTGTGTGGGTGCGTGTGCTTGTGTGTGAGTGTGTTTACATGTGTGGGTGTGTGTACATGTGTGTGGGTGTGTGTACATGCGTGGGTGTGTGTATGTGTGTGTGGGTGTGTGTACATGTGTGTGGGAGTGTGTACATGTGTGGGTGGGTGTACATGTGTGTGGGTGTGTGTATGTGTGTGTGGGTGTGTGTACATGTGTGTGGGAGTGTGTACATGTGTGTGGGTGTGTGTACATGTGTGTGGCTGGGTGTACATGTGTGTGGGTGTGTGTATGTGTGTGTGGGTGTGTGTACATGTGTGTGGGAGTGTGTACATGTGTGTGGGTGTGTGTACATGTGTGTGGCTGGGTGTACATGTGTGTGGGTGTGTGTATGTGTGTGTGGGTGTGTGTACATGTGTGTGGGAGTGTGTACATGTGTGTGGGTGTGTGTACATGTGTGTGGCTGGGTGTACATGTGTGTGGGTGCGTGTATGTGTGTGTGTGGGTGTGTGTACATGTGTGTGGGAGTGTGTACATGTGTGGATGGGTGTACATGTGTGTGGGTGTGTGTACATGTGTGTGGCTGGGTGTACATGTGTAATGGTGTGTGTTCTTGTGTGTGGGTGTGTGTATGTGCGTGTGGGTGTGTGTACGTGCGTGTGTGTGAGCACACGGAGCCGTCAAATTGCTCAGCCTCTCTCTCTCTTTCCTCGGGCCCTGATTGTTTGGACAAGACTGAGTGACATTTGCACATGAAAATGAGCTTTTTATCCTCATCAAATCCCCCCAAACACCAACCCCAGCAAGTGGGAAAGCAGGCAGGATCTCCTCTCGCTACTCCAGCAGGGAGGACAGACACACAGAGACTGGCCAGCGCCCCGGCGAAGAGACCAGCAGCAGGGAGAGAGGGAAGGCCGCAGGCAGGCACTAATTAAGAAAGCTTTGCTGATAGAAGATCAGGGTTAGGATTGGCAGTAGGGAGTGAGAGGACGCGCCACAGACACTCTGGACACAGGAAGGAGACAGGTCATGCTCTGCCGTACGACTGTCCTGCTAATTAGCCCAAAAGCAGGCAGAATCTCCTGAAAAGACCTAAGAAGAGGACTATCTTCATCTCTTGGAGACGAGCTATCGGATTTCCCCTTTTCTCCTCTGGAAGGCCGAGCTGCGAATTTTAATTAAAGTTCAGAACTGGTGGGAGGGAGATACATCCAATAAGCATTGTTCTATAGGGAGTTAATCGAGACCTGTGATCAATAGCTAATGAACTGCGCGGTATTGTCAAACACTGTACTGTACACACTGCAGCACGCAGATTGCTCTTCCCAGGGATTCGGACCTCTCTGCCTGATCTGCTATGAAGAGGCTCAGCAGGGCTGGGCCAGGATAGTACTGGGATGGGAGACTGCCGCGTTTTCTGCGACCAGGGCTGGGGTAAGAGACGGGGCTGGGGTAAGAAAAAGGGCTGGGGTAAGAGACAGTGTTGGGGTAAGAGACAAGGCTAAAGTATGAGACAGTGTTGGGGTAAAAGACAAGGCTGGGGTAAGAGACAGTGCTGGGTTAAGAGACAGGGCTGGGGTAAGAAACAGGGCTGGGGTAAGAGACAGTGTTGGGGTAAGAGACAAGGCTGGGGTAAGAGACAGTGTTGGGGTAAGAGACAGGGCTGGGGTAAGTGATGGGCTGGGGTTAGAGACAGGGCTGGGGTAAGTGATGGGCTGGGGTTAGAGACAGGGCTGGGGTTAGAGACAGGGCTGGGGTAAGTGATGGGCTGGGGTTAGAGACAGGGCTGGGGTAAGTGATGGGCTGGGGTTAGAGACAGGGCTGGGGTTAGAGACAGGGCTGGGGTAAGTGATGGGCTGGGGTTAGAGACAGGGCTGGGGTTAGAGACAGGGCTGGGGTAAGTGATGGGCTGGGGTTAGAGACAGGGCTGGGGTAAGTGATGGGCTGGGGTTAGAGACAGGGCTGGGGTAAGTGATGGGCTGGGGTAAGTGATGGGCTGGGGTTAGAGACAGGGCTGGGGTAAGTGATGGGCTGGGGTAAGTGATGGGCTGGGGTTAGAGACAGGGTTGGGGTAAGTGATGGGCTGGGGTTAGAGACAGGGTTGGGGTAAGTGATGGGCTGGGGTTAGAGACAGGGCTGGGGTAAGTGACAAGTATTCCTGCGGTGGATCAGTGGGGGACCAGTAGGTGGCGCTCTTCCCTGCGGTGCTCCAGTCTGGTGATTGGGGACGGTGTGCCCTACAGCAGTAGGCGATACCACTGTCTGGATAAGACATTAATCTCAGGCCCTGATGAAGTTGGTTATTTCTAAGTGAATCCTGGTGTCCTCCTGGCTACATTCCTCCCTGGGCTTGTCCAGTCCGGCCTCTCTAAAGCCCCCCTTAATCCCCCTGGTAGAGCAGTTTCTCCTAGGTGGGGAGGAAGTGGGTCTCCTCCTGTGTGTAAAGTTCCTGGGAATGACGCTACACCAACTCAAGGAACCACTAATAATTATTAATAAAACTTGTCATCAATAAATGAGGCCAGGCCAGCCGCAGATAGAGCAGCGCTTGGCGCAGTGATTGATCGCTCAGCTCTGCCCAGCTGACTGATGGGCTTCAGAGGCCGTGAGGGCAGGGCAGCCGGAAGTCTGGACTCTTGACCTGAAGGTCACGGGTTCAAAAGCTTGCAGTGGACACTGTGGACACTGCCGCTGTGCCTGTATGCAAGTACTCAAACACACGTGGAAACTGGGGGAAGAACAGGGTGGTGGGAGTGTGGAACGAGCTGCCCCATGAAGCAGACACCCTGTGTTTCCTATCAAGAAGCAGCTGGATCGGATCCTCGGATCAATTCACTACTCACTACCGAACGGGCCAGATGGGCTGGATGACTTCTCTTGTGTGTGACCCTGCTTATCGTGTTTTAGTTGTTTCAGTCCACCTGCTCCAGTCCAACAGCTCCAGTCAAACCTACTCCAGTCCACTCACTCCACTCCACTCTCTCCAGTCCACTCTCTCCAGTCCACCTGCTCCAGTCCACTCTCTCCAGTCTACCTACTCCAGTCCACTCTCCCCAGTCCACTCTCTCCAGTCCACTCACTCCAGTCCACCTACTCCAGTCCACTCTCCCCAGTCCACTCACTCCAGTCCACTCTCTCCAGTCCACCTGCTCCAGTCCACTCTCTCCAGTCCACTCACTCCAGTCCACCTCCTCCAGTCCACTCTCTCCAGTCCACCTGCTCCAGTCCACTCTCTCCAGTCCACTTGCTCCAGTCCACTCTCTCCAGTCCACTCACTCCAGTCCAGGCTGAAGACTCCTTCAGGAAGCCCCCACACCCCCCCAGATGGAGGACTGCTCTGCTGGGAGAAGCTGTCTGAAGGCCGTGTCTCCAGAACCACACAGTGCTGCGCTCAAGAGGGCCCAGGGGTGTCTGAGGCAGGACAGTGCCGAAGTCCAGGATCCCTCCTCTCCGTCAGAGACCTGCTGGGAGCTGTCAGCTCGGTGACCGTGGGCCTGGGACCAGGACCGGCCCGAGTGCTGCCGACCCGTGAGCAATGGTGGAAAGACTCTCAGCTCTCCGTCCGGGGAGATGAGCAGAATGAGTCACTAGTTCATTAGCTCACCCCGTCTTGTACATATCAATCAATAGCCTGGACCCAGCCACGGCGTTTTAATGAGGAGGGAGCAATAGTCAGACCTGTCTCTGAGAGCTGACCCCAGCACCCTCACGCTGCCTGAGTCACTGGGGAGAGAGACAGAGGACAGAGGGATAAAAGACAGTATACACTGGATCAGCGACCACAGCCTGCACATAGAAACTGGACACAGACAGACCCGGCTGTAAAGAGAGGACAGGCTCAGTGACCACAGCCTGGACATAGAAACTGGACACAGAAAGACCTGGCGGTACAGAGAGGACAGGCTCAGTGACCACAGCCTGGCCATAGAAACTGGACACGGACAGACCTGTCTGTACAGAGAGGACAGGCTCAGTGACCACAGCCTGGCCATAGAAACTGGACACGGACAGACCTGTCTGTACAGAGAGGACAGGCTCAGTGACCACAGCCTGGACATAGAAACTGGACACAGACAGACCCGGCTGTAAAGAGAGGACAGGCTCAGTGACCACAGCCTGGACATAGAAACTGGACACAGAAAGACCTGGCGGTACAGAGAGGACATATTGTTCTCCCACTTCCCCAAAATAAATGTAATTCCAGAATACCCAACAGAACAGCTTAATTATTATTATTATTATTATAATTATTGTTATTATTATTATTATTATTATTATTATTATTATTATTATTATTATATTAATAGTAGCAGTCTAATGTCTAATAGTAATGTTTTCACTGTAAATGTTGTTTTTAATTGTATTAAAACTGTAACTCATCAGTCATGCCAATAAAGCTTTCTGCACTTGATTTTGACAGATAGGGGACACACCACACGGAGAGGCAGAGCGCCGGCACACATTGTCTCTCCTGAATTCCCCGGGAAGGAGTCTGTATCAGGAACAGTCCGATCGGCAGGCTGCTCCCCGCTGCCCTGAGAAATGAGTCACACGCCACACACACACACACACACACACACACACACACACACACACATATCTGGAGTTTGAAGCGTTAGGGGAAAATAAAAGTTTCTGGGGTTCATACATAATGCAAGGGCAGCATGCTCGTTCTGCAGCACAGCCGTGATGTGACTGTTTACCTGAGAACCAGGACAGCCTGATGCGCTCGGACAGGACTGGGGGACAGGAGGGACTGGGGCCAGCTCTCACAGCTCCGGAGTGGACAGGTCATCACAGCATGGAGCTGTCCCTGAAACACACAGGCAGAGAGACAGATAGAGTCAGATGGAGAGAGAGAGAACGACAGAGGGACAGACAAGAGGACAGAGAGGGAGGGAGAGGGAGAGAGAGGGAGAGAGACAGGATGTAGAAACATCCTCCGTGTGCAGAGAAAAACCCCTAACAACGGGCGCAGGGCCGAATTAGGCCAGTACCCACTATAGATAAACATACAGAAAAGAGTATTAAAG
The DNA here is from genome assembly GCF_040954835.1 of Lepisosteus oculatus. Taxonomy (NCBI): domain Eukaryota; kingdom Metazoa; phylum Chordata; class Actinopteri; order Semionotiformes; family Lepisosteidae; genus Lepisosteus; species Lepisosteus oculatus. The sequence continues at coordinate 19,731,435 of NC_090696.1, forward strand.
CATTGGCTACACCTAAAAAACACCGACCAAAATTCCTACCACCACAAAGCCCTGCTGAGTCAAGAGCTGAGCCCAAAAGAGAGCTGGTCCTGAGGCTCACTGACCTGAGCCACACCGACACCAGCCAGCCTCAGGACAGCACTGCTAGAGCACCACAACCCAGACTCAAGCACATCACAGCACAGATTAAACAGCAATATCTCACACACTGGGACACACACACACAAACACAACATAAACTGGGATGCTACAGAACCCTAAACAGACAATACACACTAGCCGAATATTTGACCAAGATAAGAAACAGCAAAAAGAAACAGACCCTGATGAAGTACAGGCTCAGTGACCACAGCCTGGCCATAGAGACTGGACACAGGCAGACCTGGCTGTCCAGAGGGGACAGGCTGTGGTACCACTGCCAGCTGGGAGAAATAGAGACAGAGGTGCACTTCCTACTGCACTGTGACAGATACTCTGGGATTAGAGAAACATTCTTCCCTAAATTCAGAAATCTAATCCCAGAGTTCCCACACCTGCCAGAATCACAACGGGTCCCAATCCTACTGGGAGAGGGAGGAGGGAACTCAGTTGATCTGGCAGCCCAGTATGTGATCTCCTGTCACAGCCTGAGGAACAGTGAGTCTGTCTCCAAATCATGCTTAATACTGTATGTTTACAGTATATGTAAATATTTTATGATTTGTCTTTGTTGTAAATATCTGTAATATGTCTGAAGATTTTATTTTACTTTTTTTATATGTTTCATGTTAATTGTATTATTTTTATTTGCTTTGGCAACACTGATTGTACCCATCGGTCATTCTAATAAAGCACCTTGAATTGAATTGAATTGACAGACGGAGAGAGAGACAGAGTGAGACAGACATAGGAGAGAGACAGAGTGAGGGAGAGAGACAGAGGGAGAGAGAGACAGAGTGAGAGAGACCGAGTGAGAGAGAGGGAGAGAGACAGCGAGGGAGAAAGACAGAGTAACAGTGAGGGAGACAGAGTTAGAGAGAGAGACAGAGTGAGACAGACAGAGTGAGAGAGACTGAGTGAGAGAGAGGGAGAGAGACAGCGTTAGACACACACAGATGCACAGAGACAGGGCGAGAGAGAGCTGCAGCGCTGAGCTGCAGGCGTCCCTGGCCTCACTAGGCACTCAGTATGCCAGCCCATGCCTGGGCCGACAGTCAGCAGGCCAGTCTCCGCTGACACCGCGCCTCCATCCAGGAAATAGAGCCAGAATGAGAGAAATAAACAGAGTGAGCATGTTTGACAAATTGTGATTAATAAATGTGGTCCTGCGCCGCAGTACGAGCGAGGGGGCCCTCAGATCTGCGGGTTATTAATAGAGGGAATTAGACTGCGCGCGCGGCTCAATCTGCCGCCCGTCACTCTGCATCAGCCTCACTAATCAGAGCCTAATGAAACAGCCCAGCCAGTGCTGACACACACCGTGGTACCGGGCTGAGGGTGGGCCTGGAATGCACACACTGACAACCTTTTGTGCTGTGCTTGGCTGCGCTATAGCCACACACTTACAGTGCATGCACGCCATGCCATGCCATTTTACAGTCTGTGTGTAGTGTAGTCCTCTGCTCTAGAGTCAGTGTGAGCTGGAGTGCAGTGTGCTAGACTCCATGAATACTGTAGTCCTCTGCTCTAGAGTCAGTGTGAGCTGGAGTGCAGTGTGCTAGACTCCACGAATACTGTAGTCCTCTGCTCTAGAGTCAGTGTGAGCTGGAGTGCAGTGTGCTAGACTCCACGAATACTGTAGTCCTCTGCTCTAGAGTCAGTGTGAGCTGGAGTGCAGTGTGCTAGACTCCACGAATACTGTAGTCCTCTGCTCTAGAGTCAGTGTGAGCTGGAGTGCAGTGTGCTAGACTCCACGAATACTGTAGTCCTCTGCTCTAGAGTCAGTGTGAGCTGGAGTGCAGTGTGCTAGACTCCACGAATACTGTAGTCCTCTGCTCTAGAGTCAGTGTGAGCTGGAGTGCAGTGTGCTAGGCTCCATGAATACTGTAGTCCTCTGCTCTAGAGTCAGTGTGAGCTGGAGTGCAGTGTGCTAGGCTCCATGAATACTGTGGTGTGGCAGGCTAGAGTCCCTGCATACTGTGTGCTACAGTTCATTTGTGCTGTAGTATATTGTGATGTATTGCCCTGTATTGGAGCTTGGATTACGAGCAGTGGTGGCTAATGTTGAGTGTCTGTACCTCTCTCCCAGTCTCTCAATCTCTCAGTCACTGTGAACTCCTCCCTCGCCTTATGGCATGGAGATTGTTTCCTCCCTCCCTCTCCTGAATTCAGATTCAAATTCAAAGAGCTTTATTGGCATGATTGTTGAATTACTGTGCTGCCAAAGCCATAAAAGTTTGCCTAGAGATGCTTTTCTGACACAAACGTCTCTTTCTGTCCACCAGGGCTGGGGTCAGGGCATGTCTCTCTGTCAATAGTAATATGGTTGAGGGCAGCGTATCTGTCTATGGCAGTGCCAGTTAATCAGCTGTGACCTGAGGGCTTGTCCACAAGGATCTCCACCACCCTGGACAGCCTGAATCATGTCAGTGCTGACACAGAGGTCGGAGGGCACAACCTTTCACCCCTGACTGCTGTCTAAATTGCTTTAGGCACTACCTACCTCTGCTTCTCCCCTCCTCACATCTTCATACTATTGTAGATCCTCTCAGAGCTCCCCTTTCTCAGTCAGTCTTGTACACCTCTACCTGTGCCCTAATCCCTTGTCTCGTTTCTTCATTCTCTGCATTGCTCTCTCCCTGCTTTCACTCTCCACCCTCTCTCCCAGTCCCTCTCCCTCTCCCTCTCCTCTCGCCTCTCTCTCTCTCCTCCCTGTCCTCTCTCCTCTCTCCTCCCTCTCTCCTTCTCTCCTCCCTCTCTCCTCTCTCCTCTCTTTCTCTCCCTCTCACTTCTCTCTCTCTAGGCCTAGTGTCAGTGACAGTGAGATTAAGTGGCTCTCTCTCTCCTCTCTCCCTCCTCTCTCTCTCCCTCTCTCCTCCCTCTCTCTCCTCGCTCCTCCCTCTCTCTCTCCTCTCTCTGGGCCTAGTGTCAGTGACAGTGAGATTAAGTGTCTCTCTCTCTCCTCTCTCCTCTGTCTCTCCCTCCTCTCTCTCTCTCCTCTCTCCTCTCTCCTCCGTCTCTCTCTCCTCTCTCCTCCCTCTTTCTCTCCTCTCTCCTCCCTCTCTCCCTCCTCTCTCTCCCTCTCTCCTCCCTCTCTCCCTCTCTCCTCCCTCTCTCTCTGGGCCTAGTGTCAGTGACAGTGAGATTAAGTGGCTCTCTCTCTCCTCTCTCCCTCCTCTCTCTCTCCTGGCTTGTAAACGATGTCTCGAATGGCTGGCTCCTGTCCCTCTGACTCAAGGACAATTTTCTTCCAATTTGCAGGAGCGCCGCGGAGTTTAGGGCTAAACGGCCTCCGCGGCTCGGGAATAAAGCTCCCATCGAAACTCCGACCTCCCCGCAGCTTGGCCATCCATACTCATTTACGCTGAGAGGGAGAGAGGGAGGGAGCGCGGTGGGGGGGGGGAGGTGAGCCCCCTGCACCGGGGCACTGGGAGGGTGAGACAGACAGACAGGCGGGGGGGCTGTGCCAGCCCAGGGGAGAGAGGAACGAGAGCTCCAGCAGAGAGGGGAGACAAGGCAGGGTCCGGGGTTATCACAACGAGAGGTCCGCAGTACGTCATGGCCAGGGACAGCTGCAGATTACAATATTAATTGAGCTCAGAAATATTTTAACAGGCACTAAAAATCCCATCTCGAGGATAATGTCTGCAGATTCTTCACTGACACAGGTACCCTTCGCACACAGACAGACTGACACACACACAGTCTCACACACACACACAGACTGACACACACCCAGACAGACTGTCACACACACAGACAAACTGTCACACACACAGAATGACACACACAGGCTGACTGACTGTCACACACACAGACTGACACACAGACAGACTGACACACACACACAGTCACACACACACAGACAGGCACACACAGGCTGACTGACACACAGGCTGACTGACCACATGTGCACAGACAGACAGGCTGTCACACACACAAATTGTCACACACACAAACTGACACACATAGACAGACTGACACACACAGGCAGAATGACACATACCCAGACAGACTGACTCACACACACAGTCACACACACAGACAGACTGACACATGCACACAGGCTGACAGATACAAATACAAGCTAACAGACACACACAGACAGACTGACACACACACAGGCTCATAGACACACATAAATAAACACATGCACACACAGACCCACACACAGGTTGACACGCACACACAGACACACAGAGATAGATACAGGGGGACACAGACACACAGGAAGAAGGAGTATTCTTGCTGACAGCACTGAGGAAATTAAGAATTATGAAGAAATAAAGAATGATGAAAGATAACTGCTGACCTGTCTTCACCTCTGACCTGACCTCTGACCTGCACTCTGACACACATCCAATACACAGTCCTGGTGCAAAATATAAAATTGGAGCAATTTCACACTTTTCTCCCAGCTCATACATCATATACTGTAAGTATAAGTACCAGCCTTCCCATGTGAGTTTTCCTTCCCTGACGCATTCATCTTGTTGCAGACATCTGAGATTTAGTGCACACTGCTGTGTTTGAGCAAGCTGCCTTTTGTGCTTGGTGTTGTGTCCTGTAAATGCCATCTCTCCATCGAGGGCTGTGATCGGGACATAGTCTGTTGGGTTTTTTTTCGTTCCCTCACCCCTGCTTTTCTCCTCCTCTCTCTCCATCTCTCTTTCTCTCCCCTTCTCCTTCTTCATTTCTCTGTCCATCTCTCTCTCTTTCCATCTCTCCCTCTGTCCACCCTCCGCCCCACCCCACCTCCTCCGTCACACAGGGGGGGAAGGGAAAATAAAGGCATCAATATTTAATCCCCTCACTCCGGGTTAGGAGTCCCACCTCAGCCATTAAAGTTTAAACATGCAGATGTGTGATTAAACCTGATAGAGGCGGGGGGGCGAGGGAGAGGAGAGACAATAGAAAGAAGAAGAGAGGGAGGCATTCAGAGGAAAGAGAGAATGGCAGAGAGAAAAACAGAGGGGGAGGGTGGACTAGTCATAGTTATGAATTGCTTTAATAGTTATCTGTGTCCGAATAGTTATTTGGAGAATAGTGTGCTCATTAATATTGGGGCGTGTTCACTGTGACCTTAAGTTTGGATGATTAGGGTCATATGTATCGTTATTATTTCTCTGGCCTTTGCCTTTTTTGTTAATATTTCTTTAGGCTTTTGGACAGAAACGTTTGATTGAATTTAAATGCGTGTGAGTGTGTGCATGCAACTGCATGCCTGTGTGTGTGTCTGTGTGTGCTTGCGTTGTGCCTCCGTGTGTGTGTCCATGCCTGTGTGTGCATGTCTGTGTGTGTCCCTGCATGTGTGTACATGTGTGTGTGTCCATGCCGTTGAGTGCGTGTGTGTGTGTGTCCCTGCATCTGGGTACATGTGTATGTGTGTGTTCGTGCATGTGGGTATGTGTGTGTGTGTGTGTTCATGCACGTGGGTACATGTTTGTGTATCCATGCTTGTGTGTACATGTGTGTCCATGCCAGTGTGTACACGTGTGTGTGTTTGCCCATCCATGCAAGTCTGCATGCATGCAGTACATGTGTGTGCGTGTGGGTGAGGTGATGGGTTGGCGCCCTAGTTCACCTGCCCCCTGCTAAGCCCTGTCCTCTGAAGTACTTCCTACCTGGCGTGAAGGGGCCCCAGAGCCAGGCCCAGAGAGGCCTGCCCTTCCGAAAGGGGGACCGGCTCCTTCCCAAGTGCTCCTGCAGTGCCCCAGGCAGGAAGAAGCAGGAGCTTATTAGAGCTACTGTATTTAAAGATTCATGGGAAGGTGGTCCAGTAGGGTTTATTAACGCCAAGAGCCCCCGGGTGGCACGTCAAGGTGACCGCGGCACGGGGGGAGGTCAGGGGTCAGGGCAGAAACAGGACCCAGCTGGCAGGCCAGGTTGTTAAGGGCAGAAGAAACTAAAACTGGGCCTTTGATCCTTTGGTGCCTTTGTCGAGGCGGAAAGCCATCTCTCAACACTTCCCAAAGCCATATCGCAGTCACTACAGCCAGTGACCGGGCTGTATCCCGCAGTATCCTCTGGTAAAAGCGTCATGTCTCCACGGCCCCTCCAGGACCAGAGCCGGGCTAGAAGAACCCCTCACAGTGCTCTTGCCCCTGAGGAAGGAGAGATGACTGAGAGAGAGGAGGAGAGACGAAGGAAGAGAAGAGCCGGGCGAGAGCATCTTGATTCAAGGTCTCAGAATACTACTGCAGGCAGCTCAGGGCAGGGGAGAGACACTGCTGCCCCAGGGGGCCAAGGGGGAGCTGGAGGGAGGATGGGAGGTGAAGGGCCACAGCTTCCCAGCTCCAGGGTCCCGAGTTCGATTCCAGCCTCTATGGCACCCGTCTGTGTGGAGTTTGCATGTTGTCCCCAAATCCCAAATTCACATGGGTTTTCCAACTAGACATTGGCCACTCATCATTGGTCTAGAACTGTCTCTCTCCAGAGACGTGGGGGGAGTCAAGGGCATTTCATACTGGCTGATTCCCCGTACAACACATTATTTTGTAAGTATGTACTTGGTATGGTGGAATTATACATCCATTTTCTGGATTATCCTCTTTATCCAGTTCAGGGTTGAGGGAGAGCCGGAGCCTAGCCCAGCAAACAATGGGAGTAAGGCAGGATACCACCTGGACAGGACACCTGTCCATCACAGGGCACACAGACAGAGACACACACTCACACCAGCGCCAGTTTTCCCAGAAGTCCATTAACCCACAGCGTGTCCTTGGGCTGTGGGAGGGAACCCATGTGAACATGGGGAGAACATACAAACTCCACACAGACAGCAGCCCAGGGCCCCAGCGCTGTGTGGCAGCACTGCCAACACAGTGACACTGTGCCATGTTGGAAACGGACGCAGAGGCGAGAAAGCGCGGCCGCGAGGCGGGAGGAAAAAACGAAAAAATCGTTGGTTTTTTTAAATCAAAACCAAGAACGAAACTCTTCCCCCGAGCGCGCGCGCTTGCCAGTCTCTCCCGGAAGAGAGGCGCGCACGTGCGGAGAGTCGTTTTCGTTAATGTGCTCCGCCGTCGGTTTAATTAACAGGAGAGAGAGAGAGAGAGCGGGCGAGAAAGAGGCAAAATAAAGAAAAAAAACATCGCGTTTCCTCAGGAGGAAAGAGAAAAATGAAGGTAAAGACGACGGAGGAAGGGAAGAGTGACGAAAGGAAGGCGGGAGAGTGGTGGCGGAGGAAGACGGGCAGGGGTTATCCACAAAGTCAAGTGGTTTATTATTCCCCGTGAGGCTCCTCATTAATACTGACCCTCCCTCCCGACTGGTCCTGAGACAGGGAGGGAATTCCTGGTCACGCCCGCTGCGCGATCTTCACCGATTAGAGGGCAGTTAATTGGCACTCTGGGGGGGTCGGGGCTGGGTACTCTCAGTCATCGCGCCCCACCGGCCTGGTCCTCGGACCGACTTCACACGCTGCCAGTCCGGAGGGCACGGCGGCACCAGAACAGGCCGGACCGGAAAGAGAAACGGCGCTGCCGGCGCAGCTGTGGAGGGTGCCGGGAGCGGTCAGGACGGAAGTTTAGGAAAGCACGGAGCCCGGAGAAGGAGAGGCGTCGGAAAATAAAATCAAGAGCGTGTCTTTTCGGGGTTGTTATGTTTTTTTTTTTTAAGTGAGTGACTCGAGGGGTGTCGCTGGGCGAGGTGGCGTGTCCCGGGAGACCCAGCCTCGCCGGCGCGCGTGCGGGTGAGCGCGGCTCTCACAGGTGTCGAGTTCGGAGAGCGGGTGCGCGTGGGAGGTCTGAGCTAAAACAACACGAGATCGGACTGGGAGCCGGCTCGTCTTCTTAGACCCTAACCCCCCCCAAAACACACACACACACACACTCACACACTCCTCCTGACAGCCTGTCCTCAGACAGACCCCCCCACTCCCCCCTCCTGCCCAACCCAGCAAGAATCTTCGCAGCCCGAATAAGCCAGTCGCTCTCTCAGTCTCCGGCGCCACAGACACTTCGTGGAAAGGGCTGTGCGCGACTTTTTCCCTCTCGTGTCGCTTCTTTCCCCTTAGTGGGCGGGTTGGGGTTCTTCCACTCCACGTACACGCTCCCACGCATTGCGCTGTGGACTGTAGGCTCTACCCGCGCTGAAACCACAGTCCAGCCCGGATTCGCTTCGGCTTCGGCTTCGGTTCGGATACCGTCGCGGAGCAGTGGGCGAGTTTTTATGCTTATTCGTGTATTTTGAGTGTGGTGGTAGATAAGAAGCCGACTGGGGAGAGGAGAGGAGAACTAGCATCGACAAGTTCAAACACTTCGAAAGGGCGCCTCGCACGCTCCGCCCGGGGTCCGAGAGAGCCCCACGCTGCGTGCGCGGGGAGTTTGCGGGGCACAGAGCCGGACCGCTCCCCGCATCGCCCAGGCGCGTCTCCGCGCTGGCCCTCGGCAGAGCCGCAGCACAACAGGTAAGAGCGCCCGGGTCTCTTTCGCTCTTTCACGAACTGTTTTCCACAGCTATCTGCGACAGCGGCGTGTGTCTTCCCCCGTCCCGATACCGGCGCCCCCGGCACCCCGATCGGCACCGGACGTAGAGAAAGCGGGGCACCGTCATGCTCTGATTCTGAGGGCTCCACAGGAAAAGTGTGGATTAAGACACGAAATACAGAGAGAGATTCTGAGATTTTAAATGTTTGCATCCAATGTGTTTGTTTAGGAAGGATAGGAAGTACAGAACAAAAAAGACGTCCGATGGCAAACTAAATATAAATGTTGGTAAGAAGGGCAATAGATGATCAGATTTAAAGAGTTAAATATATATTGGTTTAAATTTAAACAAGGTGAGTTCATATGTCCATATCCATGCAAATAAGGACACACTGATTGTCAGTCCGATTATATATGAAAATAACATCAGCGCAGACAACCTGAACGATGTTGATGCTGAATAAGACGCTGCAGAATATTTTCTGTTGAGTGATTTGCGTCGATCTAAATAAACATGGTATTTATTTAGAGAATAACCTGTTAGATCCGCGGCGGTGCAGAAAATTCAGTGGCAATGTGAAGTCAAATCCTGTCTGTGCAACAACGACAAGATAATATTTTTAGAAACATTCATGGTAAGAAATACTGCAAATCCAGGTTATGTGACCAAAATATACGTTGAAAGTATTATTAAGACAATATACTTAATGTTATTGTCTTATTAAAACATTATTTTATTGATTATTATTTCTAATATTTATTAGTAATAAGAGCCTGCCTCTCAGGATTCGGACCTTTGTGGCCTGATTTACCTTCAGAACGCAGCTCTCTGATTTTAGTGTTTTAATGGAGCACCCTTATGCTGGATCAACAGTCTTGCGATACCCCAGTGCAGGTGAGGATGGTCCAGCACATCTGTGGGAGCCTTGTGCAGTCTGGAAACACAAATCATCAAGAATTATTAATGTTGTGATAATAATTCGTGTCTATTCGCCCTGCATTTAGAATGGGCGTTGTGTGTCTCCAGAGCCTCCTGTCAAACGTTGTAAGGCTGCCCGCATAAATACAGGTTCGCACAATATACACCCTCACACAATACAATGACTCTCACAAACCATTAAAATACACACTATATAAACGCACAATATATTGGCACAATATAAACACTCTCACAAAATGCATCAGAAAACACGCACAAAATACACATATAAAATGCATCAAAATACTCACAAAATACACTCGCACAATATAAACACTCTCACAAAATACATCAAAATAAACCCTCGCACAAAGTACACTCACACAAAATACATCAAAATACACCCTTGCACAAAATACACACTCGCACAAAATCAGATCTCCTCTTCTTCATGCTTTGACTGAACACCCGCCAGCGTAATGGAAGCAATCACAGCCGCAGGAGGCGGAGGACTTGAGAGAGCCAATTAAGGATCGTTAATGCCTTTTAACGAATATAACAATTAGCCAGTGCCTGGGAAGGGTCCTTCGGTTCTCCGAGCAGGTGGCTTCTCGGCCGGGCGGAGGGGAGAGGCGCTGGGTTTCTGAAAGAGGCTTGTGGACTGAAATCTCACAGCCATCCTGCGTGTGAAGGATCGGGGAAGCACTGGAGCACTGTTGAAGAGGGTGGTTTCTCAGACATGCATTTCCACCTCCCCTTTTATTCTTCTTATTCCCCACAGAAACCCCGACCGCCCCCCCTCCACTCCAATTCCTCCTCCACGCCGTCTTAGGAAGGACACATCATCGGAAGTTCGGGAACAATCCGGACGGCGCTTGCGGCAGCCAGGCTTGGACTCTCCGAGCCTCCGATCCCCTATCGCCTGCGCAGGAGGACGCCGCCTGATTTTCAGGACTTCAGACCCGGTCGGCTGGTTAGGTTTGGAGTTCCTATTCGTAGGGAAGACTAGACCCCCATTCTTCCGGGCCGGCCAGTGGATTCGTAGAGCAACAGCATGGAAACGGGGGAGCAGTCCGGGTGAGCTGTCCTGTGTCTACAGCCTGCACTCGGAGCTGGTGTCAGGGCCAGTGGCCCAGCCTGGATTCCCCTGCAGCTGGTTTAGGCTGCTCCTCCCCAAGAAACCCCAGCCGTTAGAGGGAATAAGCTGCTGTATCCTGAGCCAGAGGAAGGCACAGGGGGCAGAACGCCGCGACGCGGGAAGGGGGGAGAGTTCCTCTGTGGTGAAGATCGGACGAGAGGAGCCGGTTTAAAACTGTCCCAGAACAACACCGATGTCCTACTGCCTTTCTCTTCAGTCCGGGAGGGAAAAAGATTAAAAGCCACTGCTCCATCCCGACGCTCCGGACCTCGGCCTGGCCCGACGGGTCCTACCACACCCAAGCCGGCTCTGCGGCTGCCCTTTGACCTCAGGCCCCTGACCTTTGACCTTTGGCCGCCTTGCCCGCTCTGCCTCTCCCTCCCTCCTTCCTCCGGCTTTGAGGAGCTGAGCTGCCGGCTCCCCCCCACCAGGCCGTGAGCCGGCGGGACCGCCCGGCCTGCCCCCCCGCACCTCCCGCGCCCCGCCCCCCCCAGGCAGACACCATTGCGGCGAAGGGCGAGGACGACTTCCTCACGCTGGCTGCGTCTCGGCTCAGCCGGCGGAAGCGGGTCATTGGCGCGGCGGTGGGCGTGGCCATGGTGCTGGTGCTGCTGGTGGCCATCCCGCTGCTGGTCCACAGCACCAAGGCGGGAGGGGCGGGGGGCGGCGGCACGCACTACGAGATGCTGGGCAGCTGCCGCATGGTGTGTGACCCCTACACCCCCCCGCAGGGCAGCCAGGAGCTGGCCGCCGTCTCGCCCCCTCCCTACCTGCCTGAGCCCGGCCGCGACCACACCGGCCGCCGGGGCAAGTCGGGGTTCAGGGGGTCCCCCGGGCTGCCGGGTCCCCCCGGTCCCCGCGGCCCCCCGGGAGAGCCGGGCAAACCCGGACCCCCGGGGCCCCCGGGCCCGGGCCCAGGCGGGTACATCCCCTCCTTCTACAGCCCCAAGATCGCCTTTTACGCCGGCCTGCGCAAACAGCACGAGGGCAGCGAGGTGCTCAAGTTTGACGACGTCGTCACCAACGTGGGCAACTACTACGAGCCCACGACCGGCAAGTTCACCTGCCCGCTGCCCGGCATCTACTTCTTCACCTACCATGTCCTGATGAGGGGCGGCGACGGCACCAGCATGTGGGCCGACCTCAAGAAGAACGGACAGGTCAGGCCCGCCGTCTTGCCCGCCCGTGCGCGTCTGTCTCCGGCGCGGTGGTCCTGCGCTGCCCGGCTGCCCCCCTCTCTACGCGCGCTGGGCCCCGTCCGTCTCCGTGTCGGGGGGGGGGCAGTGGCGGCGAGCCCAGGGCACGGTGTGGCACCCCGTGTGGTTGCGTGGGCACACGTGCACCCTCTGCACGCGGTGTCTATCCCGTGACAGCGTGACCCCTCGGCCTCTCACAGGTCTGAGCTTCCTGCAGCACGATCCAACGGGTGAGAGAGGACAGCAGTATTGGAGAATCAGGATCAGGGTAGCCTTAGGGGGTGGGATATGGGAGTGAGGGGGAGACCGTGCTCAGGCAGTCACTCTTCTGCGATCTCCCAACACAACAGTGAACACCCCCGCCTCCCCTAGTCTCCCAGGAATGAGCAGTCTTCTGGCTTCTCCAGCAGGTCAGCGTGGTTGATCATATGTGATCACTTCAGGAGGAGGGAAAGGGACATTCCCGTAGGATTTAAAGCATGGTTCTTTTTCCAACACCCTGTTTTAAACTGTTCCCATTCCTGTCGGTGCTTCTGAAATGCATGGGTGTCACGCCCCTTGTCAAGTACTTCCCAGAGTGCTGCGCTGCCGGGTCTTGTGCTGCAGTGAAGGGAGTGTGGGGGGAGGAGAGGACGAGTTTGGTAGAGGACAGGGGGAGGGTAGACAACGGCAGGAGAGGAACAGACAGGGGGGTGAGAGGGATGGACAGGGGGTAGGATGGACAGGAGAGAGTGAGAGGGATGGACAGGAAAGAGTGAGAGGAATGGACAGGGGGTAGGATGGACAGGGGAGGGTGAGAGGGATGGACGGGGGAGGGTGAGAGGGATGGACGGGGGGTAGGATGGACAGGGGAGGGTGAGAGGAATGGACAGGGGGTAGGATGGACAGGGGAGGGTGAGAGGGATGGACGGGGGGGTGAGAGGAATGGACAGGGGGTAGGATGGACAGGGGAGGGTGAGAGGAATGGACAGGGGGTAGGATGGACAGGGGAGGGTGAAAGGGATGGACGGGGGGGTGAGAGGAATGGACAGGGGGTAGGATGGACAGGGGAGGGTGAGAGGAATGGACAGGGGGTAGGATGGACAGGGGGGAGGTTTGAGAGGAACGGACCTGGAGGGACGTACAGGCGGAAGAGATGAGAAGAGAGGGGCGAGGAGATGACAGAGCAAGAGAGCGGAGAAGAGCAGAGAGAAGCGGTCACTCTGCTAATGGCTGTAAATGATGACTGTGGCTCTGCCCACCTCATTAAGGCTGGTTAACACACAGTGTGCTTAGAGCCCAGTACCCCCCACCCTCCCACACAGCCATCACAGACATCACAGCCGGTGGGGGGGGCTCAGACCAGGAGAGAGTGTCGGCACGGGCAGCAGCCCCCCCACACACACACACGCCCTCGTCACTGACAGGGGTCAGAGCCGTGTGGTGAGCCTCTGTGCTGAACACTCCTAATGAGGTGGGAAGAAGCCACAGACACATCAACTGTGTTTGAGAGAGAAGCGTGCAGGGACAGTGTTTACAGAGAGCACAGAGGCAATTACTGCAGCTCGTGAGCGTCTGTATATGGACACACACACAGAGCCCTGTCCCAGCCAGATGAACAGCTGAGCCTCAACACCAAGCATGAAAAGGAGGAGTCACAAACACAGCAGTAGGCAGCCTACATTGTTGCAAGGGAGAAGGCCTGATGGATCAAGCAGAAGTTTGTTTTGGGCGGTGGGTGCAGGGGGGACAGTGCAGATTTTATCTGGAGAACAAGAAAGGGAGAGTGTGTGTGCACTGGGCGGAGGGTGGTTGTGCTGTTCTGGGTGACTGTGTATTATCATTCTGGTCTTTTTTGCCTGTTAAATCATTCATAGCTCTGTGATGAGATGCGTGCCCCCCCCACACACACACACACACACACACACACACACACACACACACACACACACACACACACACACACACACTGTCTGCCCCTGTCCCTGCTGCCTGAGCCTCAACAGTGCACCCTCTTCATCTCCCTGCCTTTGTGCTGGGCTGCACATCGATTCTCCGTTAATTGTCTGGACCGTTGACTAAATTATTCAACCCAATTCAGGGCCACGCAACCTGCATTACAGGTCTGCTTTAAAATTGAGATTGATGAGCGAGTTAGAAAATAAAACCGTTGATGAATTCATATTTTTTTATACAAGCTCAGATGTTTTTCCATCAGTTTAATAAAAAGCCCATAGCGGTTTAGCCTATAAGACCATTGATCCCGACTCTGCCGGAACCGCAGTTCCGGACCAGCAGCGGAATCCTGCCTCTGTTCAGTGCAGCGTATGTGTGTGTGTTTTAGGCCAGGCTGGGAGTCTGTGGCCTCGTTATTTTCCTTTAAATTTCAGATACCCATCTGAGCCCCTTGCCAGCGGACGCGCTGCAAGCTCTGTGCTGACCTGGGACAGAGAGTGCCGGTCCAAGGAGTGGCGCCTCTAACCGATGCCAACGCAGGTCTGCTGGCTCCTGAAATGACAGGAGATGCTGTTCTGCCAGGGGAGCCTGTGGTGTCTGAGTGCCTGCCCATGATGCAGGATTACTCCTCACGCTGGGAGCGATCCTGTCACGAGGATGAGCTCGTGGCCCAGCCCAGACTCAAGCCAGTGACCCCTGGCCGCAGGGTTCTGCGTGTGCTCCTCAGGGCCCCTCAGGGCCCCTCGAGAGCTTTCACACGGCCCTGGCCCGCCTCTGTAGGATTATCAGGGCTGGCCGTGCTGGGCGTCGGCGGGATGAGCTGGTAAACGGGATTTTTATTGCCATGCCAGCAATGGAGGAGGGGCACACACACCCTGCGGGCCCTTCACTCTCACTAGTGCTTGCCCTTTTCAGTGCCGAGCGCTGAACTGACAGCCAAAGACGTCCGCTAAGGAATCGGATAGCCAGTGTCCCGATCTAAATGTGAATCGTGGGACAATTCGGGCTGACTCATTCCCGAGAGGCGCGAGCCGTCACGGAGAAGAAGCCAGCGCCTCCCTCCCCAGCAGGCCGTGCACCATCCTCGCCCCCAGCCGGGGCTGCACAGACCCACTCCTCCTTCTCCCCGTTTGATCCCCGGAGACGCCTGGAGATTAAAGCTGCTCGTGTAGTTTCCTGGCGCTGATTAGAGTCGCCTGCACAGAGCAGGACAGCAATAAGGAGGAATTATAAATCCCCTTCCACAGCGGAGTCTCAGCACTGACAGGAGAAAATAATTATATATGTGTGTGTGTGTTCACAGACAATACAGAGCAAAAGAAAACAACACCAAGACAGCGCTGTGGACCACAGGGAACTTGGAGTCAGCTCCTGCAGGGCCTGCTGTCGTTACATAGCGAGTCTAATTATTTAATTACCTGGAGAGCTGTGATGCTCCTCGCCAGGCTCTGGGGGTCTTTATAGGTCACTGTCCCTTTAATGAAGTGGCGTTCAGTGTAATCAGCTGGAGAAGACCTCGCCTGTCTTACAAGGAAGAGGATGAGGTTAATTGTTTAATTGAAACGAAAGCCCGGCCCTCCTGCGGCGACGTCCTGCTTCTCGGCCACCGCGGCTCCCAGGGCGAGCCGGGGGAATCCCTGAGGGAGCTCCCTGCTTCCAGGCAGGCAGGCGGCGTGGAAATCCGACAGGAAAGGGCGCGCCCTCGGGCAGCGGGATGCTGGGAAGGCTCGTGGGTGCCGGTTGGGATAGACCAGGGAGAGAGGCGTAGGGCCTTCTGAGGGTGGATAAGGCAGCCAGGCGGGATGGGACGGGACAGGATGGGATGAGCTGGGTCGCTAAACAGAGGGCAGAGAGAGTTCGATATCCAGAGCTCATGGGTTCTACAGTCGAGGCTCTGCCCGGCCCGGTTCTGATCCGAGCTTTAACCCGCCTCACAGGAGCAGTGCCCGAGGACCCTCCTGTTTGCTATAGTCTGTATTGGCATTCTATCAATACTGTTGCAGGTTTACCCATGAGAAAAGCACTCCTGCTGTTCCACTCCACCCAGCGCTCCCAGCACTATGGGTCCAGTGGACTGGTGCCCCACCCTGAGGATCCCCTTATTTCCACTCTGCTGAACAGAATACGGGCACAAAGCTACATGCTGGTTGTTGAAGAGCTTGAGAAAGGTTACGTTCAGCCCATGCAGCTCATCGGGCTTCTTACAGCTTGTTGATCCAAGGCTCTCCTCCAGCTGTGTCTGGGAAGACTCCAGGGTATCGCAATCAACAGCCTGTTCCACACTCCCACCACCCTCTGTGTAAAAATGTGCCCTGCACCATCAGTTTTAAATGCACTTCCCTTTGGACTACACTTGTCCCTGCTGGTTCGTGGTTTTCTGTGGATTGTGAAAAGGCCCAACTGGGTTGACTTGTCAGTGAATTTGGGAAATCTGAAGACCCCCTCTCCAAGACTGAAATAAATCCGTTGTTGTAGCCTGTCCACAGTAAGACATTGCCTTAATCCCAGGAATGTATCTGAACACGCTTCTCTTGATATATTCTTGAGCAGCACTGTGTGACTAATATCGTATAAATGAAGTCTTACCACGACCTTGCGCGTGTCCGTCCCCCCCTCTCCCGTTGCAGCCCCGGGCACGCGGCAGCCCCGCGGTGATGGTGCGCGCCTTCCTGCCGGGCGCCGGGGACGTGGCTCGGGCTCGGGATTAAGGAAAGAAGCAAACCTTTCCTTCCTGGCGGAGTGCGAACGGGCCCACGCAAGCCCCACGTCTAAACCTCAACCTAAACACACCGAGGACTCATGGCAGTACTGCGGCCGTAAGATTTCTGCAGGTCTGCTCACAAGTGAAGGTGGCGGGGCCGGTGTGCTCTGTTTTCCGCCCGCTCCACGCCCTGCTTCCGTTCAGCTCACTTCGCTGCTGAGCGGTCTCCACGCTGCCAGGGTCGCCGGGTTTCGTCCGGGTCTTGGCGCTTCCGGGCAGTTCCGTGAGCACAAGTCCGCTGGACCGTCTCCTCCCCGGGCCAGGCCGGGCCGGGCCGGTCCGACTCCTTCGCCACCAGTTAGTGGATCCAATCCGTAGGCGGCCTCGTGAGCGCGGCACTTCATTTCGCATCACATGCGGTATTTATAAAAAAAAAAAAAGACATTTCCGAGTTTCATCTTCTTACACATGAACCCGAGCAGTGTGCGCGGCTGGCTAATAGGAATTCACCGAGCTGCGTCTAGAAGCTAATTAGAAACCGAGCCAGTGTCCAGTTGTCAGCGTCTGCTGTTCCTGCTCCTCGCCCACTTGTTGCCTTACAATTAATACCTGCTTGGTGTTTAAAACGGTTTCATGAGTCCCATTCCCTAAAATGGGCTGCCAAGCTTTAATCTTTTAGTCGTGCTATGAACGGGCACTTGTTTGTGCATCGCGTGCAGGCGACGCGTCGCTCCTGGGCGTAGATTTCTCCCCGCCACACGCAGGCGCATCTAAAAACCGAGAACGGGAGGAAGGTCTGTACACAAAGGGTGGTGGGAGTGTGGAACAAGATGCCCAGCCATGTTGTTGAGGCCGTCAGTTAACTATAAGAAGCCAAAAGAGTTGGATGGGGAGAATGGCGTCCGTTCTCTTTCTTACGTTCTCCAACAGCAACCGTGTTTCTTCATACAGACTACTTGCGCAAGGCGCATGCTCAGAATCCTTCTTTCAAGAAACAGCTGGATGGAATCCGCAGAACAGTTAACTACTACCTACAGAACGGGCCGGTTTAGCCGAATGTCTTTCTCTTGCTTGGAGCGCTTCTTGGGGCTCATGTGTGCGTGTGCGCGCACCCTGGGATGGCCTGGGACCGTGTCCAGGGTGAGCGTGCTCACTGTGTGATGGCCTGGGGCCGTGTTCAGGGTGTGTGCTCACTGTGCGATGGCCTGGGGCCGTGTCCAGGGTGAGCGTGCTCACTGTGTGATGGCCTGGGGCCGTGTCCAGGGTGAGCGTGCTCACTGTGTGATGGCCTGGGGCCGTGTCCAGGGTGAGCGTGCTCACTGTGCGATGGCCTGGGGCCGTGTTCAGGGTGTGTGCTCACTGTGCGATGGCCTGGGGCCGTGTTCAGGGTGTGTGCCCACTGTGCGATGGCCTGGGGCCGTGTTCAGGGTGTGTGCCCACTGTGCGATGGCCTGGGGCCGTGTTCAGGGTGTGTGCCCACTGTGCGATGGCCTGGGGCCGTGTCCAGGGTGAGCGTGCTCTCTGTGCGATGGCCTGGGGCCGTGTCCAGGGTGTGTGCTCACTGTGCGATGGCCTGGGGCCGTGTCCAGGGTGAGCGTGCTCACTGTGCGATGGCCTGGGGCCGTGTTCAGGGTGTGTGCCCACTGTGCGATGGCCTGGGGCCGTGTCCAGGGTGTGTGCCCACTGTGCGATGGCCTGGGGCCGTGTCCAGGGTGTGTGCCCACTGTGCGATGGCCTGGGGCCGTGTTCAGGGTGTGTGCTCACTGTGCGATGGCCTGGGGCCGTGTTCAGGGTGTGTGCTCACTGTGCGATGGCCTGGGGCCGTGTCCAGGGTGTGTGCTCACTGTGCGATGGTCCGGGGCCGTGTTCAGGGTGTGTGCTCACTGTGCGATGGTCCGGGGCCGTGTTCAGGGTGTGTGCTCACTGTGCGATGGCCTGGGGCCGTGTTCAGGGTGTGTGCTCACTGTGCGATGGCCTGGGGCCGTGTTCAGGGTGTGTGCTCACTGTGCGATGGCCTGGGGCCGTGTTCAGGGTGTGTGCTCACTGTGCGATGGTCCGGGGCCGTGTTCAGGGTGTGTGCTCACTGTGCGATGGCCTGGGGCCGTGTTCAGGGTGTGTGCTCACTGTGCGATGGTGTTCTGGAACAGGCTCCGGATTGATGATGGATGAATGCATTCTCATATAGATTGCCTGAAAATGCTGATCGGAGAAGGTACTGGAAATCGTTAAAGCGAAGGCCAGGACCCCTGCCATATAGCTAGCCTGCGCTAAGCAAATTCCGAAGGATGTCCATAATTTAAAAAGTTGAAATGGGCTAATTATCAGATTTTGTTACTGCACTGACAACGGTGACAGTAACTCCGCCGAGAGCTGGCTTTTAAATGCTTCACATAAATCAAAACAGACCGATATTTATTCCGTTTATCTTAAAACTCCGTTCAATTAGATTTTTTCACTGATTTCAAAATAGGAAATAATTGCATCCTAAAGCATAAGAACCACAAAACAGTATCACACGCGTTTTGTGCCCCGTGCTGGTTTCAGCTATTATCCATCTGAACGGAATACGGAATACCCGGCATATCCTCGTGCGGTACGTGCGCGGCTCGCGGCCGGAGGAAGTGGCTCTGGCTCGCGGGGCCACGAATTCGTCTAAAAACGGCTCTTACAGAGAGTGATGAAAACAATTATTTACTCGTAAAAAAAAAACAACGAAACTCGCGCACGGCAATAGCTTAAGAAAATTATGCGCTGTATTATTCCATCGCTATTTTTCGATTTTCTAAAAATCGCGCAAACATTTTGGTCAAGTTCGAAAAAAACTATCAAATGATGCAACATCAATTAATAATGACAATATATTTAGATCGCATCAGTGTCGAGACCGGCGGCTTCCAACTCCGGGCCCTTTATAAAATTCTGCGACAGGTACAGGCTTCCTGTATAGAGACCGAATCAAATGTTCTCTTCCTTTACTTCTCGTTTTAAAACAGCTAGGCCAGATTTTTTTATGCCGTTTATCGGGTGTGACAGTCCGCTCATTCGTCTTGAAATTACGGAATTCATCTACAGTATCTTTCCTTCCATCTTTCCAAGCGTCGTGTTCTGTCTTTTATTCCGTGGGGTGTCTTGCCCGGGCCGGTGAACAGCTGAGGCAGCCCCGCACCCCGGCCCGGTTCTCCTTGGACCCGGGAGCCGCCGTCCCCGTGACGCCATCTCACCCGCCGGTCAGTCGGCCCGGTTTCGGAGCCGGGCTGCTCTCTGTCCTCGCCCGGGCCCAGGCTGCCGAGCTGCTACCTGCACTGCCGAGGGTTCCGGCAGTCCGGCAGTATCGGCACTATCCTGGAAGAGATGTCAGGTCGGCTTATTCACAATATCAGGAATTCATACAGTTCAGCATAGAGCATTTTAAAATAAAACCGGGTTTATCTTTTGTCCATGTGTGGACAATTATTTTGGACACTTTTTTACAGTGTTAGGATTAAACACGCTGGTAAACCGATTTCAAGTAACCAAAATATATACCTTATAAAATAATAAAAATCTGATCTGTATTACAGAGAGACGGAGAGAGAGATTTTTTTCGTTAGCAGGTATGTACAGTACCGTAGATGGTACAAATTCGGCTGTCCTCTCCTAGTGTGTTTATTCTTCTGCGGCGCTCTAACTTCTTGTTGATTTTCACGCGGTCTATTAATTTATTAGCCTTTATATATTGCGACTTCTTTTTTCATCTCTCGGCGCCTGTCGGCAGTATATTTTCCAGGAAGTGTCATATTCGCGGAGGCTGGTATAAATCTCCGAGCTTAAATCTCCCTTCTATCTGACGCGTCACGCGCTCCTCTAACAGCCCGGCGAAAGGTCGCGCTCCCCCGCGCGAAGCGCGCGCTAAAACCGTCAGCTCGCGCTTGATAAAGAGCATCTTCCGCGCTAATAAATGCCCGACGGGGCAGGACTGGAGGACTAGAGTTTCACCGGTCTTTTGTTTTACAGAGGTTAATATCTTTAAATGCAGCCTTTATCTTTATCGCACCCCTGCTCCCTCTCTCCGTGTATCGAAGAGAAAATAAAGAGACCAGTCACGGGCAGATCAAGTCAGAATTACAGCGATGATATTATTAATACGAATTTATTACCAGCGACGTTGTCTTTTTCTTAGCGGAGGACGGTATTCAAAAGTTATAGTTATTTAGAATAAATATACCATGGTAATATATCAAGGAAAATTGCTCTTAAACGAATGCCGAGAACATCTTCAGAATAAAAAAAAATCGAAGAAGTCAAAGATCGACTCTTTAACGAAATTAAAACAACCTTTAACCTTTACTTCACCCGCGAATGGAATTTAAAGGCCGACAAATAGTAGGGAAACACCCTGCGCCCCAGCACCGGGGTGCGAGTCGCGTGGGGTCTGCGGCGCCGATGTAAAGCGTGCCGCTCGCGCCCTGGGCGGCTGGCTGGATTCTTAGGGCGTCTTTAACGGATAACGTGTTCTGAAATCAATTAATCAATTAATTCTTTCAATTAGGTTGTCTCATTGAGGGCTGGAGTGGAAGGAGAGCCCGAAGCCATTGAGCGAGAGCGGGGGGGAGATTCTGTCTTGTTTAATTGGTCGTTTCACTCTTCAGCACTTACAATCGTTAACAATGGCAGCTGCACAATGGGTCTCAAAACGCTTTTTCACCAGGTCGAGCTGTACAACGCCATCTGCGCCACCGCGACGTCTTCAGAGGTGATTCGTGGTGAATCCATGATCGCATTTACTCAGGGAATACCGACGAGAGCGGGACGGGCGGACTGTTTCGTTACAGTGCGACGTGTTAAGCGTCTGCTGGAGTCGGTAGAACCGGCCTGAGGGGCGAAGGGTATTTCTTGATCTTTTTGTTTCGGTTTAAGAAAGAAATTAGCCTCGATTTGATTTTATTTTTTGGGGGGGGGAGCGAAGATACCGATGAGGCTGGAGACGAAACGGAAAGTCACACGATGAGTCTTCTGTTGATCCCTGAAACACACAGTGTTTCGCGGTGGGGGCCCTTGCCGGTTTTGAGACAGGGGAAACGCAAGGGGAGCCGGAGCGATCCCGAGGCGGGAAGGGGGGATTCCTGCAGCTGTGCCCCGCTCGCGCAGCTGTGGGCTCAAGCGCAATTAGCTCATTAGGATTTAACACGCGCGCGCCCTGCTGTCACGCGGAAGTGTCGGGGCAGCATATACAAGGATGCCAATTAGCGGCGGCCCGCGTTGTTAGGATATTGCTTGTCGTGCACAATCGTGCCGTAGCCCCTCCGAGGGAAACAGACGAGAGAGTGAGAGATCTGTTTTATAAGCGCGCAATTACCAACACCGCCACCTCCCCAAACCCCTAGTGCTTTCTCTCTCATTCTTTCTCCTCTCCCGGCCCCTGGTTTCCCCGTAGGTACGTTCAAGAGCGACATTTTCAATTGTCTCCGCTCCAAGAGCTCTGTATATCACAGTGAATGAATCCTGTCAGTTTTATTACCAGAACAGCAAGGCACCACAAAAAAGGGCCGTGTTCATCCCTTTATATCTCCCCTCTCTCACGAAATAGCTGCGCTTGATCAGTTTGTTATCCTGGACGGATTCAGCCCCCTCCTCCCCTCCTCCCCTGTCTCCCCGGCGCTTGACTGTCTCACTCGCTACACATCTCTCCGCCTGCACTGTAGCGGAGACGAGCTGGGCAGCTGCTACCCCGTCTCCTCCTCTCCCTCTCTCAGTTAATGGTGCCCCAGTAATGAAAAGCCGAAGAACACAAACGCTGCCGGGCAGTTCCCAGGGGCTCCCGGCCAGCTCGGCGTTTCCGCCAGCAGACAGGAGCTCGCTCGCGTGTCGATATCCATCTCCATCGCCGCTGACAATGATCCTAATTTGGCATTCCTCTCTCCTCCCCCAGTCTCCCCCAGCCCGTGCTGGCTGTGGTTCTGGACTGGACAGCGCGAGGAGCTCATCCCGCCAAACCCACCTCGCTCGCTTTAATCGCGCGCGCCACCAGCGGGCGTCGTGACGGCTCGAGACGAATGGCAACGGCAAAACCGATAAATCGATCGGTGTCAAATCCGTGTTGAAAACAGCTCAATCCGCAGTTTGAAAAGGGTCTGATGTTGAAAACAGTCGACAGTTTGTTTCTGTCTGAACACTGGTAAAACACCCCCATATCGCGCTAGAAATATAAACGCAAAAATCCATGAATAATTCATCAGATAATTAACTAAGATAATTTCGTGTCATTAAGGAAATCAGGCTGAGAAATGTTAAGAACTAAGAAAACAAATACTAGATTCAGGCGTCTGGGAGGCGAGAAGGGGGGAGAAAGCTGACAGAAATTTCTAAAGAATGATGAAATGAGGGGATCCTATCCAGAGAACTGGGCGCTGAGAAAGGACTGTCCTGGGACAGGTCTCAACTCCTTTTTGGTTTGTACAGGACCCAGAAGCCCCTTTCTGCCTAACCTGGTCTTGAACTCCGCTGCTACTCATCGCTTGGGCAGCATGGTGACGCAGAGCTGGGGCTCTGAGACCCATCTGTCTGGAGCTTGCATGTTCTTACCCCGCTGGCTTCGGTTTCCTCCCACAGTCCAGAGACGTGCTGGCGGGTTAACTGGCTCTGGGGAAAATGGGCCCTGTTGTGTGAGTGTGAGTGTGTGTATCTGCCCTGGGATGAACTGGTGTCCTGTCCAGGGTGCACCCTCTATGAGCCCGTTGCTTGCTGGGATAGGCTCTGGCTCCCCCTCGGTCTTGTACTGAATTAAGCGGGTTAGAAAGAGATGATGATGAAGATGATGACTTCGTGAAGCATCAGACACCTGCAGACTTCAGGGTTCCCCGCTGGGTTCTGTCCTATAGGAGAGGTTTGACGTGGCTAGGGTCTACAGCAAGTGAGACCCAGGGTAGTAGTGGATGGATAGGGGTGTTAGGAATATTCCGTGGTGCACACTGAATAACAGATGCAAGAGCATCAATGGCATCCCCACACCATATACAAAATACAATTCAGTGCTACTGTACAGTATAATGAAGATAACAATCCATTCAAGTGACTTAGGACCGTTTATACCTCTATCTTAACTGGGTATTGACGACAGTACTTTCATTAAAATCAGTGACACCCAAAGTGGGAAAAAAACAGGCTATCAATAAATACACTATCAATAATTCAGGAATAAATTCAGGAAATGTTTTTTTAAATCCCAGGGACACCTCAGTGAATCCAAGCGTAGGGCAGGAATGCTAACGGAGCCCCCACCTTGAGATCCATCCTGGAATCGAGCCCAGAGCGCTAGCCTTCCCGGCCAGTGCAGTTTTCATATCAGAGGTGGAAAAAAGTCCAGGTTGGGATATCAATAGCAGGAACTCCCAGATCCCACTCACTCCAGTGTGCGTCGGAGCTCAGTACGTGGAAGTGTGCAGCCCCTCCGTTCCGAATCAGCAGGCAGATGGGACACCTCAAGCACATACCAGCTCATGGGCCCCCGCGACCGGCCGCGGTGAGCAATCGGCTCCCGCCCCGCGCCACGGCCCCCTGGGAGCCGGCACAGCGCCGCGCTAATCAATCTGCTTTACAGCAACAAGGGGGAGCGCTTCAGAGCCGTGTTCGCCGCCACGCTCGATGTCTCCGCAACGCCTTCCGTGACCTCAATCTCATTCACAGCTCGCCTGCCGGCCGGGTGGGTGGGTCGCAGGATGGGTGGATGGGTCCGCATCCCGTTTCTAGGGAGGAGGCAGGGGGCCAGGCCCTGAGAGCTCGGGGGAGAGGTGGCGGGTCAGGCCTGGCCACGCCCCACCCCGCGCTGCCCTCTCTCTCTCTCACGGGGGTCCAGCTCAGGGGACAGTTGCGGTTTAGCACTGCTGGAGAGGGTCATCGACTCTCAGGGGACAGTTGTGATTTAGCACTGCCAGTGTGTCCTGACACGGTCATGAATTGGACGGGTCCAGCTCCGGGGGACAGTTGTGGTTTAGCACTGCTGGAGAGAGTCATGAATTGGGCTGGGGTCCAGCTCAGGGCATGGGCAGGGTTTAGCACTGCTGGAGAGGGTCATCGGCTGGGCTGGGGTCCTGCTCAGGGGACAGACGTGCTTTAGCACTGCTGGAGAGGGTCATGAGATGGGCTGGCGTCCAGCTCAGGGCATGGGCAGGGTTTGGGCATGGGCAGGGTGACCAAGAGGAATGAGCAGGAGACACCTGACCTGATGTGTGTTGTTGTGTATCACTCCCTGATTGTGTGTCCCCCCCCCCAGGCCTGTGTGTGTTTGTGCATCTCTGTGTGTGTCTGAGTCTCTGTGTGTGTGTTTCAGTCTGTGTGCCCATGTGCGTGTATGTCCTTATGTATGTGTCTCTGTGTATAGGGTATGTGTGTGTCTGTGTGTGTCCGTGAGTGTGTTTTGTCCCTGATTAAGACTGCTCCGCACTCTCCTTGGAAAGAGCCCTGAGCTCTTCAGTAGGTCACTCGCGCTCTGTGGCTCAATGGTATGTAAATGTCCTGTCCTGCCTTACTCCATCTCCCTGCTCAATATTATGTAAATCACACCCTTACTTGACTGGAACTCAACAGGTCAATATTGTAAAAAACAAAACAGGTTTCTCTCCAAGACACCAGCCTGCCTCCCCACCCCCTCCCCTGCCTCGCAACAGGTCAGAGAGCCGGGGAAAAGCAATCTCCGCCCCCCGCCATTGATCCAGGAGACCCGGCGCTGTTCCCAGCTGGGGCCGGGGTCAGGGGTCGGCAGTAAACTCATTCGTTTACACAGGCCAGCCCTGTCAGGCACGCCGCTGTCAATAGGAATGTCATTACGGGCCAGTCCGGGAGGAAATAATGAGCACGGAGGGAGGGAGCGAGGGAGCAGGTGGGGAAGACGAGGAGAGGGGAAAGAGCGAGCACATAGACAGAGCAATCAGCAGTGCCCCTCCCTGGCCCTGGACGACTGCGGGGAGGAGCGTTTCTTTCACGAATTAATTGACCCTTTAATTGGACTTAATTGGCTTGACCTTCGTCCATTTAACGGCCAAGAGACTTGTGCGCCCTGCCCGTGGCTCTCCAGGAGCCGGGTGAGGACGGGAACCGGAGAAAGGGGGGTGGCGAGGATGTCCCAGAATGCACCATTCTTGACTGGCTAGGGCTCAGAGCTCACTGTGCTTGCACCACGGCTGCCCTGAGCAGCGTCCTCCAGCCTCCATGACACAGCAGTACCTCCTAAACCCAACACCAGCTGAAGTTATTAACCCTGAAGTATCCTTTAATAACACGTTTAGATACGAGAGCTATCCGACTTTCAACAAGCGTGCGATCAGTCCATGGGGAAAGGTCTCTTCCCACGGGGGTATTAACACCCCATTAATATTCTGCTCGTCATTTACAGGTTATAAAGCATGGATTAATTGGAAGCTGCAGCCCCTTCACTAAAGTGTCGCCAAATTGTTTGGGTAACAGTGCAGATTAGCACCATGTACAGCCGCTCACCGCAGTGTTATTCCTGAAGCACAGCTTGTTGAGTGCCAATAAAAGCCTAATAATATTAATTAGTTACATTAGTCATTACCAGTGAAAGGTAATGCGCCCCCACTGTGCGGAGCTGCCGGTCGTGTGACAGGAGTCGCACACAGAGGACGCTTGCCTTACGAGTGACGTCTGCCCTCCTCCGTGTTTCTCAAAGGCCCTGAGGGCCAGGAGGGGCAGGACTGAATTTGCATGATCCGGCTCACGCTGAGGCCCAATTAAGGAGCGAGAGGTGCTCCAGGGCTGTCGGCCTTGCTCTCCTGTCGCTGCCCCTGACGGATCGCGGAGGGAGAAAGGTTGCGACGGGAGGGATTTACGGCAAGAGAGGGAGAGGGGGGCAGCAGCAGGGTGGGGGGTTGACAGTTAGGAATTTGGGTAGCGGTAGTTGCCGTTGACGACACACTGCGAAATGGCAGCCGCACTCCAGGACAAATAAGTCATAAATGTACCGTCTCTCCTCACCCCTGAGCACCCCCCTCCCTGGCCTCTGCAATTAACATTTAAAAAGCTATAATTTAGCAATAGCGCTTAATCAGACAAGGAGGATTTACAGCCCCGGGAGCGCGAGGTGAGCCGTCTCCCGGAGAGCGAGGGGGCGGACGTGACCGGAGACGGGGAGAGGCTGGGATACAGGGATGCAGGGAGGGATGGGAGAGGGCAGGAGCTTCACCGGGGAAGAGGAGAGAAGGGGCTCCTCTGAATCACTCCTGTCCCTCCCTCTCTCAGTCCCCCGGTCTGTCCCTCTCTGTCTCCATCTCTCCCACCCCCCTCACTCGCTCCGACTCCCAGGCGCTCCCTGTCTCTTGCTCCCCGGGAGTCGCTCTTCCTGTCCCTGATCGCCTCCTCTCCCTCTCTCCCGGCGCAGGTGCGGGCCAGCGCCATCGCGCAGGACGCCGACCAGAACTACGACTACGCCTCCAACAGCGTCATCCTGCACCTGGACGTGGGGGATGAAGTCTGCGTCCAGCTGGACGGGGGCAAGGTCCACGGGGGCAACACCAACAAGTACAGCACCTTCTCCGGCTTCCTCATCTACCCCGACTGAGAGCCCGCCCCCTGCTGGAGCCCCGGGGCAGGGCAGGGCAGACAGGCGCCGGGCCGGGCGGGGGCGGGGGAGGGGGCTGACCGCGCTGTGTGCCCGGGGTAGCCGTGTGCTCCGGGACCGACCCCGCCGGAGCTGGCATTGCGGCGCTCGGCTGACATGTTTGAACTCTCCGGAAATAGTGTTTGCAGTCTGTAATCTCTCAATTCTCCCCTGTGTTTATTTTAGAAAGTTCACTCATACAGCGGAGTTAAAATGACCTTCAAATCGGACATTTTCTTTGCCTTTCCGTCCTGTTCAAGGCACAATCACATCCATTAAGAACACAATCCATCATAAACACAGACGTGCACACACCGGGGCTGGGATGAATTAGTCTCGGCTCTTCTGTGGACTCATTTGACCCGAAGTGAGGCCGTTTACTGTCCGCAGGAGTCACCGGCGTGTCCGGCCAGCGGTAAGTAAATGCTGCCAGCCCTCCAATACTAGTACTGACTCTCCGGCTCGGCGGAGACAATGATTTCCGATATGTACCGCGATATGTCCCCTTAACCAGCAGGGACGTGTTTAACTAATCGTATCGACCTCTGTGCACCTCAAGCGCGCCGCGCCGGGACAGTACTACAGTGTATTGATCTGCACAGAGGGTCTGTCGGTCTACCTGACCGCCAGGTGGCCGGTCGATCGGACCACCGGGATCGATAGCTCCTTCACCCCCGGACACGATGCGCGCCACCGGTGACCGACTGCAAACAGTCATTTCTCGGTTTGCTCGGGGTGACTCACGGTGCAACCGTGAAAGATTTTATTTTTAAGAAGTCGTGAGTTCGTCGGTCTTGAATTATTAGCAACCTGCATATATGTATATATCCTGTATGTCGCAGCTGGGGACTTGTCTTTATCCTCCCTCCCTCCTCACAAGAAGCAAGCCGGTTATCTTTCACAGCCGAGACGGAGAGAGCGTTTCAGTTTGTACCGTAAGGAATGTGCTCGTTCTACCAGTCTTGTCGTCGTCGTGGTTTTACCTTACAGCGGAACTAGAAAATGTCAAAAGAGCCTTTTTTTTATTCCCCGCTCGCTGTGGGAGAGTGTGTGTGGTTCTGTATGATACCCGGGGTACGTCGCTTAAGCGTGTCGATATGTACGCGCAAGCTGCGGTTCGGAGAGGCGCGTCTCTACAGCCCGGCTCCCGGCCTCGCAGAGACACAGTACAGTACTGGGTGACAGAACCTCTGCTGCCGGGCCGGGCCGGGCCGGGCCGGGCCGGGCTCTTTCCGGGTCACGGTCGGGATTTCCGTGGCCTGCTGTCAAAGCGTTTTGCTCCGGCGCCCCCCGTCGCTTGCCGCCCTGTACTCTGTTCAGAGCCCCGAAACCGTGCTGACACGAAAGACATTTTACTGTCCCCTCTGTTTCTCACGCAGTCATGGGGTACTTGTCTGTGTGGAGTCTGCATGCCCCCCCAATTCCGCGTGGGTTTCCTCCCAGCTTCCAAAGACACGCTGGCTATAATCAGTGTTTCTAACTTGTCCCTGCGAGTCCCGCTCTGTGTTTAAACGGCTCCGGGAACAAGCGGCACCCTGATATTTAACGGGTTTGGCTTCTCTCACACTGGTCTTGGCTCAACACCTGTTGTAAATAATTCGAGGAAACGCTGCTCTGGATCAAAGAAGAAGCGCCGTGTGATGGTAGTTTCGCTGTGGTAAGTCTGCACAGCCGGCTGTTCGCGCTGTACTCGCGCTGTGGACCTGGCCCGGCGTCCAGAACGGCTCGAGGAGGGGTCATCTGGGCTCGCTGACAGCTCTTCTACAGAACCAGTCTGGAAGGTTAAGAGGCGACTGTGTGATGGAACGGGAGTCTACGTGCGCGATCACGCACGATCACGCCGCTGCTGGGACAGCGCACGCAGGGTCTCCCGAATGCTCACGCACAAGACGTCCTTGACCTGCTGGGCCTTCACAGAGTGCCGTCGGCGCAGGTTTGTAAAGTGGCTGGGCAGCGCCACCCAGAGGACAGTTAAGAGAGTGGAATCCTTGGCTCGGAGGGACAGATCCACGAGCTAAAGGTTACAGCTGGGGTGTGAAAGCACGGGTAGGGGGCGTGGGCTCGGCCACAGAAACACAATAGGATCCGTTAGCTGTGTGTGCAGTTTGGGTTTGTCCAGGCGTTTGGAACGAGCGTCAAAGTGGAAACACGTCACGCTGACGGGGACGGACACGGCAGGGCTGGAGAGCTTCTGCGTGTGCGCCCCATCCTCAGCGCGTCACCCCGAGGGATTCGTGGACCGTGGGTGGGATTCTGTTGCCAACGGAACGATCTCACTGATCTCACTGTGTTCCGGCGGCTGCGTCATAGTGCGATTGGCGTCATATTGCGGTGACGCCACTGCCGCGAGAGCCGCTTGTTACGTGCTTTCAGCGCTTAACACAACATAGTGATCAGAGCGATATGTGACAGTACACTCGGGGAGTTTTAATGATATTGGCTCCGTATGTCTATGTCATTTCTCCCCGTGGTTTCCATAATTCATGAAAGAGAAGGTTGTGATAAAGGGTTTGAGTCTCGGAGTGAAGTAGATAGCCCTGCATGTTCTGTGTTCTCCAGCTCTTTCGTCAACGGCAACAATGAGAAAATAACTGCTGAAATCGTAATGCAAATGAGCTGGTTTCTTCTTTTTGTGTTTAACTGGGTCTGCTCCCATGCTGAAGGCGCCCTGCTTGAAGAGGCGTCTAACCAGGCCGCTCGGCAGCCTGGGGTCCAGACCTCTGCTTTGAGCAGCCCGAACGAGAGGGAATCGGGCCGGTGGGGAGTTTTCTCTCGGGGGTTCTGACCTCTGTGTGTGTTTCGAGCGAGATGGAAGGGCTCCACACGCCTGGTGGAGAAACCTGAGAGCTCGAGCCACATGAGAAATCTTCTTCATTGCTTGAATGACGTGTTCTGTCATTTCTCTTATTGTAAAATACTGCATTGAGATCTCTGTTTCACCTGTAACAGTGTATGATAGCTATTTAAGATGATGTTTATTATTAATGGTATGGATTGATTGATGTTACTGTGCCACACGAGCAGTGTGTGTGTATCCAAGAAATTTATCTGCCTTATTCTGAATGATATCTCAAGAATAAACCTCGTTATAACAGCATTGCTTCCCATCTTGCCTCTCTAGTCTGTGTTCAAATCACTTGTCCACACTGCCTCTCTCTCTCCCAGTCCCTCAGCTCTAACCACTAGCCCACACTGCCTCTCTCTCTCTCCCAGTGTCTCAACTCTGACCACTAGCTCACACTGCCTCTCTCTCTCTCCCAGTGTCTCAGCTCTAACCACTAGCCCACACTGCCTCTCTCTCTCCCAGTGTCTCAGCTCTGACCACTAGCCCACACTGCCTCTCTCTCTCCCAGTGTCTCAGCTCTGACCACTAGCCCACACTGCCTCTCTCTCTCCCAGTCCCTCAGCCCCAACCACTAGCCCACACTGCCTCTCTCTCTCTCCCAGTGTCTCAGCTCTGACCACTATCCCACACTGCCTCTCTCTCTCTCCCAGTGCCTCAGCTCTGACCACTAGCCCACACTGCCTCTCTCTCTCTCCCAGTGCCTCAGCTCTGACCACTAGCCCACACTGCCTCTCTCTCTCTCTCAGTGACTCAGCTCTGACCACTAGCCCACAGTGCCTCTCTCTCTCTCCCAGTGCCTCAACTCTGACCACTAGCCCACACTGCCTCTCTCTCCCAGTGCCTCAACTCTGACCACTAGCCCACACTGCCTCTCTCTCTCTCCCAGTGCCTCAACTCTGACCACTAGCTCACACTGCCTCTCTCTCTCTCCCAGTGCCTCAGCTCTAACCACTAGCCCACACTGCCTCTCTCTCCCAGTGCCTCATCTCTAACCACTAACCCACACTGCCTCTCTCTCTCTCCCAGTGACTCAGCTCTAACCACTAGCCCACACTGCCTCTCTCTCCCAGTGCCTCAGCTCTAACCACTAACCCACACTGCCTCTCTCTCTCTCCCAGTGCCTCAGCTCTAACCACTAACCCACACTGCCTCTCTCTCTCTCCCAGTGACTCAGCTCTAACCACTAGCCCACACTGCCTCCTTCTCTCTTTCACAGTGCCTCAGCTCTGACCACTAGCCCACACTGCCTCTCTCTCCCAGTGACTCAGCTCTAATCAAAATCTCTAGCTATCTGTTCCTCTGGTTTATTATCACACACAAACGACTGACCTAACAAGTCACTTGGGGCTGTATTTATAAAGCATTTACCACCGTGCTAACATAATGCTTGTTACATCCTAATGCAGAAACAACACAATTTGAGTTGTAAAATGTCACACAGATCTTTCAGGATGCAAATTTCCGAGTCCCTACGGGCAGTTTATATGGCTCTTTTTGATTCTTTAATATTAGGATTTCCAATAAAAAACTGTGGAGGGATATTAATAATGAATATGGCCCTATCTGCACACCATTACCTGTGGCCACATACATATAGAGCTACTGCAGGTTTTAAGCATCACCTATTTAATTGCCCTTCTATTTTTTTGGGGGGAAAAAGTACATTTTCAGTTCATTTTTGATCAGATTTTTTTTTAAAGAGAGTAATATGTCTTTTGCCAAAGGCAGCTTACAGTCCAGAACTTTCTTTCACTTCTGCCAGGGGGTAAAAGTGCACAGTCTCTGGCCCGAAGTGATCCCCTCGGAGGCGCCCTGCAGTAATTAACACCGCCGTTCGTTAGCGCAGACTAGTGCTGCCGCTGCTGTTCTGCACATCTGTGCGACTGTTCTTTACACGGGAGCCGAATAATAGCCCCTCCTGCGCCGAGAGGAGGAGGCCGGGCTTTCTTGTTCCTCACCTTGCACGGGGAAAAAAGGGGGCAATTAAAAGGGATGCTAATGACACATCTCGGGGAAAGGCTTTGTGAGCCCCTCTCCTTCGGGACCGAGCGGGATCTGCGCGGCTCTGTCTGCCTCTGCCTCTCTCCCCGGCGCTGTGCAGTGCAGTTGAAAGTTAATTGGTTTGGGCCGCGCGCCAGTGCGGCTGGCGAGGGGGAGCGGTGAGCCCATTAGCGAGTCCCCCCGGCGGAGGGCAAGCACGCAGGATCACAGGCCCACAAATAGGGGGATTAAAATAATCAATGGGCCTCGCTTACAGCCGACAGGCAGGGAGACTAATTGGGCAACAGGCGAGCCTGCAGCCCTCGCTGGACCATCATATATTTATAATAATTCTCTCTATATATACTGTATATCTGTATAGAGAAGCGCAGTGGCGCAGGGGTCAGCATTGCTGCCTCGCAGTGCTGGGAGTCCTGGGTTCAATTCCAGCCCCGAGGTGCTGTCTGTGTGGAGTCTGCATGTTCCCCCATGTGTTTGCATGGGTTTCCTCTGGGTGCTGCGGTTTCTTCCCACAGTTCAAAGACATGCTGGTGGGTTCATTGGCTTCTGAGAAAACCGGCCCTGTGCAAGTGTGCCCTGCCTTGCTGGAATAGGCTCCCCTGAATTGGATAGAGCCATCAGCCAGTGGATGGATGGACAGCTGACACTGACCCAAAGCTCTTGGCAGAGAGTCCGGGGTCCGGTTATGGCATCAACAGTGGCTGCTGCAGAGCCATTGAGGGTGTCTCCCAATAATGCTCCATCTGTCTACAGTACATGTCAATATTTTATGATATGTCTGTAACATGTCTGTAGATTTAATTTTACTTTTATTTTTTGTTTTGTTTAATGTAAATATCATTACTTTCATTTGTTTTGGCAACACTGATTGTACCCATCAGTCATGCTAATAAAGCACCTTGAGTTGAATTGAAAACCCAGACTGACATCTCATCGGCGTGACAGGGTGCAGGGAGGGTCAGTCATTTCTCCCGGGGGACAGACAGACAGACGTGTCAGAGCAGGGCCGGGAGGGAGGAGGAGATCACACGAGCTCCTCTGACCCTTCTACCCCATATTCCCAATCAAAATGAAAGACAGAGCACGGCTGAAATGTTTCATTCTCGCAGTTCTCCCCCAGGATTTATTCACAATGAGATCTGCAGCACCAGGTGGATTAAAGGAGAACTTCAGGGAGGTAGACTGTAATTCTGATAGGACTCTGGGGTTCACATCCCTGCCCTTGTGAAGAGTGCCAGGGGCCTTTTTAACAACCAAGCTGTTACAACCACAGTTCAGCGTCTCATCCGGAGAAGCTCTAACAGTGGAGTGTCCCCAGCTGCCATACATAGTGGTCCAGAGGGAAGAGTGCCCCCTACTGGTCGACCAAAAACACTTGCAGCAGCAGCTCTAGACCAAGACCAGACCAAGCATGGACCAGGCCCAGCCCTGCTGAGTCTGAGATCTGACAAGACCAGGCTACAGGGCGATTTACCACGGAGCTCACACATACTGACACACACCCAGACACTCAGACAAGCAGCAGAACAGCTCTGGAGGGCCAGGCATTGTCAGAGTCTCTCTCCAGAGCGCCGTGTTGACAGGCAGAGCCTTAATTGGCGGCAGTTAGCCATAATTCCCCGTCAATCTCGGCGCCCGACCCCTCACCCCCCGCGTCAAGTGCCGACACTCGCCGACGGTTATGTTCGGGGAGAGCGTCTCTGTCGACCCCACCATGAGCTTGGCACAGCTCAACAGCTCGCCCTGCCAGGGCAGGCCTGTCTCCTGCAAACCTCGCTCAGACACACACACACACACACACACGTGTCTCTGACAGCACGGCCTCGTTAAGTCTGGAAAAAAAATCATAATTGGAGTGTTTTTCAAATGGCTTTGCACTCTCGAAAGGTCAGAGGATTGTGCTGGTGTCTGCGGACAGGTGTGAGCTGGTGGATTCAGGGTTGATTATAGAAGGAGGGGCACAATGAGTGCACTAATACTATTTACAGCACAGAGAGGTTTGCTCAGGTAAATTCAGGGTTGATTATAGAAGGAGGGGCACAGTGAAGACACTAATATTATCTACAGTACAGTGAGGTTTGCTCAGGTAAATTCAGGGCTGATTATAGAAGGGACACAGTGATGACACTAATATTGTCTATAGTACAAAGAGGTGTCCTCAGGTGAATTCAGGGCTGATTATAGAAGGGACACAGTGATGACACTAATATTATCTATAGTACAAAGAGGTGTCCTCAGGTGAATTCAGGGCTGATTATAGAAGGGACACAGTGATGACACTAATATTATCTATAGTACAAAGAGGTGTCCTCAGGTGAATTCAGGGTTGATTATAGAAGGAGAGGCACAGTGAAGACACTAATACCATCTACAGTGTCTAAAGTCTGTGTCTGAGTGTATCTGTGATTGATATCTCTATGTGGGTGTATCTGTGTGAGTGGATTTGTGTGTGTATCTCTATGTGAGTGTATCTGTGTGTGTGTATCTCTATGTGAGGGTATCTGTGTATGTATCTGTGTGTGAGGGTTTCTGTATGTGTGAGTGTATCTGTGTGTGTGAGGGTACCTGTGCGTGTGAGAGTGTGTGTGTGTGAGGGTATCTGTGTGTGTGAGAGTGTGTGTGTGAGTGTATCTGTGTGTGTAAGGGTATCTGTGTGTGTGAGACTGTGTGTGTGAGTGTATCTCTGTGTGTGAGTGTATCTGTGTCTGTGAGTGTATCTGTGTGTGTGAGAGTGTCTGTGAGTGTATCTGTGTGTGTGAGTGTATCTGTGTGTGTCCTGTGGGTAGAATGTGTTTACCGTGTGAATGATAACACTCTTCTTGCCCTGACCTCGGTTCTCTCTACAATTCACACCAATATCTCCCCACAATTATTCCTGGGCTATCGACCCACCCCCCCGAAGACACACTGAGACCTGCCTCTGGACCCCTGTCGCCCCCCCAAGCCTCTCTCTCCAGGATCACATCAATATTGCAAAACCACCAGCCACCTAAACAGCAAATTGCTCCCCTGCGCAAGAGTATAGACTAACACTGACGCACACACTTGAACAAGCACTTAACACACACTGACACCTGGCTGCACACAGAAACTCCACAGAAACACATACAGACGGAGGAACCGTGCAAGATGTACAGAGGCACGCACACACACACACACACACACACACACACACACACACACACACGCTCCCACGCCCTCGCAACCAGCCTGCGGCTCTGCTCAGAATTAGCTGTAAATTCCCCAGGACGGGAGCTGTCTGTACGCGGCTGGAAAAATCAATACCCTCCTCTCTGCGCAGTAATCCTGGCACAGGACTGGCAGAGCCCTTTGCCACGCTCAGCTGTCAGTCTCAGTAAAGAGGTTGTGTGTGTGTGCAGCCTGGATAGACCGAGTCAAACAGTGCTGTAGCGGAGTATATTACATCAGCACAGAATAAGAATAAGAATAAGAATAAGAATAAGAATAAGAATAAGAATAAGAATAAGAATAAGAATAAGAATAAGAATAAGAATAAAAGAATCATGGCAGGAGTCTGTCACCTCAACTCCACTTGATCTGTCCTGGTGGAGGGCATTTGTCTTTGTCAATTATAATATCATAGCTTCCCGATGTGGACTTGCCTGTATTACCTTAAGTGACCAAGTGACTCGAGGTGAGGGGGGGCTTAAAAGCTCTCCTTAAATTGGAAATTCAGCGTCACACCTTTGCCGAGATGAAATCTGGTGATTGATGTCCAGTGGGGAGCAGTCCTTAATGTGCAACACCGATGAGCTGTTCGCTATTCCGGCCAGCAACCAGCTGAAGCCATGACTGATCTGATCAAAAGGGTTGCTTCGGGTCAGCTGCTGCAGTGAACTGCGAAGCTGTAGAGGACTGACAGCACAGGGCACGAGTCGCCAGTGTCCCTCTCGGCCAAGGAGTAGCGCTGGTCCCGTCTCAGAGCGTCCTGGAGTGGGCGAGCCGCCCCCCTGCACGAGCTGCCCAGGAGACACTGAGACTGGCCCCAGGAGCTGCTCGCTTACCCAGAGGGCCCTGGCGCCAATACCAGCCCCTCGCCCAGCGCTCCGCCCATGCTGCTCCCCTGCCTGGGGGAATCCACCAGTGACGTGACCCGGTCTCGAACCCGGGCCACCTGGGCCGCAGAGATCAAAGAAACATCAATGCCACAGTGCAACATTCTGTCCTAGAGACGATCGCGGCAGCAGGTCTCTGCCAGAGCTCTCCCAGTCGTGGTTAAGATGCCTTACGGCTCTCAGGAAATTGGAAGTGACAGCTCAGCCCCTCCTCTCCCTCTCTCTGCTGCTCAGCACCATCAAAGGGCTGATGCTTGTTTCTCTCGCTCGGCCCTGCCAGGCTCTGCTCTCTCAGAGAAGCCCCCTGCCCCGCCTCTTCAGAAGGCTCTGTGCCCCCGCTGGGACACTGCACTGTACTCAAACAAAACTTCCCAGCTGCCCTGAGACCGTTTACCCCATCTCCTCCTCGTGTCTCCTTTCATTCAGACGCCTTTTGAAAGGTTTCTTTTTTCCTTTACAGAGAATGGACGTGTGGAGAATCTCATTTTTAGTTTAGGCTGTTTTGTTGTTTTTAAGGACATTAAGTTTGCAATGCTACACCACCCTGATACCCCACCCTCGCTGGATGCCTCAGTTCTGGCCATTAGCCTGTATAACCACCACTCTAATCTGACCACTGGTCCACACTGTCCCCCTGTCTCTCCCAGTCCTCTAATCTGACCACTGGTCCACACTGTCTCCCTGTCTCTCCAGTCCTCTAATCTGACCACTGGTCCACACTGTCTCTCTCCTCTCTCCAGTCCTCTAATCTGACCACTGGTCCACACTGTCCCCCTGTCTCTCCCAGTCCTCTAATCTGACCACTGGTCCACACTGTCCCCTTGTCTCTCCCAGTCCTCTAATCTGACCACTGGTCCACACTGTCTCCCTGTCTCTCCAGTCCTCTAATCTGACCACTGGTCCACACTGTCTCTCTCCTCTCTCCAGTCCTCTAATCTGACCACTGGTCCACACTGCCTCCCTGTCTCTCCAGTCCTCTAATCTGACCACTGGTCCACACTGTCTCTCTCCTCTCTCCAGTCCTCTAATCTGACCACTGGTCCACACTGTCTCCCTGTCTCTCCAGTCCTCTAATCTGACCACTGGTCCACACTGTCTCCCTGTCTCTCCAGTCCTCTAATCTGACCACTGGTCCACACTGTCTCTCTCCTCTCTCCAGTCCTCTAATCTGACCACTGGTCCACACTGCCTCCCTGTCTCTCCAGTCCTCTAATCTGACCACTGGTCCACACTGTCTCTCTCCTCTCTCCAGTCCTCTAATCTGACCACTGGTCCACACTGTCTCCCTGTCTCTCCAGTCCTCTAATCTGACCACTGGTCCACACTGCCTCCCTGTCTCTCCAGTCCTCTAATCTGACCACTGGTCCACACTGTCCCCCTGTCTCTCCCAGTCCTCTAATCTGACCACTGGTCCACACTGTCCCCTTGTCTCTCCCAGTCCTCTAATCTGACCACTGGTCCACACTGTCTCTCTCCTCTCTCCAGTCCTCTAATCTGACCACTGGTCCACACTGTCTCCCTGTCTCTCCAGTCCTCTAATCTGACCACTGGTCCACACTGTCTCTCTCCTCTCTCCAGTCCTCTAATCTGACCACTGGTCCACACTGTCCCCTTGTCTCTCCCAGTCCTCTAATCTGACCACTGGTCCACACTGTCTCTCTCCTCTCTCCAGTCCTCTAATCTGACCACTGGTCCACACTGCCTCCCTGTCTCTCCAGTCCTCTAATCTGACCACTGGTCCACACTGTCTCTCTCCTCTCTCCAGTCCTCTAATCTGACCACTGGTCCACACTGTCTCCCTGTCTCTCCCAGTCCTCTAATCTGACCACTGGTCCACACTGTCCCCTTGTCTCTCCCAGTCCTCTAATCTGACCACTGGTCCACACTGTCTCCCTGTCTCTCCAGTCCTCTAATCTGACCACTGGTCCACACTGTCTCTCTCCTCTCTCCAGTCCTCTAATCTGACCACTGGTCCACACTGCCTCCCTGTCTCTCCAGTCCTCTAATCTGACCACTGGTCCACACTGTCTCTCTCCTCTCTCCAGTCCTCTAATCTGACCACTGGTCCACACTGTCTCTCTCCTCTCTCCAGTCCTCTAATCTGACCACTGGTCCACACTGTCTCCCTGTCTCTCCAGTCCTCTAATCTGACCACTGGTCCACACTGCCTCTCTCCTCTCTCCAGTCCTCTAATCTGACCACTGGTCCACACTGTCCCCTTGTCTCTCCCAGTCCTCTAATCTGACCACTGGTCCACACTGTCTCTGTCCTCTCTCCAGTCCTCTAATCTGACCACTGGTCCACACTGTCTCCCTGTCTCTCCAGTCCTCTAATCTGACCACTGGTCCACACTGTCTCTCTCCTCTCTCCAGTCCTCTAATCTGACCACTGGTCCACACTGCCTCCCTGTCTCTCCAGTCCTCTAATCTGACCACTGGTCCACACTGTCTCTCTCCTCTCTCCAGTCCTCTAATCTGACCACTGGTCCACACTGTCTCTCTCCTCTCTCCAGTCCTCTAATCTGACCACTGGTTCACACTGCCTCCCTGTCTCTCCAGTCCTCTAATCTGACCACTGGTCCACACTGCCTCTCTCCTCTCTCCAGTCCTCTAATCTGACCACTGGTCCACACTGTCCCCCTGTCTCTCCCAGTCCTCTAATCTGACCACTGGTCCACACTGTCCCCTTGTCTCTCCCAGTCCTCTAATCTGACCACTGGTCCACACTGTCTCTCTCCTCTCTCCAGTCCTCTAATCTGACCACTGGTCCACACTGTCTCCCTGTCTCTCCAGTCCTCTAATCTGACCACTGGTCCACACTGTCTCTCTCCTCTCTCCAGTCCTCTAATCTGACCACTGGTCCACACTGCCTCCCTGTCTCTCCAGTCCTCTAATCTGACCACTGGTCCACACTGTCTCTCTCCTCTCTCCAGTCCTCTAATCTGACCACTGGTCCACACTGTCTCTCTCCTCTCTCCAGTCCTCTAATCTGACCACTGGTCCACACTGCCTCCCTGTCTCTCCAGTCCTCTAATCTGACCACTGGTCCACACTGCCTCTCTCCTCTCTCCAGTCCTCTAATCTGACCACTGGTCCACACTGTCTCCCTGTCTCTCCAGTCCTCTAATCTGACCACTGGTCCACACTGTCTCTCTCCTCTCTCCAGTCCTCTAATCTGACCACTGGTCCACACTGTCTCTCTCCTCTCTCCAGTCCTCTAATCTGACCACTGGTCCACACTGTCTCTGTCCTCTCTCCAGTCCTCTAATCTGACCACTGGTCCACACTGCCTCCCTGTCTCGCCAGTCCTCTAATCTGACCACTGGTCCACACTGCCTCCCTGTCTCTCCAGTCCTCTAATCTGACCACTGGTCCACACTGTCTCTCTCCTCTCTCCAGTCCTCTAATCTGACCACTGGTCCACACTGTCTCTGTCCTCTCTCCAGTCCTCTAATCTGACCACTGGTCCACACTGCCTCCCTGTCTCTCCAGTCCTCTAATCTGACCACTGGTCCACACTGCCTCTCTCCTCTCCCCCTTCTACAGGATTTGGAATAATCCCCACTTCACTGGGCTCCATAATAATTCTTTCCTCGGTGGTATCAGGAGTAGTCTCCACCTCTGTGTTGTCTGGAATAGGTCCCTCATGACAGAGCCGGAATAACTCCCCCGTCTGTGCCCGAGTGACAGCACTGCCAGGAACAGCCAGGCCCCCAGTCCTCCTGGCACTGAGCTCGGCAGGCCGGCCCCCGGCTCCCTGCAGCCGGACCCCCCCTCCCGCTGATGAAGACGAATGTCAAAACGCTTGTTCCCAGAATTGGTCCCATTTAGCTTCGCCGCGGAGGTGAGAGCAGCCGTCGGCCGTGATTTATAGCCGCGAGGCTGCGGGCCGGCGCGGCCTCCCGTTATTTAATTACGGCGTGTGTGTTTATTAAAATCGTCATCATAATGATAATTCATCATCCGGAGAAAAAGCCACCGAGACGAGACCGAAGCTGTTTAATCCCGCCGCGCTGGGGTGGGAAGAGTGCGGGATGGTGGGGGGGGGGACGGTACTGGAGGTGTCGGACAGGAGGGGTGCGGATCGGGCTCGCTGCTGGGTGAACTCGGGTCGGCTGTCCCAGACACAGACAGAGGCGGGACGGGCGAGAGGGAGAGAGACAGGGAGCTGGCGGACTGGTCTGAATCGAGCATCGGGCATCGGGCTTCAGGTGAGGGAGGGACTGGGACTCCCAGCCGGAGGAGCCCCCCGAGACACTCGCTCAGGGACGCAGACGTCCCGGGTTCGAGGCTGGGTCATGCCAACCCCGTGACCAGAATGCCCCCAAGCAGGTAGGAGGAGCGGCCTCTGGCGGTGGGGCTGGTACAAGTCAGCCAGGGTCCCGACAGAACAGGTAGACTCCCCGCAGAAGGTTCCCGAGCCCAGAATCGAACCCAGGACCCAGGAAGTAAGCAGGGTCAGGCTGCCAGGGGGCATATAGTATATGAAAAAATACACTGTTTGTAAATTAAATCCAATCAAGTAGACTGGCTCTATCGGCATGCTTTGCTGGGTTTGGTTCAATCTCCCTGTTGGTTAGACTGACCAGTGTACCTCACCCTTAACTGACCGCTAACTAGCTGGCCTAAGCCACCCCCCCCGTCCCCTCTGAAGAGAGACCACGGCAGGCAGCTTCACACGCCAGTTTTAAGCAGTCTATCACTCCCTAATTACCTCAGTGGCCCTGAAATATTGCCCTGATAAAACATTCATATAAGTGATTAACACGTCATAAAAAAGAAATGTATTGGCGCTGAAGATTTCATCGCGTGATTTACTATGGATGTATTCTGCTCTGGGTGAACTGACCAAGCACAACAGGGAAGTCGCGCCTCTGCCTTCAGGCCCTGCCTGGGATTCTGCTGCCACCCAGTGGTCAGTGTGTGGAAGTGACACTCCTCCACTCCCCGGTCTGCGTGCGCCGTGCCTGACTGCCGCAGTATCAGCGTTGACCGCACCGGCACTGCACTGCTCCTGGATTCATCATGGGACACCGTGAGAGGCGGGGAGAAGACAGGAACTGGGGTGCAGTGATGGCGGTGTTCAGGATTGGGGAGACCCCAATGCGAGTCAGAATGATTGTTTATAATAACTCCTTACACTTATATAGCGCTTTTAGATTAAATCCAATGGTGGTGGATGCTGCACACTGGTGGTGGTGGAGGGGAGTCCCCATTACCTGGAAAGTGCTGTGGAGTGTCCAGAAAAGCGCTTTATAAGTGTAAGCAATTATTATTATTATTATTATTATTATTATTATTATTATTTTCTGGACACTCCATTCAAAGCGCTTTACAGGTAATGGGGATCCCCTCCACCACTGCACAATGTGCACCAGTCTGCTCATCACACTCCAGCTCTCAGTGGGGGGGAGAGCAGAGTGATGAAGCTGATTCAGAGAGGGGGATTATTAGGAGGCCATGATTGGTAAAGGCCAGGGGGGAATTTGGCCAGGACACTGGGGTTACACCCCTCCTCTTTTCGAGAAACACCCTGGGATTTTAAATGACCACATAGAGTCAGGACCTCGGTTTTACAGCTCATCTGAAGATGAGGGCCTTTTTT
Source organism: Lepisosteus oculatus (assembly GCF_040954835.1). Classification (NCBI taxonomy): domain Eukaryota; kingdom Metazoa; phylum Chordata; class Actinopteri; order Semionotiformes; family Lepisosteidae; genus Lepisosteus; species Lepisosteus oculatus. Next base: position 19,773,005 of record NC_090696.1, read on the forward strand.
ACAGTATAGTGTCCCCGTCACTACCCTGGGGCAGTAAGACCCACACAAACGACAGGGGGAGCGCCCCCTGCTGGCACCACTGAAACCTCTTCCAGCAGCAGCCTCAGCTTCCCCAGGAGGTCTCTCATCCTGCTGAGCTGCAGTGGGCTGCCGGCTGTGAGCTGCAGGGTGATATAGCGGAAGGGGATGAGGGTGTGGGAGAAGTAGACGGAGTTAGGGCTGGGGTGCCTGTTCCACACACCCACAGCTCTTTGTGTAAAGAAAAACCATCCCATTCTCTGTTCTGAATTCCCAGCTGTGTCCTTGATTCACTACAGATCCTGCAGTAATCCCCTGGGTTAACTTTCTGTTCCCTTCAGGATGTTATAAACCTGAATCAGATCTTCTCTCAATCTCCTTTGCTCTTGACTGAAAAGATTTGTCTCCTTTAACCTCTCTGTATATGACAGTCCCCTGAGCCCAGGGATTGTTCTTGCTGCTCTCTGAGTGTTTTCTAAACCTCTAATATCCTTTTTGTGGTTCGCTGACCAAAGCAGACTGAGAGATCTGTGACAGAAATAAGAGTCAAGGTAATGAGGGTTAAGGGATAAGGAAGCAGAATAGAAAGACAGAGAAAAAGACAGAAAGATAGAAAGACAGAGAAAAACAATGTGAGCAGGAGGCGTGGAGTGTTGGCTGTCTGGAACAAGCTGTCCAGCCATAGTGTCAAGGTCTTTGAGAAATGACTATACTCCTGGCACTGATTGGCTCTGGACTTCCCCAGAACTGGCCCTGCACTGGCCCTGCACTGACCCTGGCCAGGCCCTGGACTGGCTCTGGACTGACCCTGGACTGGCCCTGCTCTGAACCTGGCCAGGCCCTGGACTGGCCCTGCACTGACCCTGCTCTGACTCTGCTCTGACCCTGGCCAGGTCCTGGACTGGCCCTGGACTGACCCTGGACTGCCCCTGGACTGCCCCTGGCCAGGCCCTGGACTTGCCCTGCACTGGCCCTGCTCTGAACCTGGCAAGGCCCTGGACTGGCCCTGCACTGGCCTTGCTCTGGCCCTGCGCTGACCCTGCTCTGACCCTGCCCAGGCCCTGCACTGGCCCTGCACTGACCCTGCTCTGACCCTGGCCAGGTCCTGGACTGGCCCTGCACTGGCCCTGCTCTGACCCTGTCCAGGCCCTGCACTGGCTCTGGATTGGCCCTGCTCTGACCCTGGCCAGGCCCTGGATGACTAAGTCCAATGCGAAACTTCTGCCCCCTACAGCATGTCAGAGTCTCCCTACATAGCATTGTGGGTAAGCGGTCAGCCCTTCCCTGGAGACCCCTCCTCCCACACAGATCGGCTCAGAGAGAGGGGGGAGAGGGGCTCCCCTCCCTCAGCGAAGAGGGGGAGTGTGTGTGTGAGGGGACCGAGGGGCTGGTGAAGAGACAGAGAGAGGAGGAGGGGGCTGAGGCCCTACAGGATGCATTTCATCTCGCTGGGAGGGGTGGAAAGAAGTTCATCTTTCAAACTCATTATCAAAGAGAACTGTTTCAAATTTCGCCCGGCCTGGGGAGCCGAGCTCCAGCCTGAAGTGATTTCAGATGAGTTGGTGTTATTTGTGCAGACGGGGCTATCGATCCTCGGGGTTATTACACAGGAGCCGCCTGGCATTTGAAGGCTGGAAGTGTTTGGACAGATGTGAGCGGATTACAGCGGACGGGGATATCGATCCTGTCCAGAGGCGCGCGCTCCGCGGGGGCTCCCAGGGGGGCCAGCGCGGGAAAAGACAGCTCAGACGAACGATCCCTGATGCAGCCAGGGGGTGGGGGGAGAGGTTCGTTAAAAAAAAAACCCCAAACTGCAAAACTGGCTCCGCAGGGGGTGGGGCTGAGGGTGGGGTGGCTTCTGGGGAGGGACGGGGGGATTCACAATCCAAATTTGCCCCAGTCTGGTGGGGTGTCCTTGCGAGGCTTTCTGACTGAGCACTAGGGGTGTCGGACATGGGTCACCCCCTCCCTGTCACACTGCTCCACATCCTGTCACAGGCCCTGGAGCTGGAGGGGGCAGATCTCTATGAGGGGCTGGGGGGGTGACACTACAGCTGCCCTGCCCTTGCTGGTATGCAGTAGGATATGGATATGGGGGGGGGCCACTGCACACGGACGTTTGGGGAGGTGGGATGAGCGTGTGACGTACCCCCCCACCCCCCAAGAGAACTCTGATACTAGTCTGTCACACGGCCTCCCCTCCAGCCCCCCCGAGTGCAATGCAGGTCCCCCATTAATACAGCTGTGTAGACTGTAGAGATCTGGGTGATGTTCCCCCAAACAGCGTACAACAGCAGTGCCCAGAGACAGGCAATTCTATAAGATCCTGGGATCTATAAGGCACTTGCCTCCAAACAGGTTGGAAGGGGCAAATGGGTCCCTCTCTCCCGGTACCTGTTCTTATGCTCACTGCTGTGTGGGACTGGGAGAGCAGAATATGAACTGCAAGTGCTCTTCTTCATTATTCATGTATGCGCTCTGTTCCCTGTGCTGCGTTATGCAAGCTGACACAGGCGTCTCACTGGGCCCCTGCAGCTGCCAGACCTGCTCTTCTGTGTTCCCCTGGTGAAAGGCATCTCTGACAACAATTAGCAGTGACAGTAATCGTAATGGCACAGACTAAACAGTCTTGTCCCCGCGCACCCTTGCAGGGCTCGCTGCAGCTCCCTAGAGCTGACAGCTAGGTGGCGCAGTGATTCGGATGAAGGAGGGGCCGACACCAGGAGCCCCCCTCTACCCCCCCCATCAGGCTACAGCTCTGCTGCTGAGTCTCTCTGAGTGACCCAGAGAAGCTGCTTGTCAGAGACACTGTACTGTCGCACTTGGGCGTCCTAACGGCTCTGCCCTCCTCACGCAGTCCTGATCTGCTGAACCTGCAGGCGCTGTGTTTCAGCCCAGCAGCTGATCCTGACGCCTCAGTCCTGTCGTGTAAAAAGTGTTCTTTCAGCTCTGTGGGGTTGAGGAGCTCCTGCTAACTGACCAGGAGCCCCTGACAACCGGTCACCACGCCGGACCGGTCAGTGTGACAGAGCAGCCCCTACAGCCCTTCCTGCTGGCCGCTCGTGTCCGGCTGTCCTTGAGCTGCCAGACGGTGCTTGAGAGACGCTGGTCAGAGAGACTTGAAGGTGCTGAATGACTCCTCACCCAGCCTGAGCTGCATCAGCCCCAGGCACAGGACTGAGAACAGATCCAGCACCAGCGGGGGCCTGGAGAGAATTCCTGGTGCTCCTCACACAGGGATCCTGGCTCCGGTCTGTGTCCGGGACTGTGTACAGCAGGGAATGTTGGAAATTAGAATTATCTCCTAGCGCCTTATTTTATGAAGGCAGCAAAAACAAAGGACATGCTTTCTTTTTGAACTTTTTTTAATCAAATGCTGAAAGTATTTACTGCTTCCTGTGCCAGACTGACACTGGTCAAAGAACTGGAGCTGCTGGGGTCCTCTCCTCGAGGGGTTCATTCAGTGTCACCCTGTAACCTCTGCCCCTTCTTCGGCAGCTTTGCAGGACCTTACGAAGAAAATAACTAAGAGCGTGTGCAGCCACACACTGCTGCTTGTATGAAACACGGGGGGGCGTGGATGCTATGGGGAGCCCTACTGCACTGCTGCAGCTGTTCCAGCTGGTCCTGTGCTTTTCACCCTGAATCAGTTCACATGCTGTACTGGAGGGGGCAAGCCTCCTATCTGGGGGCACTCAGCAGACTCACTGCACCGCAGATCAGGGGGCTGAGAGACCCTTTCACCAGGAGGAGAAAGTTAAGGAGACCTCATTCTACAAGCAAACAACAGCATGGCATTTCCTACAACGTGCTTTTCCTCACAAACTACCTGCCTGTCTCAATATATCTTTTCAGTATATAATATTAATATATATATATAATGTTAAGTCCCTTTTATTTTTGATCCAGTACATGGATTTTAGACTTGGGTCACTATACATGAGGTTTAAGCAACTGGATTTTATGTGTCTAGATATTTGTGTGTAGATCTTTTATAATTATTGCAATTAAATTTGAGCGTGCACGGATGATTGTATTGTAATATTTTAATATACATATATACAATATACAATCAAATATTAATATAATAATGTAATATTGTATTGTAACAGCAATGTAATTCGATGTTCTAAATGACTGGTGTTTTAAACAACCTGCAAAAGTGCCGAATAAACAAAACAATTGCTCATGCACAAATCCTCTTAAAGCATGAACTACACATCTTTAAAGGACAATGCTGAAAAAGTAGCCAAGACTCTTCCTGCGCCTGCTCAGTGTGTTCCGCCGTTACCATGGTGCTGCCAGTGCATCCCTTCCCTCACACTCATTGGCCAACAGGCAGCCAATGGCTGGTAGGCCAAGCTCAGGCGGAGCTCGTTGATTGGCTGCTGGAACTCCGGGTCTGTCCAACGGCGAACTCTGCTTTTTTACAAACTTGCTGCGGCAGCCAGTCTCAGGAAGTAGGGGAGAAATTAAAACTGCGAGGAGACAAGCAGGCACTGAATCGGATAATTGCACTCGGGCAGCGTTTGGCTCTAACGAATCTCCAGTGAGACAAGCGACGGTGAGTACAGCTGTTGTCGACCTATGCTTTGGAAACGTTACACATTCGCTCCTTATGTGTCTCTCCGAGCGTGGTCGTTGCACAGCCTTATTATGACCCTTTCTTTCAGGTGGCTGATTAATAACACAAGTAATTAATCGCCTGTGCTTCGGTGATAGAGTTCTGTTCCATGTTTCCCCTGTGGATTATGATTATCCTGAACCGCGGTACTAGTGCGTGTGTGTGTCACCCCGTTTGTTGTGGTATGGAGGCGAATTCAGGCACAGCGAGACTCAAAACCACCCGTTTTCTTGAAAAAATAATACATTCGCCCGGGGTGGCTGGGGGCAGTGAGGCACGTGACCGCCCAAAAAAAACCAGCCAACCCGAGAAGCGCATGACGGGACGTATCAATAATACACGAGATTGTAACGTGTTTTCTTAGGCGTGACAGTACTCCTGACAACATGGTGCCACAACGTGTATGACGGACACTGTTCTACATTCTTGCACAAACGGCGGTACTTAATGTAAAGTGCTCCCTCACTCTTGGGAAAAATGCTTCACCTTCACTGCTCAACTGTAAGAGGGTTTGGAGAGAAGCATCAGTCAGGTAGAGAATGCGTTGCCCTGCAGGTACCTGTCAGCTGTGGAGCTGCTGTGGGCACTGTGGCCCCTGGTGAAGACCAGAGTGGGACTCCTGAGGGCTCTGAGCTTCACACTGGTGTGACTCCAGGACTCAGGATCTGCGCCTGTGGCTGGAAGGTTGCTGGCAGAGGAATCCTACTCTGTCGGGCCCCTGAGCAAGGCCCTCAATCCCAGCTGCTCCAGGGGCGCCGTGTAAATGACTGACACTGCGCTCTGACCCCAGGCTTCTCTCCCTGTCTGTGTGACTCATGGAGAGCAAGCTGGGGTGTATGAAAAGACAAATTCCTAATGCAAGAAATTGTATAGGGCCAATAAAGTGATCTGATCTCCTGCAGGAAGAGGCTTGGGCCAGGTGTTAATCCCCTCACTAGTTACCCGACGCTAGATTACTGAACGAGTTTACAAACGAGCGCTCATATTGTTAGAGCCATGTGACCCTGAACAAGATGTCTGCTGACCACAACAGCTAGTTTGCTTATCCAGGATGTGCCAACCCTGTAGGCTCCCCACAGCGCTGCCTGGGGAGGAGCGTCGGGGTTGAAATGCCGTGCTGATTTCTGTGTTCGGTCTGCACCAAGCCTTCGTTGTTCTCTTTGCTCCTGAGGCACTGCTTACCTTGTGCTCGCTGAGGCAAGAAGTCTTTGAAAATGGGGCAGCTGCTGCTCCCAGCGTTCGTCTTCAGGACAGTGGCGCCGTCCCCAGCGACACAGGGCCTCGGTGTTTCTCTGCGCCCCGATGATCCCGCTGGGAGGAAGCCCTGTGTTTGTTTCTCCTGCGTCGATCACTAACGTGCTGTAGCTCTCGAGGGCTCCGGAGTCTGGATGCGTGGGCCTTTCTGTCAGACCTGATCTCCTGCTCTTTGCGTGTTCTTTTTTATTTCCCATACAGAAAACCAGGGCTTGATTCGGTGGATTAAGGTAAACCCAGCGGCCAGGCTGGTTCCTGTCTAACTGCAGCCTCTGTTCTGTTCTGACAGGCCCGCCCCGCCCCAGGCGCTGCCCGAGCCCATGGCTTCCTGCCTTGCCCTGCGCGAACAGAACCGCCCCGCCGGCGCACAGTGAGTCTACTGGGCCCGCAGCTCTGTGCCAGTCGCACGCCGGGGCGCGGGAAGTGTGCTGATCCGACCTCTCTCTCTCTCGCTCCGACAGGGAAAGAGAGCCCGGCCTCAGCTACCCTGCCCAAGGAAAGAGGGGCGCTTCCAAACCGGGGGCGGCCCAGGCTGGGGATCGTCGCCGGGGCGTCGATGCCGAGAACTGCGACCCCTCCTCCGCCTGCCCCCATCCTGGGGGGGGTGTTCCCCTGACGGGAATCCCCCCAGGAGGAAAATCGGGGGTTCTCCCTGTCTCCCTCGGACCGCAGAAGCCCAGACTGCCCATTGACTTCAAGGAGGCTCATCGCCGATGGGAGGAGAGGCTGCAGAAGGTAAGGGCCTGCTGCTGTTCCCACTGTCTGGTGTCCTCCCTCCCTGCTGGATACACTATGCCCCCCTCTTCCCTCTGTCCAGTCTCTCTCTCTCCCTCTGTCCCACCCACGGGCACCATGAATCCTGGCATTCCAGAGCTCCATGTGAACGATATTGAACAGGCTAGGATCCAGTGATCGCAAGAGAGGGAGTGCAGCTGGCCCAGCTCAGCAGATCTGTAGCTGCGAGCAGAGCCTGACTTGCAGAACCCAGATTTCTTTATTTTAGATTTGCTGAGATCCCGCATTGTCTTGTGGTGGGATGTGACTGATGCCTCTCTCTCTCTCTCTCTCGAATTCTAAGGGCAAAGCAAAAAAGAAGCCGTGCACCAAGCCAGAGCCCTTCAACTTCAGTCAGCCAGCGGCCCCCAGGGCGGCGCTGTTGAGTAAAAAGTTTTCGCATGCAGCAGGGGCTGAGACGGACCGAGCTGAACAGCTGCCCTCTAGCCAGGCGGTGGAAGCTGTGCAGTCCGTGAGCGATGGAGCCCAGCCTGCTGTACCAGTCATCAACAGGGCCGCACAGCCTCCGCGTCCGGACCAGTGTGCTCGCCCAGCAGCGAGCAAGCCAGCCCGGCCCCTGGGCCCCCTGTCCAGAGACGCGGGGCAGCCTGAGCTTCGTGAAGGCAGCACAGATGCCCATCCAAGGCCACGAAATACCGTCCTCTGTGTAAACCCGGCAGTGGGCGTCACAGAGCAGCCTGCACACCCAACAGGAACGCACCCGGGACCGCCTGTACCTCGCAGGCCCGTTGGTGCTCCCCATACCGAACACTCGTGGAGGGTCTTTGCACGGGACCCTACACAACCAAGCCCTTCTAAAACCAGGGACTCGAAATCGCCACCAGTCAGTGGCCCAGTTCTCTGTGGGCCCAGTGAATCGAGGAAGGTTGGCTGGCTGCCACATCATGCTGCTTTTCCACTGGCTAAACAGACTGTCCAGTTTGCAGACCCACCCTCTGGCCGACCTGGCCAGTGCTTAACGCCGGTGTTCAGCCCTGGGCTCCAGTCGGCACGGCGAGCCCTGTGCCATTCTGCCAGGGGTGCAGTCCTGCCCCACTACACGGACACCACCCTGGGCAGCACCGGGCACAGTGCTGTCCCAGCTCCTCACGCTAGCTATTCCCAGGTGCCTGGGACAGGGCAGTCGGTGACTGGGAACGCTGTCCAGTGTGAACACTCAACGCCTGGGAATTCTGTCCCTGGTGTCCCACCTTTGACTGGGAGTACAGTTCAACTAGAGAATGGGAATTTGGTCCAGTGTGAACACTTAAAGCCTGGGAATTCTGTCCCCGGTGTCCCACCTGTGACTGGGAATTCTGTCCAGGGCGAACACTCGGAGCCTGGGAATTCTGTCCCCGGTGTCCCACCTGTGACTGGGAATTCTGTCCAGGGCGAACACTCGGAGCCTGGGAATTCTGTCCCCGGCATCCCACCTGTGACTGGGAATTTTGTCCAGGGCGAACACTCGGAGCCTGGGAATTCTGTTCAGCCAGTGAATGAGAATTCTGGTTCTGATCCAGAGCCCATCACGCAGAACACGGCCGACACTGCGCTGACAGGTAAGGAGACTGGTCTGGTCTCGTTCTTTTCTTTTTTTACAGATCATCTATGGGGGGGGGGTTAAATTCCACAACGACAAACCCTAAGTCTGCCGTCTTTCTATGCATGAATTGTTTCTCTGTGTGGAGTGCAGTACCTGGTCCGTTCTGGAACCAGTATCCGGAGAGCCTCTTGGATTCTCTTCGTTATTCCGCACATCCGGCCTGCCCACTCATCTGCCTTCTCTTTGTCCCGCTCGATGCCCGGGAGTGGGCGCAGGCGGGAAGTGTTTTTATTGGCGGCGTGGCTGACCCCGTCCCGTGTGTGTGTGTCCGCAGGTGGGCCCGTGCCCTTCACCCCTGACCCCGCGGCCCTCCGCCGTATCCTGGCCAGCGAGGCGGAGCACTGCCCGGCCTCCCTGAGGGGCAGCTCTGTCTGCATGGTGAGTTCCTCCTGACCCGGTGTGTCTGTGGTGCTGTCTTCATGCTGTACTTGTCTGGGGGGCATGTGGGTGTCAGTTTTACCTGTGAAGTAGGGGTGTGTGTGGTGGTGTTGCCCTGGCTCGTTGTGTGTTTGTGTGTTGCTGTAGCCCAGGCTCACACTGTGCCCTGCGGTTGTGTTGGTGTGTGTGTGTATGATGGTGTTATTCTGTGGCTGAGGGATGGGGGTGTGTGTGTTGTTGTTGTTGTAGTCCTGGCTCACTGTGTGTGTGTGTGTGGTAGCCCTGGCTCACACTGTGCCCTTGTGTTTCAGCCCAGGAAGATGCTGCTGTCCAAGGGCCGGAGTGCTGTGGTCAGTGATGGAGGTCAGTCTCTCTGTTCTGAGCTCAGAACCCAAAGTCAACCAAAAGCTGAATAGTTGAGTAACCGGACTGAGGTTCTGGTTCTTGGGTTTCTGATGGGATAGACTCCTCCGTCACGAGAGTTTTCTCCTGTTCAAGATCAGGCTTCTGTTTTAATTTCTGGTTTGGTCACTGGCTTTGTACCAGCTGCCTAATGGCAAAAACACCATGCATATCTTTGCAGATAACTGTCAGAAGCGTTTAATCCAAAGAATTTAGTCTGCTCTTCAACTCCTGCTCTCCAGTTCTTTTTGCCTGTGAGTACTGCACAGTGCATCCTCTCCAGCAGCGTGTTAATTAAGAATCGATTTTGTATCAGACGTGGGCCACTAGAGAGACCCAGTCATGTTGAGTGAGTTGCAAGAATCTGGGTTATGTTGGCACAGCGCTATACTCCTGGCTTTCACCAGTAGGGGGCGCTAGGCTCTTCCTTGCAGTGCCTGCTGTTGTGTCTGTCGGCCGCCACCGCGTCATGCTCCGGCCTGCCGGGGGACCTGGCCTCTCCGGACGTCCGCGTTCGGCTCGCGGCACAGCCTGGGATCCATGCTTGGCGATGGCAAACCGCACGAACTCCGCGGACATCTCCTCCCTTTCCTCCTTCGTTGTCGGGAGCGTCTCTGCGATCCCTGCGTAACCGGGCGGCAGGTGGCGCTGTTGAGAGCGATGGCCGTCCCATCGCGTAGCTGAGGGAGTCCAGGGTCTTCCGGACCACAGCGTCGTGTCCCGACTGCGTGCGGAGGGCTGGGCGCGCAGTTTGGGCCGCAGTTTGACATCTTTGCAAAGATTCTTGAGGTTAAACTTTCCCCTGAGAGCCGGCGGGGACTGAGGATCTCCGAGGATCGGGGTGGGCGGCCGTCTCGCGTGAAGAGCCGCGCAGATCTGGGGTTCGGTGTGGTCTGAGGAGACGTGCTGGCGAGACGTTGGTGCGGCGGTGTGGATCTCCTCGCAGTGCTGTTTCAGCTGTAGACAGGCTAAATCTAGACCTCGGGAGTGGTGAAAGGAGGGAGGCATCTGAGCAAGGCTGTAGCTCGACGGGCTGGGCTGGCCGCTGACCCCGTGCCTGTCCTTCCCTCAGCTGGCTCGGTGCCCTTCTCCCCGGACCCCGAGGCTCTTCGCAGTATCCTGCGCAACGAGGGGCTGAGAGCCAGGGCGCCCCTGGGGGAGCAGAGCAGAGCCTCGGTCAGGGGCAGCTCCATCTGCATGGTGAGTCTGTGTGCCCCCTGCAGGGCGGGGCCTGTCTTGCTCTGGGAGGGGGTTGGTCGCTCCGGGAGGGGGGGCGGGGCTCGCTCTGGGAGGGGGTTGGTCGCTCCGGGAGGGGGGGGCGGGGCTCGCTCTGGGAGGGGGTTGGTCGCTCCGGGAGGGGGGGCGGGGCTCGCTCTGGGAGGGGGTGGGTCGCTTCGGGAGGGGGGGGCGGGGCTCGCTCTGGGAGGGGGTGGGTCACTTCGGGAGGGGGGGGCGGGGCTCGCTCTGGGGGGGGGTTGGTCGCTCCGGGAGGGGGGGGCGGGGCTCGCTCTGGGAGGGGGTTGGTCGCTCCGGGAGGGGGGGGCGGGGCTCGCTCTGGGAGGGGGTTGGTCGCTCCGGGAGGGGGGGGCGGGGCTCGCTCTGGGAGGGGGTTGGTCGCTCCGGGAGGGGGGGGCGGGGCTCGCTCTGGGAGGGGGTTGGTCGCTCCGGGAGGGGGGGGGGGGGGCTCGCTCTGGGAGGGGGTTGGTCGCTCTGGGAGGGGGGGGGCGGGGCTCGCTCTGGGAGGGGGTTGGTCGCTCCGGGAGGGGGGGGCGGGGCTCGCTCTGGGAGGGGGTTGGTCGCTCCGGGAGGGGGGGGGGGGGGGGGCTCGCTCTGGGAGGGGTTTGTGGGGGTGCTGGTTCTTGTCTGTTTGTTGGAGTCTTGTCTGGCCTGGTGTTACACTGTGTTTCTGTGTTTCAGCCCCGCAGGATCCCGAAGGCGAAGGCCCAGAAGGCAGGAGCGACAGGCCCAGGTCCGTCTCGTCTCTGCCTCCCTGCTGCTGTTCTGCTTCAGCCCGGTTCTGATTCTGTGCCTGACTGTCTCCTGGTCTGTCCCCACAGGCGATGAGCAGGCTGTGACAGCTCAGCTGTCGATGCCCCGCAGAGTCCCCAACACACGGCCGAGCTCCATGGTCAGTGCACGGGGGTTCAGGGGTCCACAGTTTTCTTGTAGCACCAGAGCTGTAGCTGGGAACTGGACTTCAAGGCAGTAGTTGGTTTCAGATTAACAAGCACCAGTAATGATGAAAGCCGACTCTTTATGAATTTCTAGCTTGACATTAACTAATAGAACAGAGCCAGTCACAGACATAACGTGACCCCTCTGAAATTTAGCCCGTGTGAAGCCCAGCCTGGACTGAGGAATTTTCTTCTAGGGAGTCTCGGTATGTGCTCAGAGCCCGGGATCGAATCCTGGCAGGGGCAGGCGGAGCTTCTCTTGTCACATTTGCGTGTGTTAAAAAGGTTTCGTGTGTAAGGTGTTCCATGTAAGCCCAGGGATGTCATTTTAGAATTGTATTGTACGATGTTAAGTCCTCATATAACTCCATGATCCATGTAGGTGCTCATTTAGCTCCTACAAACAGTACAAAGTAACTCACCGCGTTCCTCATTGCTCGGTTTGTGCTGTTGAAAGTAGTGTTTGTACTACTTTCGTTCCTGAGATATAGCACCTTTTTTGGGGTGTAATGTCACTTAGCCCCCCCTAAAACGGCATAGGAGAACCATAATACTTGTCTTATTCATTAGTGCCAGTTTACACTGTTCAAAGTTGTGTCTAAGCTGCTTTTGTTCCAGAGATACCCGAGTCTTGGTCTGGAGACAATATCCTGCTCTGACAGGCTGAGGGAACTGAATCTCTTTAGTCTGAAGGGAGTGTCCTGCACTGACAGGTTGAAGGAGCAGAGTCTCTTTACTCTTGAAGAGAGGACTTTGAAAGGACCTAATACAAGTATTTAGAGCACTGCACTGAGGGCCAGTTTGTGTGTCTGTTCCAGAGAAAATTGGGACAGTCCGTCTTCCGCACTCCTGTCTTCAGGACCACCCCTAGAGTTGAGGGTTACTCCAAAGACCCTGGACTGTACAAAGAGGTGAGGGGAAGGGTGTGTGGGGGTGTGGGGGTGGGAGGAAGAGTCTTTGCAAGGACTTGAACTCCTGAGACACTGGCACTGTGGAGGTTCTCACATGGCAAAGCACAGTCCTTTTAAAAACAGAAATCCAACTCCTGGTTTCCTGTGGGCGGAGCAGAGAACAGGAAGTAGAAAGGGCACGAGAGCCAAAGGGACGTCTTCACGAGTACAGACTTGCAGCCGGGTGTCGGCGCACACCTGTTCTTCCTGCCCTTTCACGGCCCGATTACAGAACCACACAAACGTCTCGGCTCCTCTGTAAACGATAATGGCAGGAGTCAAAGGGTTTCAGATTGCTGACTTGTTTTAAGTCGGGCAAGTCCTAGCAGCTCCTATTTCTGTGCTGTAATCTGGCTCTGTGAGTGCCGACTGTGGATTCCTCTCTTAACCCTGAGGAAGGCTAATTGGGCTTTAGAGGCTTAACAGGGGTGGGGTTGGGGAAGTGATCATTGCGATCACCTGAACCAGTCGTCCGTTCCCACAGTCCCACAGGGTCTAGTACGAAGCTCTTCGGGCCGATGCTGGCGAAGAGCGGAAAGGGTGGAGGTCCTCCTCTGTCTGATGGATGACTTTCTGTCTTCTGTGCCCCCCTCCCTCCCCCTGGCAGCAGGACAGCGTGGTCCAGGAGCTCCGGTTCGAGGAGCAGGAGCAGCGTGCCGCGGACGGGAGCGGGACGGGCTCGCGGCCTGACGCGCGGTCCGAGGTGAGTCCGACGAGTCCTGCGCCGCTCCGGCCCTGGAGCTGAGAGGTGCTGTGCAATTGTCTGGAGAGTAGTCCGCCCCCTGGTGTCCTACCTGTGGCAGGTGTCTAACAAGCTGGGGAAGCACATGGGGCGTCTCGAAATCCAAATTTCCCTTCCAGTTCGCAGGGAGACAAAAATAGTTCTGTAAGCAAGCCTTAGCTGCCACCCACAGCCTTACATGATTGTGGAGAATTTTCAGGAATGTATTGCCTGTAAACGGACTCCTTAGTGCAGTCCCTTACAGCCCTTTCACTACACGCTTTCCTTTTCACTAGAGCCAATTTAACAATCCCAAAGTTTGCAGGGCTTACAGACCTCAAAGGCAACAGTTCATCCCTTACAGCATTCTGGGGAATGCGGTTCAGGCGTAAGATCTGCCCTCCCGCCATGCTGTCTAAAGCAATTCACTTAGCAGGCATGAAGGATGGCTTCTTTCAACCTCCCTCGACAGCACAGGGGTGGGCCTTTGATTCTGCGAGTCAGCCTTTCCTGCTCATTAGCCAATTTTTGGGACACATAGCAGGGAGTGGGTTGGATGAGTAAGAAAGCTGTAGTCAAGAATGGGCTGTATAGACTCCCGTCCTCTGAGTGTCAGCAAGAACCAAACGTCGCGGTTAGCAGTCCCCCAGGGGTATGGGGGCTCGGTGGTATTAGTTTGCTCTGTGTTGAGTGTCCTCCTGCTGTGACGGGTGGCGCTGGGAGTTTTATCAGTGTGCTGCTGCGTGTCTCGTGTTTGCAGATTGCTGCCCCCTCTCCTGTCCTGGAGAGAGAAGATCAGGGGCCCAGGGAGGAGGAGACGGGGCGTCGGCAGCTGCCGGAACGAGACGGGGCCGGGGTCCCCCAGCCCTTTCTGCAGGCCCCCCACCGGGCGTCTGTTATAGTGTTCTCCCAGGGTCCCAGGGTGCACAGGGAAGACGCTGTTCAGGAGAGTGTCCTGGCTCCGCGGGCTGGGCCTGGGAGTGGGCGAGAGGGGCGGGTCCAGACCTGGCAGCCGGGCCTCCTCCTCTCCGGAGGGCATCCCGACGTGGAGCAGAGCGTTCCGGAGACAGCGGCATGCCCCCAAGGGAAACTCCCACCTACGGCGCCCGCCCTTGCAGGTACAGTACGCAGTGTGATGCCACTAGGGGTGAGGCAGTAGACGGGCTGCTTTCACAGCCGAGTGGATTTTTGCAGTGTTTTTTTTTTTTGGCCGCACTATGATGGCAGCGTGACGTCATTTCTGGAACGGAGCACGCAGGCGTTGCAGAGGAGAGGTGTAAATCAATTGCAGAGTTGCGAAGCGGAGAGAGATGAGAAGATGACCCTACGAGTCAAAAGGGAAGCTTCAACTACCTGGGCCGCCAACTTGTGAATAACGACCATCGAGAAATCCGGTGAATGAGGAGGCCGCTGCCAGAAGTCAAATAACCCAGGGAGAGTCAGCCTAAGTTACACATAGTGTGAAAGGAGTGTTTTGAAGACTTGCCCAGTATATGGAGTCCAAGGCACGGGGGGGAGAAGATAGCAGGACTAAAAGAAGCTGAAAGATGAGATGCTGTTGCTAAAGGACACACCGGACAGAGGGAAGGGAAATGGCACGAAGAAGCCCGAAGTGGACTACGAAGTGGAGAAAGGCCAGAGCAGGGAGTCGGATTACGGCAAAGATTTTTTTCTACATGTTAGAATACAAGATATTTTTCTTTTTTGCATAAGAGGGGCAGAATAGCTACCCTCAGCATTTAGAAGCCTCCATGACATAGGAATTTGTTTTTTCTGTTGCTTGAATAAACTAAGCGCAGTTAATTGCAGCGCTGTTTTGGGGAGTCTTTTGTCCCGAGGCCCATCTATCTACTCTAGAGGACTGGTCTGAGGACCACACCCCCAGCGGCATCACAGTGTTGGAAGATATGGGCATGAGTGGGTGCACCCAAGACAGTGCCTCTGCTGGAGAGCAGCATGTTGTGCAACAGAAGAAAACAGGATTTTGTTTTCCCTTCTCCTGTTCTGGTTATTGCGGTTGATCCTGGAGGTGGGATTTTTTCTGCCCTTTCCTATCCCTCTCTCCTGTGGCTGCTGTCGAGAAATGTAGAGCGTGCTCTAGCAGGCAGCCCAGGTGACTCCGAGGCTCGCAGGTAGGCGGGTACCAACGAGTCACCCCTTTACTATTAATTAATAATTTCTCACACTTACATAGCACTTTTCTGGACCCTCCACTCACAGTGCTTTAAAGGTAATGGGGACTGCCCTCCTCCACCACTACTAATTGAAGAGCACGCAGTGCATGTATAAACCATGCTCAGAAGGTTTTAGCCTTTTTTTTTCTTTCAGTTTATAACCTTTCAGAGGTATTTACATTGTGCCAGCAGAGAGTGGGCAATAAATACAGAAATACACTTATTCAAAACTATATAAGTTTGGGCATTACTGAATTAGGACTTGGTTTCATTTCTGAATTAGGGGATTCTGATCTTAATGGGGGGCATAAACACCTCCCAGGTTAGCCCGTATTTACTAAACCTTTCTGACAGTAGAGTGTTCTCCTGTTGATTGTATGAATCAGTCCGCTGTTCAGCCTGGAGGGTCTTCAGTTAGCCCTTGCCTTGTCTCTTACTGGCAGCTAGTTCGTAGTACAGATCTCTCTGGGTTCAATGCGAAGTGACCCTTTTAAAGGGACTTGCAGACGACTCCTGCAGCAGCTTCCGGGGAGGAATTCCCTGGCGTCGGCAAACCTCACCGGTGAGCCTGCATTTCTGATTCTGGTCTGATCTGCTCCGCAGGCAGCACGCCGGCGCCTCCTACAGGCACCAGACTGCGACGGCCCCGCCCCCTGGTCCCGTCTCTCCAGGAGGCCCTGCTGGACGAGGAGTGCGCCTTCTACACGTCCTGCGGCCCCGCCCCCCCGCGCCCCGCCCCCATCCGCCGCTGCGCCAACCCGCTGGCTCGCACCTTCGACTTCGAGGACTCGCTCGTGAGTGGCAGTGGGGGGGGAGGGGGGCGGTTCGTCTTCCCAGTTAAATCCATCGTTAGTGACTGGCTCGCAGCGTGGCTGCACCTTCCCAGGATTCAGTTCACCGACGCTCTTGCACTTTTATTGTCCCATCATCTCTCCAGTCGGAGCAGTGGTCCAGACTCCCTTGGAGCTGATGGTTATCTACCCCTGACATCCCTCTAGCAGTGCTCACTGGGGGAGGCTTTCTGAGCGTAGCCTGCCTTACTGCTGATCGACCACTAGGGGTCCCCAGTCACCCTGCATACTGTGCATGGCATACTGTGTGACTCTGGCTTGCTGCTCCAATGGGATCTGCAGGAGCATGGAGGCTGTGCTGGGAGCCCCTGGCCTGTAAGACCTGCAGATCCACAGTCCTAATGGCAGTGATGAGTTAACATCCGTCTCTTTCTCTCCTCAGCAGTTCGAGCCAATCTCCTCGCCCTCATCGGCTGAAGAGCAGAGTTTTATGTAAATTATTCTATGTTGATGAATAAAAGGAAGCTGTATCATGTCAACGTTGGTGTGTCATGAATTGTGTACATTTGCTGTGCAGTCCCATGTGAGACCAGGGTGTGTGAGTTTTGACTTGTCTGCAGGGTGTCCAGTCCTGGTCCTGGGGGGGTCAGTGTGTCTGCAGGGTGTCCAGTCCTGGTCCTGGGGGGGTCAGTGTGTCTGCAGGGTGTCCAGTCCCGGTCCTGGGGGGTCAGTGTGTCTGCAGGGTGTCCAGTCCCGGTCCTGGGGGTGGTCAGCGTGTCTGCAGGGTGTCCAGTCCTGGTCCTGGAGGGGTCAGCGTGTCTGCAGGGTGTCCAGTCCTGGTCCTGGAGGGGTCAGCGTGTCTGCAGGGTGTCCAGTCCTGGTCCTGGAGGGGTCAGTGTGTCTGCAGGGTGTCCAGTCCCGGTCCTGGGGGTGGTCAGTGTGTCTGCAGGGTGTCCAGTCCTGGTCCTGGGGGGTCAGTGTGTCTGCAGGGTGTCGTCCAGTCCTGGTCCTGGGGGGGTCAGTGTGTCTTGTGTGCGTGTATCTGTGGGGTCCTGCTCCTCTCCCTCTCTGAGGAGTCTGTCTGCTGCACATGGCTGCAGCTGTCTGTCCTGTCACTCGCACCTGAGTGGGACCCTGCTGGGCAGGAGAGGGGAGGGGTGGTTAATACCAGCCCAGGCCCTCCAACAGACAGCAGGACTCCGAGAGCTTCCCCAGGGCTGATGGGACACTGCGCCTCTCTTCCCCTCTCACCTTGACCCTCTCCTGTCTCCCTCCTATCACCCTATCCATCTCTTGCCCTGTCCCTCTCCTCTTTCCTCTCCCCTCGCCCTATCCCTCTCCTTGCCCTGTCTCTCTCCTCTCCCCTGGCCGTCTCCTCTCTCCTCGCCCTGGCCCTCTCCTCTCTGCTGTCTCTCTTCCTGCTTCTGTTTTGTTTCCCTCGCACACCCAGGCAGGGGGTGACAATGGCGCTGTTGTTGTCGGATGGCCTGAGTTAGCGCTTCAGGGGAGGCGTGAGGCCAGGCCCTGCTGGGGAGGGAGGCTGTGTTGTCCTGCCGTCAGCAGTCCGGCCGCGGGGGTGGGGGGCAGGAAAGTGCCCACACAGCGGGTTTGAACAGAGCCTGTGCCCGGGAGCGGGGGGCACTGCCTTCCAGAGAGGCCTCGCTGCCACAAAAGAGGGGTTTAGGGGTCCCAGGGCAGCAGCAGGAGGGGACTAATCCCCTCGGACAATGGGGCACAAAGCACTCGTTCTGGACTCGTCCTGGAGCTGCCCGGGCTGTTCTCCGCAGGGAGTCCCCTCGGCTTGTTCCTGCCCTGATTTCACTGTCCTTTACTGTGCTTTTACCCCAACCCCACTGGCTATGACTACTCCATACTGGACATTAGCCATGATTTCTCTGGTCCTTGCTGTGCTTTTAACATTATTTCAGTTGTTTATACTATATTGTAATTTTATCACAGTTTCACTGGACACGACTACTCTTTACCATGATTCCACTAATCTTTATTGTGCTTTTACCATAGTTTCACTGTGCTTTAGTGCACTTTGACACCAGTTTCAGTTTTTATGGGCTTGGTCTCTTGCTTGTGCTGCTCCTGTCGGAGTGTGGGGTGTGAGTATTTTAGGATATGGAGTACTGGACAGAGCGTCAGAACTGGCCAATTCCAGATGTGTCGGCAGTGTCCTGTTACTGCAGTGGTGTAAGATGGGGGTGAGCCAGCTCTCGGGTATGTGCACTGTTCCTGGTGGGCTGCTGTCCACTCCAGGCGGAGACCGACATCGGCAGAAGCAGTGAATCTGTCGGGACAGCTCAGCCATGCTCTCGGTCCTGGGTGTCTGCTGTTACTTGAGCTCTTTCATCTGGGGGCCTCTCTCTGGGATGAAGGACATCACAATTGTCCCCATGGCAACGGCAATGCAGGAGGGGCTCTCTAGTTCAGAGGGAGGCTGTTCCCGTGGCAACTCGCTCTGCACTGCACAAGGAGGGAGGGGGGGGGTGCGAGCGCAGGGACTTGTTATAGACGAATCTGATGCAAAAAAGAGCTTTTGGCTTCTTTTACTGCCTAAAGGCGTTGATTGGTGAATCGATCTGTTGTGAGCTTGTTATCTCGCTCACTGGCTGCATACGTGGATTTAAAATTCAGTCCCAGCATCCTTTTCTCTTTCCCCTTGTTAGAAGTCTGAATATTCCGGTTCTTTTTCTGTCTTTTGATCCAAAAGGAAAAAGGCTCTGGATAATGGGGAAAGCACACAGGCTGCACACCTTGGGACCAGTGTTGACACTCGGGAGCACACACACACGCGTGTATGCAGACACGCAGCCTTGCCAGGCCCGCTCTGTTCAGTGCTCACAGCCCTGTCTGTACACGTGGCAGGAATTCAGAGTCCGCTGGCCCGCAGACGGTGCACCACCCGGCTCTCCACGGATCCCGGAGAAGCTCGTTTCCCATACCTGTGACAGGATCCCTGGGACACTGTCCCTGTGGCATTCCTGAAGGAGCTCTGCGGGACGGTGGTGTCGGGACTTTGAGTTCAAGAAGCTGAACGAGGTACTAGTCCGGTATTCCTCTGGCGGGTGTGCCCCCACTCTCTGCGCAGCTCCGCCCGGGGTGAATTCTGTCCCATTTTAACACACCGAGACGGCCAGCAGGGCCCCACACACACCCATATATATATATAATAACATTACTGGTTTAAAGTTCAGTCTCCTGCAATTAAGAATTGCTATGATCTCACAGGCCAGTTTTGCTGCTGCATTACCACCACCTGGCTTGAGGGGAGACCTCTAAGGAAAATCATGTTGCTGCTGTAACCGGGGAGGGTGGACCAGTAGGTGGCGCTCTTCCCTCTTGACTGGGACTGGTGAGTGGAAGCACCGTGCTGTAGGAGGCGCTGTTTTCAGACCAGGCACCCAGCTGAGTCGAGCTCTCCGAGGAAAAGGGAGGACCCAGGGCCGGCAGGGTTTATTAGCTGGACACCCTGGTCTTGTGCCAGAAAGGGTGTCGAAGTGAGATGGACCCAGTTTGCTGGAGAAAAAGAAGCCTGGCCTTGTCTGTTTTAACCTATGTTTCGAGTGGTGCTATCTGGCTGGCGTGGACTACCTCGTCTCTTCTAGTTCAGTGGAGAGAGAAGTCTGGGATCTCCCCAGGAGGCACTGAATGGAGAAGTGTATGCAGAGGACTGGAGAGGAGTGAGTCGCACTCTGTGGAAGATTCCTCACAGCCTGAGTCCGGTCAGACCGCAGTCCTGTGTTGTACCGTTATTGCTGAGAAATGGCTGTGAGCAGAGAGGGGAGGGGAGGAGGTTAAGTGGAGGATTGTTTCAGGTCTGGAGTGGGAGGGTGGGCTTTTATCTTTGAAGACTGAAAGGCGGGGGGAGGTTGCTATGGGTAGTAGGACCTCCTAGAAGCTCTTGAAATGAGAGCGGAGAGCTCTGTGTTCCTCTGTACCCAGCGCCGCAGAGGCACGGACGTGGACAGAGAGAGAGACACTCTGGACAGATCATGGCTCTGCGAGAGGTAGGACCGGACTCGGAAAACTGAACCCAATTTGCAAAACTAGATGAATGAAACAGGTCGGCTCGTGTCAGGGCTCCTTTGCTCAGTTATCCTGCTTCAGGCGAGTTAAATCTGATATTGTGAGCAACTGTCTATCATGGGATTAAACAGATTGAAACACATAAGATTTACATTAAGGGTGGTGGGAGCAGGGAACAAGCTACCCAGCCATGTTGTTAAAGACAATGCTCTGGCTTCTTTCAAGGAAATGGCTAGATGACATCCTGGAATCAGTTACTTCTTTGTGATTGATTCTTCAGATAACTGTGATTGAGATTTTCGAGAACAGGGATTCCTAAATTTCTTGGGGATGGAAGCCTTCACTCCTACTTGTGTCTATTTCTGTTTAGCTTTCAGTTACATAACTGAACCATACTCTCTTTGATTAAATTACGTTCAGATGTTATACCTGTTGGAGGTCTCATGGTAACTGTCCTTCCATTAGTTTTCTAAACACTATCCAGTTCAAGGTTCCAGGGACCTCAGAGCCTATCCTGACAAGCAGCGGGTACAAGGCAGGGTACCCCCTGGTCGGGGCACCAGTCCATCTCAGAGCACACCCCACACAAAGACAGGGAGAACATGCAAAATCCACACAGATAGGACCCCAGGTCCAGAATTGAAACAGGGGTCCCAGTGCTACAAGGCAGCAATGCTAACTGCACCACCATAGCACCCATGTGAAACTGTCAATACATGCAATTCAAGCAAAAAAAAAGTTTTTTTGTTCTAGTTTGCTGAATGTTTGGGTAATCTGGTACAAAACAAATGAGGTTCAGTTACCAGAAAATGTAGCTGCAATTCAGCAGGAAGAAAGACAATGTACATCTTCTCTGATCCCTGTGCTTTGGAGAGGTGGAGAGAGCACTTAGGTGTCTCAGCATATTAATTTAGTCAAAGAGATGGTGTTGACTTAATTAGCCCTCTATTGATAATGACAGCTGGCCCATAGAAACAGCTCCACCTGGTCTTGTGTGCAACAAAGTACTTCATTCGGCTCGCCAGGCCTGGAAACAGTGAGGTCACTTCCTTAGTGACAAGCAGGACTACAGATGTGTCCAGTGCTATCTGCTCATGTTTCAGATTAATTTATAAACTCACAAACCGCAAAACAGCCCTTGAGTCCTGGGTGTTTCTACTGCTTTTTTGTCTAGGTTATATTACAAAACTCAAAGCCATTGAACAGAGAAACAATAACAATACTCTCCATTTGCATAGCTGATGTTAGCTCACAGTGTTTGGCAGGTGAGAGGGGAGTCGTTTCATCCTCCTCTGAAGCGCAGCATCCTTTAATCTCTCCTTGTTCAATAGATTTTCTCTCATTCGTCCTCCGTCCCAACCTCTCTTTCTATAATATTTTCCCCCTCCCTTGCTCTCTCCCTATTGCTCTCTGCTCTCCCTCTCTCTTTTCCTCTCCCCCTCTCTTTCCATGTCTCCCTCTACCTCTGTCTCCCTTCCTCAGTTCAGTTCGAATTCATCTAGCTATACTGGCAATGCCAATGAGTTACAGTCTTGCCAAAGCAATAGAATCAACACGACATTTACAGTACTAATATATCATTGGATATTTTCCACACATCACATAATACATAAAACAGGATTGTGAGACACGCTTGCTCTCTGTTCCTCAGGCTGTGACAGGAGATCACACTATGAGCTGCAGCTCTGTTGAATTTCTTCCACGTGAATCAGCTGTTCTGATACTGGCAAGATAAAGAATTCTGGGATTATATTTTATTTTAGAGAAGAATGTTTGTCTAATCCTAGAAAGTTTCTTACACAACAACAGAAAGAGCATCTCTGTCTCTGCTTTTCCCTACTGTCGGTGGTCACTGAGCCTGTCCTCTCTGGACAGCCAGGTCTGTCCGTGTCCATTTTCTATGTCCAGGCTGTGGTCACTGAGCCTGCCCTCTCTTGTGTGAGATATTGTTGTTCAGTGTGCATTGTGTTTGTGTGTCCCACTGGGTTAGACAGTGTTGCTCAGTGTGTGTTTGTGTGTGGGTCCTAGTGGGTGAGATAGTGTTGTTCAGTGTGTGTTGTGTGTGTGTCCCAGTGGGTGAGATAGTGTTGTTCAGTGTATGTGTCCCAGTGCGTGAGATAGTGTTGTTCAGTGTGTGTTGTGTTGTGTGTGAGACAGTGTTGTTCAGTGTGTGTTTTGTCTGTGTGTGAGACAATGTTGTTCAGTGTGTTGTGTTGTGTGTGAGACAGTGTTGTTCAGTGTGTGTTTTGTCTGTGTGTGAGACAATGTTGTTCAGTGTGTTGTGTCTGTGTGTGTGAGACAGTGTTGTTCAGTGTGTGTTGTGTGTGTCCCAGTGGGTGAGATAGTGTTGTTCAGTATGTGTTGTGTTGTGTGTGAGACAGTGTTGTTCAGTGTGTGTTGTGTTGTGTGTGAGACAGTGTTGTTCAGTGTGTGTTGTGTCTGTGTGTGTGAGACAGTGTTGTTCAGTGTGTTGTGTTGTGGGTGAGATCTTGCTGTGTGATCTGTTCACTCTGATGGGTGTTGCTCTAGCAGTGCTGTCAGTGAGCTTCAGGACCAGCTGGCTGAGGGGCTCTTCTCTCTCTGCCTGCTTCTCTCCGAGGAGCTGCGGAGCCGGCAGTTCTGGCGCGCGGTGCTGGCAGAGGTCCTGGGGTCCCTGATCTTCGTGTCGGCTGTGCTGGGCTCCTCGGTGCCGGGCCCCGGCGAAGTGGGGCCCATCCAGCCGGCCCTCGCAGCCGGGTTTGTGGCCATGGGGCTGGGCCAGTGTTTCGGGGACATCAGCGGGGCTCAGGTGAACCCTGCCGTCACGCTGGCCTTCCTGGCCACCCGCAAGCTCGACCTGCTGAGAGCGGCCGGCTACGTCCTGGGCCAGTGTCTGGGGGCCACGCTGGGGGCTGGCGTCCTCTTCCTGGCCCTTCCTGTGAAGTCTGCAGCGGAGTGCTACGTCAGCAAGGTCAGGGAGAAAGAGGTGTGAAAGGAGGCAGGGTGGGAGTAGGAGAGGTGAATGGAGGCAGAGGACTCAGAAGAGGCCAGAAGCTTTACTTCTGTACACCGAGAGTGGTGGGTGTATGGAAGAAAATGCCTGTCATACCTGTGTCAAGCGATTCCCTGGGATCTCTGTGTCACTGGCTAGGTGTGATCTGGTGCGCTCACAAGTAAGAACAGCAGATCAGATGTCATTAACCCCGGCCATACAGAGCTAAGAGGTCATGACCCGAGCACACTGACCCGAGCACACTCACCCCAGCACACTGCTGATCAGGTCAGTTAGGAGAGAGGGCCTCCTCTGCTCTGTTCCTGTGTGCTCACGAGTGAGAACAGCACACTGACCCCCAGCACACTCACCCCCAGCACAATCACCCCAGCACACTGCTGATCAGGTCAGTTAGGAGAGAGCGCCTCCTCTGCTCTGTCCCTGTGTGCTCACGAGTGAGAACAGCACACTGACCCCTGCACACTCACCCCAGCACACTGCTGATCAGGTCAGTTAGGAGAGAGGGCCTCCTCTGCTCTGTCCCTGTGTGCTCACGAGTGAGAACAGCACACTGACCCCAGCACACTGACCCCAGCACACTCACCCCCAGCACAATCACCCCAGCACACTGCTGATCAGGTCAGTTAGGAGAGAGGGCCTCCTCTGCTCTGTCCCTGTGTGCTCACGAGTGAGAACAGCACACTGACCCCTGCACACTCACCCCCAGCACACTCACCCCAGCACACTGCTGATCAGGTCAGTTAGGAGAGAGGGTCTCTTCTGCTCTGTCCCTGTGTGCTCACGAGTGAGAACAGCACACTGACCCCTGCACACTCACCTCCAGCACACTCACCCCAGCACACTGCTGATCAGGTCAGTTAGGAGAGAGCGCCTCCTCTGCTCTGTCCCTGTGTGCTCACGAGTGAGAACAGCACACTCACCCCCAGCACACTGCTGATCAGGTGAGTTAGGAGAGAGGGCCTCCTCTGCTCTGTCCCTGTGTGCTCACGAGTGAGAACAGCACACTCACCCCCAGCACACTGCTGATCAGGTCAGTTAGGAGAGAGGGCCTCCTCTGCTCTGTCCCTGTGTGCTCACGAGTGAGAACAGCACACTGACCCCTGCACACTCACCCCCAGCACACTCACCCCAGCACACTGCTGATCAGGTCAGTTAGGAGAGAGCGCCTCCTCTGCTCTGTCCCTGTGTGCTCACGAGTGAGAACAGCACACTCACCCCCAGCACACTCACCCCAGCACACTGCTGATCAGGTCAGTTAGGAGAGAGCGCCTCCTCTGCTCTGTCCCTGTGTGCTCACGAGTGAGAACAGCACACTGACCCCAGCACACTGACCCCAGCACACTGCTGATCAGGTCAGTTAGGAGAGAGCGCCTCCTCTGCTCTGTCCCTGTGTGCTCACGAGTGAGAACAGCACACTCACCCCCAGCACACTCACCCCAGCACACTGCTGATCAGGTCAGTTAGGAGAGAGCGCCTCCTCTGCTCTGTCCCTGTGTGCTCACGAGTGAGAACAGCACACTCACCCCCTGCACACTCACCCCCCAGCACACTGCTGATCAGGTGAGTTAGGAGAGAGGGCCTCCTCTGCTCTGTCCCTGTGTGCTCACGAGTGAGAACAGCACACTGACCCCCTGCACACTCACCCCCAGCACACTCACCCCAGCACACTGCTGATCAGGTCAGTTAGGAGAGAGGGCCTCTTCTGCTCTGTCCCTGTGTGCTCACGAGTGGGTCCTGTGCTCTCCAGGTGTCCACTGAGGCCAACGCAGGCCAGGCACTGGCCATGGAGGTCCTGGCCACCTTCCAGCTGGTCTTCACCATCTTCTCAGCCGAGGAGCGGCGGCAGCGGGACGGGGGCGACCCGGGCAGCTGGGCCGTGGGGTTCTCGCTGAGCGCCGGCGTGCTGACCGCGGTGAGGAGCGGAGAGACGCACGGCGACACGCCACACTTAACACACGCATGTTCTAGCACTGCTGACACCTTCGTTAACAGCAGCCCGAGCCCACAGGAGAGTGAGCACAGGCGCCATTCCGGAACAGACCATGTACATGTCTTCCGGAGGTGCACCGTGGGCGTTACAGCGTTTTAGGAAAACTAAATGAGCACATACAGAGATGTACGGAGCTGACAGGTCATGAGGAGATCAGAGGTCATTGCCCCAGACATACAGAGCTGACAGGTCATGAGCGGATCAGAGGTCATTAACCCCAGACATACAGAGCTGACAGGTCATGAGGAGATCAGAGGTCATTAACCCCAGACATACAGAGCTGACAGGTCATGAGCGGATCAGAGGTCATTAACCCCAGACATACAGAGCTGACAGGTCATGAGGAGATCAGAGGTCATTAACCCCAGATATACAGAGCTGACAGGCCATGAGCAGATCAGAGGTCATCAACCCCAGACATACAGAGCTGACAGGCCATGAGCAGATCAGAGGTCATTAACCCCAGACATACAGAGCTGACAGGTCATGAGGAGATCAGAGGTCATTACCCCAGACATACAGAGCTGACAGGTCATGAGCAGATCAGAGGTCATTAACCCCAGACATACAGAGCTGACAGGTCATGAGCAGATCAGAGGTCATTAACCCCAGACATACAGAGCTGACAGGTCATGAGGAGATCAGAGGTCATTAACCCCAGACATACAGAGCTGACAGGTCATGAGGAGATCAGAGGTCATTACCCCAGACATACAGAGCTGACAGGTCATGAGCAGATCAGAGGTCATTAACCCCAGACATACAGAGCTGACAGGTCATGAGGAGATCAGAGGTCATTAACCTCAGACATACAGAGCTGACAGGTCGCCACAGCGTGTGACCTCAGAGTGTGTCTCTCTGTCCTCTAAGGCCCGTTTCTCTGGTGGCAGTATGAACCCTGCTCGTTCCCTGGGGCCAGCCATCATCACCGGGATCTGGGAGCATCACTGGGTGAGTCGCATTGGGAACACTGGGGGAGTGAGGGGTCTGAGGTCATCTCAATATTATTTCAGACCGAGCACCAGTTCATCAACTTCTCTGTGACACTCTGTTGATTTTGAGACTGTTGATACTCCCCTCTCCGTGTGTACTGATCGGATATACTCTCCTCTCCAGGTGTACTGATTGGATATACTCTCCTCTCCAGGTGTACTGATAGGGTGTACTCTCCTCTCCAATTGTATGGATCGGATATACTCTCCAGGTGAACTGATCAGATATACTCTGTTCTCCAGGTGAACTGATCAGGTGTACTCCCCTCTCCAGGTGAACTGATCAGATATACTCCCCTCTCCAGGTGAACTGATCAGATATACTCTATTCTCCAGGTGAACTGATCAGATCTACTCTGTTCTCCAGGTGAACTCATCAGGTGTACTCTCCTCTCCAGATGAACTGATCAGATATACCCACACGTGAAGAAGGCTCCATGGCCGAAACGTTGTGTTCTCTTTCTTCTTTTTTTCAGCATGGAATAAACCTATTATTTGTTCCTTTGCAGCCTACGCATGCTGACGCAGCTACCCACCTGATCAGATATACTCTGTTCTCCAGGTGAACTGATCAGGTGTACTCTCTTCTCCAGGTGAACTGATCGGGTCTACTCTCCTCTCCAGGTGTACTGATCAGGTGTACTCTCCTTTCCAGGTGTACTGGATTGGGCCGATGATGGGTTCGGTTCTGGCGGGGGTGTCCCATGAGTTCTTCTTTGCAGCCAGCGCCTCTCGACAGAAGCTGATCGCTTGCCTGACGTGCAAGGACATCGAGATCGTGGAAACAGCCAGCCTGTCGCGCTCTTCGCTGTCCACCGTCACCCAGACCGCCATGAGGGCCAAACAGGCCAACAAGCATGACCACAACTGACCGCTGGGACTGCCCGTCCGTGTGCTGCCCTGCTACACTCAGCACGTGGGACTCAGAATGACAGCGGGAGGCCTGACCCAGACTGCCCACGAGCTCTCAGTGAAGGCAAGCGCTTAGAACATAGCTTCTCAATCAGTCCACTGCAGGGTTTTAGCAAAGCCAGCTCTTCAGTTGTTGTATTGGTTGATAATGAATGAAATGTTGTCGTGTGGGGATGGCTGAACCAAAGACCTGCACTGGATCGAGTGGAAGGTTTGTTATTTGGTTACTTCTTCCTTGCCCAAAGACCCGGGGTCTCAGTTCCTGGGGAGACCTGTCTCACTGGGGTTTTGTTCCAACCGCATTCTCAAGTTCTTTTTTTGCTCTAACCGTTTAATTAGCTGCATGATTGTGATACTTCTATCCAGTCTCTGAATTTTAGTGCAGTGACTTTCATGTGTAATCAACAGTAAAAAACTGAAAAAAAATCCTAATTAAAAAAAATTCTAATTAAAAAAATATCATCTTCATTGTTTAATTGACTATTCAGGTTGTATCAAAACCCAGAAGACTCATTGACTTCCGTGGGTCTGATTTTCTGCAGTGATGTCAGTGAGAGCCCAGTGACTCACCTGTCAGGCGCTGTGGAGCTCAAAGATGGCCGACACCCTTCTTCATTCAAGGGCCGTTGCTGTTAGCGCACACATGAAGAATGGAGTGTGTGGGTATAAAATGAAAGAGATCTAGAACTGTTGAGAGCATTTTTGTTTTCACAGCTGCACATTTCTTTTCAGCAGATGTTCATGGTTGTGTAATGGCAAATATTCCTTCCAACAGAATGGAGGTTTGCCATGTAAAACAACCCACAAGTGCAATATTTCTAAGTATTATACATGATGTGATCTGGTTATATTAAATAATATTATAATTATATTATATATTATTATACAGAAGCATCTTATTAGATTGAATAGTAAATTGGTACGGAAGATTTTTCATTAATCTAGCAAAGACTGATGAATGAATGATCAATTCATTCACATTCTTTACTGACCAGTCCTGTCCTGTTCTTTACTGACCTCTCCAGTTATACCCTGACAATCAACCAGTCCTGTTCTTTACTGGCCAGCACAGTCCTGTTCCTTACTGACCGGTCCGGTCCAGTCTCATATTGATACGAACACTGGCCAGATTGCTATTTTGGTGCCATTCAACCCCTCCAGCCCATTAACTAGTTATCAATCAATAGTTAGTAGACCAGTTATCAGTTATTAGATGAGAGGATCACATCCTCTTCTTTAAAGAAGCCAGGGTATCAGCTTCAATTCCACTACTTGTTCCACATTCTGGAAACTACAGGGAAATCGTTTACACCTGTGACATTTGTTTTTTAATCCAGGGTAAAACTACAAGCGAGAAATGAGAGAACTGACTGCACTCTTCCCCATTTGCAAATAATTCAGGATGGGCTCTGTGTAGCTTTGTTCTTAGTCTTAGTTTTTCTACTTTGTACACATTAATGTACACTCAGCTAATATATTGGCAAGAATGTCATGCCTGAATCCATCGAGGACCTTGTTGATGTATTTGGTCTGATGAACTTACAGTAAAATAAAAATAAAGAAATACCTTATTACTGTATTTTCCATTTCTTGTGCCGTATGGGCTGACCCACATTGAAGTCAATCCCAGCTAGCTTGATTTCCTGCGTCTTTCCAAATGCATAGTAAATACACTGCATTTATACTGCACTTGGTTTGAAGGCCCATATAGCTGCCTCTCTGCCAGAGTTTGAGTTAATCTTGAGGAGGCAAGCCTGTTCTTCCAGCACCGAACGATCTGAATATTGAAGGAAGTGCATTAAGAATACGTCCGCAGGAAACAGATCAAGAGCGAACATGGGAGACGATGCTAAACGGCGACATCTGCTGGTGGATATTGGGAAAGTCGAAACGTTTTTTTAAGCCTAAGGAGGCAAATTTGGTGCAGTTGTTAGACTTGCCGCCTCAAAGCGCTGGTGCCCCGGGTTTGATTCTGAACCTGGGGTGCTGTCTGCGTGGAGTTCGCATGTTCACCCCGTGTTTGTGCTAGTTTTCTCCCACAGTCTAGAGGCATGCTGGTGGGTGAACTGTCTTCTGGGAAAACTGGCCCTGGTGTGAGTGTGAGTGTGCAACGCACCTTGTGCTGGGATAGGCTCCGACTCCTCAACGACCCTGCTTGGGAAGAAGCGGATTCAGAAATGGATGGATGAATGAAGGTCAATTCTTTCCATGTCCTCCAGTCGTCCGTCCTTCTGTAGACGTCTTACAGTCAGAGTCGCCCCTGGGCTTGCTGAGGCAGATGTGCTGAGCACCCTCTGCTTTGTCACACCAGAGTATGCCCACTGCAGCTGAGCTTAATTGCCTAACTGAAGCCTTAATTGAACTCGCAGTTTGCTTGATTCGTAAGTTTTATGATGTTTTTTTTTTATTACTCTAAAGTTTGGAATTTTATGTTACATATTAAGATGCAATTGCTGGAAAGCGACTTTGAACACGTTCCGCGTGTCCAAGAGCTGAACACAGCCAGACGCTTCGAACACATCCTACTCACGAGTCAATTAAGTCTTCGGCCAGGCAGCGGAGCCCAGCCGCGATGAAGCCCGGCGGGAGCGGGACTCTCGCTGTGAGCACGTGTGCAGGACCCGGCGAGTCTCTCCAGCTTTCCAAACACATCGCCGCAGGGGAGGACGGGGGACAGACTGGATACTGATCACTTCTCCGCCGCCGTGTGTTGAAAATCAGTGGGTTTTAAGCACCGCGGGAAAGAGTTACGCACTGCGGAACTGTTGACAGTTCCTCTGTAGAGGACAAGGGTTTTTGCGTTGGGGAATGGACGTTGTGGAACCTGCTCGGGTGGGTTATGGATCGGCGCGCTGTTTTCCTCCTCCTTCGCGTCTGTGTAACTTTTTTTTCCCGCCCCGGAAAGAGGACCTCGGCGGGGGGGGGGACCACGCGATTAAAATCTGCCCCGGACCTCATAAACCCCGCTTCATCGCTAGGACCCTTCCCTCTCACGAGGGGCGCTGTTCCGTCCCCCCCCTCCCGCAGTCCGCCCGTTACCCCCGCCACCCCCGCTTCACAACGCCGCACGCGCAAGCAAAACCGCAGAACAATGCCGAAGCACAAAAGCTCGCGCTGCCAGCGGCTGTGTTGTTCGGCGCTTTGCAAAGAAATCCAGGACGCAGCAGTATCCTTTGAGCGGCCGCGAGGCCCCGGTGGCACAGCCTCTCAGTCAGGTGGCCACCGTGCCCCCCCCGGTATCGCCGCAAACAGGGATTTTCGAGGGCTTTATCCGGGCTCGAGCTGCGTGGCAGAACAAGCGGAACACAAAGCAAACCTCTGGCTAATCAGTTCTGGGCAGAAGCAGCGCGCCCCCCCGCAGCAGGGCAGAGGACGCCGGAGAGAAAGAGCGCGAGGCGCGCTCTGGATTACTGGGGCTTAAAACCCAGGGGCACGAGGGAGGGGTGCGCGCCTAGCGAGAAAGAGATCCCATCCTGTCTGAGGGAAATCCAGTGTCACTCGCTAGTAAGGATCGCCGAGTGCGTGTGACGGTAAATTTAACCGGGTTAAGTATTACGCAGGGAATTTAAGACACGTTTCCCACAAATACAACCGCAGGGCCCGTGGGTGATTCACTCACACTGTCATTTGGCTTTGTTGGCAAGCTGACACTCTTCTGCTTGAAGGTGCACGCTGGTTCGCCTCTGCTCGGGTACCGACGTCATCAGAGCCAGCCCGCCTGGCCAGCAGCGTTGACCTGCAGCTCACTGGCTCATCTCCTATACCCACGCACCCCTGCTGGAGCCACTGTACTGTCCTCCCCTGGACACCCCTGACTGGGCACTGCTGGAGCCACTGGTCTCCTCTGGCCACCCCTGACTGTGGGCACTGCTGGAGCCACTGGTCTCCCCTGGACACCCCTGACTGTGGGCACTGCTGGAGCCACTGGTCTCCCCTGGACACCCCTGACTGGGCACTGCTGGAGCCACTGGTCTCCTCTGGCCACCCCTGACTGTGGGCACTGCTGGAGCCACTGGTCTCCCCTGGACACCCCTGACTGGGAACTGTTGGTGCCACTGGTCTCCTCTGGCCACCCCTGACTGTGGGCACTGCTGGTGTCACTGGTCTCCCCTGGACACCCCTGACTGTGGGCACTGCTGGAGCCACTGGTCTCCTCTGGCCACCCCTGACTGTGGGCACTGCTGGTGCCACTGGTCTCCTCTGGCCACCCCTGACTGTGGGCACTGCTGGTGCCACTGGTCTCCCCTGGACACCCCTGACTGTGGGCACTGCTGGAGCCACTGGTCTCCTCTGGCCACCCCTGACTGTGGGCACTGCTGGAGCCACTGGTCTCCTCTGGCCACCCCTGACTGTGGGCACTGCTGGAGCCACTGGTCTCCCCTGGACACCCCTGACTGGGCACTGCTGGAGCCACTGGTCTCCTCTGGCCACCCCTGACTGTGGGCACTGCTGGAGCCACTGGTCTCCCCTGGACACCCCTGACTGTGGGCACTGCTGGTGTCACTGGTCTCCCCTGGACACCCCTGACTGTGGGCACTGCTGGAGCCACTGGTCTCCTCTGGCCACCCCTGACTGTGGGCACTGCTGGTGCCACTGGTCTCCCCTGGACACCCCTGACTGTGGGCACTGCTGGAGCCACTGGTCTCCCCTGGACACCCCTGACTGTGGGCACTGCTGGTGCCACTGGTCTCCCCTGGACACCCCTGACTGTGGGCACTGCTGGTGCCACTGGTCTCCCCTGGGCACCCCTGACTGTGTGCACCGCTGGTGTCACTGCAGTATCTGACTGTACCTCATTTTCAGCTTTTGAAACAACGTGGCGTGCCTGCATACTGTTGAAAATGACCATCGTGCATTGTGGGAGCGCTGGCACTCCAGCCAGCCCCTTCGTGATCTGCGAGGGTGTGTCCAGAGGTGTGTGCGGGTCTGTTAGCCTGTCTTCTCCATTCCTCAAGCAGAGGGCTGTTAGTTCCATCCTGCAGCGCGGTGCTCTAATCACCTGTATCTGTCACGCCTCGAGTCCGCTTCACCTGGCTCTCTGACACTGGCCTCCACAGAATGCTTAAGGAAATAAAACTGGACAGAAATTGGCCTTTTCTTACTGTGTGATTTGAGAATTAGAAATTAGAACATGACTTTTAAACTTTTGTCTAATCTTAAATCAAGCAGGGCAGCCATTATTTTGACTTGCATTTGTACAGCGCAGTTAACACTCCCGGTCATTAATGATGTGTCCTGGCTAAATTCCAGTCCTGACTGCACGTTCTGGACTCCCCATAGTTCCCCCCAATTCAGTTCTGGACTGCTGGATTGAGCGAGAAGTTGCGTTGTGCTGAGTGCAAACAGTACCTCTCTCATTCTAACAGCTCAGCTCACTGAGTGTCTGTGTTTCAGCCAGATCAGGTGAAGTCAATTTTCCCTCCTGCCCCAGGTCAGCTGTGCAGTGGGCCCCCACCTGTATGTAAACCACTTCAAGATGAATTAAACTTGAACTTAAACTCCATCCATTTTCGAACCACTTCTTTCAGTTCGGGGTTGCAGGGGAGCCGGAGCCTATCCCAGCAATCCCAGCAAGCAACAGACTCACTGCAGGATACACCAGAAATGGGACATCAGTCCATCATAGGGCATACAGACACACACACAGTGCTAATTTTCCCAGAAGCCCATTAACCTACCAGCTTTGGATTGTGGGAGGAAACTGGAGCACCCAGCAGAAACCCACACGAACATGATGAGAACATACAAACTCAACACAGACAGCGCCCCAGGAGGAGGCAGCAACGCTAACCACTGGTCTGCTCCACCATGCCGTCATCCCTCAACTGAGCTCAACTGAGACTGCTCAGGACTGGAAACCAGCAGACCCTGTGATTCTCCTTGTCTTGGACCTGCAACACACTACACCCTGAGCAGCGCACTCGAACTCTAAAGCTACTCCTCCCCCGCAGGCTGGGGTCCATTCCCTGCCCCAGAACCAATCAAAACATCAGCCTGTCTGCCCATGGAAAACCACAAACCCAGAACGTTTCTTTTCTTGTTCACCAGGGGCTCCTGAAACGTTGGCAGTACACGAGTTCCTCATGAATAATTTTAGGTACACAAACTATAAAAGATACTGCTGTTTCGGTACTGAAGTAGTTCAATTCGCCAGGCAAGAGCCTTCCACCTGAGGCACGATGAGACTGAACTCAGGGTGCTGAGATGCTGATTGCACACACACTGTATACTGGAAATATATTGGCCATTTAGAACTGAGAACATAGATATGGAATATGGAATATATATTGCAGGAGATCTTCAGATCAATTAGCTACTATCAGACTAGCTAGATGGCATGAAGGATCTCCAGTCCAGTCCTCCATGTTCTTATGTGCAGTGATCTTCCCACCAGTTGGGTCAGTACCTGGGTACTGCAGGTCTTAGTCTCCAATAGGGATAAAGCCCCAGACTGTTATTTAGGTTAATTAAGTGAATAACAGATTCAGTTAACCCATTTGGTGCTCTGTTATAATGGCAAAAGGAGGAGGAGTTGTCGTGCGAATCATGGGAGCTTCATAGTTTCGGACATTATACACTGGACTGGCTAAGATGGAGACTGTTCCATGAATGTGAGGTGTCCTATTTATGTTGCGTAATGACCAGCTACAGCTCAGGCCTGTTCCTCAGGTGTGCTGTGGGAAAGTGGGACGATATACAGTATGAGATCTCACAGGAGCTGTGATTATTTGTGCACGCGAAGTCTCTGGTACATTGCTGAAGGCAACATCAGACCTGGCTAATGTGCCAAATGTAGACTCTCCTCCAAGGTTTTCAGGAAAAAGATGGGGGTGAAAACCCATCAACAGTAAGCACATATCCAGCTACTGAACGCATACTCAACATCTCAAGAAAGTTGAGTAGTGACACTGTGTGAATGTCACAGCAGCATGCAGGTGATGGGCATGGATTAGGCTGTGGTTAGGCATGTTCTGTTATACATGGTGGGCATTACATAGCAATGTGAGCCCTGCATGTCACCTGCCTTTTAAAACTCTCACCTGCGAGTATCCACAGCAGTGTTCTAAGCATTGGAATGTACAGTATGTTTCTGGATGATCCCAGTATGTGTTGTTTAATTTATACGACACTGTTAAATGTGTTCCTTCATTCGCTTTGGTTGTTTTAATTGCAGTGAAAAGGTACACATGCCTTAGTCTGAGATTATAGCATCCCAACCCCAACCCAGTGAATCCCCAGCTCGGCTCCCTGCTTAATTCATGAATTCCTTCATTGAACTATCAAGTTTGTGGTTTAACTGAAACCCCTGCAAGTTTTCTTTGTGCACAACAGCTAGAGATGTATAGTGACAGATGAAGCTCAGGATTATAATAATAATTACTTACACTTATATAGCACTTTTCTGGACACTCCACTCAAAGCGCTTTACAGGTAATGGGGACTCCCCTCCACCACCACCAGTGTGATGCGATGGCAGCCATAGTGCGCCAGAACGCTCACCACATACCAGCTATCAGTGGGGAGGAGAGCAGAGTAATGAAGCCAATTCATAGAGAGGTTATTAGGAGGCCATGATTGGTAAGGGCCAATGGGAAACTTGGCCAGGACGCCAGGGTTACACCCCTACTCTTTTCAAGAAGCGCCCTGGGATTTTTAATGACCACAGAGAGTCAGGACCTCAGTTTTACATCTTATCCGAAGGACGGCGCCTGTTTACAGTATAGTGTCCCCGTCACTATACTGGGGCATCAGGACCCACATAGACTGCAGGGTGAGCACCCCCTGCTGGCCCCACTAACACCTCTTCCAGCAGCAACCTTAGTTTTTCCCAGGAGGTCTCCCATCCAGGTACTGACCAGGCTCACACCTGCTTAGCTTCAGTGGGTTGCCAGTTGTGAGCTGCAGGGTGATATGGCTGCTAGATATAAAGGCAACCTGCCATGGGATTAGGGACTGAAAGCACTCACAGAGCTCCAGTGCATCTTATTACAAGGTCCATTATGGATGAAATGAAGTAACGAGCTGAGCTGGAGTGAAAAGTGGTCCCCAGAACCCCCGACCTCACTCTGAGCTTGTGAAAAGGTCGAGAAATGCTGTCATCAGTAGAACTCGGAGGTGTGAGGTAGCAGCTGCTCCAGTCAGTTTTATTGGGGTGCCGGGGGAGCGAAGTTCTGAAAGTCACAGGGCCAGATCTTGCCCCCTGTGTCCCTCTGTGTGGGTGAGAGTTCAGGGATGGTGGGTGGTTGTGGGGGGCAGGGGGGCATTGACATTTTGGGCGGGCGAGGTGCCGAGGAGGGTGAAGGAAAGGGTTAAGTTTTTTTTCCATTATTTTGGAGGTTGTCGAGCCCCCTCCCACTAAGCCCCTCACCCCCGCCCCCTGATGTGGAGGGGGGCGATCACGTCGGTTTTCCCCCGGGGCCGTTATAAATCCCCCTCTGGCCCTGCTCCGCTCTGACAGAGAGGCTGACGGTCTGCAGGGCTCAGCAATTGTCCACTTGCCGGGTTATTTTCTAGCAACAACTTAGACACACTTAGATGCACAGATCCTGGTGACACAACACGTCCTCTGTGTCTCTATGACAAGACCTGGACGCAGCTGACAGACACACATCAGTCTATCTGTCCAGTCCCGCTCCTCGGCACGGGCAGCTGCTCGAACTGGCCCCATCGTCCGCTTAGGCTCAGATCCCGACGGCGTTCCCGTGCTTTTTCAGAACTCATTTTTTCCGGTGTTTTTCCCAAACACGCCAAGCGGAAAAGAAAGCTCTCCGATAGCCAAAGCAAGCCGGATTTGAGGACGAAGCTCTAGCCGTGAGAAAATCCTCTTTCGGGGTCTGGCTGTTCCCTAGTTTTTGCCTACCGAGGGATCCCCATCCCCCCTCCTGCCAAGCACGCGCGCCCACAGATTGGCTCCATCCTCTTTCCTGCCCTGAATATCCTCCCCGCGGCTGTGCCTGCGTGCTGACCTCCGGCCGACCATGTGGGAGTTCCGGTCCATGTTGTTCTGGCGGGCGGTGTTCGCCGAGTTCTTCGGCACCATGTTCTTCGTGTTCTTCGGGCTGGGCGCCGCCCTGCGCTGGACCTCCGGCCCCTACAACGTGCTGCACATCGCCTTCTGCTTCGGGCTGGCGGCCGCCACGCTCATCCAGTCCATCGGCCACATCAGCGGCGGCCACATCAACCCGGCCGTCACCTTCGCCTACCTGATCGGCTCCCAGATGTCCCTGTTCCGCGCCGTCTTCTACATCGCCGCGCAGCTGCTGGGTGCCGTGTCTGGAGCCGCCGTGCTCTATGGGGTCACGCCCACCAACGTGCGGGGAAACCTGGCGCTCAACACGGTAAGTCCTCTGGCGTCCTACAGCAGGGTAATACCCGGCGTCCTACCTGGCTGTGATGTGGTGTTGCGGGCTCCGTGTCATTTTCTTGCTATTAGATCTAGATCTCAAATTTGTTCCTGCTCTCACCCCTGCGATGCCTTTCCAGCCAATAATCCATCATCTGGCTGCTTGGGCAAAAATGCTACATATGTCAGTAATCAGTAATTATGAGAGTACTCTGTGGCAGTG
The DNA here is from genome assembly GCF_040954835.1 of Lepisosteus oculatus. Taxonomy (NCBI): domain Eukaryota; kingdom Metazoa; phylum Chordata; class Actinopteri; order Semionotiformes; family Lepisosteidae; genus Lepisosteus; species Lepisosteus oculatus. Next base: position 19,809,355 of record NC_090696.1, read on the forward strand.
GGGGCAATTGTGCAGTGACAGTAGAGCTGTCCTGCTCTAATGTGTGGTAAGGGGTCTTGGTTATTGGTCGTAGATGTGTTCTTATTTCCCATGAGAATAAACTTTTATTAAGAGGGATACTAAGTCTTTTTTTAATACCAGGGATTATCATGCCATGAGCAACAGTGGAATAGGGGTGGGTAATGTTCTCCATTGTCATCGTATATGAGCAATACAGTACATACACATCGCTTCACGGGTCTAATGTCTAGAATATGCAACACCAAAAACACCCTCGGTTCTTGGACACATTTCCGCCCGTTCTTCAAACATTTGGCACGCGCACGCCGCACCGCTCTCTCCGAAACGCCACGAGGACTGCGGGCGGTTTTGTGCGATCCCCCGCCCCTGGGCCTTTCGCGGGAAGAAAGGACGCCAGCTGGAATCTATTCAGATGAACAAATACGGAGCACCGTTCCCTGCTGACGGAGACAAACTGGATCAGCCACAGGCGTCGGCACCCTCCGCCTTCTAGGGCAGTATTTTAGAGTGCAGTCGTGACCGCCCACCAACAGGGTTTGGGGTGACTTGGCCGGTTGCCTGGGCTAACGGATAGTGTCTTCCCATGGGAGAATGTGGCGGGAGTTTAACTGCCGGTTACGTGAACATCTCGAGGAGGAGAGTGTGCAGAAAGAGACCACCCCCGGGTCTCCAGCAGCCTCCTCTTTGACTGTTGCACATCCAGATAATGGCTCAGCCCAGGGCACACCGCTGCTCAGTTTATCGAATCCATCTGTCACCCAGTCAGCATGAGAGCGCAGGATCTGCCTGGATCACAGCCCCCACAGTGGGGTGCGACTCGGGCAGTGAATCCAAAGGGAAAACTAACTGTACCTCTGAACGTGTTGCTCCAGCTCAGCCACAGGCTCCTGGGACTGCTCTAGTCCCCGAGACCCCCCACACACACACACCTGCTCGTCTTCATGACTGCTGAGCTCTTGACTGAAATGTCGTTGATTTTAAAGTGGATCACTTGTCTGGAACTTTTGTAAGTTTTCGTTCTACTCAAATGTTGGAGATTTTAGGTCACCAAAAAACAAAGGCACAAAGGAAACGTCCTGGTTGTGCTCAGTCTCTCAGACAACTGATTCTTCTGATTCTGAGTCTACAAACCCCCTTTCTTCTCCTGATTAGAAAATTCAGGGATGGCCAAGACGGGTCTAGTGGCAGATATCAGTATTCGTGCACTAACACTGTTAGTAACACTGTGAAACTGTCAGTCCATCTGTTTTCTAACCACTTCATCCAGTACAGGGCTTCAGGGGAGCTGGAGCCTATCCCAGCAAGCAGCGTTCGCAAGGCAGGGTCCACCCTGGACAGGACACCACCCCTTCACAGGACACATACAGACACAAACACACACACTCACACCCGCACCATATTTCCCAGAAGCCAGTTTACCTGCCAGCATATCTTCAGACTCCTCCAGAGCCCTGGAGGAAACTCACACGAACACGGGAAGAACATGCAAACTCCACACAGACAGCAGCCCAGGAACTGCACCCAGGGTCCCGGGGCTGCGAGGCAGCAATGCTGTCCACTGCGCCACCATGCCGCCCACTTGAGAAACATCTGACAATTCATTCTTGGCTCTGCTCCCAGCTTTATTAATCAAGTGTCATCGGCAACTGGTCAATAGGCAAGGGAATTCAAAAAGCGAGACACAGTTTTGACACTTTTTAATGAATATTTAATGTTCTACAACCATAATGATTTTGTGTCTGTGAAGACGTGCTCTCCAAGGAGGAGAGAGTAGCCCATCGCGTTCTCCCTCTCGTCCTCGTTAGCGGGTACAGACAGATCAGGTGACGAGGGCTTCAGCCCTTCAGCATTTAATTTCAGGAAAGGGTGGCCAGAGAGTGGGAGGGAGTGTGTGGTATGAAATTTATATTATTGGCTATTTCTGTGTTGGACGCCTCCATGGATCATTAAGGCGTGTTTATTTCCTAATTCAGTTATTGATGAATTGATTAATTGAATTCAGGAACTGCCGAATCTGAAATGCTTTTGACCCCAAGAACTGCTTCGCCAGCAGTGGGCACAGCTCCTGCAGGGCTTGTCTGTCCTCCGATTTTTAGGAATAGGCCATTTATTATTATTTTTTTAAAAGTAATTAAGTTTATATATCCATGTAATGTATCACTAGTTGTATATGGACGACTCAGCTTTAAGGCAGCAGCTCCTGGGAGAGGATTCACGAGGACACGCCCGCCTGACACGGCCCCACCGAGCCGTCACCTCATGGCGCAATGAGTGCTCCGCAGCGCCTGATTGGTGGAGGGCCAGGTCTCTTGCCGGCATCACCTGCAAGGCTACGGTGCCTTCGTAGGGCCGAGGCAGAAGATCCATGCTTTAAAAAACAAAGGTGCAACAACTGCACAGGTAGTGATGCCCTTACAAGCATGGTGTTTAGCACAGTAGCAGCCGATGGCCCTGTTAGCAGGGACCTGATCCGTACGAGACCTGTCTAAGCGGAAATCCCAGATGGGGGGAAACTGAGTTAAGCGACGAAGCTTCTCAGGGACGATCCCGCCTCTCCCAACTCTCTGTGTTCCCATAGCTCCACCCCGGCGTGAGTCTGGGCATGGCCACCACAGTGGAGATCTTCCTCACCGTGCAGCTGGTCGTGTGCGTCTTCGCCGTGACGGACGATCGCCGCAACGGCCGCCTGGGGTCCGCCGCCCTCGCCATCGGCTTCTCCGTCACCCTGGGGCACCTGCTGGGGGTGAGGAGGGGGGTCTCTGCGGGGCTCACACACTGGGCTTGGACAACCTGCCCCGGAGCAAATTGCCCCTGCTGATTCCGATTGGGAAAAGAAGGATGGAATTGGGAATGGAGGGTGCAACGTTACCCCTTCTCCATTCCTCGGATATCACTACTACCCCCGGGAATCAGGGTCCACTCCTGGTCCTGGGGGGGTCAGTGTGTCTGCAGGGTGTCCAGTCCTGGTCCTGGGGGGGTCAGTGTGTCTGCAGGGTGTCCAGTCCTGGTCCTGGGGGGTCAGTGTGTCTGCAGGGTGTCCAGTCCTGGTCCTGGGGGGTCTGTGTTTCCAGTCCTGGTCCTGGGGGGTGTCAGTTTGTCTACAGGGTGTCAGTGTGTCTACTATCTATACAGTACCTGACATTTTACCATGTATGTGATGCAAAGGAGAGTTTAATAAGAATCAATAATTTTGCTAAAAAATGTGGTCAAGTTAACAATGTTCTCGCTCTATAACCTAACTTGAAATGTAAGCGATTTCAAGAGCTGAACAGGACAAGTGTTTTTTTTATTGTCTTTGTAAAAAACAAGTCTTGTCAAGTCAGTAGTTGATTTAATTACAGTAAGTTGCCCAGAGCCCATTAGGAAGACCTGGTGTAAGCGTGAGGTCTGGGCTCTAGGTTATTGACCGGGTCTAATATGTGTCCTTAAGGTAAGGCTGACCTCACCTCGTGATCCAATCCAGTCCACTGCAGAACTTTCCTGCCGCCTGCTCCTTGATTATTTTAAGTAATTAAAAATTAGTGGGATGTACCTGATAATTAAGGCGCTGGTTGGGCAATGCAATGGGGTGGCATAGGGCACGGGTTCGACAAGTCTCGGGGTGACTGCCTCTGGGCCCGCGGGCAGTGCCAGGGGGCGCGGCCCGCTGAAACTCCTCCTGTGTGTTGCAGATGTACTACACCGGGGCTGGAATGAACCCGGCGCGCTCCTTCGCTCCGGCTGTGCTGGTCCGGAACTTCGTCAACCACTGGGTAAGCGACCGGCGGCCCGCAGCACAAGACAGGTCACAACCGCGAGGAAGCCATCCTGGCCTGCTCGGCAGGCGAGATCCTCGGATCAATAAGCTCCTGTTTCCTGAAAGAGTCCCTGCCTGGTATCAGCTTCAACAACATGGCTGGGCAGCTTGTTCCACACTCCCACCACCCTTTGTGTAAAGAATGACGTAACTGGAAACAATGTGGAAGTCTATTTAAAACCGGGGGGGGTGTCCATTACACAAAGGGTAGTGGGAGTGTGGAACAACCTGTGCAGCCATGTGATTGAAGACGATACCCTGGAGTCTTTCAAGAAACGGCTGCTTGAGATCCTCTGATCGAGTAACCACTAATTACCAAATGGCCCCCTCTCATTTGTGAGCATAATGTCCCAAAGTACAACTGCTTAGAAGATGTTCACTGTAACCAATGTGCTCTCCTGGAGTGATCTGGACATTTAATATTCACGATTCCTGTACCTTTGGAAACAGAGGACAACATCTTCCCGCGGTGTGTCGGGTACAGCTTCCTGGGTCACTGCCCGCGTCTCTGTCTCTGCAGGTGTACTGGGTCGGCCCCATGATAGGGGGCGCCATCGGGGCGCTGGTGTACGACTTCCTGCTCTTCCCCCGGATGAGGGGTCTTTCTGAGAGACTGGCCACGCTGAAGGGCAGCCGCCCCTCGGAGGCTGACGGTCAGCAGGACTCGCGCACAGAGCCCATAGAGCTGAAGACACAGGCGCTATAAAGACAAGGACAGGCGGCGCACTGACCCCCTTCCCCTTTCTCCTCCCCTCCTTATCCCAACAAACACACATTCGCACAATGACCTCTCGCTCACCCCTGACCTTTAACCTTCCCAGCACACACTCGCCAGACAAGCCCCCAGCCGCCCTGACCTCGGCGCTCGAGAGCCTGGACTGACCGTGGAACCGCCCCGCCCCCCACCCCTGGTCTCCTCCTGGCCTGGAGGGCAGGAGCGGTCGCGAGGAAGAAGAGGAGCCGTCGCGGACGCGCGCCATCGCGCCCCCCTCCTCCGGCCGGGGTCGCGCGTCCCGGTCCCGAGATCCCCAGCGCCGAGGACCCCGCGGGCGTCCCTCCCCCTCATTCGGGTGTCATTGTGGTTTTCCGAAACTGGTCTTCCGATGCAGTGGCACGACGAGGGATGGACGCTGCCATGAGCGTTTCCTTTTCTTGTTTTGTGGTGCGTTTTTCTCCTGGCGCTTCGCTCTCGCCGGTCTCTCCCGTGCCGTGTCAGCACGCTTTGTTTTAAAGCAGAAAAAACGAAACACGCCTCTCCGTGATTGCGCTGAACTGCAGTTTTGAAGCTTTTTTTAAAAATGAAATGACGCACGACCGACTTTTTCTCTTCGTTGTAGACGCTAATTAACCAATTTTCTATATTGCGCCTTTTCACTGTGAGCACCTTTCAAGCTTGAAGGATTCACTCGGCTTGAGCCGAGTTTCTCACTCGGCATTGCCTCAGGTGCGAGCAAATCCCCTTCCCGCGGTAACAGAAGCCACGGAAAAACCAGAAAAGCCCAAACGGTCTTTTAACTGAGGCTGTCCTATGTCCTGATACTGAAATGGATTTCCAAATACCCCTCTTGGCGGCTGGGCAGAATTGTGGGTGCTGTTCCTTTTCTTAAAATGTCCCTCATATTTGTGCTATTGTTTTATTTTTCCTTTTGCCCCAGGGGACACGAAGTTCAAGTTAAGTCTTTATAGCGTGTGAGCAGGCGGATTGATTTGCCTTTGTGTTTCCCGTAGCAACAGGTTGGCTGGAAAAGTAGATCTGGCTTTTCGGGGCCACAGAAGAAGTAGGCTCCTCTGTTGCTGTCGGCCTTGTGTGTGTGTGTGTTGCGGAGTGGGTGCTTGATGGTGCAGTGGTTTCACGCTTCGGAGTTTCAGTAGGGATCTGGGGAACAGGAGAAGGAGAGGGGGTCGTGTGTTTTTTTGGGGGGGTTGTTTCGGAGGGTTGTTTTTCCTTTCCACTTCTTGTTTGTCCCCTTGGCTCAGATTCCTGAACGTTTTTTTAAAGCAGGAGTGAATCCTGACGTCATTTCTGGAGTGACGTAGTTCCTAATCAGGTGTTCTGTGTACGTATGAGTACGTTGTGTTGATTTTTGAACAGGGTGAGTTTCACACCTGCGACTCGACCCTCCCACTCCTCTCCCTGCCCTGCCCTTCATCCCCTCTACCCCCCTCCCCTCCTCTTCCTCTTCCTCTTCCTCCACCTGTGTCGCAGACACTGCTGATGTGTCCTGTGCTTGGGTTGCTGTACAGGATTCCAACCAGGGACCTCCTTCACCTATTAACAGTAGGTTGGCTGACCCCCTCCTGCCTGCTGGGGCTCGGCGATTGTGAAGGGCAGAGGCCCAGACAGGCCCAGGGGAACGTGCTCCCCATCTGAGTCGCCACCCAGACCCCCAAATCCTAGAATCCATGTGCCCTGCATGGCCTTAATCACTGCTTCAGGTGCTAACTCGTCGATCATCTAATTAAGCACCATCTAATTAACCCACGCGACGTGGTACAGTGTGCACGTGGGGGGGCAGCTGGGCTTATTAAGGTGATCGGAGCCGATACCTGGTATCTGCATGGAAACGAGTCTCCCCAACAGCCTGTGGCCATGTTTCCCTAAAAGGGGGTGAGACCTGAGGGGAGGTGGGGGGGGTCGCTATACACTGGAACAGAGTTTCCAGTTTCCCTATTTCAGACCTGTACCCCAAGAGCACCCCCTCTTTATTTGGGGGTCGCTTTGGAGAATTTCCATTTGTTTCTGCTTTTTTTTTATTTTTTACAGTTTCTTTGGTAGGTTTTTGCAAAGCAGAACAGAAATACACGTTTACATGCTTGTGTTTGCTGTCCGTAATTATTGCAGGTACTGAGAGTATTATACTATGACAGTTGCTAGTACTATTATATATTTATATCTTCTTGTTTGTTTTCTTTAACATCTTTTCAACAGTTGTTTTTTTAAAGATCCTCTTCTAGCCTTGCTTTAAAAGATGTTTACTTGCTGCTTAGGTTCTTGGTGAAACTGCTGACATTGCTGCTTTTCCTTTTTAAATCTGTTTTAAAAGCTTTTGCGATGGCTGTGACCATTAGTAAACACGTCAGGGTCCGAGCACACTTGTAACGTTTTGAGAATCTCTCCACGTGCATTGGCTGTGAAACAGTGCCACCTAGCGTCTGCACTCGCCGCTGCAGCTGGCTGGCACTGTCTGACGCAGTTTGGAAGCGTTATTACTTTGGAGTTGTATTTCGGGAAATTCGCAGGAAAGAGATATTGTACTCAGTTTGTATTTGGCTAGTTGATTCCTTCCTTACACCACCCCTCGTACCCGTACCCCGTAGAAAAATAAAATGCTTTTATAAATAAATATGTACCAAGAAATGAACAATAAAAAGTTAAAACCCTTGTAAGACATTCGTGCTCTCATCGATTGCAACCCAACAGCCCATGATGAAGTGTAAGAAACCACCACTCGCGTCAGACCCCCCTCTGACAGACCCCCTCTGACGGTAATAATAATAATAATAATAATAATAATAATAATAATAATAATAATAATAATAACTGCTTACACTTATATAGCGCTTTTCTGGACACTCCACTCAAAGCGCTTTACAGGTAATGGGGATCCCCTCCACCACCACCAATAGCTCGGTAGAGCGAGATGTGAATTTGTTCCAACTCCCCAGGAGAACAGGAGGTTGGTCAGGGAGAACCTAACTCAAGGGTGTCCGGTCCTGATCCTGGGGGGGTCAGTGTGTCTGCAGGGTGTCCTACTGGTCCTGGGGGGTCAGTGTGTCTGCAGGGTGTCCGGTCCTGATCCTGGGGGGGTCAGTGTGTCTGCAGGGTGTCCTACTGGTCCTGGGGGAGTCAGTGTGTCCAGAGAGTACCCCCCCCCCCCCCAAACAAAATCACTCCCTCCAGCAGCCCATCAGGAATCAACATAGCTGCTGGCGCTCAGGACGACAGCATGAGAGGCATGTGCAAGCATTTTTAATCTACACGTGAGCTCACCCTCCAGCAGCAGCTCCTTACTGGGCATCAGCTGTGTGATCTACAGTTTACCTCCGTCAGCCACCTCATCACAGCCACGAGATGGACAACACACCCAGCTGCCGTTCTCACTTGTGTGCGGCTCTTATGTGCTGATCGCCGACCTTCATGCTCCAGGCCTGCACATTTCTCTCTCATATGCAAACAGATGGTCTGGCTACTGTAGCACTGAAACCTTTTTTTTTTTTTAAACAAGTTTTAAGATTTTTCAACCCCAGGTTCAGATGAACATCACAAGTATATTTTATTGGGTCCGTTTTTTATGAGTCGCCTGAAAATACAATGCTTCCAAATAAAAACAACGAATACCACTGGAATGGTTTCTTTACGTCAGCGAAAAGATTGGCTGCAAACAGGCCTAGGGGAGGATGAGTGTGGTGTGTGTGCTTTTCTGGGGAAGAGTTTGTGCCACTGGGCAGTTTGGAGAGTAAAGAAACATTCGTGCCGATAGGGCTTCAAAGGGATGAGAGAAACAGAGATAAGAGATGGGAATGGCTGATGTATAAAAATCATTTCAAACTATTTTAATAGTGGAGATGGACAAGAAGGAGGGAGAGGGAAAGAGCAGGGCTGAACCAAGTGTTATTTACCCAACATTTCTTATGAAGTTAAGAAATCAACTCGAGTTGATTCTGTATAGGAAGGGAAAGTTCAGTTGTTGAAGGCGACAGCAGCATAATGCACAGTTTGCCCACCTACCTATCCCCAACACAGGATAAATAAGCACATGAGTCTGGTACACAGAGGGGTCTGACACCAGCACATCAGCCCAGTCCACAGAGGGGTCTGACACCAGCACATCAGCCCAGTCCACAGAGGGGGGGTCTGACACCAGCACATCAGCCTGGTCCACAGAGGGGTCCGACACCAGTAAATTGGCCTGGTCCACAGAGGGTCTGACACCAGCACATAAGTGTGGTCCACAGAGGGGTCCGATGCCAGTACATCAGCCTGGTCCAGAAAGGGGTCCGACGTCAGCACATCAGTGTGACCCACAGAGGGGTCTGATGACAGTACATCGGCCTGGTCCAGAGGGGTCTGACGCCAGCACATCAGCGTGACCCACAGAGGGGTCTGATGACAGTACATCGGCCTGGTCCACAGAGGGGTCTGACGCCAGCACATCAGCGTGACCCACAGAGGGGTCTGATGACAGTACATCGGCCTGGTCCACAGAGGGGTCTGACGCCAGCACATCAGTGTGACCCACAGAGGGGTCTGATGACAGTACATCGGCCTGGTCCACAGAGGGGTCTGACGCCAGCACATCAGTGTGACCCACAGAGGGGTCTGATGACAGTACATCGGCCTGGTCCACAGAGGGGTCTGACGCCAGCACATCAGCGTGACCCACAGAGGGGTCTGATGACAGTACATCGGCCTGGTCCACAGAGGGGTCTGACGCCAGCACATCAGTGTGACCCACAGAGGGGTCTGATGACAGTACATCGGCCTGGTCCACAGAGGGGTCTGACGCCAGCACATCAGTGTGACCCACAGAGGGGACTGATGACAGTACATCGGCCTGGTCCACAGAGGGGTCTGACGCCAGCACATCAGTGTGACCCACAGAGGGGTCTGACTCCAGCACATCAGTGTGACCCACAGAGGGGTCTGATGACAGTACATCGGCCTGGTCCACAGAGGGGTCTGACGCCAGCACATCAGTGTGACCCACAGAGGGGTCTGATGCCAGTACATCCGCCTGGTCCACAGAGGGGTCTGACGCCAGCACATCGGCCTGGTTTTTTATTAGACTATTTCTAGAACTGGCTGTATTACTGCTGTGCCAGAGAGCCTCTGGACACCTCAATGCCACCGCTGCAATGTTCCTGTGAGGACACCCTCACTTTCCATCTCCAGGCAGAGGCTAGTTTGAGGTGCAGTGCAGACATGACACAGGCTGGCCCAAAGCAGAGTGGATGAACATCATTCCCCATCAAATCGTAATCATACAGAACAAGAACAAGTACATGACAAAAAAGGACATGCAGAAACACTTTGGCAGTTCCTTGCCCTCCGTGCCAGTAGTTTCCAGACACACTGTCTCTGGAGTTTTACTCACTGATCATCTCAGTTCATTTCAATGGCTCTTTTCCACCGTGTCCCCTGAGCACATTATAGCGCATCTTCTTAACACCTTCCAGCAGGGGGGCGCTGTTGGTTAAAAACCATACACAGGTTGCAATACATAAATCAAAGTGTCAAAATAGGGGCACCCCTTTAAGATCGGCTCCAGATCCGAGGTTCCTCATAAAGCATTCGGCTATAGTGCATTAGAAAAGAGAGGCTGGGGAACCCCGTTATCAAAAGAGAGTTGGTAACCCCAAAACATCGCTGCCTGCTGCTATGGACACAGTTCAATTACGGATGAGCTATTGACACCAATATAAACAAAGTGGTGGTGGGTAGGGGGTGGGGATTGGAGTCGACTGGGGGGGGGCTCCTTTTTCTGTAGCCCTCTTGTGTGGTCCTCTGCCCCACGCCGAAGTTATACCGCACTGCGAGGTTTTCGTCCATAGTGTATCTATCACTAGTAGAGTTGTGTTAGGAAGGAAGGACAGGATCATCACGTATCCAGTGCGGATTCCTCTTCGGAGAAAAAAGGCACAGTGTTAGGATGAACTTTTCTGAAGAACTGAAACCGGCAAAAGAAAACAAAACCACCCAGAAGAGCCGGGGCAGCTGGTGGTCCGTGACTGCCGCCTCTCGGCCAGGGCTCGGGGCGGGCCGGGGCGTCACGGCGTGAAGGTGCTCAGGAGGCTCTCCAGCTCCATGTCGGCCGGGGGGGACGGGTTCTGACTGGACAGCCTGCGGAGACAGAGACCGGTCACTCCCTCGCTGTGCTGCGCCCTGCAGGCGAGAGTCCAGAAGACCGCCAGACAAGTGCACACTGACTGGAAGTGCAGAAAAAAAACTGAGAACAAGAGGCACTTCTCTATACAAAGAGTGGTGGGGGCCTGGAACAGCTTGAAGACATGATGTTCATATTCTTATTTCGACTACCTCCTAGCAGCAGCTAGTAACTGAACAAACTAGAAGGATAGAATGGCCTCTTTCCTGTAACCTTTCTTATGTTCTGCTGTTCTTAAAACACGCCTGCAGGTGTGAGAGAGCACTAGTATTCCTGGATTTCAGAGCCCGGGCTGCACATGCTGGTCAAGATTACTGATGCCTTGCAGAAGCAGAACTTGTATTCAACCTGCAACACAGCCTGCAGATTTTCATACTGACAGATTATGATGTGTGCATTTTCTGGGGGCTCTTCAGTGAGAATTTTGCTGTCATATTTTGCATATTCTTGATACTTGCGTTCAATAAAGCACTTGGTAAATTGAACATCTCCCACCCCAGCTGTAAAGAACTCCATCCCTCACAATTTCTCCAAGCTTCAGATTTCCCTCTGTGTACCAAAGTCAAGGAGAGCGTTATTGCTGAATTGGGATTCCGGAGAACACAACTGCACAACTATGTAAATCAACACACTTGGGCCAGAACGCTCAGGAAACAAAGGGCAGAGTGGACACAGATCACTCTCTGTCCACAAGGGGTCATGAAACTTCTCTGGGTTCGACATGAAAGAGCAGTAAGGTGCAGTGAGACTCTGAGAATCACATAAAACCAGAAAGAAACACAGACAGCAACTGAGAGCTTGGCAGAGCGAGAGCACAGTACAACACTATAGTCAGGTGGTGTGTGGACTCACGGGCTGATTGTCAGGGGGTCGGGGCTGGAGAAGAGTCCCATTCCCTGGGGGAGCTGTGCAGCACCAAGGTCAGAGTATGACATCATCATGGCATCTGAGGCAGCGCCATATGAAGGCTGGAACTGTTGGCTGGGGAGACACAGGGACATGTCACTGCACACAGCACAAAACACTACACACAGCACACAACAATACACACACACACATCACTGCACACAGCACACACCACTATACTCACACATCACTGCACACAGCATACACCACTACACACAGCACACAACAATACACACACACACACACATCACTGCACACAGCACATCACTGCACACACACATCACTGCACACAGCACACACCACTACACACAGCACATCACTGCACACACACATCACTGCACACAGCACACAACAATACACACACACACACACATCACTGCACACAGCACACACCACTATACTCACACATCACTGCACACAGCATACAACAATACACACAGCACACAACAATACACACACACACATCACTGCACACAGCACACACCACTATACTCACACATCACTGCACACAGCACACACCGCTACACACAGCACATCACTGCACACAGCACACAACAACACACACACACACATTGCTGCACACAGCACACACCACTATACTCACACATCACTGCACACAGCACACAACACTACACACACACACACATCACTACACACATATCACTGCACACAGCACACACCACTACACACAGCACACACACACATCAATGCACTCCAGACCAGGGTTAAATTAATGAGAATTTAAGTATTTGTATTTGAAAGTTGTAATGTCCATTTACTGTATAAAATAAGATCAGATCATGTTATTGGCCCTATACAATTTCTTGCATTAGGAATTATCTTTTCGCATACCCCAGCTTGCTCTCCATGAGACACACAGACACGGAGAGAAGCTTGGGGTCAGAGTGCAGGGTCAGCCATTTATACGGCTCCCCTGGAGCAGTTGGGGTTAAGGGCCTTGCTCAGGGGCCCAGTGGAGTAGGATTCCTCTGCCGGCCACAGGATTTGAACCGGCAACCTTCCAGCCACAGGCGCAGATCCTGAGCCACAGAGCCATCGCACTGTGACAAGAGAGTAATGAGGAGGAAGGTCTGGATCCCGTGAAGGCACTTTGCTCACACACTACAGCTCCCTATTAAAGATGGCCTGGAATCCGCAGGGAACCTCAAAGCTTATTGTTGCTCCAAACGAAGCTACCGAGTAGACGAAAAACTACTTTCAAATACCTCCAGAAATCCAAACCAATAGCTGAAAAGACTGGTTTCATATCCCTCAAAAAAGATGTAACTGAAGTAGTTGCAAACACATGGCAATAGATTTCTAAATACATTCCAAGATTCAACCCTGCAAGTGCTGTCTAATGCCGACTTCAGGAGTGCTGTTGTGGAAGTATATTTGCAAGTACTGCAAATGCGTGTTTGACCCAGGTCCCCACACACAGACACCTTTCTGCACGTCAGGGTTCAATCTAACAGCCAGCCGGGTGGCGGGACTCACTGGGGGTAGAAGATCGTCTGGCTTGCGTCCATGCTGGTGTCGGAGTGGCGGGGTGAGGGGACCATGCCCCCGCTTCCCAGAGAGGAGTCCCTGCGGCACACAAGACAGCTGTCGGTCATGGGCCGTTACCGTAGTGACACGCACACGCACACGGCTACCACAGAGACGCTGACTCACATCAAGCTGCTGAAGGAGTGGGACCCAGGGAACGGGTGCTGCATTCCCATGGCATCCTGGGGGGTGTCGCTGCGCACGGGGGACAAGGCTGGGTGGCCGCCCCCGTTCCCCATGTTTGGGGATTCGTCCCCTCTGAAAGACACGGGCAGCGGTTAACTGCAGCACCTGCAGGTTGTAGAGCCTCCCTGTCAACACCCTTGATTTAACTGTGGAGTCTTGGTACATGGCGGCTGAGCTCACCCTGCTACTTTGGTCTGAATGGAGACGCCGATGTATCCGTTGTGCCTGCTGGGCTGTTCATCTGGCCGAACGGAGAGAGGAGGGAGAACAGGGAGACAGAAAGGGAGAGTTATCGCTGCCCAACCCGTGCACACACACACAACAACCCCCCTCCTCTCCTGGCCACGATGGTGGCTCCTCTCCGCCCACCTGTGTAGTACTTCTTGAACACGTCGTCCTTCGGGAAGTCGGGGTAGATGTGAGTGATGAACTTGATATCTCGGATGCGGTCGCCCAGGCAACGGATCTCCAGGTCCTTCTTGGTGAAGGGCTGGATGTTGAGGATGGTGCGGCCCACTGCGGGGTGAGAGCGAAAGAGGGCGTGAGAGAGGAGCGTGCTGGGAGAAGCGCGAGGAGGTCTGGGGTGCGTGGGAATTTCACGGAGGCTGCATCCGGCAAGGAGAGAAGACGGTAGTGTTGAACACACTGCGCTGCAGGCCCTGGCACCACATCTCTAGGAGCCTTTATAATCTTGGGGGCCGGGGTCCCCGCTGACCCTCTCCCACTGAGGGTGCAGTTTGAAGATACCCCGGTGTAGGCGAGGCGCTCGCCTTGGAAGTGTAACAGGGGGTATCTGGGGACAGACACCTGGTAACCCAAGGGGATTCTGGGTTAGGTCCTGGAAGAAAGCAGTCATTCTGTAAGGGCCCCCAAATTCTTGTGAGGTCCCCTGAGCTCCTGGCTCCTGCTCTCGGCTCTCGGGCCCAGCTCTGTATGGGTTAGACCTGGGCATTGATGAAATCCAGCAGTCTCACGACGGGATGGGCGGGACAGGCCCCCGGTTCCTCTCTGCGGCGGTACAGAAGGAGCAGACAGGCGGGGGAGGGCAGCGGGACTCACCGTCGGTGGGCGTGACATAGGCGATAGTGATGCCCCCTATCTCCGAGTCGCTGAAGCGCAGGAGGAAGGTGCCGTTGGGCCTGTCCTGCAGGATCAGGTGCAGGTGCTGCTTTCCAATGAAGCCAAATATCAGCCTGGGAGAGAGCGATGGGGAGAGGGGGAGTCAGGCCGATGGACAGTGATGGAGACGGGCACTACTGTGTTCAGTTAGGAAGATGGACAGTACTGTGGTCAGTTAGGCTGATGGACGGTGATATAGTCAGTGACGGAGACAGACAGTACTGTGTTCAGTTAGGAAGATGGACAGTACTGTGGTCAGTGAGGAAGATGGACGGTGATACAGTCAGTGACAGAGACAGACAGTACTGTGGTCAGTTAGGCTGATGGACGGTGATACAGTCAGTGACGGAGACAGACAGTACTGTGTTCAGTTAGGAAGATGGACAGTACTGTGGTCAGTGAGGAAGATGGACGGTGATACAGTCAGTGACAGAGACAGACAGTACTGTGGTCAGTTAGGCTGATGGACAGTGATACAGTCAGTGATGGAGACAGACAGTACTGTGGTCAGTTAGGCTGATGGACAGTGATACAGTCAGTGATGGAGACAGACAGTACTGTGGTCAGTTAGGCTGATGGACAGTGATACAGTCAGTGATGGAGACAGACAGTACTGTGGTCAGTTAGGCTGATGGACAGTGATACAGTCAGTGATGGAGACGGGCACTACTGTGGTCAGTCTGTCAGGCCGATGGACAGCAGTGCGGTCAGACAGGAAGACGGACAGTGATGGAGACCAGTCAGGCAGGCAGGCCGCTGGACGGACAGCGGTACAGTACCCATCACTCCAGTAGCTCTTGAGGTGCTTCTTGGTGAGCTCCATCACTCCGTCAAACCACTGCCAGAAGGTGAAGGCCCGACCCGGCAGAACCTCCTGCGGCACAGCCCCCAGGCAGAGAGAGAGGACATGAGTGCGCACTCACACAGACAGCGCCAGCGCTCCGGCGTGGGCCAGCGTGGGCCAGCGCGCGGGGGTACCTTGTTGAACTGCGCCCAGGACACCAGCTGGTTGCTGAAGTCCCCGTTGATGTCGTGTTTGTCGAAGATCTTCTGTGCCAGGAAGTGCAGGTTGTACGAGTCGAGCCCCCGCTGGGTCTGCACCTCTGACATGAACTTGCTGTTCAGGGTCATGCACATCTGCTTCCAGGGCACGCGCTCGGGCACCACGAAGGGCACGCGGTCCTGCGCGCACACAGACACGGACACGGGCCGTTACTGAGGCAGAGGCGCCGACGCCCAGGCGGGCATGCAGAGGCGGTTTGAGGTGGCGGGGAGGCAGCGGACAGACGGAGGATGCAAGCGGCACTAGGACGGGTGCTCAGACTCACGGGCTCCGAGAAGGCGCAGTCCCAGATGATGGTGGCCAGGGCGTTGTTGTCCTGGCTGCCGTGGACGATAACCACGATGGGCAGTGAAATCACCTGTATCGACACGTACACTGTCACTACGCACTGGGGAAGAGGGGAGGGAGGGGACTGTCGTCTGACTTGGCCCTGTGTTGCACTAAGACCTGTTGTGCTGTATCCTGTACTGCACTGGACTGGGCTGTGTTGTCCTGTTCTGCACTGGGCTGGGTTGGATGGTGTTGTCCTGTACTGCAGTGGACTGGACTAGGCTGGGCTGTGTTGTCCTGTACTGCACTGGACTGGGTTGGGCTGTGTTGTCCTGTACTTCACTGGACTGCGTTGGGCTGTGCTATCCTGTACTGTACTGGACTGCGTTGGGCTGTGTTGTCCTGTACTTCACTGGACTAGGCTGGGCTGTGTTGTCCTGTACTGGACTGGACTGGGTTGGGCTGTGCTGTCCTGTACTGTACTGGACTGCGTTGGGCTGTGCTATCCTGTACTGTACTGGACTGGGTTGGGGTGTGTTGTCCTGTACTTCACTGGACTAGGCTGGGCTGTGTTGTCCTGTACTGGACTGGACTGGGTTGGGCTGTGTTGTCCTGCACTGCACTGGACTGGACTGCGTTGGGCTGTGTTGTCCTGCACTGCACTGGACTGGACTGCGTTGGGCTGTGCTATCCTGCACTGCACTGGACAGGGTTGGGCTGTGCTGTCCTGTCCTGTACTGTACTGCACTGTACTGGACTGCGTTGGGCTGTGCTATCCTGTACTGTACTGGACTGGGTTGGGCTGTGCTGTCCTGTACTACACTGGACTGCATTGGGCTGTGCTGTCCTGTACTGTACTGGACTGGGTTGGGCTGTGTTGTCCTGTACTTCACTGGACTGTGTTGGGCTGTGCTGTCCTGTACTGGACTGGACTGGGTTGGGCTGTGCTGTCCTGTACTACACTGGACTGCATTGGGCTGTGTTGTCCTGTACTTCACTGGACTGTGTTGGGCTGTGCTGTCCTGTACTGGACTGGACT
Organism: Lepisosteus oculatus; assembly: GCF_040954835.1. Lineage (NCBI taxonomy): Eukaryota > Metazoa > Chordata > Actinopteri > Semionotiformes > Lepisosteidae > Lepisosteus > Lepisosteus oculatus. The sequence continues at coordinate 19,826,187 of NC_090696.1, forward strand.
GGGTTGGGCTGTGTTGTCCTGCACTGCACTGGACTGGACTGGACTGCGTTGGGCTGTGCTGTCCTGTACTGCACTGGACTGGGCTGGGCTGTGCTGTGCTGTGCTGGACTGGACTGGACTGGGCTGGGTTAGGTTGTGCTGTGCTGTGCTGTACTGTGCTATACTGCACTGGACTGGGCTGGGCTGGGCTGGACTGGACTGTCCTGTCCTGTCCTGAGCTGGGCTGTGCTGCACTGTAATCCTGCTCCATGTTTCACACATGCCGATGGGGTCCCTGCAGCTGGCTGTGAATTCCGAGTCGACGGAGGGAAGGACAGGGAGGCGACGAGGGGTGGCCGAGGGGTACCTGTACACTGTAGGGGGTGTCGCAGCCCGTGATGCTGATCTCGCAGGAGAAGAGCAGCGCGAACTTCTCTTCCGTGACCGACTCCGAGCCCTTCCTGTCGGCACGCTTTATCTTCTTTATGGACTGGAGGGAGGGGAGGAACGGGAGGTCAGAGGGAGGGCAGCTGGTGAGGGAGCGAGTGAGGCCCGAGGGAGCAGGAGCGGATCTGTGGGAAGTGCTGGGATGGCAGACAGCATGCCGATGGACACTGTCCACCGGGCAGGAGCTCAGCACTGCGGTCCAGACAGGGGAGAGGGGTCTGACGGGCAGAATCTCCCACATGAGGCTTCATCACCCAGTCCCATTCTCGGGGAGCCCCGCACACTCTCACCTATGATCTGAACCTCACAGTGCCTTCTTCCTTTCTTTCTTACCAAAAACCCAAACACACATTGAAAATCTACCTCTACCATACATGTCAAAAGCTCACTCCCCATCATTTCTATCCCTTTATTTCATTCTGTTGATGCATGTTTTTGCACATAACCTGTTACCTTTTTGTTGTTTTGCACATTGCCTGTTGTTGTTTTTTTGCACATTGCCTGTTGTTTTTTGCACACTGCCTGTTGTCTCTGTCTTTCTTTCGCTACACAATTGTATTGTTGTTGTTGTTGTTTTTTTTCTCTTTGTACTACTTATGTCCGAGAGCTAGATAAATAGCATTTCGTTATACAATATACCATGTATATGAGTGTAATGACAATTAACTTGAAACTTGAACTTGAAACTTGAAACTTGTTCCCTCACTGAGCTTCATAATAGGATTAATGTGAATTTTGAAGGTGGCTTTTTATGTTAGTAACTTAAAAGGTCTGGCTTTCTAAGAGAAGCTCGTGAATTCAATGAAGAGCCCAGTGGCAACCAGATCCAGGGGTGTGGGGGTCCCCAGGACCAGGTCTGGAACCCCTGGTCTAAGGCCTGTGCAGTTGTGTGGCGCTCTGTGCCTCTGCAGTACCCACCATGTTCCTGAAGGTGGCGCAAGTACTCTTGGTGGAGGCGTTGTGATCCAGGATGGCCGAGTTGTTGATGAGTTCCCCCACATTCTCCCTGTAACAAGAGGGCCCCCCCAGAATTCACACGCCAGAATTAAATACGAATTATCCAGTAATGGAGCCCCGAGATTAGCACCAACTTCTCATAAAAAAAGTGTGGGGGGAACAGTGGGGTCAGTGTGGGGGGAACAGTGGGTCAGTGTGGGGGGAACAGTGTGTCAGTGTGGGGGGAACAGTGGGGTCGTGTGGGGTGACAGTGGGTCAGTGTGGGGTGACAGCGGGGTCAGTGTGGGGGGAACAGTGGGTCAGTGTGGGGTGACAGCGGGGTCAGTGTGGGGTGACAGCGGGGTCAGTGTGGGGGGAACAGTGGGGTCAGTGTGGGGAGACAGTGGGGTCAGTGTGGGGTGACAGTGGGGTCAGTGTGGGGGGAACAGTGGGTCAGTGTGGGGGAACAGTGGGGTCGGTGTGGGGAGACAGTGGGGTCAGTGTGGGGTGACAGTGGGGTCAGTGTGGGGGGAACAGTGGGGTCAGTGTGGGGAGACAGTGGGGTCAGTGTGGGGTGACAGTGGGGTCAGTGTGGGGGGAACAGTGGGGTCAGTGTGGGGAGACAGTGGGGTCAGTGTGGGGTGACAGTGGGGTCAGTGTGGGGGGAACAGTGGGGTCAGTGTGGGGAGACAGCGGGGTCAGTGTGGGGTGACAGCGGGGTCAGTGTGGGGTGACAGTGGGGTCAGTGTGGGGAGACAGCGGGGTCGGTGTGGGGAGACAGTGGGGTCGGTGTGGGGGAACAGTGGGGTCAGTGTGGGGTGACAGTGGGGTCAGTGTGGGGAGACAGTGGGGTCAGTGTGGGGGGAACAGTGGGTCAGTGTGGGGTAACAGTGGGTCAGTGTGGGGGGAACAGTGGGGTCAGTGTGGGGTGACAGCGGGGTCAGTGTGGGGTGACAGTGGGGTCAGTGTGGGGAGACAGCGGGGTCGGTGTGGGGAGACAGTGGGGTCAGTGTGGGGTGACAGTGGGGTCAGTGTGGGGTGACAGTGGGGTCAGTGTGGGGAGACAGTGGGTCAGTGTGGGGTGACAGCGGGGTCAGTGTGGGGAGACAGCGGGGTCAGTGTGGGGTGACAGCGGGGTCAGTGTGGGGTAACAGTGGGTCAGTGTGGGGAGACAGCGGGGTCAGTGTGGGGTGACAGCGGGGTCAGTGTGGGGTGGGTGCAGGGGGAAGGAAGGCGATCCTCACTGCAGCAGGGATCCTGGCTGCCCCAGGTTCCTGGCCTGAGCCTCGGTGATGATCTGCGCTTTGACGACAGCAGGTTTCCCTGAGGACACCTTCTCCCCCAGCAGGTAGCGCACCGTGGTGGAAAACTTGCTCTGCGTCTTGATCACCTGGTGGGGCTGCTTGTCCACCAGCATAGAGCTGTGAGAGAGGAGCAGGGGGGGCCGAGGGGCAGAGAGGAAGATTACTGCCTCAGACACCACTGCCCATGAACATGAGCCACCAGCCCCCCACTGCAGGGACATGGTGTCCGAGTGAGTGGAGTGGGTAGTGGGCTCTGTTGCAGCATGTGTGTGTGGGGTGGGTGTTCCAAAAAAACAGTCCTTTCATCTCTTCTCTCTGTGTCCGCACCCTCTCTCCCTCCTCACTTTCCCTTCCTCTGACTGTCCCACCTCTTTCTCCTTCTCTCGCTCCCTCTGCCTGTACCCCTCTTTCTCCTCCTCTCTCTCCCTCTCTCCTCCTTTCCCTCTCTCTGACTGTACCCCTCCTCCTCTCCCTCCCTCTGCCCGTCCCCCTGTCTCCCCCTGCCTGTACCCCCCCTGTCTCCCCCTGCCCGCACCCCCTGTCTCTTCTTGCTGTACCCCCCATCTCCCCCTGCCCATACCCGTCTCCCCCTGCCCGCACCCCTGTCTCCCCCTGCCGTACCCCTGTCTCCCCCTGCCCATACCCGTCTCCCCCTGCCCGTACCCCTGTCTCCCCCTGCTGTACCCCCGTCTCCCCCTGCCGTACCCCTGTCTCCCCCTGCCCGTGCCCCTGTCTCCCCCTGCCCGTACCCCTGTCTCCCCCTGCCGTACCCCCGTCTCCCCCTGCCGTACCCCCGTCTCCCCCTGCCGTACCCCCGTCTCCCCCTGCCCGTACCCCCGTCTCCCCCTGCCGTACCCCCGTCTCCCCCTGCCCGTACCCCTGTCTCCCCCTGCTGTACCCCCCGTCTCCCCCTGCCCGTACCCGTCTCCCCCTGCCCGTACCCCTGTCTCCCCCTGCCGTTCCCCCGTCTCCCCCTGCTGTACCCCCCTTCTCCCCCTGCCCGTACCCCTGTCTCCCCCTGCCGTTCCCCTGTCTCCCCCTGCTGTACCCCCCTGTCTCCCCCTGCCCGTACCCCTGTCTCCCCCTGCCGTTCCCCCGTCTCCCCCTGCTGTACCCCCCTGTCTCCCCCTGCCCGTACCCCTGTCTCCCCCTGCCGTTCCCCTGTCTCCCCCTGCCCGTACCCCTGTCTCCCCCTGCCCGTACCCCTGTCTCCCCCTGCCGTACCCCCGTCTCCCCCTGCTATACCTCTGGATGAGTGTCTTGAGCAGCAGGCTCAGCCTCTCCTGCAGCTCCCTGAAGGGCTCGAGCCCGGAGTCCCGGCTGGCGATGATCACCTCCTGACTGAGCTGCATGTTCACTCCCAGCAGCTGCTCGCACCTGGACAGGGGAGCAGGAGGGGTGATGGGAGAGGTCCAGGGCTGGCCCATTAGCAGAGGGGAAGTGTGTGCTGGGAGCTGGGAGAGCGAATGAGCGCAGGGGGTCTCTACGTGAACATTTGTTATAATAATTCACTATCTCAACTGCCGGTCTGCCACAGGGCCCGAGACAATGGCTCTCCAGATGGGATCTCCAGTTTTATCACAGTTTAATTTAATTTAATGTTTGACTTCCTGGTTAGAAAACTAGAAACACAGATAAACGATATCAGCAGAACTTGGCAAAAAACAAAACAAAACAGGAGCTCCTCTATTCTGAAGCCCCTGCAGTGCCAGCTGTGCCTGGCTTTGAACCACTCCACTGAACCAATTACTCTCGTCGACCCTGGAAGACTGGGGCTCTCCGGGATCAGGGCGAGGAATTTGGATGAAACTGAGGAGTTTGGATGCATTCTTTAATTGCAGCTGCAATCAGGTAAATCATCCAAACAGTCAGACATTTTAAAACCCCTCTCAGTTACTCACAGTCGACTCCTAAGACTTTACAGGCTGAATATGTGTCTTTAAAAAAAAATATGAATCATGTGTACGAATAGAGGGTTCATTCCATTTCTCTTCCTCGGACACTGATGGGGGAAATATGGAATTCCTGATGGGAATTAAAAAAGTCCCATTCTGTAGTCCGGGGAATTATCTTTCTCCTGTTCTTATTGTTCTTCTTCCTTAACGCATCTGACGCCGTTATCCAAGGTACGTTTCGAGGGGCTGGAATTATCTTTACAACATGACCCGCCGCGTACTTCATGGGCTCACCGAGTATTTCGAAGATGATCAAACCTGAAACGGCCCCAGACCAGGCCTGCTGATGGAGGGACAGAGCTGGAGAGAGCTGATAATCGTTCCACTTCACAGAACACTTACTGGCGCAGATCACCAGATAACCCCATCACCGTTATCAGGACAGAAGCAAATCATATGCAAATGTCCCGTCCGTGGCCGAGCTGCTCTCTGCAGGGCAGGCTGAGGGGGGCGTTCCCTGCTCCACAGGCCAGGAGAGGAGTGCCAGTGAGGCAGAGCGCCCCTGCACTATTCCAGGAATGTGTGATGCCTCAGTGTCGGGGAGTGCTGTATGTGTCACTGCAGGAGAACCTGGGAGTGTCTTTGTGTACTGCTGGGTGGTGTGGGAGCAGGCGACCGTGACGGGGTTCTCACCATGTCTGCAGGGGCGCCAGGTTGTCGTCGAAGGGAGCCCCGATGGTAGCCAGGTGCTGCTCGCGGCGCCAGGCTCGCAGCCACAGCAGCAGGTGGGCCTGGCACTGGTCCAGGCTGGACACGCCCTCCTGCAGGAACTGGAGCCGCTGCTGCAGAGCCCAAGAGCAGAGAGTCGGTGAGGCAGATCTCCCACCTCCCAGACACTGGCCCCATGTGCACCTGCCCCACACTGCTACACATCTCCCACCTCCCAGACACTGGCCCTGTGTGAACCTGCCCCACACTGCTACACATCTCCCACCTCCCAGACACTGGCCCCATGTGCACCTGCCCCACACTGCTACACATCTCCCACCTCCCAGACACTGGCCCCATGTGCACCTGCCCCACACTGCTACACATCTCCCACCTCCCAGACACTGGCCCTGTGCACCTGCCCCACACTGCTACACATCTCCCACCTCCCAGACACTGGCCCTGTGCACCTGCCCCACACTGCTACACATCTCCCACCTCCCAGACACCGGCCCTGTGTGCACCTGCCCCACACTGCTACACATCTCCCACCTCCCAGACACTGGCCCTGTGCACCTGCCCCACACTGCTACACATCTCCCACCTCCCAGACACTGGCCCTGTGTGCACCTGCCCCACACTGCTACACATCTCCCACCTCCCAGACACTGGCCCCGTGTGCACCTGCCCCACACTGCCACACATCTCCCACCTCCCAGACACTGGCCCTGTGTGCACCTGCCCCACACTGCTACACATCTCCCACCTCCCAGGCCTGCTCCTGTGGGAGTGTGTCTGTGTCCGGCCTGCTCCTGTGGGAGTGTGTCTGTGTCCGGCCTGCTCCTGTGGGAGTGTGTCTGTGTATGTGGCCTGCTCCTGTGGGAGTGTGTCTGTGTCCCCCCTGCTCCTGTGGGAGTGTGTCTGTGTATGTGGCCTGCTCCTGTGGGAGTGTGTCTGTGTCCGGCCTGCTCCTGTGGGAGTGTGTCTGTGTCTGTACAGCCGTGTGTTACCTTGGCGAGTCCCTGGCAGTTGAACTCCAGTTGCTGGATGCGATTCTGCAGGTTGGTGCAGCTCTCTGCCAGCTTTGGATCTGACCCACTCTTCTTGTTCTGTTGGACCTGGGCTGCAGAGGGACACAAGGCAGCTTTTAAATACAGATCCTGTGGCCTCAACGAGGGTACAGACTGCAGTATTAAATACAGATACTGTGCCCTTAACGAGGGTACAGACTGCAGTATTAAATACAGATCCTGTGTCCTTAACGAGGGTACAGACTGCAGTATTAAATACAGATCCTGTGCCCTTAACGAGGGTACAGACTGCAGTATTAAATACAGATCCTGTGCCCTTAACGAGGGTACAGACTGCAGTATTAAATACAGATCCTGTGCCCTTAACGAGGGTACAGACTGCAGTATTAAATACAGATCCTGTGTCCTTAACGAGGGTACAGACTGCAGTATTAAATACAGATCCTGTGCCCTTAACGAGAGTACAGACTGCAGTATTAAATACAGATCCTGTGCCCTTAACGAGGGTACAGACTGCAGTATTAAATACAGATCCTGTGCCCTTAACGAGGGTACAGACTGCAGTATTAAATACAGATCCTGTGCCCTTAACGAGGGTACAGACTGCAGTATTAAATACAGATCCTGTGCCCTTAACGAGGGTACAGACTGCAGTATTAAATACAGATCCTGTGCCCTTAACGAGGGTACAGACTGCAGTATTAAATACAGATCCTGTGTCCTTAACGAGGGTACAGACTGCAGTATTAAATACAGATCCTGTGCCCTTAACGAGGGTACAGACTGCAGTATTAAATACAGATCCTGTGCCCTTAACGAGGGTACAGACTGTAGTACTAAATACAGATCCTGTGGCCTTAACGAGGGTACAGACTGCAGTATTAAATATGGGAACTTGTCTCCTCAGAGTGCACAGCAGTGTCTCCTATGTGTGGGAGCTGCTGTAGATATCCAAGATCAGGTGGTATAACCCCCCACACCACCAACCCTGCATGGACTCGCAGTTCTGTCTGTCCCAGTTCAGCTCCTCCTGCAGCTGGTGGATCTTCTGACGGCATTTCTGGATGTCCAGAACCCGGACCACCAGCTGGTCCAGCTCCCTCCTCCTCTCCTCTCGCAGGGCGCCCTTGCTGCCCTGGGCTGCGGACGCGGACACCAGGGCCCCCCCCGGCAGAGAAGAGGCGGCTGGAGGGCACTGGGGGTTCCTGGGGGACGGGGGGAACACCTGGCAGGAGTAGGAGAGAAGGGAGAGAGGAGGGGGTGTGCTGTTATAACTGATATAGTGAGAGCTGCAGCTGCGGCTGGTTCTTGTGTTCTTACTCCACTGGTACACACTCACCTCCTACTGCTCTTACTGTGAGTACTAATGATCTTACTCCACTGGTACACACTCACCTCCTACTGCTCTTACTGTGAGTACTAATGATCTTACTCCACTGGTACACACTCACCTCCTACTGCTCTTACTGTGAGTACTAATGATCTTACTCCACTGCTACACACTCACCTCCTACTGCTCTTACTGTGAGTACTAATGATCTTACTCCACTGGTACACACTCACCTCCTACTGCTCTTACTGTGAGTACTAATGTTCTTACTCCACTGGTACACACTCACCTCCTACTGCTCTTACTGTGAGTACTAATGATCTTACTCCAATGCTACACTCACACCTCCTACTGCTCTTACTGTGAGTACTAATGTTCTTACTCCACTGGTACACACTCACCTCCTACTGCTCTTACTGTGAGTACTAATGATCTTACTCCAATGCTACACTCACACCTCCTACTGCTCTTACTGTGAGTACTAATGATCTTACTCCACTGGTACACACTCACCTCCTACTGCTCTTACTGTGAGTACTAATGATCTTACTCCACTGCTACACTCACACCTCCTACTGCTCTTACTGTGAGTACTAATGATCTTACTCCACTGGTACACACTCACCTCCTACTGCTCTTACTGTGAGTACTAATGTTCTTACTCCACTGGTACACACTCACCTCCTACTGCTCTTACTGTGAGTACTAATGTTCTTACTCCACTGGTACACACTCACCTCCTACTGCTCTTACTGTGAGTACTAATGATCTTACTCCAATGCTACACTCACACCTCCTACTGCTCTTACTGTGAGTACTAATGATCTTACTCCACTGGTACACACTCACCTCTTACTGCTCTTACTGTGAGTACTAATGATCTTACTCCAATGCTACACTCACACCTCCTACTGCTCTTACTGTGAGTACTAATGATCTTACTCCACTGGTACACACTCACCTCCTACTGCTCTTACTGTGAGTACTAATGATCTTACTCCACTGCTACACTCACACCTCCTACTGCTCTTACTGTGAGTCCTAATGATCTTACTCCACTGGTACACACTCACCTCCTACTGCTCTTACTGTGAGTACTAATGTTCTTACTCCACTGGTACACACTCACCTCCTACTGCTCTTACTGTGAGTACTAATGTTCTTACTCCACTGGTACACACTCACCTCCTACTGCTCTTACTGTGAGTACTAATGATCTTACTCCAATGCTACACTCACACCTCCTACTGCTCTTACTGTGAGTACTAATGATCTTACTCCACTGGTACACACTCACCTCCTACTGCTCTTACTGTGAGTACTAATGATCTTACTCCAATGCTACACTCACACCTCCTACTGCTCTTACTGTGAGTACTAATGATCTTACTCCACTGGTACACACTCACCTCCTACTGCTCTTACTGTGAGTACTAATGATCTTACTCCACTGGTACACACTCACCTCCTACTGCTCTTACTGTGAGTACTAATGATCTTACTCCACTGCTACACACTCACCTCCTACTGCTCTTACTGTGAGTACTAATGATCTTACTCCACTGGTACACACTCACCTCCTACTGCTCTTACTGTGAGTACTAATGATCTTACTCCAATGCTACACTCACACCTCCTACTGCTCTTACTGTGAGTACTAATGATCTTACTCCACTGGTACACACTCACCTCCTACTGCTCTTACTGTGAGTACTAATGATCTTACTCCACTGGTACACACTCACCTCCTACTGCTCTTACTGTGAGTACTAATGATCTTACTCCACTGGTACACACTCACCTCCTACTGCTCTTACTGTGAGTACTAATGTTCTTACTCCACTGGTACACACTCACCTCCTACTGCTCTTACTGTGAGTACTAATGATCTTACTCCAATGCTACACTCACACCTCCTACTGCTCTTACTGTGAGTACTAATGTTCTTACTCCACTGGTACACACTCACCTCCTACTGCTCTTACTGTGAGTACTAATGATCTTACTCCACTGCTACACTCACACCTCCTACTGCTCTTACTGTGAGTACTAATGATCTTACTCCACTGGTACACACTCACCTCCTACTGCTCTTACTGTGAGTACTAATGATCTTACTCCACTGCTACACTCACACCTCCTACTGCTCTTACTGTGAGTACTAATGATCTTACTCCACTGGTACACACTCACCTCCTACTGCTCTTACTGTGAGTACTAATGTTCTTACTCCACTGGTACACACTCACCTCCTACTGCTCTTACTGTGAGTACTAATGTTCTTACTCCACTGGTACACACTCACCTCCTACTGCTCTTACTGTGAGTACTAATGATCTTACTCCAATGCTACACTCACACCTCCTACTGCTCTTACTGTGAGTACTAATGATCTTACTCCACTGGTACACACTCACCTCCTACTGCTCTTACTGTGAGTACTAATGATCTTACTCCAATGCTACACTCACACCTCCTACTGCTCTTACTGTGAGTACTAATGATCTTACTCCACTGGTACACACTCACCTCCTACTGCTCTTACTGTGAGTACTAATGATCTTACTCCACTGCTACACTCACACCTCCTACTGCTCTTACTGTGAGTCCTAATGATCTTACTCCACTGGTACACACTCACCTCCTACTGCTCTTACTGTGAGTACTAATGATCTTACTCCACTGCTACACTCACACCTCCTACTGCTCTTACTGTGAGTACTAATGATCTTACTCCACTGGTACACACTCACCTCCTACTGCTCTTACTGTGAGTACTAATGTTCTTACTCCACTGGTACACACTCACCTCCTACTGCTCTTACTGTGAGTACTAATGTTCTTACTCCACTGGTACACACTCACCTCCTACTGCTCTTACTGTGAGTACTAATGATCTTACTCCACTGCTACACTCACACCTCCTACTGCTCTTACTGTGAGTACTAATGATCTTACTCCACTGGTACACACTCACCTCCTACTGCTCTTACTGTGAGTACTAATGTTCTTACTCCACTGGTACACATTCACCTCCTACTGTTGTGATCAATGGCATTAAATAGACTGCTCCAACTGGTATGTGCTGCTGTTGCTCCTGTGTCTGCTGTTACTGCCACTACTGATGTTAAAAGCTGTGCTGCTATTTGGTGGGAGACGTCAGAAGGCGTGAGCAGTGCTGTGTGTGGGGTAAGAGGCAGGGGTGTTTACCAACTGGTTGAGCAGGGCTCTCTCCTTCTTCAGGATGTCCTGCACCGTGGCGACCAGCTGGAGGGGCTGAGAGCGGAACGCACTCTGGAAGAGCAGAGACAGTCAGCAGCCAGCGCAGCCAACGTCATAGAAACAGGCAGACTGCAGGTTTACACATGTACCCTGTGCCCTTAACGAGGGTACAGACTGCAGTATTAAATACAGATACTGTGCCCTTAACGAGGGTACAGACTGCAGTATTAAATACAGATCCTGTGCCCTTAACGAGGGTACAGACTGCAGTATTAAATACAGATCCTGTGCCCTTAACGAGGGTACAGACTGCAGTATTAAATACAGATCCTGTGCCCTTAACGAGGGTACAGACTGCAGTATTAAATACAGATACTGTGCCCTTAACGAGGGTACAGACATAAGGATTAAATCTTCCCTTTAACTACATGAATGTAGTATTGTTGACGTGGCCCCTGGATGGACTAGAGGAAATTACCATGTTCCTGACGACCTGCTGCAGCCTCATCTTTTCCACCACATCTGGGTTGTGCTGGGCCAGACTGGTCAGGTAGGCCGTGATCTTCTCCAGCAGGTCCAGGGCGGCCGGCTCGCCGCTGGGGTCCTCCAGGTCAAACTCCTCCCTGCCAGGACACAGTGATAACAGTATGTGACTGCGCACATGCCAGTCTGTCACCTGTCTCAGCAGGCCTGTCAATCACTCTGTGTCTGTGCCCCTGTCTCTGTTCACGCATGTCGATCACTCTGTGTCTGTGCCCCTGTCTCTGTTCACGCATGTCGATCACTCTGTGTCTGTGCCCGTCTCCGTTCACGCCTGTCGATCACCCTGTGTCTGTGCCCATCGATCACTCTGTCTGTGCACCTCTCTGTTCACAACCGTCGATCAATCTGTGTCTGTGCACCTGTCTCTGTTCATGCATGTCGATCACTCTGTGTCTGTGCCCCTGTCTCTGTTCATGTCTGTCGATCACTCTGTGTCTGTGCACCTGTCTCTGTTCACACATGTCGATCACTCTGTGTCTGTGCCCCGTCTCTGTTCATGCATGTCGATCACTCTGTGTCTGTGCCCCTGTCTCTGTTCACGCATGTCGATCACTCTGTGTCTGTGCCCGTCTCCGTTCACGCCTGTCGATCAATCTGTCTGTGCCCATCGATCACTCTGTCTGTGCACCTCTCTGTTCACAACCGTTGATCAATCCGTGTCTGTGTCCGTCGCTGTTCACACCTGTCGATCACTCTGTGTCTGTGCCCGTCGCTGTTCACACCTGTCGATCACTCTGTGTCTGTGCCCATCTCCGTTCACACCTGTCGATCACTCTGTGTCTGTGCCCGTTGCTGTTCACACCTGTCGATCACTCTGTGTCTGTGCCCATCTCCGTTCACGTCTGTCAATCAATCTGTGTCTGTGCCCGTCGCTGTTCACACCTGTCGATCACTCTGTGTCTGTGCCCGTCGCTGTTCACACCTGTCGATCACTCTGTGTCTGTGCACCTGTCTCTGTTCACGCCTGTTGATCAATCTGTGTCTGTGCACATGTCTCTGTTCAAGCCCGTCGATCAATCTGTGTCTGTGCGTCTCTCTGTCCACGATCAACCACAAAGTCTCCCAGTGTCTCAGCTCATCAGTCTGTCGGTTGTTCAGGTGCGCTTGTCCACATACTGTGCATCAGTCTCTGTCTGTCTCTGTATCTGTCTGTCTGAGCTACCAATCAGCCCGTCTCCCTCTCTGTCCATCCTTCCCCTGATTCGGTGTGTGTGCCCCTCGGACTGTCAGTGTGTGTGTCTGCACGTCGGCCTGTCTCTCTGCTCCAGACCGGTCCGTGCGTGCCATACCAGCGCTGCTCCTCGATCCAGCTGGCGAGGTAGTGCCGCACGTCGATGGGGAAGCTGCTGGGGTACAGCTCACTCAGGGTCTGCGTGGGCAGGAGCTGCACCTGCTTCCACAGCGCCATCGTCAGGCCTGGGTGGAGAGGAAGAGGAGACAGAGTGAGGGCGGGCGAAGGCAGAGAGGAAGAGCTGTGCTGGTTTCAAGCAGACGCGTCTCTACAGATTTCCTGTTGGAATCCACGTTCTCTTGCCATCTGCTGTTTCTGTTGGCAGCCCAGCACAGTCATGACTGCGCTGGAAACATGGAAATCGTGAGTCACAGGGGGACGAGCCGCGTGGAGATCCACAAGCTCCTGAGGCCGTGCGGAGTTTGGCAGGAGAGCCCGCACTGAGAGGCTCAGCCAGTCGCAGTCACACTGAGTGTGTGTCAGTGTGTGCCGCTCCAGAGGCGTGGCGCCGCCTGCTGCCCTCTGATTGGCCAGCCCGCTGCCGTGCACGGACGGGGGCCGAGGGCCCGTTTCGAAAGCAACTTCCTGGAGTCCTTATCTGAGGGAGGCACATGGAAGGGCTCAGGAAGGCCACGGGCCAGCCTGCGCTGAAACACCAGCTACGTCCACTGATACAGCGCTCCCCGCGCCAGATAAGGGGACGGGGACCCACTGAGAGCTCGGAGAAGGATGATTGTGTTTCTCCCTCCCGGGGGCAGAGGGACCTTGAGGATGCTCCTGGGTGTTCACGGTGCCTCACATTTCCCCCCCCCCAGCTTTTGTGCCACAGTTGTACTGTCACAGCTCGTTTGCTTTGTCAAGCTTTGATCGTGGTTTCAACAGGATGTCCTCCCCTAACAGTAACCCCTGATAACGTCAGGGGCAGGTCAGCCTGTTTACAAACCCCGCCTGCACACCTTCCCAAAGGGTCTGTCCTGTCGTGGGATCATTTTCGGTTTTAAACGATCCCCTTCTTGTTCTTTTTTTGCCCGTATAGACTGCCGACACTATTCACTTTTTCTGTGGTTATCCGCTGCTTTGCCGAAGGAACCAGGCAGGATGAGGCCCGCAGGCGTACAGTATGCTGGGGCCACCGCGAACCGCGAACGGGACCTTCTGGGTGTGCAGCAGCTGAGCCTGCAGCTTCCGTTCCTGCAACTCGCTCCCAGCTTCCTGTTCTGAGCTGGGTACAGACTGCCTGACTTCCTGTTTCGCTCTGATTGCACACAGACAAGTAAACGTGAGCAGACTGATAGGCAGCAGGGGGGTCAGCAGGGTAACAGGCAGGTAAATGAACAGGTGACACTCAGACAGACAGACAGGTGAGCAGGCTGAGACTCAGACAGACAGACAGGCGAGCAGGCTGACAGACAGAGACAGGTGAGCAAGCTGACAGACAGACAGACAGACAGACAGACAGACAGACAGGTGAGCAGGCTGACAGACAGACAGGTGAGCAGGCTGACAGACAGACGAGCAGGCTGACACTCAGACAGGTGAGCAGGCTGACAGACAGACAGACAGACAGACAGACAGACAGACAGACAGACAGGTGAGCAGGCTGACACTCAGACAGGTGAGCAGGCTGACAGACAGACAGACAGACAGACAGACAGACAGACAGACAGACAGGTGAGCAGGCTGACACTCAGACAGGTGAGCAGGCTGACAGACTGACAGACAGACAGACAGACAGACAGACAGACAGGTGAGCAGGCTGACACTCAGACAGGTGAGCAGGCTGACAGACAGACAGACAGACAGACAGGTGAGCAGGCTGACACTCAGACAGGTGAGCAGGCTGACAGACAGACAGACAGGTGAGCAGGCTGACACTCAGACAGGTGAGCAGGCTGACAGACAGACAGACAGACAGACAGACAGGCGAGCAGGCTGACACTCAGACAGACAGACAGACAGGTGAGCAGGCTGACACTCAGACAGGTGAGCAGGCTGACAGGTGAGCAGGCTGTCAGCATGTGTGTGAAAATACACAAATAAGTGTATGTTTCCTTGGACGAGGAGACGTGCTGCCAACAGTAACAGCTTTTTCCTCAATTCCTCACAACTCGGTTTTCTCAAGCAGTGGCGATAAATAAGAATGCATAGCCCAGGAGCTCCTGGCAGGGCAGGGGGGCGGCTGGGCTCTGACCCCCACTCGCTGCTCATCTCGAATGGACTGACAGCGACCTGCCGCCTGCAGAGTGACCAACGCAGACGCCCCAGGAGACTCCAGTCCCACGACGGGGGTGCGCGTCCCATGAAGCCGAGAACTGCAGCAGTGCGTTTCCCCGGGGAAGCTGGCGGCACGCTGGAGACGTGCAAGGGAACGGCGAGCTCGACAGGAGGAGAGAGCAGCGACGCTGTCCGGGCACGGATTCACGGCTTCCTGCTGTCACTGTCAAATGCCAGTGAAGTGGGATACAGGGCAGCACGGGGGCGCAGTGGTGAGCTGAGGCCCTGGGTGCCATTCCGGACCTGGGGTGCTGTCTGTGTGGAGTCTGCATGCTCTCCCTGTGTCCACCAGCGTTTCCTTCAGGAGCTCCGGTTTCCACCCACAGCACAGAGACATGCTGGAGGGGTAACTGGCTTCTGGGAAAACTGGCCCTGGTGTGAGGAGGAGTGTCTGTGTGCCCTGTGATGGACTGGTGTTTTATCAGTGCTTACTGGGATAGTCTCCAGCTCCCCTGGATCCCTGAACTGAAAGCCGTTAGAAGATGGCTGGAATCGGGATCCATGGAATTCTTCTCCCTTTCTCAGCTCCTGTGTCCCGAGAGACCGACGGGAGCTGCTCCCAGCCGCCTGCAGCAACTCCAGCAAGTCTTTTTTACTGGAGTCAGCGAGTCTCCAGTAACAATGTTGGGTCAAGGAGTTGTTTCGGGAGTTTAAACAATTACGCAAGTATGGGCAAATTAAAAAAGGGAACTTTGAAAAAGAAAAAAAAACAATTCCAGCGCATGACATTACTCAACAGGAGTTTACTGGGAGAGTATCAACTCCCACTTGACGCAAAAACAATCCACCGAGTTTGAAACCCCACACTGTTTCAGGAGAGCCGTGCCATTGAGAAACTGCCTGCTTCTGTCCAACATTTTTTATTCGGGAATGTCAGATTCAACCAGATCAGACACGAACAGACAGCTCCGCATGCCTGCTCCTGGTCCTTCCAGAGCTTTCGAGTCATGGAAAAGGGCTTCGGGAATTCTTGGAGAACAGCCAACTGGTCTAGCACGCAACATCGGTACAGCCTCCAGTACCACTACTCCCCACCATACAGCTACAGTCCCCAGTACAGCTACAGTCCCCAGTACTATTACAGCCCCCAGTACAGCTACAGCCCCCAGCACAGCCCGTCTGGATTTGTCTTTGGACATAAAGCATTGCCATGGAGCTTTTCTGGTAGCAGAAAGTTTATCGGCACAGCACACAAAACATGCTAGGAAACAAAAGGGATGAAATTCAATACTACCAGGCAATTCAGCTGCTCTTCACAGAAGTGAGCACAGCTGTTGTGGCCCAGAGTAACTCTAAACCACAGGCACACCTCCTGCGTAACTGTGGACTTGAAGACACCTCCTGACTGGTCCTCATTTAGACAGAATATGCAGTGTTCCTGCAATGTCTCTCCCTTATCAGGTCTACTCAAACTGGAACTCTGGAAGCAGGCAACAGCTGGAGTGGACTGAACTGAATCGAACTGGTGTGAGTCCAGCTTGCAGCACCTGTCTGTGTGGAGTCTGCACGCTCTCCCCACACTGGAGTGCGTTTTCTCCATGGGTGCTGCAGCCCCTCCTGCTCCCTAGAGACGTGTCCGGCTGGGTTGGATTGGCTACAGTGCAGCACAGTGGAGGCGGGGGAGGGGGGTGGAAGGGGGTGTCTGCAGTCCGCCCAGTTGCTGGCTGGGAGACAACAGCACTGCACTGGAGTGAGGCAGAGCCGGGGGGCAGAGATGAGAGGAAGTCACTGCTGATGGCCTGCTGTCGGAGGAGAGCTCTGCTGCCGTACAATTGTGTTTCCCCTTGCTGACGCCCAGCATGTGGATCTCACAGTCTATAGCTTTGCTCTCCATGCCCCAGGCTCTTTACTGTGCTTTTACTGCGGTGTAACGCCATCATCCCTATCCCGCCGAGGAGCTCGTGAAGCGTCTAGCCCTGAACGCTCCAGCCGGCGCGCCAATCTCGCACGCCAGCCAGCGGGGACTGGCGCCTCTCGCCTTTCAGGCCCCGTCGTCGACTCCCAGGCTCCGAGGAAAACAAACATCCCCACTGCATCCCCTGCCTTTCGCAATCCGACCTCTCGGAAGACGGGAAGGATTCTGTTCTTGGAGGGGTTCCATCTGAGCATCGGGAATACTGCTGGTACAACTTTTCAAAGGCGAAAACAATACAATCCTTTTGCTTCTGCTGGAACCCTATACAAGGCCGCTACTCGATTTCCCATTAAAAAACCCTGCTTTTAATCTGTGGTTACATTCTAGCAGGAGAAAATATTTACATTTGTCCTCAGTTTTCTTTTTGATCGGTTTTCCAGGCTTCAGAATATTTTTTTTGGTCTGATCCTGCCCCCTTATACACACACACACATTCTTAGCACAGTGGTGTATTTGGCCACCATCGGAAGAGTGTGTGTATGAGGCAGTAAAAGCATATTCACACGGAAATCGTAGCTCTCTGTACAGGAATGAGGGAAACCTGGGCCTGTAGCGCTGGAGCTGACCAGTAGCTCTCTGTACCGGAATGAGAGAAACCTGGGCCTGTAGCTCTGGAGCTGACCAGTAGCTCTCTGTACAGGAATGAGGGAAACCTGGGCCTGTAGCTCTGGAGCTGACCAGTAGCTCTCTGTACAGGAATGAGGGAAACCTGGGCCTGTAGCTCTGGAGCTGACCAGTAGCTCTCTGTACAGGAATGAGGGAAACCTGGGCCTGTAGCGCTGGAGCTGACCAGTAGCTCTCTGTACAGGAATGAGGGAAACCTGGGCCTGTAGCGCTGGAGCTGACCAGTAGCTCTCTGTACAGGAATGAGGGAAACCTGGGCCTGTAGCGCTGGAGCTGACCAGTAGCTCTCTGTACAGGAATGAGGGAAACCTGGGCCTGTAGCGCTGGAGCTGACCAGTAGCTCTCTGTACAGGAATCTGTACAGGAGTCCAGTGTTTGTGCTTACAGTACATAAATACAGCTGGGATATGAAAGAGTCTTAGCTGGCATGCGCCTAACATCATCAATCTTCGTGCTGGGAGAGGAAATTCACTGTTGTAAACATTGGATCTGGGAACAAAGACACACAAAGTGAAGTGGAATCTTGGCATAAAACAAAAAACCACGCCTTTGGTTTGCAAACGTATCGCGAACTGGGCCAAGGTTAATGGGCTGGTTTCAAAAAAGAAAACTCCACCCCAGACGGCCTGTAGTCCATACGATACAGTGGTCGGGATGAGGTCATGCATTGGACTCCCCCCCCCACCCCTTACGAGTCACATCAGGCCACTGCACTTATATCACCTCCTTAATTGCTTAATTGGAAATTGACAGCATCAATGCAAAGACGGCACTGCCAGCTGTCGGAGAGCGCCCTGCCGCAATGTGCAAGGAGTAGAAAAGGCAGCCTGCTGAGGAAACCTGCTGTAGGAGGACATATTTCCCCAGAGCATGACGCCTCACTGTGAAAAGCGAGTCACACGCATGCAGAATTCCCCCGGCCTTGTGAAGGCCGCAGCAAACGGATCACAACAGCTGTGAGTCATTCAAGGGGGATTCAAGCTTGGGCACACGAGAGGCCCAGCCTTGACCGTGTCCTCTGGCGCAGAGTGCCCCTGACTCGCCTTTGAACTGCCCGACTCACTTGTTTTGACGAGCACAGGAAATGCCCCATTGTCATTGGATGGGTGATCACTGAATGGGCCAATCGCGTGTTCTGAGGCGATAATCAGCCAATCAGATAGTGTGGAGGAGGGGTTTCCTGGTGTATAAAAGTCTTTCTGGCTGCCTTGTGCACACTCAGGTTTGGGCCCCACATGAAGGAGCCGAGGAAAGGCTGCGCCGTCTGTGGGGTTTGATATACCGCTGAAGAAGAAGTACGTACTGGTTTCCAGAATGCACTATAAAACGATGAAGTATTCAAATCCACTAACCAGTGACACAGACCCGCAGCTCACTGTTGTGCAATAACAGTTGTTGCCACGCCGCAGCTCCAGTGGGTGCCCACACAGCCAGGGTGCTACACCCTGATCCCAGGAAGAGCATCATACCCGATCACGCGCTACTGATCCCAACACTGGCCCAGGCCCAGGCCCAGCAGGTGAAACAGAAATCTTTTAAAGGGGCAATTGGGGCAATCATCAATTTCCCTTCGGGATCAATAAAGTCTTATCTATCTAGCTAATTGGCTACTCAGCTATTTAAGATCGTCAGAAGTGAAGAACGTGATGCCTGTGAGCGAGACGGGGCTGTTCGGACAGTCTGGCTCACCTGGTAGTTACTAGCAAAGTGAACCAAGGATCTGCTCTGCCCACAAGCTCTGCTGGTAGCTTGTTCCACACTCCTGTGAATCTTTGTGTAAAGAAGCACTTCCTGCTCTTAGCCTTATTTATCTTTACAAGAACAAATGTAGCAGGGTGCAGAAAAATGAGTAATAGCTGATGACATCAGGTTTTCTAGTTTTCTTTAACACCTTCAAAGACATCTAAAGAGAAAAAGCCTGTTGCTCAGATAAGCCTCCAAGTGGGGAGTTTTGCAGCTCTGCACCTGTCTGGTCAGCCATGAGTCACTCCTGCTAGGCTGAGCCAAGCACTCCTCTGTGCTCATCTTAATTCAACAAATCTCTTCATCATCCGATTCTCGTGTTTTTCTCTTAACACTTGAATAAACTGCAGGAGCTAAAAATACCAAGACAACCTCGCAGGGCTTGTGGGTGGCCAGACATTGCCGCTGCTGTAACCCCCCGATGGCTAGCCTCTCCAGATCTCCACTGGGGCGGCGCTAGCGTGCCGAACAAAGTCTTGTGGGATCCGATTCACTCTGGACTCGGCTGTTTGTCAACCCATTCACAGCCTCAGGTGGTTCTGATAACAGGGACTCTTGGACTGGGTATCCCGGCCTTTCATTGCAACCTGATCTCTTCAGTAGTTAATTGGATTGATGGGAAACTTCACTGCAATTATAGTCTTTTACAGCCCAGGACCGAAGCCTAAGGAGGACCTGAAGCAGAGCACTGATGTAATCCAACACCAGCAGTGTATGGCACCTCGAGCCTGTAAACTCATCCTGGGAAGATCTGGCTCATCTTGCACACCATTAACTTTTTAACCTTATCTGTACGGCAACACTAAAGCAGGTCACTGCTCGTCTCTACAACAGGAGTCTTCCCTGTGATTCCACACACTCACCTCAGTCTCAAGTCATCACCGTCCTTACAGAGTGTGCCCTAGAAAACAGGGTCTGGGCAGAGTGTGCCCTAGAAGACAGCATCTTGACACAGTGTGTCCTAGAAGACAGCATCTTGACACAGTGTGCCCTAGAAGACAGCATCTTAACACAGTGTGCCCTAGAAAACAGGGTCTGGGCAGAGTGTGCCCTAGAAGACAGCATCTTGACACAGTGTGCCCTAGAAGACAGCATCTTAACACAGTGTGCCCTAGAAGACACGGTCTGGGCAGAGTGTGTCCTAGAAGACAGCATCTTGACACAGTGTGCCCTAGAAGACACGGTCTGGGCAGAGTGTGTCCTAGAAGACAGCATCTTGACACAGTGTGCCCTAGAAGACAGCATCTTAACACAGTGTGCCCTAGAAAACAGGGTCTGGGCAGAGTGTGCCCTAGAAGACAACATCTTAACACAGTGTGCCCTAGAAGACAGCATCTTAACACAGTGTGCCCTAGAAAACAGGGTCTGGGCAGAGTGTGCCCTAGAAGACAGCATCTTGACACAGTGTGCCCTAGAAGACAGCATCTTAACACAGTGTGCCCTAGAAGACAGCACCCCGGCACAGTGTGCCCTAGAAGACAGCGTCTTAAAAGATGGTGCTCTAGAAGCTGGTGTCCTTACAGAGGATGTCCTAGAAGCTGGTGCCCTTACAGAGGGTGAATTAGAAGCTGGTGTTTTACAGAGGAAGTCCTAGAAGCTGGTGCCCTTACAGATAGTGCCCTAGACGCTGGTGCCCTTACAGAGGATGTCCTAGATGCTGGTGCCCTTACAGAGGATGTCCTAGATGCTGGTGTTTTACAGAGGATGTCCTAGATGCTGGTGCCCTTACAGATGGTGTCCTAGAAATTGGTGCTCTTACAGATGGTGCCCTAGAAGCTGGTGCCCTTACAGAGGATGTCCTAGAATCAGGTGCCCTTCAGAGGGTGAACTAGAAGCTTTTGACAGAGGAGGTGTTTGGTGCCCTGGGAGACGGTGTCTTTACACTTGAGGATGGTGCCCTAGTGGAACAGGTATTGCAGCCATAACATAAGGACAGAAGCCTGTGTCCTGCACCAAAGCCACTCTGTTAATGAGCTTCACCCTGAGCTGTGCCACCCCACTCCCGACCTGCGTTACTCCACCTGAAGACAGGAGCTAGGGCAGGAGCTGTCGTGGGTGTGTGAGCCAAAGGGTGAGACTGATTTTACAGAATCTTCTGCCCTCCCCAGTTTTAGCAGCACCAGATGCTGTGGAATGAAAGCGCCGTGTCAGCATGACTCTCAGAGCTGATCTGTCACAGCTCGCGAGGAAAGAACACCTGCAAGATCTCAAGCGGACAGAGATTTATTTAACAGTGCCTTGCAAGGGTCAAAACTAAGAAGCTGTCATTGCTCTTCATGCTAAAGGACCTCAAAGCACTTCACCAGTAGGAGGAGACCCACTTCCTCCCCCGCTGAAGAGCAGCCCCTCCTGGGAGACGCACAGCAGCCCCACTGCGGGCAGCTCAGGGCAGGAGAGAGACACTGCTGCCCCAGGGGCTGAAGGGGGAGCTGGAGGGAGGACAGACGCTCCTATTCTTCCGAACATTCCCTGGGATTTGTCATGATCAAGCAATCAGGTTTAACGCCTCATCCTAAGCGCCACGCCTCCTATATCCCAGTGTCCCCAGTGACGAAATCACAGTCCATTACAGCAGAGCGCACAGCTCCAAGTGCCGACAAACCACATGGAATAAGAGCTGCTCCTGTTCCCAGCTGGGAGCTAAGCGGTCACTGAGCTCTTTGACTCCAGGCAGCAGCTGTCCACGGGGTCCCTGAGCTCGTTCAATCCCATCGTGCTCTGCTGGGGGGCTCCAGAGTGCCCGCCCTGAAGCCGCAGATATCAGGAGGCCTCCGGGTGGCCCCCGTGGTTAGAAACGGCCTGCGCTCACAGGAAGGACTTCCTTGTAGATCAGGCGCCACTCATATTGACCCCATTCTGCTAAAACACCGGCAAGTGGTTTCCCTCTAATAAGGAGAAGATACCGGGGGTTAATTTGGTCGTATCCTTAGGCGCAGCTGTGATCATCCACCAGACACAGCCGTCTCCTGTCGGCACAGAGCCGCCAGGCTGTGCACCAATTAAGGAAGGGACTGTCTCTACCGTTTCTACACTGATTGCGAATGCCGCCTGTCACACTGCTGATAAAATAAACACTGCGGGCTGGCACTGCGCGGCACACAGCCGCTTGACTGGCGTCTGGCTCCACCCGCAGGGCTCTTCCCTGCTCTGCTGCCGCTCCCTGGAAACCTATTCCGCGTGCCGTCGGCGTGCACACACCCGCAGCAGACCAGGAGCAGGGCCCCGCCGCAACGCCCCCCTGCCCCACCATCCCCCCAACCCCGCCCAGCACACACCCTCAGTCACCACCCCGTTCTCAACTCCAGTCTGTCTTTAGGAAGGAAGGTAGGAATTCAGCAGGCAGGGTGTCTGCCCAGGCTTGCCACACAGCAAAGGGCACTTTGAGGGAGGGAGCTGGGGCTGGTATGGTGTGGGTATGGGACAGGTATGGCACTGGTATGGTGTGGGTATTGGACAGGTATGGCACTGGTATGGTGTGGGTATGGGGCAGGTACGGCACTGGTATGGTGTGGGTATGGGGCAGGTATGGCACTGGTATGGTGTGGGTATGGGGCAGGTATGGCACTGGTATGGTGTGGGTATGGGACAGGTATGGCACTGGTATGGTGTGGGTGTAGGACAGGTATGGCACTGGTATGGTGTGGGTATGGGGCAGGTATGGCACTGGTATGGTGTGGGTGTAGGACAGGTATGGCACTGGTATGGTGTGGGTATGGGACAGGTATGGCACTGGTATGGTGTGGGTGTAGGACAGGTATGGCACTGGTATGGTGTGGGTATGGGGCAGGTATGGCACTGGTATGGTGTGGGTATTGGACAGGTATGGCACTGGTATGGTGTGGGTATGGGGCAGGTATGGCACTGGTATGGTGTGGGTGTAGGACAGGTATGGCACTGGTATGGTGTGGGTATGGGACAGGTATGGCACTGGTATGGTGTGGGTATGGGACAGGTATGGCACTGGTATGGTGTGGGTATTGGACAGGTATGGCACTGGTATGGTGTGGGTATGGGGCAGGTACGGCACTGGTATGGTGTGGGTATGGGGCAGGTATGGCACTGGTATGGTGTGGGTATGGGGCAGGTATGGCACTGGTATGGTGTGGGTATGGGACAGGTATGGCACTGGTATGGTGTGGGTATGGGACAGGTATGGCACTGGTATGGTGTGGGTGTAGGACAGGTATGGCACTGGTATGGTGTGGGTATGGGACAGGTATGGCACTGGTATGGTGTGGGTGTAGGACAGGTATGGCACTGGTATGGTGTGGGTATGGGGCAGGTATGGCACTGGTATGGTGTGGGTATTGGACAGGTATGGCACTGGTATGGTGTGGGTATGGGGCAGGTATGGCACTGGTATGGTGTGGGTGTAGGACAGGTATGGCACTGGTATGGTGTGGGTGTAGGACAGGTATGGCACTGGTATGGTGTGGGTGTAGGACAGGTATGGCACTGGTATGGTGTGGGTATGGGACAGGTATGGCACTGGTATGGTGTGGGTGTAGGACAGGTATGGCACTGGTATGGTGTGGGTATTGGACAGGTATAGCACTGGTATGGTGTGGGTATGGGGCAGGTACGGCACTGGTATGGTGTGGGTATGGGGCAGGTATGGCACTGGTATGGTGTGGGTATTGGACAGGTATGGCACTGGTATGGTGTGGGTATGGGACAGGTATGGCACTGGTATGGTGTGGGTATGGGACAGGTATGGCACTGGTATGGTGTGGGTATGGGACAGGTATGGCACTGGTATGGTGTGGGTATGGGGCAGGTATGGCACTGGTATGGTGTGGGTGTAGGACAGGTATGGCACTGGTATGGTGTGGGTGTAGGACAGGTATGGCACTGGTATGGTGTGGGTGTAGGACAGGTATGGCACTGGTATGGTGTGGGTATGGGACAGGTATGGCACTGGTATGGTGTGGGTGTAGGACAGGTATGGCACTGGTATGGTGTGGGTATGGGGCAGGTATGGCACTGGTATGGTGTGGGTGTAGGACAGGTATGGCACTGGTATGGTGTGGGTATGGGGCAGGTATGGCACTGGTATGGTGTGGGTGTAGGACAGGTATGGCACTGGTATGGTGTGGGTATGGGACAGGTATGGCACTGGTATGGTGTGGGTGTAGGACAGGTATGGCACTGGTATGGTGTGGGTATGGGGCAGGTATGGCACTGGTATGGTGTGGGTGTAGGACAGGTATGGCACTGGTGTGTGTGTGTGTGGGGCAGGTATAGCATTGGTATGGTGTGGGTATGGGACAGGTATGGCACTGGTATGGTGTGGGTATTGGACAGGTATGGCACTGGTATGGTGTGGGTGTAGGACAGGTATGGCACTGGTATGGTGTGGGTATGGGGCAGGTATGGCACTGGTATGGTGTGGGTGTAGGACAGGTATGGCACTGGTGTGTGTGTGTGTGGGGCAGGTATAGCATTGGTATGGTGTGGGTATGGGACAGGTATGGCACTGGTATGGTGTGGGTATGGGACAGGTATGGCACTGGTGTGTGTGTGTGAGGCAGGTATAGCACTTGTATGGTGTGGGTGTGGGGCAGGTATGGCACAGACATGAGGCAGGCGTGGCACAGCCCTGTGCGAGATCGCCAACCTTGCACCTCTCGCCTGCTGCCTCACTGAATTGAAGCACAGTGCTTGGATCATGGTAATAAAGCAACTCATCTGGTCTAGACAACATTTTCATTTGGTGCCTCAGCTTCACAGCCAGTAACAATATCAGCCAGCTGTGATGCAGCTGCTTCAATCCAGCCAATTCCAGAATAAGGAGGAGAACGCAGAAGAGTCACAGACCAGAGCAGGCCATACGGCACACATGCCCCTTTTGGAATTAGATTGGTAATTAATCCAGGGATGTAATCCTGCGATTTCTTGAAGGAAGCCTGGGTATCGACTTCAACAATATGGCTGAGTAGCTTTCTCCACCTTCCTTCAAAGTAATGCCTCCTATTCTTGGTTTTAAATGCATTTCTCCATAGTTTCAAGTTGCGTCTTCTGTTTTGTGTTTCACTGTCTGAATAAGCCCACTCAGCTGCCTCGGTCAGTATCTTTGAGGGTTTCCAATACTTGACTTGAATCAGGTCCCCTCATAGTCCTCTGTGTTCAAGACTAAAGAACTACATCAGCATGTCAGTGTGGTACACTCTCTTCAGACTGAAGAGAATCAGTTCCTTCCGCCGGTCAGTGTGGGACACTCCCTTCAGACTAAAGAGACTCAGTTCCCTCAGCCTGTCAGTGTGGGACACTCCCTTCAGACTAAAGAGACTCAGATCCCTCTGCCTGTCAGTGTGGGACACTCCCTTCAGACTGAAAAGACTCAGTTCCCTCAGCCTGTCAGTGTGGGACACTCCCTTCAGACTAAAGAGACTCAGTTTCTTCAGCCTGTCAGTGTGGGACACTCCCTTCAGACTAAAGAGACTCAGTTCCTTCCGCCGGTCAGTGCGGGACACTCCCTTCAGACTAAAGAGACTCAGTTCCTCCAGCCTGTCAGTGTGGGACACTCCCTTCAGACTAAAGAGACTCAGTTCCTTCCGCCGGTCAGTGTGGAACACTCCCTTCAGACTAAAGAGACTCAGTTCCTCCAGCCTGTCAGTGTGGGACATTCCCTTCAGACTGAAAAGACTCAGTTCCCTCAGCCTGTCAGTGTGGGACACTCCCTTCAGACTAAAGAGACTCAGTTCCTCCAGCCTGTCAGTGTGGGACACTCCCTTCAGACTAAAGAGACTCAGTTCCTTCCGTCTCTCAGTGCGGGACACTCCCTTCAGACTAAAGAGACTCAGTTCCTTCAGCCTGTCAGTGTAGGACACTCCCTTCAGACTAAAGAGACTCAGTTCCTTCTGCCAGTCAGTGTGGGACACTCCCTTCAGACTGAAAAGACTCAGTTCCCTCAGCCTGTCAGTGTGGGACACTCCCTTCAGACTAAAGAGACTCAGTTCCCTCAGCCTGTCAGTGTGGGACACTCCCTTCAGACTAAAGAGACTCAGTTTCTCCAGCCTGTCAGTGTGGGACACTCCCTTCAGACTAAAGAGACTCAGTTCCTCCAGCCTGTCAGTGTGGGACACTCCCTTCAGACTGAAAAGACTCAGTTCCTCCAGCCTGTCAGTGTGGGACACTCCCTTCAGACTAAAGAGACTCAGTTCCTTCCGCCGGTCAGTGTGGGACACTCCCTTCAGACTAAAGAGACTCAGTTCCATCTGCCTGTCAGTGTGGGACACTCCCTTCAGACTGAAAAGACTCAGTTCCCTCAGCCTGTCAGTGTGGGACACTCCCTTCAGACTAAAGAGACTCAGTTCCTCCAGCCTGTCAGTGTGGGACACTCCCTTCAGACTAAAGAGACTCAGTTCCTTCCATCTCTCAGTGCGGGACACTCCCTTCAGACTAAAGAGACTCAGTTCCTTCAGCCTGTCAGTGTAGGACACTCCCTTCAGACTAAAGAGACTCAGTTCCTCCAGCCTGTCAGTGTGGGACACTCCCTTCAGACTAAAGAGACTCAGTTCCTTCCGCCGGTCAGTGTGGGACACTCCCTTCAGACTAAAGAGACTCAGTTCCATCTGGCTGTCAGTGTGGGACACTCCCTTCAGACTAAAGAGACTCAGTTTCTCCAGCCTGTCAGTGTGGGACACTCCCTTCAGACTGAAAAGACTCAGTTCCCTCAGCCTGTCAGTGTGGGACACTCCCTTCAGACTAAAGAGACTCAGTTTCTTCAGCCTGTCAGTGTGGGACACTCCCTTCAGACTAAAGAGACTCAGTTCCTTCCGCCGGTCAGTGCGGGACACTCCCTTCAGACTAAAGAGACTCAGTTCCTCCAGCCTGTCAGTGTGGGACACTCCCTTCAGACTAAAGAGACTCAGTTCCTTCCGCCGGTCAGTGTGGAACACTCCCTTCAGACTAAAGAGACTCAGTTCCTCCAGCCTGTCAGTGTGGGACATTCCCTTCAGACTGAAAAGACTCAGTTCCCTCAGCCTGTCAGTGTGGGACACTCCCTTCAGACTAAAGAGACTCAGTTCCTCCAGCCTGTCAGTGTGGGACACTCCCTTCAGACTAAAGAGACTCAGTTCCTTCCGTCTCTCAGTGCGGGACACTCCCTTCAGACTAAAGAGACTCAGTTCCTTCAGCCTGTCAGTGTAGGACACTCCCTTCAGACTAAAGAGACTCAGTTCCTTCTGCCAGTCAGTGTGGGACACTCCCTTCAGACTGAAAAGACTCAGTTCCCTCAGCCTGTCAGTGTGGGACACTCCCTTCAGACTAAAGAGACTCAGTTCCCTCAGCCTGTCAGTGTGGGACACTCCCTTCAGACTAAAGAGACTCAGTTTCTCCAGCCTGTCAGTGTGGGACACTCCCTTCAGACTAAAGAGACTCAGTTCCTCCAGCCTGTCAGTGTGGGACACTCCCTTCAGACTGAAAAGACTCAGTTCCTCCAGCCTGTCAGTGTGGGACACTCCCTTCAGACTAAAGAGACTCAGTTCCTTCCGCCGGTCAGTGTGGGACACTCCCTTCAGACTAAAGAGACTCAGTTCCATCTGCCTGTCAGTGTGGGACACTCCCTTCAGACTGAAAAGACTCAGTTCCCTCAGCCTGTCAGTGTGGGACACTCCCTTCAGACTAAAGAGACTCAGTTCCTCCAGCCTGTCAGTGTGGGACACTCCCTTCAGACTAAAGAGACTCAGTTCCATCTGGCTGTCAGTGTGGGACACTCCCTTCAGACTAAAGAGACTCAGTTTCTCCAGCCTGTCAGTGTGGGACACTCCCTTCAGACTGAAAAGACTCAGTTCCCTCAGCCTGTCAGTGTGGGACACTCCCTTCAGACTAAAGAGACTCAGTTTCTTCAGCCTGTCAGTGTGGGACACTCCCTTCAGACTAAAGAGACTCAGTTCCTCCAGCCTGTCAGTGTGGGACACTCCCTTCAGACTAAAGAGACTCAGTTCCTTCCATCTCTCAGTGCGGGACACTCCCTTCAGACTAAAGAGACTCAGTTCCTTCAGCCTGTCAGTGTAGGACACTCCCTTCAGACTAAAGAGACTCAGTTCCTCCAGCCTGTCAGTGTGGGACACTCCCTTCAGACTAAAGAGACTCAGTTCCCTCTGCCTGTCAGTGTGGGACACTCCCTTCAGACTGAAAAGACTCAGTTCCCTCAGCCTGTCAGTGTGGGACACTCCCTTCAGACTAAAGAGACTCAGTTTCTCCAGCCTGTCAGTGTGGGACACTCCCTTCAGACTAAAGAGACTCAGTTCCTCCAGCCTGTCAGTGTGGGACACTCCCTTCAGACTAAAGAGACTCAGTTCCATCTGCCTGTCAGTGTGGGACACTCCCTTCAGACTGAAAAGACTCAGTTTCCTCAGCCTGTCAGTGTGGGACACTCCCTTCAGACTAAAGAGACTCAGTTCCTTCCGTCTCTCAGTGCGGGACACTCCCTTCAGACTAAAGAGACTCAGTTCCTTCAGCCTGTCAGCGTAGGACACTCCCTTCAGACTAAAGAGACTCAGTTCCTCCGACCTGTCAGTGTGGGACACTCCCTTCAGAATAAAGAGACTCAGTTCCTTCCGCCGGTCAGTGTGGGACACTCCCTTCAGACTAAAGAGACTCAGTTCCATCTGCCTGTCAGTGTGGGACACTCCCTTCAGACTGAAAAGACTCAGTTCCCTCAGCCTGTCAGTGTGGGACACTCCCTTCAGACTAAAGAGACTCAGTTCCCAGAGCGCCCACACCACTGCAATAAGGACCTTGCACAGGGAGAGCTCAGGCCATTGTGGTGAAGTAAAGATCAACAAATCCGCCCTGGTTTATCGCTCTCCAAACAGAATTGAGAGCAGCCCACCAGACTGCAGGAGACCGACCCGGCTCAGGCCTGTGGGCAGGGGTTCAAAAAAAGCTTTTCTCTGCAGGACCCCCAGAATCTATCAGGAGGGGCACCGATTTCACTGGTGCACAGGGGACAAGTCAGGGAGAGGACAGTCTATAAGAACAGCCGAGTAGCAGATTCTGCGCACATATGACACAGCTGGCGGCGCTGCCCCCTCAGCACGCTGGAGCACACGCACTGTCACGACAGCTTTCACAGGAGCCGGGTCAAAGTCTGTGCAAGCGCAGCTCTGTTTGTTTTCCTGAACACGTGGGAGTGCTGCAGGTGTGAGTCTTTGTGTTTATACCCTATAGACACACTGACTCTCCAGGACTGGTCACCCTATAAACACACTGACCCCCCCAGGACCAGGACTGGACACCCTGCAGACACACTGACCCCCCCAGGACCAGGACTGGACACCCTGCAGACACACTGCCCCCCCCCCAGGACAGGGACTGGTCACTCTGCAGACACACTGACCCCCCAGGACCAGGACTGGACCCCCTGCAGACACACTGACCCCCCAGGACCAGGACTGGACACCCTGCAGACACACTGACCCCTCCAGGACCAGGACTGGACACCCTGCAGACACACTGACCCCTCCAGGACCAGGACTGGACACCCTGCAGACACGCTGACCCCCCAGGACCAGGACTGGACACCCTGCAGACACACTGCCCCCCCCCAGGACAGGGACTGGTCACTCTGCAGACACACTGACCCCCCCAGACCAGGACTGGACCCCCTGCAGACACACTGACCCCCCAGGACCAGGACTGGACCCCCTGCAGACACACTGACCCCTCCAGGACCAGGACTGGACACCCTGCAGACACGCTGACCCCCCAGGACCAGGACTGGACACCCTGCAGACACGCTGACCCCCCCCAGGACCAGGACTGGACACCCTGCAGACACGCTGACCCCCCAGGACCAGGACTGGACACCCTGCAGACACGCTGACCCCCCAGGACCAGGACTGGACACCCTGCAGACACACTGCCCCCTCCAGGACCAGGATTGGACACCCTGACCATCCTCTTGACTGGACATTCCGGAAGACACCTAAGAAATCACTGTAAACCTCCTGTCAGCGTCACTTGGGTGACGTTCCTGTTCGATGAGTCAAAAGCTTTCTGAGGTTTTTAGCTAAAGATGGCACGGCCTGCCCGAACCTGCAGCATTCCTGCGTTTCCCACACTCCTTGTGCAGCGAGTCGGGTCTAACCATGTTTTCCAACACACCCACACCCAAAATTTCCAATTATCACCATCAGATTGCAATATTCATCTTCACGAAGAAGCTATACTGATAATGCCACTGAGCTGGACCTGGACACAGCTCCCTCTCAGGTCCTCCTTATCCACAAACTGCTTTCACTCAGTGGACTGTAACGACGCACTCCTAGTGTTCCATAGTTCTGCACCGCGGAGGTCCTGCTTACAATCCAGAAGTATGAAGTCTCCTTATTACTTATTAATGAGGACTGACTGACTGGTTTGCTGGCTGGCTGGCTGGTCGGTCAGTTGGTTGGTCAATCAATCAATCGATCGATCTTTCCAGCACTGCCTTGTGTTCTGAGTTTGCTATCTCATGTGAGACACTACACCATGCTGGATATAACCCAAGCCTTCCCTGTTGTACCCGACACAGTGAACTAGCACTTCCAACCCAGGCCAGGCATGTGTCCACCCAGTTGGACATCAGTGCCCAGTCCGGAAAGCCCACCTTAGGGACGTCTCTCTTGGTGCCCAGAGGAAAGGCAGACCATCGGTCTTCAGACTCCAGAGGGGTCTTACCTTCCTCTGCAGGAGTATGTTTTTTTTCTTCCTCTTTGTTCAGAGAACATTCTTAAGAACAGAAGCCTGGTTTCAAATGAGAGGACCCATTCTGCCCATCTGGCTCATTTGGTAGTTAGTAGTTAACTGATCCCAGGACCTCATCCAGCTGTTTCAACTTCACGGCTGGGTCGTTTGTTCCATACCACCACAACCCTTTGCGTAAAGTACCGCCCTGTTCTAACTGGAGGATCTCTTACACCCATTGTCTGAAAGATGCCAGGATATCAGCTTCAACAATGTAACAGGGCAGCTTGTTCCACACTCCCACCACTCTTTGGGTAAAGAAGTGCCTCCTGTTGTCGGTTTTAAAGGCACTTCCGCCTACAACCTACTGTACGCGTGACCTCTAACCTGTGTTTTACTGTTCAATTCACTGGTTTTACTCTTACTTATTGTAAGAATAAATAATCTTACTTATCCTACTTATAAGACTAAATAATTTACTTATTTTAAAAATAAATAATAAAAAATCTTGGCATTTGAATTCTGTTTTTTACTTCATCTTACACCACCGGATACATGATCTACCCCGGGGCTGTCAAACTCAGTTCTAGCACCTTCTGGTTTTTAGTCCAACCTTAGTAGTCAATTAAGTCAATTAAACATTTAACCTAAGCAGTGTCTAAATTAGACATGCACAGGATCTTTCTAAAGGTCTTCTATGGTTTCTTGGTGAAAAAACGCACTTCAGTAAAAGTACAGGTCCCTGTGAAAGCCCTTTAAGACTGAATAGAAAAAGTTATAATCCTGCTCTGCCGGGACGCCAGTCCATTGCAGGGCACACACAGGCAGACAGTCGAACCCCTGGCTTCTCTCAGGAAGCAGCTGGATGAGATCCTGAAGCGGCTTCCTCCTGTCTGCGACTGCTCCCGAGTTCTCACCCACACGCTGGGGCAGAAGTCCCCCTGGCTCTAGACACAGGCCCCCTTCCTCCCATAAGTACTGATCGCATACGTGCGACCACACAAGAGCTGATAGCTCAGCTGGGCAGCTGCGTCAGCACGCGCAGGCTGCAAAGGAACAAGTCGTAGGTCTGCTCCACGCTGAAAAGAGAGGAAAGAAAACACAACGTTTCGGCCGTGGAGCCTTCTTCAGGTGTGAGAAAGACAGGGCAGTAAGAACTCGGTGAACAATTTCGTTTTCCGAAAGCTGCTTTGGTCATTTTCCCTCGGGATCTCGCGCTGCTTGGAAAGAAAGAAATTAATCTGGACGAGATCCTCAGATTAATTGACAGCTAATTACCAAACGGGCTGGCTGGGCTGAACAGCCTCCCTTCATCTGTGGCCTTTCCTATGTTGTTAACTTTTGAGCTGTGAACAATTCCCAATTAAGACCACTCTTGCTTCAATTAAGGGGCCCAATTCAGCACGTGCTGTAGGAGCTCAGAACTCAGCCTGGTGGGAAGAATCATTAAGAAAACAACCCAGGCTGGAAAGTCCCAAATTTCCAGGGAGCTCATAACGAAAGTCCGGGAGGAAGACGCTGTCCCGTGCCCCGGCGAGCACCTGCTCGCTGGAGTAGAAACATGGAGTATCCCTCCATCCCAGCACTCTCCCCTCTGCAGACCCTTCCTGCCCGCCCCAGCCAGAGCGGAGGCCTGGCTCAGGCTCGTGGTAGGAGGGGGGGGGGGGCAGACAGGGCGCAAGGTGCTGCACGCCTGCATCCAGATGGCCAGCCTGTCGCCCCTCATGGGGGGGCACAAGCAGAGGCTGCATGTAAGTGCACTTAAAAACCAAGAACGGGAGGCATGGTATATACACAAAGGGTGGTGGGAGGGTGGAACGCTCCCTCTCTCATGACTGTGGTAGCCGTCATGTTGTTGAAGCCGGTAACCTGGCTCCTTTAATGTCTTGACAACTGGATGAGCTCCTCCGATCAGGACAGATGCTACTTTACACAAAGGGTGGCAGAAGAGGGCAACAAGCTGCCCAGCCATGCGGTCAAAACGGATACCTTGGCTTCCTTCAAGGAACAGCTGGATGAGATCCTGGGGTCTTTCAGCGAGCGACAACCAAACGAGCCAGATGGTCCGTTTCGCCTCCTCTTGTCCGTGACCTTTCCTGTGTTAGGATGGGCAGCTCCTGACCTCACAGGCTGGAATAGGTGCGTGCATGTGTGTGTGTTGAGAAGGGGGATTATTTATTCCACATCTCCACACAGTCCCTCTCTGACTGCAACAGCACCTCCAAGCCTCCGCGATCCACACCAGCAGGCAGACAGCTCACACGTTTATAAAGAGAGCCCCCCACACACACACCAAGAACCAGCAGTATGGCAGACCCAGGCACGGGGCACACTGGCAGACCAGGGCAGGGTTCTGTTGTGTCTGCGTGAGCATGCCGCAACACACACTGTATGAAGGCGTGTGTGTGTGTGTGTGAGGATCTCTCACTCTCAAGCAGAGTCATCTAAACTGTTCTTCATAGCCACAGCGCCCAGAGCGAAATGATCTCGGTTGTTATTTGTACAGGTGACACAACATGTCCGGGGGGAGTCCTCTGTTCTGGCGGGGTCACTGTAACCCTTCGGCGACAGCCTGACATAACTCCCCGAGCGGCTAGATTCGTCACTACAATCTGTCTCCGCCGAGCGAGTTGGCAGCGATTAGCAGGGGACAGAGCCTGGCACTGTGACCCTCCAACCCGTGTGCGCGCCGACGCCAGCTTCCGAGCACCTCGTGCCCGTCAGCCCATATACCCGCTCGGACAACAGGTCCAGAACAGACCCGGGACAGGGCGGGCGGCTCGCCTTCGGACCGCACTTCGCGGGGCGCGACGGTCACCCTGCCGTTGAAACGGCATCACGAGTTTCTGCAACGTCGCTGTAATCGACTCGCGTCCCTCCAGAACAGCGTCCATGTCCGGCGCTACGGTTTCTCTGGGGTTGTCGAAGCCGCAGCGTAGAGAACCACACGCCCGGCGGTTAGTCAGTCACCCCGGGGGTGAGTCCCCGGGCTCTGCTGGTAAACAAGAGCAAGGGGAAGTGTAAGCACCCCCCCCCCCAGTGTCCCGCTCCGGGGAAAAACGTCCACCTTCGGCGGAACTGGAGGAGCACGCCGCGGCGCTCGTGCCTCCAGGCTCGTGCCCCCGCCCTTCCAGCTGCTGGCGTTCGGTCTTTACAAACACCCCCCCTTCTCTGGAGCCCCCAATTCCAGCTGCTTCCTGTGAGCGTTGACCCCCTTTAATAAAAAAAAAAAACACCCCTCTCTGTGAGGGCTGTGGTAGAACTTTTTGGAACTCGCACGAACACGCACACAAAAAAAAACTATTAAAAAACAGACAGAGGTGGATCTGTTCCTTACCTTTTTGTGTCGCCAGAAGGGAAAATAAACGCCTTCCTCGTTTAAGTCCTTAGCATCTGAAAATCGTTTCTCAAGACGGGCTTCGGCCTTCGGTTTGCTCCTTCTGTCCTTCCCTCCGTCTCTCTCTCTCTCGGTCTGTCTTTCTCGCTCGCCCTCGGAGCAGTAACTTCGGTATCTACCCTCAAGCTCCTTCCGTGTGAAGTAAGAGTTTCATGACTTTTCCCCGCACGGTACCGGAAAGCGAGCCCGACTCGGCTGTTACTCCCCAACGTCTCAGCCAGCGGGTACCGTCAGACGAACCACGCACAGCGGGCTCGAACCTCAGCGCCTCTCCCGAATTGGGACTTGCACAACTCGAAATGACAAGACTCTCTCTCGCTCTCTCGTCTTCTCTCTCTCTCTGAGGGACATAAACACATTTCCTGTGTTTTCTCTCGATTGCGTTTTCTTTCTGATTGGATGGAAGGCGCAGCTGAGACCTGCTGAGGACTTTCTGTTCAGACCGAAGTGAAAGCGAGCAGAGGAGGCGACCGAATCCGGACACGGGGATCGGATTTTGTCTCTGTTCTGGTGTCGCGAAGTCTTCTGTCACTGGAGGGGGGAACTGTGACGTTAGGAAGATTAAAATTATTTTCTTCTTCTTCTTTCGGATACAAGTGGAGCCCTCGAGCTTGTCAGACCTGTTTTCGAACTCCCCACCCCCTCGCCTGTTGGTTATATTAGATAATGAATGCAGAACCAACTCGGGCGTTGAACGGGGAGATAGATTTCCTCTAGGGATCCATACCGGCAGACTGGAACCCTTTTACAACAGGAGTCCCCAGTCCTGGTCCTGGGGGGTCAGTGTGTCCGCAGGGTGTCCTGTCCTGGGGGGTCAGCGTGTCTGCAAGGTGTCCAGTCCTGGGGGGTCAGTGTGTCCACAGGGTGTCCAGTCCTGTTCCTGGGGGGGTCAGTGTGTCTGGAAGATGTCCAGTCCTGGTCCTGGGGGGTCAGTGTGGAAGATGTCCAGGTCTCTTCAGAGCAGTGGCACAGTGGCAGCACCTGAAGAGCTGGGAGAAGCTGTTCAGCTGGCCCAGACGAGCTGAGCCAGAGCCAGAACCAGTAGACACACTGACCCCCCTCAGGACCAGGATTGGGGATCCCTGCTTTACACGACTAGGGGTTTGACCCGCCCAAAACCGGGAATCTGGGGTCCCACACGCCAGCGAGGGATTGGCGTCTGTGCCACCGGCGTGTGGAACTGGAGCGAACCGGTTGAGTCCCGGGGAGGGGTGTGATGGACCCCGCACGCCAGCAGGCGGAGCCACACTCGGGGGGGCCAGTACGGACCAGCTCCTGCGATCTCCTGTGCGCCGGCACATTGGCACCACACAGTAAACACTGGCACAGGCCGCCAGGGCACACTAATCCTCCCTTTATGATCCGTCATAAACGGGATCGCCGGGACCCCGCCCAGGCTCAGGAGGACTGAAATGCCCCGACGTGTTTGCGGAGCACTGAGTCACACTGGGGCAGCCGCGCAGCTGGAGGAGGACGGCAGGGGACACAGAAGGACAGTGCGACGGAGGACGAGGCTGCCACCCTCGGATCTCCAGATCCCTGTTATAAACACCATGATAACCGTCCAGCCTGCAGCTCCCATGTGTCCACACCACGGCGGAGGATAATGCAAAAACAGGGAGGAACTCAACGCAGGGTGGCACAGCGGCGCTGGGATCCCGGGTTCAATTCCCGAGGTGCTGTCTGTGTGGAGTTTGCATGTTCTCCCATGTTCATGCTGGGTTCCTTGCAGGAGCTCCATTTCCCTCCCACAGTCAGTCCAAAGATATGCTGGCAAGTTAACGGGGTTCTGGGAAAATTGGTGTGAGTGTGTGAGCCCTGGTGTGAGTGTGTGAATTCCCTGTGATGGACTGGCATCCTGTCCAGCGTGTACCCCACCTTGCGCCCACTTCTTGCCAGGACAGGATACGTCTGCCCTGCAACCCTGAGTTGGATAAAGGATGTTTGGATGGAAAACCAATGTACTACGGTAAATTAGAGAACAGCACAGTTAGCTGGAAAGTGTGCTTAGTACCTTAATGCCAGGCGTTACTACAGTAAAGGACTAGTCATGTAGTTTTGCCTGCAGATATACTACAGATGGCATGGCTGAGTGCAGACCTTCTTCTGGGCACTTTTTCAGACTGAGATCTTTAACTGAGCCCGTTAATTGGCACGCCGATCAGAATGAAGAGAAAAGACTTAATTACCTGGTGTGTGGTGAGCGTTCTGGCGCACTGTGGCTGCCATCGCATCATCCAGGTGGGGCTGCACACTGGTGGTGGTGGAGGGGATCCCCATTACTTGTAAAGCGCTTTAAGTGGAGTGTCCAGAAAAGTGGTATATAAGTGTAAACAATTATTATTAATTATTATAATTATTATTAACATGGGTCACGACTCAACGACACTGCTGAATAACACCCCGGGGATGTGCAGCCCAGGTCGGGAACGGTGGCGCAGTGATCACCGTTGATGCTGCGCTGCACCGCGGCCCTGGGTTCAACTCTGGACCTGGGGTGCTGTCTGTGTGGAGTTTCTATGTTCTCCCCATGTTTGCATTGGTTTCCTCTGGGAGCCCCAGTTTCCTCCCCCAGTCCAGAGATACACAGGTATGTCAACTGGCTTCTGGGAAAACTGGCCCTGGTGTGAGTGTGTGTGTGTGTGTGTGTGAGACCTGTGATGGACGGGCCTGGTGTGAGTGTGTGTGTGACCTGTAATGGACTGGCATCCTGTCCAAGGTGGACCCTGACTTTATTATTATTATTTACCAGCCCATTAGATTACGCCCCCATCGCATCCTGCCACTGCGTCTTGTGCCTCCGCGCCGCTGTGGAAGGCCTAGAGCAGACTGGGCCCAGGCTCCCCTGGCCTCCCTGAGGTTCTGTAGTCACTGGCCTCAAAGACCACCCTGCCCACCACTCCTGATTTCCACACTTTCCTTTTTCCATTCGATCCTTTAGCACAAGGGCTGTGGCTCTTTCTAATCGCCCGGAGAGCAATCACTGTCTCGCCAACCTCTCTGCGGTGCAGCGTATGCAAATCCCACAGGCTGACTGGCCTGGGCTGCGCTGCAGGGCGGCAGCTGTGCTGTGGATTTGCCTTATCGCAGTCTGTGCCTGGCATCGCAGACTCTTCATGGGAGAAGACTTCTGCGGGGATCTGTGTGCATGTGTGCGGCTGCTGTGTAATTAATTCAATTGGCTGGTGACTGTGTGGGGCTTCACATATAGGAGGGGACTCACAGCCCCACCTGGAGACACATAGAGGCCGTTCTGTACCAGAAACCCCACCTGGGAGATGCACAGCACCATTCAGTACCAGTAACCCCACCTGGGAGACACATAGAGGCCATTCTGTACCATTAACCCCACCAGAGAGACACATAGAGGCCATTCTGTACCAGTAACCCCACCAGGGAGACACATAGAGGCCATTCTGCACCAGGAACCCCACCAGGGAGACACATAGAGGCCATTCTGTACCAGTTAGCCCACCTGGAGACACATAGAGGCCATTCTGTACCAGTAACCCCACCAGGGAGACACATAGAGGCCATTCTGTACCAGTTAGCCCACCAGGGAGACACATAGAGGCCATTCTGTACAAGTTAGCCCACCTGGAGACACATAGAGGCCATTCTGTACCAGTAACCCCACCAGGGAGACACATAGAGGCCATTCTGTACCAGTTAGCCCACCAGGGAGACACATAGAGGCCATTCTGCACTAGGAACCCCACTGCACGGCAGCTCAGGGGAGGAGAAACTGCTGCAACAGGTGAATGAAGGGGAGCTGTAGGGAGGACAGACTGTACAGCGCAGGGAGGAGTTTAGCCAGGATCATGGTGCAGACAAACAGTTCCCTGGGATTGCTAATGACCAAGTTATAAGCAGGACCTCAGCAGAGCATCTCATCTTAAGGACGAGACCTCCTGCAGCACAGGGTCCCCCATTACAGAGGCACTGGTGTGGAAATTCCTGAGCAGGAGGAAGTGCACCCCCAAACCTGCCCACCAGCACAGCTCACAGCAGTACCAGGCAGGCCCACCCAGCTCAGTTTCCGTGACCAGATTAGATCAGACTTCAAGGTGGGGACTCTGCTGAACACGCTGCATGTGTGTGGTGTATCAGCACGCACACCTCGGCACACTCGGCAGCCGCCCAACACTGTGGAGTTTCAGCTTCTTGTTGTACCGACGGTGGAAATTTGACTTTTTGTTATTTCACTCGTTGAATTCATTTTTTTTTCTCCCACAAAATAAGCAAGATGCCCGCCTAAAGCAAGCCATCAATTAAACGGAGAGGGGTGGAGCCTGGCTCTGTGGCTCAGGATCCGCGCCTGTGGCTGGAAGGTTGCCGGTTCAAATCCTGCAGCTGGCAGAGGAATCCTACTCCGCTGGGCCCCTGAGCAAGGCCCTTAACCCCAACTACTCCAGGGGTGCCGTATAAATGGCTGACACTGCGCTCTGGCCCCAAGCTTCTCTCCTTGTCTGTGTGTCTCATGGAGAGCAAGCTGGGGTCTGTGAAAAGACGAATTCCTAATGCAAGAAATTGTATAGGGCCAATAGAGTGACATTAACACACATCCAGTGGCAATTAACCAGCTGCTTACTGTATATTATTATCACTGCTTGCGCCCCAGCCTCGCTCGCTGCCTTGAGGAGCGGCAGTACAGTAGCAGATTTCTATACAGTATTGCAGGTCGCCGTACACAGACAGAGCAGGAGCAGCTGGGGGCATGCAGAGACACTGACTCGGCGCGTCTCCAGCTCTCCGCTCAGCAGAATCCTGTAAGTCACGTTACTTTGCCCTCGCTCGCTCGTGCGGCGCTGCCGTTTGCACAGGACGATAAAAACAGGTTGTTGTTTTTTTGTTCTCTTCTGGAAAACAAAAATATCGCCGGCATGACAACGGGACCGCAACGAGCGGTCCGGGCTGCGGTTGTGGTCGGCCGTAGAGAAGGAGCCACAGGCGAGCGAAAGCGAACCCCCGTGGACCGAAACCGAACGGGACATTTCGCGGCGTGGAGTTTCCCCACCTGTAGTCATTTACGAGTCCGGCGTCGACCGATGCGTTCACGTTCGCTGACCACGGTCTTGCTCACCTACAGTACCACAGAAATAAAAGCTCGTCTTGAGTCTGACAAATACCCACACCAGCTCGAGGAAATGAAAACGCTGAACAAAAACATAACAAAAAGAACCACGCTCACTCCCGCACTTTCCAACTTTTTGTCAGCAAAGGTTTATTTTTCCCGTGACTAAAATCAAAAAGAATACGAGAATACATCTCTGTCCGTAGACTATCACACATACAGGCATTTGTGTTGAATTAGCAGAACTGCAAACACGGTTTGTTTTAACACCTTTTTTATTAGCACGGCGACAATATGTTTTTTTTTAACAAGACATTCAAAAAACACATCCATAAATCGGACGGCGCGCCTCTCGGTTCCATAAATGTAGGAAAGGTGACATTGTAATCGGGTTTCAGGTCTTCTTTCGGGGGGTGTACAGTAAGTGCGCCTCACCGGTTTCGTTTTTTCACCTAAAACTCCGCTCCGGAGCTGCGTTTCCCCTGCACGCATCAACCCACGCCAGACGGCACGCTTCTGAGGAACCAGGAGGCGTAGCGCGCGCCACTGTACAGCGGACTATAAACAAACCCCGCACTGGCGCTCAAGATGACGGACAGCTGTCGGAGTCCAATGAGCTGCGAAGACTGTGCTGGAGGCGGGATATCCTGGCGCAGCTGGTCAATCAATGGTCCGGATGGGCGGGACAGGGGGGGCGGGCGGAGGCTGACGTGTTTTCTGATTAATTACAGTTCTCTACCGAGTGATTTCCAGTAAACCTGAATTTCCGGGGTGGCCAAAAACGCCTTATCATCAACATAATAAAATATGCTTGCCCTCTCCCACCTCTAACTCACCCTAAATTTTAGCTTAAAAGTGTTATGTGTAGTAAAGAGTCGCGCATTAGTGCAACTGCAAAAACATTTACCTGTAAACCTACAGCCTACACATTCGCCAGTATATGAAACACTTCACAGGTGTTTGTGTGTTAATAATGACAATAGATTTTGCAAAAAACAAACTTCACTGTTTGGAAACAACCTGTTCAAATGGCACTTGTTATAACACTGTCCAGTCCTGGTCCTGGTGGGTCTGTGTGTCTGCCTCACCACCCCCCCTCACTGCTGCCTCACCACCCCCCCTCACTGCCGCCTCACCATCTGTCCTCACAGCTGCCTCACCACCCCTCAACACTGCCGCCTCACCATCCCTCCACACTGCTGCCTCACCACCCCTCCACACTGCTGCCTCACCACCCCTCCACACTGCTGCCTCACCACCCCTCCACACTGCAGCCTCACCACCCCTCCACACTGCAGCCTCACCACCCCTCCACACTGCTGCCTCACCACCCCTCCACACTGCTGCCTCACCATCTCTCCACACTGCAGCCTCACCACCCCTCCACACTGCTGCCTCACCATCTCTCCACACTGCTGCCTCACCATCCCCCACACTGCAGCCTCACCACCCCTCCACACTGCTGCCTCACCACCCCTCCACACTGCTGCCTCACCATCCCTCCACACTGCAGCCTCACCA
The DNA here is from genome assembly GCF_040954835.1 of Lepisosteus oculatus. Classification (NCBI taxonomy): domain Eukaryota; kingdom Metazoa; phylum Chordata; class Actinopteri; order Semionotiformes; family Lepisosteidae; genus Lepisosteus; species Lepisosteus oculatus. The sequence continues at coordinate 19,867,034 of NC_090696.1, forward strand.
CCCCTCCACACTGCTGCCTCACCATCCCCCACACTGCTGCCTCACCACCCCTCCACACTGCTGCCTCACCACTCCTCCACACTGCCGCCTCACCATCTCTCCTCACTGCTGCCTCACCATCCCTCCTCATTGCTGCCTCACCACCCCTCCACACTGCTGCCTCACCACCCCTCCACACTGCTGCCTCACCACTCCTCCACACTGCCGCCTCACCATCTCTCCTCACTGCTGCCTCACCATCCCTCCTCATTGCTGCCTCACCACCCCTCCACACTGCTGCCTCACCAACCCTCCTCACTGCCTCACCACCCATCCTCACTGCTGCCTCACCACCCCCCTTAGTGCCTCACTACCCCTCAACACTGCCTCACCATCCCTCTACACTGCTGCCTCACCCCCCCTCCTCACTGCTGCCTCACGACCCCTCCACACTGCTGCCTCACCACCCCTCCACACTGCTGCCTCACCACCCCTCCTCACTGCCTCACCACCCCTCCTCACTACTGCCTCACCATTCCTCCTCACTGCTGCCTCACCCCCCCTCCTCACTGCTGCCTCACGACCCCTCCACACTGCTGCCTCACCACCCCTCCTCACTGCCTCACCACCCCTCCTCACTACTGCCTCACCATTCCTCCTCACTGCTGCCTCACCACACCACCATAACCCCCCCCCCCCCTCCTGCAGTACAGAAACTTATTCAGCAAAAAATAAGACATATTAGAAACAAGAAGCCATCAGTTTAGATTCAGAGAGAAAGCTGTCTGTCAGCCCCGGAGTCTGCTGAGACTAAACATTGAAACAGAAGGGAAACATTTCACCCCCGGACCTGTCGTCAGTTAAATCAACACTTCCGTGCAGTGTATCACCCAGCAGTGGATCTGACTGACCGTGTGCGGATACACCCTTTCCTGGTCAGAGAACAGCTCTTCCTGCACTAGCCAGCTAATTCTCCCTGGCCTGGAATCCTTCAAAAATGTCTGGACGAGATCCTCTGAGCGAGAACACTGGGCTGGATCCTTTCCTCTCCTTTGTAAACAATACAGAAACTTTAGTTTTCAGTTTGCCCGAGTGAGGTAATATTCATGAGGATTTTGACCTTGAATCAGACTTAACTAGTCAATACAATAATACACTTGTGCACAAAACATTGTGTTACTCTTCATACTCAGACCTGCATTTATTCCTGTGCTCCTGGCAGCTGCAGTAGGGATAGCAGGGCTTGCTGGAGAGACCCTGTGTAAACTTGAGAGGATTTACTGGCAAGCATCAGCTGTACAGCTTACTGTGACAGAGGTGTTGTACTGTGCAATGCAGCCCAGTGTTTTGCACAGTTAGCCAGAAGAAGTCATGAGATCTGTGCAGGAATGTTTTTAAGTACACCCAGTGCTGCAATGAAGGCCTGTATGCAGGCTGTGCTGTGACTGTCCACTTCTCGGACCGAACTCTGAAAGCTGGTGAGGAGGTAAGTATTTCCTCGGGTGAAATTCCCATTGTGGAGTAGTGTGTGCTGCGTCCTAGTTAAAATAATCGCTTTGATTTACGCCAAGGAGTCCAAAAGCTATATGGGAGGGGACACAGTTCACCCACCACTGAAGTACAGCCCCCGCTGGGTGACACACAGAAGGTTAGGTGGTGAAGAGAGAAACGTCTTTCCCATCTGAAATTAAGGGGGAGGCCAGTTTGAACAAGACTGGAGTTTAGCCAGGAATGTCCAGATTCACAACAACACTGGCCTTCCAATCCACTCCATTGCAGGACGTCAGTGCAAATATTTCCTCAGTTCTTTAGCGGATAATAACAGTATCCAGCAAAGCATCTGAGGTGCTGTTTTCACTAAACTCATGCAGTGGAGCTGATACCAAGGGCCTAATGTTGAGAAGCCCTGCCTCAAGTATTAGGTGTGTAGTGACAAGGCATATTATGTCACTTAGAATTAAATGTTATTAAAGACTTCTAATAATCTTTGCGCGCCTTGACCAAGCAGCCTGGTGCACCTCTGTGTAAGGGCACAGGAATGTGCTAATAGGCTCCTCTGATAAAAGACATTGTAAAGCTGAATCAAAGCTGAACGGTGTAATTTTGTATAGTGCAGATGGGCTCCATCAAGTCTGCAGCTCATTTCCCCACCTGCTTGGAAGAAAAGATGAAAATATCTTTTGTTCCAAGACCACAGGTCCAAGGTCACTATCCATTACCCAAAGGAAGGTCCACCAACAGGAATCTGCAAGTTGGACACCTGAACCAAACCTGACAGCTCCCCAGCCAGTCACCAACTTGTGACGTTATACTGTACCTTTAAAAGCAAGAACCCAACTTGTTTTCATTTTTTTTACTCACTGGCTCCTCATCATCTCTCCAACTAAACTGGCAATCAGACTTCCTACCCATGTGACTGCAAGCTGTCCAAGTCAGGACTTAAAGTTTGTCGAAAACACCGGGCCAAGAGAGTGAGCCAGTAAATTACAGAATTCCATCAAAGATACAAGATATTCTCTTGGGAACTGAAGAAATTTTGTATTTGCGAACCCACCGTTATTTTCACATCATGATCAAAGAAATTAGGCTGTCGGACCCTTTTTATTTTGACATGCTGGACACTGTGTATACTTAGAACCAGGCTATAACCGGTATGAACTGAGCTCTTCCCCCTGTCAAGAAGACAAACTGTTTTTAAACAGGACGCTAGCTTTGGCAGAGTTGCCTGAGAGCAGTGCGGACTGTGAGCCCCTGCAATGCCAGGCAAGACTCTCTCTCTCTCCTCTCTGCAAGCAGGAAACACCACCAGCACAGATCCAGCAGCTACCAGTCTATGGTGGAATATAGACTTCGAATGTCTGAAAATACTTTGTGCACCACTCATACTAAGGCAGACCCTGGGAGGAAAATCAACTAGAACGCATAACTGAAGGCAGGCCATGCAACCAGACCTGCACTTGAGTTGGTGCTGGAGTCTTTCGACAGATCATTGAATTCAATGTCACTCATGGGGGAAAGAATAAGGAATTTTAACTTTGGGTGTTTTATTTAAACTGGACACTGGACCTTACTTGTCAGTAGTGTCTGCAGGTGTTTGTGAAACAGTGAATACCAGTGTGAAACAGTGAATACCTCAAGTGCACCAATCATTTGCTGAATTTTCCAGGTCTATCCTCTTATTCACAAGCCTATCCTCTTATTCCAGGTCTATCCTCTTATTCACAAGCCTATCCTCTTATTCCAGGTCTATCCTCTTATTCACAAGCCTATCCTCTTATTCCAGGTCTATCCTCTTATTCAAAAGCCTGTCCTCTTATTCCAGGTCTATCCTCTTGTTCACAAGCCTATCCTCTTATTCCAGGTCTATCCTCTTGTTCACAAGCCTATCCTCTTATTCCAGGTCTATCCTCTTATTCACAAGCCTATCCTCTTATTCCAGGTCTATCCTCTTATTCACAAGCCCTGCAGGTTTCCTTTGCTTGGCAGGAGCCGGCCTGCAGCTCTTGGGGACTTGTATAGTGGACTTAGGCTCCAAACTGGCCCAGGGAACACCCCAGGCTCTCCTTTACCTCCTTTAGGAGTCTTGCCTTTACCAGTCTTGCCTTTACCTCCTCATGGGATCCTCTCAGCGCCCTGCTCCGCTTGTCCCAGAACACAACAGAACAGCTCAAATCAGCTTTCCACTAAAAAAACTGTTGGCGAAATACCGAGCAATCGGGCAAAAATAGCTGCAGCTTTCCAAAAAGCCAGAGAAAAAAGAAGAGTCTTGCACATCTAGCAAGGAGCAAGGCAGCTTCGGCGCTGACTGCACACTGCAGTTCAGGGATTGACAATACACTGGGCTTTGATGATCTGATCAGCTCTTAATTGCTTCATTGATCCCAGCTGCTGCTGCTTCAGATCAGTGGATGAAGATAAATGATGGCCTTGCATGTTGAAAGAAATGGACTCCCCACGCACTGCTGCTGCTCTGGGAGCATGGTGAGGATTAGTGTAGCATGGCTGTCCACTCTGTGGCAGTACTGCCGCAGTCCTGGAGGGGGCGCTGTGTCTGCTCTTTCTCCAGGTCTCCTTCCAGCAGCAGCATCCAAGTAGCTGGGAGAAGCTGTTCAACTGGACCAATTTATGTCACTAACGAGCTGATGTGGGTCGTTAAGACCTGAGCTGGGATGAACACTTGTAGTCACACCAGCCTCTTCGGGCACCGACTGCAAAGCCCTGGGTAAGAGATGGTTCTGGACTCGGGTTCCAGTTACTCCAGCTGTTAATGAAGAAGCCTTCAGGTCCTGGAGAAATGCAGTCTTCCAGTTATAAGCACAGAAAAACACGAGAAAGGTTACAATCGGGAGCAGCCGTTCCAACCATCTGGCCCGTGGGGGCCTGTTCCACACCCCCGCCACCCGTTGTGTAACAGAGTGCCTCCACAAGAATTTGACGTCATATTCTGACAGTGGGGTCAGCTGTGAATCCGTGCGGGTGTTCACTGTTCTTTCTGTCCATTAGGTCAGACAGTCTCAGGTTTCGGGTTTGTTGCCTCATTCGGTCCCCTGGTGTCAGTGTGGCTCTTGTCCTCTGGAGCTCTCAGCTGAGTGTGAGGAAGCACCTGGCTTCAATTACCAGGGAGAGTCATTACTTGGAGGAACGATCGATTTCTCCTCCTCGTATTCCTAACGCCAAGCAGGAGAATCACTCAGGAAGAATGTGGCTGGTGTTTTTTGTGCGTTTGGTTGTGATTGCGAGCCTATTTTTCATATTTCTCTGCTATTGGGGAAGATGGCTATTGAATTTCAGATTTAGTCTTTCATTCCACTTCTGGTACGTCAATCAGTGTAGCATTTTACATCGTCATTATACGCATGTATACAGTTTATACAGTATGCACGGTCTGGAGTTTCCACTGTGGGCCGCCTTTGTGATTTAATGCGAAAAACACCGAACAAACGCCTGCACACACCCACAGAAGCCCGGAGATCTCTGAAGCACCGATGACAAGGTACTGTATCGTTATTTCCGCTGGCGGCAACATGTTTCGCATGTGTCTTTATTGTTGAACGTTCGTTGGTTTCGTTTAGGCCTTGCGTGTGTGTGTGCGTGCGTGTGTGTGTGTGAAGCACCTTCTGTCCCGAAACGCCGCGGCAACTGAATCTTTCAGGGCTGCGTTCTCCGACATCGGTGTGGAAAGACGCCCTCTTCTGGCCACCGTAACGAGTAACGGGGAAGACTTGTTTTTTCTCTATTTCACCGCACGGGGGAGCTCTCTCCCCGCGATAGAACATGGCGAAGAAAGGTTCTTTCCCGGCGCTGCGGCTCGCCGGAAACCTGTCATTGTGTCCCGCGACCCCAGCCGCGAGCCGGCAGGTACTGTAGGCATGGGAAGGGTGTCGAGTTTCTCCCTAGTATTTTCCGAGCGGTCTTGGAGCTGGCTCTGCGGTTGTATGCCAAAGTAGCATCTCGATTCCCTTTAGTCTAGTAAGTTCAAACCCTTGTCCCTTCTAAAGTGTTCTGTTCACCCAATCAGGACATTAATGTCCCTGTTTTAAATACGGCTCTGGATGATACAGTCTAAAACCAGAAAGAAAAACTTTTCTGATTCAATTCTGGGATCAGGCGAGGGATTTAAGTTTCGTGATTACTCCTGGGGGCGGTACTATGGTGCAGTGGTCAGCATTACTGCCTCGTAGTGCTGGGGTCCAGGGTTCAATTCCAGACCTGGGGTGCTGTCTGTGTGGAGTCTGCATGTTTTCTTCGTGTTCCTGTAGGTTTCCTCCGGGTGCTCCAGTTTCCTCGCACAGTCCAGAGACATTCTGGTGGGTTAATTGGCTTCTGGGAAGACTGGCCCTGGTGTGAGTGTGTGTATGTGTGTATGTGTGTGTTTGTGTGTGCCCTGTAATGGACTGACCCTGGTGTGAGTGTGTGTGTCTGTGTCTGTGTGTGTCCTGTGATGGGCTGACCCTGGTGTACGTGTGTGTGTGTCTGTGTCTGTGTGTGTCCTGTGATGGACTGACCCTGGTGTGAGTGTGCGTGTGTCTGTGTCTGTCTGTGTCTTGTGATGGACTGACCCTGGTGTGAGTGTGTCTGTGTCTGTGTGTGTCCTGTGATGGGCTGACCCTGGTGTACGTGTGTGTGTGTCTGCGTCTGTGTGTGTCCTGTGATGGACTGACCCTGGTGTGAGTGTGCGTGTGTCTGTGTCTGTCTGTGTCTTGTGATGGACTGACCCTGGTGTGAGTGTGTCTGTGTCTGTGTGTGTCCTGTGATGGGCTGACCCTGGTGTACGTGTGTGTGTGTCTGCGTCTGTGTGTGTCCTGTGATGGACTGACCCTGGTGTGAGTGTGCGTGTGTCTGTGTCTGTCTGTGTCTTGTGATGGACTGACCCTGGTGTGAGTGTGTCTGTGTCTGTGTGTGTCCTGTGATGGACTGACCCTGGTGTACGTGTGTGTGTGTGTGTGTCTGTGTCTGTGTGTGTGTGTGTCTGTGTCTGTGTGTGTCCTGTGATGGACTGACCCTGGTGTACGTGTGTGTGTGTGTGCGTGTGTGTGTGTCTGTGTGTGTCCTGTGATGGACTGACCCTGGTGTACGTGTGTGTGTGTGTCTGCGTCTGTGTGTGTCCTGTGATGGACTGACCCTGGTGTACGTGTGTGTGTGTGTCTGCGTCTGTGTGTGTCCTGTGATGGACTGACCCTGGTGTACGTGTGTGTGTGTGTGTGTGTGCCCTGTGATGGGCTGATGTCCTGTACAGGGTGTATCCTGCCATGCGCCTGTTGCTTGTCGGGATAGACAACCCGGAATGGGATAAAGCTGATAGAAGATGAGTGGACAGTTCCTCTTGGGAATGTCTGATTGAAGTCTAGGTTAGGAATGGGCTACATGCTGGAATTTCCGACTGAGTTGTCTGGGTGGACAGATTGAAAGGGCAAGGGGTTCCTGCACATTTTATAGGGAGCCATTTCAATCTGCAGAGCTGAGTGGAACAAGTCACTATTCAATTGAGATCGATGACAAAAGTGATGTGTTCAAATACGTCCTGCATCGTTTAGAGCAAATATGTGCAAAAACCTGCTCTCTCTCAACCGGGATTATACCCCCCCAGTCCAGAGGGCCACCTCTCCTGTGATGGCAGGTCTGGGTCCTGCAGGACCCGCTGGCTGAGGGGGCAGGCCCGCGGGTCTGAGCTCCGGGTTAGAGAGCCGGTTCTGGCTCTGGCCTGCGGATCAGCCTGGACTGCTGGTAGTCAGATTAGTCCCCAGGTTAGCTCTGTGGTATCGATAAGCACATAAGAATTCGGGGTCCTGTTAGGGATGTTAGGGGTGACAGGATGACAGCGAGACAAAGCTGTAAATAAGTAATTAAGGGGATTAAAGAGAGGCATAGCATTTTTGATTTTATAAATCATCTTTAGATAATCTATGGTTTTTCACCTAAGAGCAATCCTCGCCTAGGAATCTTGTGGACAAAGCGACCATAGTGTCTCAGAAATCTTGAGGGACTAAACGCTTCTTTTACAGCGCTGCTAAAAGAGACACCTACATCTACCGAGGTACGGTTTTAGCTTCAGTGCACCAATATTTAAGAATCCTATGAAGGAAATATAAAAAGCGTTAATTTGGGCTGTTAGCCTGGAACAAAATAAATCAAAATTGCGCAGGACGCTGTCCCCCTCAGTGTCTCCTCACTTTAGCAACAGCGATGCTGCGCGAGAGCGGATCCCTGCGCTCCCATTGGCTGGCGGCGCCGTGATGCTCGGGCAGCCGCCCCGGCTCGAGCCGCGGAGGGATGGAGCGCAGCGCGCGCACACACCGGAGAGAGAGGGCGAGCGAGGCAGGGAGCGGGCGCGGGCGACTGGATGCTTTCTGGCCGCAGCGCTGTTTAAACCCACCCCGCCGCCGATAGATGCCGGATAACGACCGAGAAGCTCTTCTGTGTTTCACGTCCTCGACAGCTTAAAGCGCCTTCGACAGCGGTCCGGAGAAGCCGAGAGACATGCCTGCGGGAAGCACCGACCCCGAGTGCATCTTGAGCTACCAGGTAAAGATCGATCCAGCAGGGGAGTTGGGGGCGTCGGGACTGCGCGACCACAGACCTGCGGCGCTGGACAGGTTCTTTCTTCCCCTCTCTGTCTGTAGCGGACGGGCTCCGAGGCGCCGCCTGTGGAGTCTGTCCGCACGGACAGCGGGCCGGCGCTGTCCTGCGGCGCGCGTTTGCCATGCCGCCTGATGGGCACTCATAGTAGCACTTTCCCGTTTGGAAAGGAATAAGATACGGATGGTGACACTTCCCGGCAGTGCCCCAGCGTGGGCGGTGTTGCGTTTCCCCGTGTCTTTTCATTCGTATTTGTTTGTACTGGAGAGGCATGTACTGTGCGTTATTTATATTGCACGCACGTTGCTCATACGCACGACCTCCTTCGCCTGTCGCCGGTGAAGACAATTGCGCGAGAGCGAGAGATTTGCATACATGCTGTTTGTATGTGTATGTGTGTCTGCCTGCGTGCGTCCGCGCGTGCGGTGTTATTTATTTGCCGGCGCGCGCCGACAGCGGCACGTGCAGCAGCGTCTCTGTAGACCTTGGCCCCCTCGCGCTGAGGGGAAAGGTGACTGCGGTGGGGATCGATACCGGAGGGATGGAGTGTTCCGTCAATTTGTCTGTTTTTCGTTCTGCCCCGCGTTGGTTCTCTGTAAAGATCGTTTCTCTTTTTCATCAGGCCTACTGCATTCAGTGGGAACGTACACATTAGGTCATCATCGGTGTGCTGAGAAAAAAAACTCGGAATGTGAGGAATTAAGATGAAAAGAGCTCCGAAAGCCGACCCTCTGGTTTAGAATTCGGACATGTTGCTGGTCCAGTCGGCCCAGTCCCCCGACTGGAGCCGGTAGCCAGTCTCCACCTCAGTCGTCTTCCTCGGTGACCTTGAAGAGACATCGCTGCTCCGCTGAGACGGAGCGCTCAAACCTCAGGGACGGCTTGTCTCCCGCCGGCCTGGCCCGGCAGGGTGCGAAGTCGGGGCAGGAAGACCAGTTCCAGTGATTAGTAACGGGTCATTACCCGTTACATAACCGATCACACCGGGGTGCGCAGGGGGAGAGAGGAGCTGATCGATGTCTTCCTCGGTGAGGGAAGGACAGCGCGCGCTGCCCCCCGCGCAGGAAACCCGCTCCGACGCGGAGATCCGTTACTTTTCAAACCTGCGCGAGCTGCCCCGGGCGATTTCTAATGATAAACACTGTTATGAATATACAGAGAACTATTTTTCTCTTGTTTTTTTTATTCCGATCCATTATGGTGATTTTTAAATGATTATTACGGCTTCATAACATTATTCAATGCAATTCAATTTATTTTTATATAGCGCCTTTCACAACACGGTTGCCCCAAGGCCAGTGACCATACATTTTGTCAAGACATTCTGACCATACATTAGACGTTTTCTTGTCTGAACTGCGTTAATTCAGCAGGACATCTGTACTTTACTTTGAAAAGATCAATAACAGCTCAGCAGACAGAGCAGATGTCCCCTGCAGAGTACAGTATGTGTAGTTTAATGTATGGTACAGTACTTATCACACTTAATCAATTATATCGCAGGAGATGGGCGGCTGAGAGTACAGGTGTGGCCCTGGGTTCGAGCAGCTGGGTTGTGGTACTTTCAGGTTTTTAAACGAGTGTTAGATGAGAAAAGAAGTGTTCTGGACAAGGGGGCAGCGAATAATATAAATCAAGCGTTGTCCTGTCTGGATGTCTGGACTGGAGTGTTGACCAGGTTTACAGCTCAGCTGGGTTTACAATGACCTCAATCAGCTCGTTATTGGCTTAACGAACCCCCCCCTAGGATCAGGACTGGACACCCCGCAGACACACTGACCCCCCAGGACCAGGACTGGACACCCTGCAGACACACTGACCCCCCAGGACCAGGACTGGACACCCTGCAGACACACTGACCCCTCCAGGACCAGGACTGGACACCCTGCAGACACACTGACCCCCCCAGGACCAGGACTGGACACCCTGCAGACACACTGACCCCCCAGGACCAGGACTGGACCCCCTGCAGACACACTGACCCCTCCAGGACTATGGACTGGACACCCTGCAGACACACTGACCCCCCCAGGACCAGGACTGGACACCCTGCAGACACACTGACCCCCCAGGACCAGGACTGGTCACCCTGCAGACACACTGACCCCCCCAGGACCAGGACTGGACACCCTGCAGACACACTGACCCCTCACTCTGACAGCTCACTGGTGTCCTTGTCTAGGGGTACCCCCACACTCTGACAGCTCAATGGTGTCCCCATCAGGGGTGCCCCCCCTCTCAGTAGACGCACGGGTGTCCCCTCTTGCCAGCACACGTCTACCAGGAACTCCCAGGCAGTTAGTCAGGGGGGCTGACTGAAGGGCTGAGGGTCCGAAATCCTAATAAACCCAAAGGAGTGTGAGCCACAGGACACCAGTGGGGGCTAAGGGGTGAGCATTTAAGACTGAGGATGGGGGTACAGTACCTCTTTACACACAGGGCTGTGTGGAACAGTCCAGGCTCCTGTGAAGCGTAGTTCAGGACCCTATGCAGACGGTACAATCCGGAAGTAAGTGGAGAAGGACATCAGGGAAAGGTACAACAGGATCAGGACAGGTTGACAGACGGGGGGGTGTGACGACGGTGATCCAGTGCTCGGGGGGCATGGCGAAGGCAAACGAGTCCAAACAGTCCTAGGGGGAATCCGGGGCGCAGTCCAGGGTCCAGGAACCGGGAGATCCATCCGAGGCGAGGCAAACAAGGTTTAAATCCGGAGCGGGATCCGGAACAGGGACAGGGAATGAAACCAGGGTAACGAGGCCAGGGGCTCCGAGCCCCGGACTCAGACGGTCAGGATGCCACGAGGAAGCCTATGCCGTCAGGTCTCTCCTGGGCCCGCTGGTAGGCGGGCTTCCCAGCGTCCATCTCCCAGTGCTGAGCCAGGAGTAGCGAGAGCACCCGGCCTAGATAAGGAGGGACAAACAGAGGGCAGGGGCACAGGATCGACTCAAATACGAAAGGAGGGATCCCGATCGTGACACTGTGGGGGTCTGGAACAAGCTGCTCAGCCACGTGGTTGTGGGTGATGGCCCACGATCCTTCAGGACAGGGGTGCGCAACATTCCTCGGCTCGGCTTGCTGCTGGCAGCCTACGGATAGGAGCGGGAGCCAGCTGGCCTCTGGTTCGTGACCTCTCCCCTGCTCTTCGCAGCGTGGGGCAGTCAGAGTGTGGTGTAAGCAGGGCGTGTGGGGAGCCTGGGAAAGACCAGTGCAGACAGGTGTGAAACCGACCGCCCCCCTGACCACTGGCCCTGTCCCTCTGGGGTAAGGGCTGTGGCAGTGGGCACTACTCTCTGGAGTCTGTGAGCGGGCCCGTGGGCGTGGCACTGCCCTGCACAGCGGCAGCCTACCCTTTGCAGGATGTGGAGCAACATCAGGGGCACTGAACACAGAGACATGCTCAGGGCTGTGGTGTGCACTCAGGCTGCCCCGAACACACACTCTCTGTGGTGTCCAAGTGGCACGTAGTGTACAGCCTCTTCCTCTCTCCCACCTGTCCCTCCTTGAAGCTCAGGTCTACAAAAGACTTTGCTGCCATGGCACAGTCACATCGGCTTGGCCAAAATATTATCCCATAGCACTGAGCTTAAATTTAGAAGATCAGAGCTCTCTTTTTCCCTAACTCTCTCGCCCTCTCTCTTTCTGTGCTCTGCCCCTTACCTCTCACAACCTCTTCTCTCTCTCCCTTCTCAGCAAGATATCCCATTACTCTCACTGCTTCTGTCTGTCCTCCCCGTGTCTCCCATCCTTCTTACCACCTGTCTGCTCTCCCTGTGTCTCCCGTCCCTCTCACCTCCTGTCTGCTCTCCCTGTGTCACCTGTCCCTCTCACCTCCTGTCTGCTCTCCCTGTGTCTCCCGTCCCTCTCACCTCCTGTCTGCTCTCCCTGTGTCTCCCGTCCCTCTCACCTCCTGTCTGCTCTCCCTGTGTCTCCCGTCCCTCTCACCTCCTGTCTGCTCTCCCTGTCTCCCGTCCCTCTCACCTCCTGTCTGCTCTCCCTGTGTTACCCGTCCCTCTCACCACCTGTCTGCTCTTCCTGTGTCTCCCATCCTTCTCACCTCCTGTCAGCTCTCTATGTCTCCCATTACTCTCACTGCTTCTGTCTGCTCCCCCTGTGTCTCCCATCCCTCTCACCTCCTGTCTGCTCTCTCTGTGTCTCCCGTTACTCTCACTGCTTCTGTCTGCTTCCTCTGTGTCTCCTATCACTCTTACTGCTTGTCTACTCCCTCTGTATCTCCCATCCCCTTTCACTGCTTCTGTCTGCTTCTTTTGTATCTCCCATCCCTTCCACTGCTTCTGTCTGCTCCCCCTGTCTCCCATCCCTCTCACCTCCTGTCTGCTCTCTCTCCCATTACTCTCACTGCTTCTGTCTGCTCTTCCTGTGTCTCCCATCCTTCTCACCTCCTGTCTCTTCTCTTTGTCTCCCATTACTCCCACTGCTTCTGTCTGCTCCCCCTGTGTCTCCCATCCCTCTCACCTCCTGTCTGCTCTCTCTGTGTCTCCCATTAATCTCACTGCTTCTGTCTGCTTCCTCTGTGTCTCCTATCACTCTTACTGCTTGTCTACTCCCTCTGTGTCTCCCATCCCCTTTCACTGCTTCTGTCTGCTCCTTTTGTGTCTCCCATCCCTTCCACTACTTCTGTCTGCTCCCTCTGTGTCTCCCGTCCCTCTCACTGCCTGTCTGCGTCAGATAGTGTCTGTGTCTTTGAAGTTTAATACTGGAGAGCACAGCTGGTCATGTGATGGGATGGAAACTATTCTGGGGAGGGATTAGCATATTTAAACGTGCTGGTTCTCCAGGGCTGTCTGTATTCAAATTCAAGGAGGGGGCTCTCTCTGTTTTCTAGTGATTGTGTGTGTGTCTGTTGTGCCAGTGGTATGCCTATCTGCATTGCCAGTGTGTTCTTGTGTAGCTCTATGTGCATGTGTAACGGGTACATACATCTGTCTCTCTGCGCGTGTGTGTGTCTGCGGTGCCAGTGTGCACCTGTGCAGTGCACAAGTACAGTCTGTGGACTTGTGCCTGTGTGCCTGTCATGTGCTTCTCAGTTCCTGTGTAACTTTGTGTGCGTGTGTAAGAGGTGTAGATGTCTGTCTACCTGCGCATGTGTGCAATGTGTAGAGCTGCAGATCTCTGTTCTCACAGTGCTTGTGCAGTACACACATACACATGCTTTTGTCTTCCTGTCTTTGGGAAAACAAATTCCCATGGACTCTCATAATGTCAGTACTCACTGCTCCAGACTCTCTGAAATGTTCAGCGTCTGAATGTCAGGAGCTGTGGTCTCTGTGGGATTTTATCAGATTGTATCCCTATATTAATCATAATTCACACACTCGGATTCAAACACACAGACACACACTAATCACACTAACACACTTTCACACACCCAGATACACAATCATACTGACACAGACTCACACACACAGACACACACGATCACACTGACACAGACTCACACTAATCACAGTAACACAGACTCACACACCCAGATACACAATCATACTAACACAGACTCACACACACAGACACACACAATCACACTAACATACTCTCACATTCAAACACCCACACACACAATCACACTAACACAGACTCACACACCCAGAAAAACACGATCACACTAACACATATTCACACACAATCACACTAACGCAGACTCACACACCCAGACACACAATCACACCAACACACTCTCTCACACACACACAATCACACTAACACAGACTCACACACCCAGACACACACAATCACACTAACACATACTCTCACACAATCACACTAACGCAGACTCACACACCCAGACACACTAGTACAGACTCACACACCCAGACACACAATCACACCAACACACACTCTCACACACAATAACACTAACAGACTCACACACCCAGACACACTAGTACAGACTCACACACCCAGACACACAATCACACCAACACACTCTCTCACACACACACAATCACACTAACACAGACTCACACACCCAGACACACAATCACACCAACACACTCTCTCACACACCCAATCACACTAACACAGACTCACACACCCAGACACACAATCACACTAACACATACTCTCACACACACACAATCACACTAACACAGATTCACACACCCAGACACACTAGTACAGACTCACACACCCAGACACACAATCACACTAACACATACTCTCACACACAGACAATCAGACTAACACAGACTCACACACCCAGACACACTAGTACAGACTCACACACCCAGACACACAATCACACTAACACATACTCTCACACACAATCAGACTAACATAGACTGACACACACAATCACACTAACGCAGACTCACACACCCAGACACACAATCACACCAACACACTCTCTCACACACACAATCACACTAACACATACTCTCACACACACACAATCACACTAACACAGACTCACACACCCAGACACACTAGTACAGACTCACACACCCAGACACACAATCACACTAACACATACTCTCACACACAATCAGACTAACACAGACTGACACACCCAGACACACACAATCACACTAACACAGACTCACACACCCAGACACACAATCACACCAACACACTGTATCACACACACAATCACACTAAAACAGACTCACACACCCAGCCACACAATCACACTAACACATACTCTCACACACACGCAATCACACTAACACAGACTCACACACCCAGACACACTAGTACAGACTCACACACCCAGACACACAATCACACTAACACATACTCTCACACGCAGACAATCAGACTAACACAGACTGACACACCCAGACACACACAATCACACTAACACAGACTCACACACCCAGACACACAATCACACCAACACACTCTCACACACACACAATCACATTAACACAGACTCACACAATCACACTAACACAGACTGACACACCCAGACACACACGATCACACTAACACACAGTCACACGTCCAGACACACAATCACATTAACACACACTCTCACACTCACACAGCGATACGTAGGCACTCTCACGATCAGAGATGTGCGCAGTAATTAGTGCTGCGGAGCTGCTGTTTCTGCCTGACCTGTGCACAAGTGACATGACATCGCGTGACTGTAGTGTTACTTATTCATGCACTTAGCACGTGCAGCTCGTCAGCTTTCCCCTTTCCTGGAGGTGAACAAGCATCGTGTCTCCTTGCTATAGAAGCCCTCTGCTGCCACGGCTGGCACTCCTGGCTCAGGCGCAGTCCCGCCGTCGGCCTGGAAGACACGGGCGAGATCTCGGCCGCGGTAACCGCACTGGCGCGGCGCGGAGGCCTCTCCAGTTACCGCGCGCGGGGGGCCTCGGCCAGGGCCGTGAATTATTGATCAGGTGAATGAGGAGGGAGTGCGCAGCAGGAGTGAGTCAGGCTCCCTGGAGCAGAGTCTTCTCCGGGCTGTCGGAGAGGCAGCAGGGACTCCTCTCTCCCCCACTCTCCCTCCTCTCCCTCCTCTCCCTCCTCTCTCTGCTCCCCTGTCCAATCGCAATTTCTCTTCAGATTCACAGGGCTTCGTGGGCATGACTGAAGAATTACAGTGCTTCCAAAGCAGAAACGATCAACATGACATTTAGAGACATCACCGAAACCATTACCGATCTCTCTACACCTCTCCACATCCCTCTGTCTCTGCTCCTCTCACTCTCTCCTCTCTCTGCTTCTCTCTCTCCTCTCTCTACTCTTCTACCCCAACGTCTCTCTGCCCTTCTCCCCTTACTTCTCTGCTCCTCTCCTGCTTCTCCCCCACCTTTCTGTGCTCCTCTCAGCTCTCTGCTCCTCTCCCCCTTCTCCCTGCTCCTCTCCCCCTTCTCCCTGCTCCTCTCCCTCTGCATCGTCTCCCTGTCCCTCTCAGCTTGTCGGCAGGCTGGACTGGGAGCTGCAGATGCCCACCCGTGGCACCACAGCCAGACGCCTGAGCGGCACGTTGCGAAATTCACCACGGTAAATCCGGCTGAGGCAGTTTTCCCATCCCTCTGCCCTGCCGGCAGTGTGCCAGCCTCCCCCCTGGAGAGGTCTGCCCATGACAGGACTCCTTTATTCCAAGAGGGTCCGGCAGGGCAGGCTGTCAGGAACATGTGGCAGGTGGTGCTGAGCGCACAGGGGGGGAGGGGGGGTTGTCAGCCCGGAGTCTCAGAGCCGAAAAAGACAGGAGGGAAGAGAATCAGTGACCTCAGGCTGGGGGATTTCAGTGCTGGAGGAATGAGGAAAGATTCATGGTTAAAGCAACATAAAGAGGTAAATACTGAGCCGGTAAACTGCATCTGAAAAGTGCCTTTCATTCCAAATCACAAAAGGATCTCTGAGCTCTTTGCACCAAAGCCTCAGTGCACAGCAGCGCAGGAGAGAGAAACTGCTGCTCCTGGTGGATTGAGGGGGAACGTTAGGAAAGGGTGTCTACAGCAGTCAGGTGTGTACAGGGTGTGTGTGTGTGAATTCAGCACTGATAGTGACAGGGGAGAGACAGCAGTGACACTGATAGTGACAACAGCAGTCAGGTGTGTACAGAGTGTGTGTGTGTGTGAATTCAGCACTGATAGTGACAGGAGAGAGACAACAGTGACACTGATAGTGTCTACAGCAGTCAGGTGTGTACAGAGTGTGTGAATTCAGCATTGATAGTGACAGGAGAGAGACAGCAGTGACACTGACAGCGTCTACAGCAGTCAGGTGTGTACAGAGTGTCTGTGTGTGAATTCAGCACTGATAGTGACAGGAGAGAAACAGCAGTGACACTGACAGCGTCTACAGCAGTCAGGTGTGCACAGAGTGTCTATGTGTGAATTCAGTTATTACTGTCTATGATAATGAAAGGAGAGAGACAGTTGTACTTTGGAGCTTCACTGTGTTAGTGTGACTGAAATGAGACATGTAATTAATTATATTCAGATTCCAAGTGTAAAGATTTCAGTTTTTACAGAGAACGGCAGGAGTTTTAAGTCTTACATGATGACCCCATATAAACCAGTGTGTTTCTCCTGAGCCCAGGCCTTGCTGTGAAGTTGCTAGGCAAGCGCTGCAGGCAGACAGATGTTACCTCTCAGCAGGAAATGGAAAATCGATTCTCCCGACGCACTCTGATGAATCAGTAGCTAAGTGATGTTAGGGCTCCCTGGCAGCACAAGTGCACTTTGTGCGTTTTTAATTAGAGAAAATGTTTTAAACTAGTGTAGGATGGAGAGCATGGTGGTGGTGGTGGGGAGGTTAAAGAATCATTACTCTCATACAATTATGAGGCATGCAGTCGCGTTCCTGAGTGAGCTGCCAGATCAAGAGCACAGTAAGTGTCCAGCAGAGGTGACCAAACCAGGGAGAGACATTGCTGGGGAAGAGAGAGGGGGAGGTGGGGGTGCTGAGCTACATTGGCCTCTGAACCCTGTCTCCTGAAGACACCAGTCTCTCTCACTGCATCCTTCTCAAGCGCCCATAAGAAAGAAAACCCCACAACATATTCAGCTTAGATCTAAAAAGTTGGGCTGAAAGTAGGATTACAGTTGAGGATGAAGGTAGAGGTAGATGCTCCACTTGGTGCACTGGACAGCCAGAAGGACATAGTTAGCTCCAGTCTGGGCTGGGCCACTTGCTTGTGGCCAGGAACTCCCAGGAGGGGAGTATCTGTTTGGCTGATCACTAACAGCGAGGGGGATTGGTTGGAATCATGTAGGGGTGTAGCCAAGGGAAGAGATCCCAATGCATGGGTGGGGTCTATATGGGCTTATATCAGCAGGAGGTTGGGCTGATGAAGGGTGGAGTCTGAGGGGGTGGGGCTGATAAAAGGTGGAGTCAGGGGGGGTTGGGCTGATGAAGGGTGAAATCAGAGGGCGTGGGGCTGATAAAGGGTGGAGTCAGAGGGGGTGGGGCTGATAAAGGGTGGAATTAGAGGGGGTGGGGCTGATAAAGGGTGGAGTCAGGGGGGGTTGGGCTGATGAAGGGTGAAATCAGAGGGCGTGGGGCTGATAAAGGGTGGAGTCAGAGGGGGTGGGGCTGATAAAGGGTGGAATTAGAGGGGGTGGGGCTGATAAAGGGTGGAGTCAGAGGGGGTGGGGCTGATAAAGGGTGGAATTAGAGGGGGTGGGGCTGATAAAGGGTGGAGTCAGAGGGGGTGGGGTTGATAAAGGGTTGAGTCAGAGGGGTGGGGCTGATAAAGGGTGGAATTAGAGGGGGTGGGGCTGATGAAGGGTGGAGTCAGAGGGGGTGGGGTTGATGAAGGGTGGAGTCAGAGGGGGTGGGGTTGATGAAGGGTGGAGTCAGAGGGGGTGGGGCTGATAAAGGGTGGAGTCAGAGGGGGTGGGGCTGATGAAGGGTGGTCAGAGGGGGTGGGGCTGATGAAGAGTGGAGTCAGGGGGGTTGGGGCTGATGAAGATGATAAAAGGTGGATATAGGAGTGGAGACAGTGGGAGGTGGAGTCGATACAGGGTGGAGTCTGTAAGGTTACAAACAAGAAGAGCCCATTTGGCCCATCTAGATGGTCTTGGGGTGGAGCCTATAAGGATGGAGGCAATGGAAGTTTGAGTAAATCGTCTGTGTTTTCTTAGTCTGTTAATAAGTATTGGATGGAAAATGTAAGTCACAAATCCAAAAAAAGCAGGAACTAAACTAGTGACTTCATCATGACTCCTGCTTGACAGAAGCCAAATGGAGGAACTAAAATGCTTCTTAAATTGCCCCTTAGGAATGAATAAAGTATTTGGAATTGAATTAAAGGTGCCTGTGTCCCTGAGTGTGCAGTGCACGGATGGATTACATCACCTCAGCTGTTCGAAGCCTGTCAGAGAGCACTCCGCTCTCCAGCGGGTCCTCTGTGCTCAGTCTGGCTGGAGAGATTAGAGAACCGCTGTCTGGTTAGAGACAGAATACAGGGAGCTGCTGATCAGCAGCTCAGAGCTCATACAGTGACTCTGCAAGATTGGAGGACAGAATTCAGAATTTCTGTACTAGTTTTCCTCGGAAACGTTGATTTCTGGGGTTGATAAAGGGTGTGACATATGTGCTCCCATGTTTTGGGACGTGTGAAAAGCTTGCAGCTAGATTCTAGGGACGTGCACTATTGAAGCGTATCACCCATTGGCCTCAGATCACTGAGGATCTACAGTTCTTACAGTAGTACAGCAGCACATACAGTACTTTTCTTTAAACACATTCTTTATATCTCATATTCTTTAAAAGGAGAGCTGGTGGCGGCACAGTGGGGTGGAACACAGCCTGGGTCATGCGTACGATTCCATCCCAGGGCACTTGTCTGTGTGGAGCTTGCATGTTCCTCCCCATCAGTGATCAGCTGGTGAAAAGTGTGAAGGCAGGAGGGAGACAGAGGACAACAGGAAGAGCCCTGCGAATTTGCGAGAGAGAGAGAGAGAGAGAGAGAGAGAGAGAGAGAGAGAGAGAGACTCTGAGCTCCACGCTCACAGCTAAGGCGACAGGTTGATGGACTCCCCAGGGGGTGAACAGGAGGAGAGAGGGAAGAGGCAGAAGGAGGAAGGGAAGCTGTTTATTGAGAGCAGAGAGTTGAGATTTTCCAGTCTCCCCTCCTGGCCGTGTCCTGTTAGACAGGGCTGGAGTGTCTCCAGACACTGGTTCGCCTCTCAGTAAGGTAAGACACAGGTTTTGCATGTATGATTGAGTAACTGTCCAGCTGTGGGCTTCTGTATTGGCAGCCTCTAGGCCCCAAGTGTGGCTGTTGTCCATTTCCTAAGTACGGCTGACCTTGGTTCCTGACTTGAGCTTTTTTAACCACCCCTCCTGAACGAGCTGTAATCTGGGCACTGGAGTGATCCGGCTCGCTGGGGGGGCTCAGTTTCGGTGCTCAGGTTTGTCACAGTGCTAATGGTTCAGCCTGGACTGTGTCCGCCAGAAACCCAGTCTTTCCCGTGGTGTGGATCCTTTATTTTCTGAGGAAGGGGATAAAGCACAATCTGAGCTCAGGAGAAGCTCGGACTCACTGTGATGTAGGACCAGAGCAGCTGCACCTGCCCGGCTGTGGGCTTCACAGTGACAGGCAGGCAGACAGGCAGACAGGCATGAGGAGAGAATCAGAGACAGATGAATAGGCAGACAGACAGGCAGACAGGCATGAGGAGAGAATCAGAGACAGATGAATAGGCAGACAGGCAGACAGACAGGCATGAGGAGAGAATCAGAGGCAGATGAATAGGCAGACAGGCAGACAGACAGGCATGAGGAGAGAATCAGAGGCAGATGAATAGGCAGACAGGCAGACAGACAGGCAGATGGAGAGAATCAGAGACAGATGAATAGGCAGACAGACAGGCAGACAGGCATGAGGAGAGAATCAGAGACAGATGAATAGGCAGACAGACAGGCAGGCAGATGGAGAGAATCAGAGACAGATGAATAGGCAGACAGAGGCAGACAGACAGGCAGAGAAACACAGATGCAGAACACTTTTAGAAACTGGGTGTCACTCTGCTCTGTTCAGCTTGGGGTTTCTTGCAGTGTATTTTCCTGGAAGAGAAGAAATCTCCGCAGCAGCCCTGACCCCCCAGAGAGCTCTGACTCCGCGGGTCGAGACTGGGGCCCACTCAGACTCCAGCTGCTTCACTTCAGCACCTCCAAACTGTCAGCCTTTTATTAGTGTTACACAAAATGGTTTTGAGGAAATTCTAAAAATATTCACTTTTCCCTTCCACGCTCGTGTGGCCTCCCGGCTCCGTTTCCACTCCGAAACTCTTTCCGATGACGTTCCGTCAGCAGGGTGGCTGTGGAAGGAGGTCCGTGCGGATCCGTACTGCAGCCCAGAGGGAAGGCAGTGTGTGCGCAGGCATGTGGGGGTGTTGTCATGGCAGAGAGACTGCTCCGCCGATCTCACTCGCCTGCCTGCAGCAGGACCACACTGCTCTCCAACTGAGTGTGTGTGTTCACCCCTCTGTGTGAGTCTGTGTGTGTACCCCTGTGTGTGTCCGTGTGTGTGTGTGCCCTTGTGTGTGTGTCTGTCTGTCTGTGTGTGTGTTTACCTCTGTGTGAGTCTGTGTGTGAACCCCTGTGTGTGTGTCCGTGTCTGTGTGTGTGTGTCTGTTTGTGTGTGTGCCCCTGTGTATGTGTGTTTACCTCTATGTGAGTCTGTGTGTGAACCCTTGTTGTGTGTGTGTGTGTGTGTGTGTGTGTGTGTGTGTGTGTGTGCCCCTGTGTGTGGATATGTTTGCACCCATGTGTATGGATGTGTATGCACACCCTTGTGTGTACAGTACATTGTGTGTCAGTGCATTCTTATGCCTGTGTGTGTGAGTTGTGATCCCACGAGTGTATGTTGTGGGCCAGTGTGTGTGTGTGTGTGTGTGTGTGTGTGTGTGTGTGTCTGTGTGCTCGTGTGTGTATGTTTTTTGCCTGTGTGTGTGTGAGTTGTGTGACTGTGTGTATGTTGTGTGCTTGTGTGTGTTACCATGCTTCTGCAGGGAGCCCCTCGTGTGTGTGTGTCTAGGTGTGAGGTTTATGTAAAGGCAGTCAATCCCAGATCGATGACTTTAATGTAGGACAGTGAGTTGCCAAGCTGTTTTAGCTGATGCAGAGCCAGAACCAGCTCAATTTAATGCATTACCCTATTTAGAAAAAACCCAACCACTCCCTCATTCACTCACTCAATTCAATTTTCAATTCAAGGTGCTTTATTAGCATGACCGATGGGTACAATCAGTGTTGCCAAAGCAAATAAAAATAATGAAATTCACATGAAACAAAACAAAAAATTAAAGTAACTCTCACTCTCTCATTCATTCACCACTCCTGCACTCATTCACCCACTAACTCACCCATTCACTCTCTCACTCATTCACCCACTCCCCCACTCATTCATTCACCCACTCATTCACTCACCCACTCGTTGACCCACTCATTCACTCCCTCCCTCCCTCACTCATTCACTCACCGACTCAATTCAATTCAAGGTGCTTTATTAGCATGACCGATGGGTACAATCAGTGTTGCCAAAGCAAATGAAAGTAATGATATTTACATTAAACAAAACAAAAAATAGAAGTAAAATAAAATCTACAGACATGTTACAGACATTTACAACAAAGACATATTATATAATATTGACATGTACTGTAGGCGGCTGGAGCATGACTGGGAGACAGACTCACTGTTCCTCAGGCTGTGACAGGAGATCACATACTGGGCTGCCAGTTCAACTGAGTTCCCTCCTCCCAGTAGGATTGGGACCCTTTGTGATTCTGGCAGGTGTGGGAACTCTGGGATTAGATTTCTAATTTCACTCCCTCACTCCCTTCCTCCCTCACTCCCTCACTCTCTCTCTCACTCCCCCACTCACTCCCTCCCTCACTCACTCTCTCCCTCACTCTCTCACCCCCTCCCTCACTCCCTTCCTCCCTCACTCCCTCCCTCACTCTCTCTCTCACTCACTCCCCCACTCACTCCCTCACTCTCTCTCTCACTCCCTCACTCTCTCCCTCACTCATTCACTCACCCACTCATTCACTCACTCATTCACTCATTCACTCACTCTCACATTTCCTGGCTTATTCATTCTCATCTACTCCTTCCCTCCCTCAGCCACTCCCCCACTCATTTACTCACCCACCCACTCCCTCACTCACTCACTCTCTCACTCCCTCCCTCACTCCCTCCCCCACTCCCTCACTCTCTCACTCCCTCACTCCCTTCCTCCCTCACTCCCTCACTCCCTCACTCTGTCTCTCACTCACTCCCTCCCTCACTTACTCTCTCCCTCCCTCACTCACTCTTTCACTCCCTCCCTCACTCCCTTCCTCCCTCACTCCCTCACTCTCTCTCTCACTAACTCCCTCCCTCACTCCCTTCCCCACTCCCTCACTCACTCACTCTCTCACTCCCTCCCTCACTCCCTTCCTCCCTCACTCTCTCTCTCACTCACTCCCCCACTCACTCCCTCCCTCCCTCACTCTCTCCCTCACTCACTCACTCTCTCCCTCCCTCCCTCTCTCACTCCCTTCCTCCCTCACTCCCTCCCTCACTCTCTCTCTCACTCACTCCCTCACTCATGCACTCCCTGTCTCCCAGTCATTGTCTCTCTCTCTTACAGACCACTGCAGCAGGAATATCGACACTGAGAAGGAGCTGTAAACCCTAATCAGCCTTGAATGTCCTGCTCACGGTGTTGGATAGCTGGGTTCATATTCAGAGTTCTTAATTAGAGTCTGCAACGTTAACAGAGTGGGGAAAGGGGATAATTAAGTCGATTCCAATCGTTTTTCTTGGTTTGAAAATGACCTCCTTCCTGAAGCCCTGTGCTGCACGGTGACCTCTCTCTGTGCCCGGGCTGCTGAGACCAGAGGCATCGGCCCTCTCTAGACCCACACAGAGCACGAGAACAGGACAGCAGACCAGCACAGGCCAGCAAGTCAAGTGAAAAACATTAAAGACGTCTGTCTTTTCCAGGGTTGATCAGTGCAGTACAGGCACCTGCAGCAGATAAACCCTTGACTGGATCAAACTGCTATGCAAGAGGAGCCCGATCCGTATCCGTGTATTTGTCACGGAGGGATATCCTTGGTTAGTCTTGAAGAGCGAGTAAAATTGTTTAAACAGCAAAATAGTCTAGGGTACTCATCCAAGAAAAAGGTGCACACGCCAGGGAGGTGCCAGAGACGAGATCCAGAAGCCGTAGTGTAAAGGGAAGCCCTGTCCGATCACCGGGAAGTAATATACGCGGAGCAGGAAGTGTCGCTCAACAGGTAGAGCCAACACTGGGCGAAGTGGCTACAGTGAGCAGTACTAAAGAATGCCTGGCTGGGGGTGTGCTGGCAGACGAGCAGTGTGACTGGTTATCGATGGTTCACGCCTTCCCATAATGACTGAGGCTGAGGCTTGCAGTCGGGGTGCCCTCTGGTGACAGGAAGCCGATCTCGTAACAGTACCGTATTCTTTAGTCACTAGAGGTGCAAGTGCTTTTAATGCAGTTCTGTGCCATGTGGCTGCCCCTTTGAGAATTTACTGCAGTCATTCTGCAGGAGCTCCTTTTGGTCTGTTCATGGTTTTGCCATGTTTTAATTGCTCAGCATGGTGTCCACAATAGAGGTACAGTAAGCTGTACTCCAGTGATGGACTGGGCTGACCCGACCACCCCCTGTAACGCCTTCCAGTCAGACAACGAGCTGCTGCCAAACCACACTGCAATGCCACATGTGAGCACACTCTCAATAGAGCACCTGTAGAATGTACTAAGTTGTATTGTAAATTGCAATGAGGTAATTTATTGTATCCTAATGTTAATCTAATCCCTATAAATTCCTGTCCTTCTACTCTTCTATCCCTCTTAATGAGCTCCCGGACAAAGCATTTCATTGCCGACAACACCGCTGTATGCTGGACTGTTAGTGCATTGATCAATAAGTTGATTGATAGAAAGGAAGTCTGAGGAAGTAAAGGCGCTGTTGTGCCTTCTTTGTAGCTCCAGTTACTCACTGGGACCACGTTAAATCATTAGTGATGAAGATACCCAGGAACTTGTAGCTGCTATCCGTCTCTACAGCCACCCCGTTGATGTGAACAGGGGTGTGGTCCCCACCTTGCTTCCTAAAGTCGACGACCAGCTCTTTGGTTTTGCTGACGTTGAGGGAGAGATTATTCCCAAGGCACCACTCCACCAGGTTCCTGACCTCATCCCTGTTCCTGCTGATTCGGCCAACGATGGCCGCGTCTTCGGCAGATTTGCAGAGGGAGTCAGCTGTGTCTGCCCACACAGCCCTGAGGGGCACCTGTATGGACGGTCAGCAAGGAACAAAGCTTTCCACTGACCCTCACAGTCTGTGGTCTGCCAGTCAGGAAATCCAGAATCCAGCTGTTGACCCCCAAGTCATAAAACTCCCTCCCACATTGAGCGGCGTGAAGGTGGAGGGTTTAGGGCCACACGCCCCGTGACCTGATGGCTCTGCTGCATGCAGTGAACTGCAGAACACTGCAGGGGCTGTTTGCAGCAAGGAAGATGGCTTTACCTCTGTTGCATTGCTAGGGAATCCGTGAGACGAGAGGCAGGTGAAAATCTGTGGTCGAGAAATGAGGAGGGACTGGCTGGCCAGGGAGACAGGGCCGGGGCTCTACAGCACGTCTCTTTCTCTTGCTCCTGTGTTTTGGTTTTCATGCAGCTGGAGCACTTGTCTCTGTCGATCTACTGGATTCCTGTACTGTCACACCATTTACAGCATTACATTGTTTCGGTTCTTGTACACGCACTGATTTCACTTTACTGACTGAAAACTGTCAGGACCCTGTTCCTGAAAATATTGTATGTGGGAACGTCCTTATTTACAGCAACACTATTGATAGAGTAATTGCTGGAGAGACTGGAGTGAAATAGTTTTCTCAAGAGTACAACAGCTTTGTCTCTTCTGAGATTTGAACCTGCAGCCCCCCAGTCACTATTACTCTGTAAGCTAGAGGAACACGCGTTGATGTTGATAAGTTGGTATTTTGTGTGGTGCTTTTTACGCGGTGAGAAAGAGAGCTTCCTCTTTAACCACACTGTTGTGCTGTTCAGTACACTTCCTTGATTTCGAGCCCTGTGGTAAATGTTTTGAGTGTGTAAGGGCGTTGGAAATAGAGTGTGGGGACGTGTCTTCGGTGTGACACCGCCAGTTCTGTTTGAGGAGCTGAGAAAATTGTCATTTTCTCAGCCGAGCTGCAGTTAGGGGGCGCTGCTGGCGCATCCCTGCCTGCTCGAATCGAAGGAGTGGGGGAAGAGCGAGTGACCGGGGGTGGGGTGGGGTGTCCTGTCAGCGCTGGCAGGAGGGGTGACTGGCATCACAGAGGCGCAGGGAGGGAGGTATTCCCGAGAGGATCTGCGGGGAGGTCAGCCCCAGGCCCCATGCCTCAGCACGTCTGCTGTCTGTCTTGTCCCACAGGGACCGAACGAGGAGGCGGTGGTGGACCAGGGGGGAACCAGCTCGGTCCTCAACATCCACTATGAGAAGGAGGAGCTAGAAGGTGAGTGAGTTGCCTGCGTGCTACACCTGTCTTCTCACCCCCAGCCAGCAGACACCCTCGTTACACTGCCCCCTGCTGGCGGGGTACACATGTTTCTGCACACCAGCAGCTGATGCTCTGCCAGATGCACTGGGGCTCCCGGGGGAAAGGAAGCAGGTCGGAGTGCCCTCTGCCATTTCTGAAGGCCCCTCCCACGACGCCACCAGGCCTGCAGCAGCGATCCGGGCAGGTGCCCCCTGGCTGGAGCTGTGGCCCAGCAGGAACTGGGGGAGAGAGGGACACGCGCTGCCCATCTGGCACGGCAGGCTCCAGCCGCGGGCACGCCCGATGTTACCCCTCCCAGGGGCAGAAGGCAGGTAAAGCACGGGGGCTTCTGAAGTCGAGCAGGAAGACAACGCAGAATCCGGGACACCGCTTAGCGAATGATGTGTGCAATAGTTCAACAAGCTGGGGAAAACCCTGCAGAAGTTTAAAACCACTTGGCAACTTCTTCCTCCCTGATTTACCCTGATTTACCCTGATTTACCTGGCTTCCCTGTTCTGATCGACGCCAGACCGTGGTGGCAGTGCGGGTGACCACGGCAGTGACAGTGAAGGCTGTGCAGTCGCTCCGGTCTGCCACAGTGCAGGGGGACACCGTGAAAGAGCTGTCACACAGCCTGGAGCAGTCCAGCGATCTGCTGTATTGACAGGCTGTTATCAGTGGGCGATCACACAGCCCCCTCCATCTCCATTCACAGTGCGAGCCTGTTTCTACACAGGTCACTGGGAGAGCAATCTCTCTCTGTCTCATCCTCCTCTTCCTCTCTCCTCTCCTCTTTTCTCTTTCTCCCTGCCTCCTCTCCCCTCATTCCTCCTATCCTCCCCTCATTCCTCCTCCCCTCTCCTCTCCCCTCATTCCTCCTCCCCTCTCATTCCCCTCTCCTCTCCCCATATTCCTCCTACCCTTTCCTCTCCCCCGTCTCCTCTCCCCTCATTCCCCTCTCTCTCTCAGGTCACAGGACTCTGTATGTGGGGGTGCGGATGCCCCTGGGGAGACAGAGTCACCGACACCACCGACCCCATGGGCAGAGGCACCGCAAGCGGGAGAGAATGAGGGGCACAGCGCCAGAGGAGGGTCCCTCTCACGGTAAGAGACACACAGGACAGGCAGGGGCACTACAGACACACAGACACTGACACACAGGACAGGCAGGGGCACTACGGACACACAGACACTGACACACAGGACAGGCAGGGGCACTACGGACACACAGACACTGACACACAGGACAGGCAGGGGCACTACAGACACACAGACACTGACACACAGGACAGGCAGGGGCACTACAGACACACAGACACTGACACACAGGACAGGCAGGGGCACTACGGATTCACAGACACTGACACACACAGGACAGGCAGGGGCACTACGGACACACAGACACTAACACACAGGACAGGCAGGGGCACTACGGACACACAGACACTGACACACAGGACAGGCAGGGGCACTACGGATTCACAGACACTGACACACAGGACAGGCAGGGGCACTACAGACACACAGACACTGACACACAGGACAGGCAGGGGTACTACAGACACACAGACACTGACACACACAGGACAGAAAGGGGTACTACAGACACACAGACACTGACACACAGGACAGGCAGGGGCACTACGGATTCACAGACACTGACACACAGGACAGGCAGGGGCACTACGGATTCACAGACACTGACACACAGGACAGGCAGGGGCACTACGGACACACAGACACTGACACACACAGGACAGGCAGGGGCACTACAGACACACAGACACTGACACACAGGACAGGCAGGGGCACTACGGATTCACAGACACTGACACACAGGACAGGCAGGGGCACTACGGACACACAGACACTAACACACAGGACAGGCAGGGGCACTACGGATTCACAGACACTGACACACAGGACAGGCAGGGGCACTACGGACACACAGACACTGACACACAGGACAGGCAGGGGCACTACAGACACACAGACACTGACACACAGGACAGGCAGGGGCACTACGGATTCACAGACACTGACACACAGGACAGGCAGGGGCACTACGGATTCACAGACACTGACACACATGACAGGCAGGGGCACTACGGACACACAGACACTAACACACAGGACAGGCAGGGGCACTACAGACACACAGAAACTGACACACAGGGCAGGCAGGGGCACTACAGACACTGACACACACAGGACAGGCAGGGGCACTACGGACACACAGACACTGACACACACAGGACAGGCAGGGGCACAACAGACACACAGACACTGACACCCAAAGGAACACTATGGACACACAGCCACTGACACACAGGACAGGCAGGGGCACTACAGACACACAGAAACTGACACACAGGACAGGCAGGGGCACTACAGACACACAGACACTAACACACAGGACAGGCAGGGGCACTACAGACACACAGACACTGACACACACAGGACAGGCAGGGGCACTACAGACACACAGACACTGACACACAGGACAGGCAGGGGCACTACAGACACACAGACACTGACACACAGGACAGGCAGGGGCACTACAGACACTAACACACACAGGACAGGCAGGGGCACTACAGACACACAGACACTGACACACAGGACAGGCAGGGACACTACAGACACTAACACACACAGGACAGGCAGGGACACTACAGACACACAGACACTGACGCAGACAGGTCACATAAAGCTGAGAATGTATGCTACAGTAAAGATGAAACACTAAAAGGAGGAGGCAGAAGGCAATCAAAATGCCTGTTTTATTTTTCTGGGTGCAGGAGTCTGTGTGAGTCAGTGATTTGCGTGGATGTTGTAGTTTTTAAAGGGGTGGTTGATTTAAAAAGTGGAAGAGCGAAGGAATGGAAGCTGTCCTTGTATCCCAGCGGGGGGGAGGGGCTGGAACAGAGCGTAATGCAGTTGCCCTGGAGCACAGATTGACACTGTGGCTAATTAAAGCAACGCAGCAATTCATTGAGTTTGCTCTGCGACTGTGAAAACAGATTTGCTCAATGGACAGATCACTTGGCAAAAGCAATTTTCTTCAGACCTGCATTGCATTTGTTAGAGGTGCGGTAACATTGTAACCATTTTGTTAGGACTGTCAATCAGAGTTCAGACAGGTCACAGTCCAGAATTACACATTCCAGCCTGTTTGTCTCTCTCTCTCCCCCACCTCTCCTCTTCTCCTTTCTTTCTACCCTCCCCTCTGTCCTTCCTCTGTCCCCTCTTCCTATAACCCCACTCCTTTCCCCTGTCTCTCATTCCCCCCTTTCCCACCATCTCCAGACACCCCATCCCAGAGAGTCCAGTTCATCCTGGGCACGGAGGAGGATGAGGAACACGTTCCCCATGACCTGTTCACCGAGCTGGACGAGATCTGTGTCCGTGGGGGCAAGGACGCTGAGTGGAAGGAGACAGCCAGGTGAGAGAGAGGACGAGGGCGGAGAGGGTAGTGGAGAGACAGTGGGTAGTCAGGGTGTGACAGTGGGTAGTCTGTGTGTGACAGCAGTGACAGTGGGTAGTCTGGGTGTGACAGTGGGTAGTCAGGGTGTGACAGCAGTGACGGTGGGTAGTCTGGGTGTGACAGTGGGTAGTCAGGGTGTGACAGCAGTGACGGTGGGTAGTCAGGGTGTGACAGTGGGTAGTCTGGGTGTGACAGCAGTGACGGTGGGTAGTCTGGGTGTGACAGTGGGTAGTCAGGGTGTGACAGCAGTGATGGTGGGTAGTCAGGGTGTGACAGTGGGTAGTCAGGGTGTGACAGCAGTGACAGTGGGTAGTCAGGGTGTGACAGCAGTGACGGTGGGTAGTCAGGGTGTGACAGTGGGTAGTCAGGGTGTGACAGCAGTGATAGTGGGTAGTCAGGGTGTGACAGTGGGTAGTCAGGGTGTGACAGTGGGTAGTCTGTGTGTGACAGCAGTGATAGTGGGTAGTCAGGGTGTGACAGTGGGTAGTCAGGGTGTGACAGCAGTGATAGTGGGTAGTCAGGGTGTGACAGTGGGTAGTCAGGGTGTGACAGCAGTGACGGTGGGTAGTCAGGGTGTGACAGTGGGTAGTCAGGGTGTGACAGCAGTGACGGTGGGTAGTCAGGGTGTGACAGTGGGTAGTCAGGGTGTGACAGCAGTGACGGTGGGTAGTCAGGGTGTGACAGTGGGTAGTCAGGGTGTGACAGCAGTGACGGTGGGTAGTCAGGGTGTGACAGTGGGTAGTCAGGGTGTGACAGCAGTGACAGTGGGTAGTCAGGGTGTGACAGTGGGTAGTCAGGGTGTGACAGCAGTGATAGTGGGTAGTCAGGGTGTGACAGTGGGTAGTCAGGGTGTGACAGCAGTGACGGTGGGTAGTCAGGGTGTGACAGCGGCGGTGCTGTGGTTCCAGGTGGCTGAAGTTCGAGGAGGACGTGGAGGACGGTGGAGAGCGCTGGAGCAAGCCCTACGTAGCCACGCTCTCACTCCACAGCCTCTTCGAGCTGCGCAGCTGCATCATCAACGGCAGCGTCCTGCTGGACATGCACGCTGGGAGCATCGAGGAGATCGCAGGTCAGTCCCACGGCGCACGCCGGCACACGTCCCAGAATGCACTGTCACACAACTCCCATCACGCTCCAGAGGTGACAAAATAGCCCATTTCCTGATGCGTGGAGGGGAGCAGAGCTGCTACACGAGTTCTGTATCGTCACAGCAGCTGCTATACACTGCATTTAACAAAGGTCAGACATTTATACCTGCCAGCCCTGATTCTTGATGATCACACACACACGTTCTGGATCTGTGTTCTCCGGAGAGCCGTTCATGCCGCCCGCTCAGGAAGACTGCAGCATGAGTAAATTCCGGTGGGGGTTGGGGGGAGGGGGGGGTGGCGCCCCGCTCACACAAAGACACAAAGAGCCGTGAGGGATCCTGAGGACGAGGGGAAGATTGACTGGAAGACGTGCAGGAATACGGCGCCCCAGAAGCATGGACGCTGATCGCGCTGATTGATCTGCCCGAGCTCACATCAGAGCCAGGGGTGTATATCCAGACCCAGGGGAGAAAGCATGTTTACAGGAACATTCACAGGGATGAGATTCATGACAGCGGAAGAAAGGTTGCTAATGAGAAGAGGCCGCTCAGCCTGTCTTGCTCATTGGACTGTTAATAGTTTATTGACCGGAGGAAATTGTCCAGTTGTTTCTTGACCGATCCTGGGGAACCTGCTTCAGCAGCTTGGCTGATAGTGCACTACTACTGCATGCCTGGATACTCCAGCTCTATATTCCTGATGCTAGATCCCATTCTAGTCTGTATTCCCAAGTACTTATCGTACTCTGAACCGGAAATCCCTGTCCATGTGTTAGCAATCCAATTCAGGGTCAGAGGGGAACCGGATCCTATCCCAGCAACCAATGGGCGCAAGGCAGGGTGCCCATCACTGGGCACACACACTCAGACACGGCCACACTCTCTCCAGGGCCAGTCTTCCCAGAAGCCAATTAACCTGCCAGCATCTTTTTCAAGAGTGGGAGGAAACTGGAGCACCTGGGAGAAACTCACAGGAACGTGGGGGGAACACGCAGATAGCACCCCAGGTCTGGAACTGAGCCCAGCGCTGCGAGGCTGCTGGCAGACAGTTCACCTCAAAGCACTCCCTAGAGGGCGCCATTGCTCGCAGTGCTGCAGGGTTCCAGCACAGCGCGGGGGTCTCCTTCTGGAATTGTAAATCCCATCATGCATCACTGCAGCCCTGTCTGGTAGAATCTGCCTTTGCCTGTCAGTCACAGGGAGTCACTTTGGCTCAAAGAACTGAGTGCTTTGGTTCATAGAACTGTGCGGGTTTGAAATTTCTATCTCTAAAAGCAATGTTTTTTAAGGGTTGTCAGTTGTTTCTCTTGCCGTGTGCAGACATGATCCTGGACCAGCAGGAGGGGTCGCTGGACGAGAGCGTGCGGGTGAAGGTGAGAGACGCCCTGCTGAAGAGGCACCACCACCAGATCGAGAAGAAGAGGAACAACCTGCTGCCCATGGTCCGCTCCTTCGCTGAGGCCGGCAGGAAGCAGTCGGAGCCCCACTCCCTGGACAAGAGTGGTGAGGGGGGCAGAGGGGAGAGAGAGGGAGAGATTCCACCGCATCGCAGCACAGATCACACAGCAGCATCTCACTCACTGGGACACACACACAACACACACTGAGCAACACTGTCTCACCCACTGGGACACACACACACAACAGACACTGAACAACACTGTCTCACCCACTGCGACACACACACAACACACACTGAGCAACACTGTCTCACCCACTGGGACACACACACACAACAGACACAGAGCAACACTGTCTCACCCACTGGGACACACACACACAACACACACTGAACAAAACTGTCTCACCCACTGGGACACACACACACACAACACACACTGAGCAACACTGTCTCACCCACTGGGACACACACACACACAACACAACAGACACTGAACAACACTGTCTCACCCACTGGGACACACAGACACAACAGACACTGAACAACACTATCTCACACACAACACATACTGAACAACACTGTCTCACCCACTGGGACACACACACAACACACACTGAACAACACTATCTCACCCACTGGGACACACACACAACAGACACTGAGAAACACTGTCTCACCCACTGGGACACACAGACAACACAACAGACACTGAACAACACTGTCTCACACACAACACATACTGAACAACACTGTCCACCCACTGGGACACACACACAACACACACTGAGCAACACTGTTTCACCCACTGGGACACACACACAACAGACACTGAGAAACACTGTCTCACCCACTGGGACACACAGACAACACAACAGACACTGAACAACACTGTCTCACCCACTGGGACACACACACAACACACACTGAGCAACACTGTCTCACCCACTGGGACACACACACAACACACACTGAGCAACACTGTCTCACCCACTGGGACACACACACACAACAGACACAGAGCAACACTGTCTCACCCACTGGGACACACACACACAACACACACTGAACAAAACTGTCTCACCCACTGGGACACACACACACACAACACACACTGAGCAACACTGTCTCACCCACTGGGACACACACACACACAACACAACAGACACTGAACAACACTGTCTCACCCACTGGGACACACAGACACAACAGACACTGAACAACACTGTCTCACACACAACACATACTGAACAACACTGTCTCACCCACTGGGACACACACACAACACACACTGAACAACACTATCTCACCCACTGGGACACACACACAACAGACACTGAGAAACACTGTCTCACCCACTGGGACACACAGACAACACAACAGACACTGAACAACACTGTCTCACACACAACACATACTGAACAACACTGTCCACCCACTGGGACACACACACAACACACACTGAGCAACACTGTTTCACCCACTGGGACACACACACAACAGACACTGAGAAACACTGTCTCACCCACTGGGACACACAGACAACACAACAGACACTGAACAACACTGTCTCACCCACTGGGACACACACACACAACAGACACTGAGCAACACTGTCTCACCCACTGGGACACACACACACAACACAACACACACAGAGCAACACTATCTCACCCATTGGGACACATACCCACAACACACACTGAGCAGCACTATCTCACCCACTGGGACACACACACAAACACAACATAAAGTGGAATGCTACAGTAGTCTACAGACAACACACACAAGCCGAATACACAAGCAAACGGAAACAGACCCTGACAAAGTACAGGCTCAGTGACCACAGCCTGGCCATAGAGACTGGACACAGGCAGACCTGGCTGTCCAGAGAGGACAGGCTGTGCTCCCACTGCCAGTGGGGAGAAATAGAGACAGAGGTGCACTTCCTACTGCACTGTGACAGATACTCTGGGATTAGAGAAACATTCTTCCCCAAATTTACAAATCTAATCCAAGAATTCCCACACCTGCAAGAATCACAACAGGTCCCAATCCTACTGGGAGAGGGAGGAGGGAACTCAGTTGAACTGGCAGCCCAGTATGTGATCTCCTGTCTCCTGTCAGGAGCAGTGAGCCTGTCTCCCAATAATGCTCCATATGTCTGTATGTAAATATTTTATGATGTGTCTGTATTGTTAATGTCTGTAGATTGTTTTATGTTAATTGTATTTGTTTTGCTTTGGCAAAACTTATTTATTCAATGGTCATGCCAATAAAGCACCTGGAATTGAACTGACAACGAGAGGGGTAGACAGGAGAGAGGAGAGAGAAAGACAGAGAGGGGGAAAGGAGAGAGACGGAATAGGGGAGATACACAGAGAGGGGGAGAGGAGAGAGAAGGGATAGGGGAGATACACAGAGAGGGGGAGAGGAGAGAGACGGGAGAGGGGAGATACAGAGCAAGAGAGGGAAACAGGACAGAGAGAACAGAGAAAGACATAGAGGGGGAGAGGAGAGAGACGGGAGAGGGGAGATACACAGAGAGAGAGGGAGAGGAGAGGGAGGAGAGAGAAAGACAGAGAGAGGGGGAGACAGGACAGAAGGCAAATGGGAGAGAGGAGAGAGACAGGAGAGAGGAAGCGATACACAGAGTGGGAGAAGAGAGAAGAAAGGAGAACAGAGACAGAGAGGAGGAGACAGGAGATAGGGGGAGAAGAGAAAAGGTGAGGGGAGAAGGGAGAGGGGTTGAAGGGTTAAAGGAGAAAGGAAAAGGGGGAGAAAGGAGAAGAGAGAGGAAGGAGGGGCAAAAGGAGAAGGTGGAGAAGGTGAGGAGAGGCTAAGAGAGGAGGGGGGTAAATGGGCAGGGAGGAGAGGGAGAGAGTGATAGAAAGATAGATTCTCTGTCCTGTTCTCTGTCAACAGATACTGATGACCTCTGACCTCTGACCTCTTCCCCAGGTCAGACTTTGTCCCCTCAGGCACCCCCAGCCACCTTAGAGGTAAAGAACGGGGTCAACCAGGAGAGCAGCCAAGTGGACCTGAGCAAGGTATGGTACCCCAGCTGCCATCTCATGCCAAGATGGTTAGAGCTGGGATTAAGGTTAGGACTGGGGTTAAGGTTAAGGTTAGGACTAATGGTAAAGATTCATATTAAAAATAGGGCTGGAGCTGGAGTTAGTTTAAGGTTTGAGCTGGGATTAATGTTAAGGTTTGGGCTGGGGTTAGTTTAAGGTTTGGGCTGGAGAAAGGTTAGGGTTGGGGGTATGGGGGTAAAGATTAAGGTTAGGGCCGAGGATAAGGTTAGGGTTTGGGCTGGTGAAAAATTAAGTTTTGGGCTGAGATTAATGTTAAGGTTAGGGCTGGAGATGGGGTTAAGGTTAAGCTGTTAAATAGACTTTATCAAAGGTCAAGTTCCAGGCAATGCACACACTGGGAACCATGGAAAATTAAAGGAACCTCTCCTGTATGATATTCCTTGCCCCACATCTACACTTACAATCTCTTCAGGGATACTATGACACTGATAGGGAGAGGATTTTAAATGTTATTTTGGCTGGCGTTTGATTTTTTTTAGTTTTTTTTATTTTTCTAATCAAGGTCACGCTTCAACGCCTCCAAGAAGCTTAAATAACAGACACACACCCACATACTGTACTTGATGTGCACACAGAGCATGGTCCCTCTTTCCAGGCTGGGTGCTGAGTGTGTGTGTTTCCAGGCTGTGTGCTGTGTGCTGTGTGCTGTGTGCTGTGTGCTGTGTGCTGTGTGCTGTGTGCTGTGTGCTGTGTGCTGTGTGCTGTGTGCTGTGTGCGTGTGCATGTGCGTGTGTGTGTGTTTCCAGGCTGGGCGCTGTGTGTGTGTTTCCAGGCTGGGCGCTGTGTGTGTGTTTCCAGGCTGGGCGCTTTGTGTGTGTGTTTCCAGGCTGGGTGCTGTGTGTGTGTGTGTGTGTGTGTGTGTTCCAGGCTGGGAGCTGTGTGTGTGTTTCCAGGCTGGGCGCTGTGTGTGTGTTTCCAGGCTGGGTGCTGTGTGTGTGTGTGTGTGTGTTTCCAGGCTGGGCGCTGAGTGTGTGTGTGTGGCACAGAGCTTGGTGCAGTGGTGACTCACTCTCTTGGAATCGCACTTCATTGTCTGGGGGCACAAAGCCGTGAAGTTCATCCAGAAGGATACAGGCAACGAGGAGAAAGACAGAGGGAGGGAGGGCGAGGATGAAGACTGAGAGCAGAGACAGAGGGAGGAGGGCGAGGATGAAGACTGAGAGCAGAGACAGAGGGAGGAGGGGGAGGATGAAGACTGAGAGCAGAGACAGAGGGAGGAGGGCGAGGATGAAGACTGAGAGCAGAGACAGAGGGAGGGAGGGTGAGGATGAAGACTGAGAGCAGAGACAGAGGGAGGAGGGGGAGGATGAAGACTGAGAGCAGAGACAGAGGGAGGGCGAGGATGAAGACTGAGAGCAGAGACAGAGGGAGGAGGGCGAGGATGAAGACTGAGAGCAGAGACAGAGGGAGGAGGGCGAGGATGAAGACTGAGAGCAGAGACAGAGGGAGGAGGGCGAGGATGAAGACTGAGAGCAGAGACAGAGGGAGGAGGGCGAGGATGAAGACTGAGAGCAGAGACAGAGGGAGGGCGAGGATGAAGACTGAGAGCAGAGACAGAGGGAGGAGGGGGAGGATGAAGACTGAGAGCAGAGACAGAGGGAGGGAGGGCGAGGATGAAAACTGAGAGCAGAGACAGAGGGAGGAGGGGGAGGATGAAGACTGAGAGCAGAGACAGAGGGAGGAGGGCGAGGATGAAGACTGAGAGCAGAGACAGAGGGAGGGCGAGGATGAAGACTGAGAGCAGAGACAGAGGGAGGAGGGCGAGGATGAAGACTGAGAGCAGAGACAGAGGGAGGAGGGTGAGGATGAAGACTGAGAGCAGAGACAGAGGGAGGGAGGGACAGAGAGGAGAAAGATGGAGAGGGTGTGAGAAAGAGATGGCGGGGAGCAGAGATGTAGAGGGCGAGGGACAGGCACCCACTGGGACACACACACAAACGCAACACAAACTCACATTTGCTACCAGATCCTAAAAAGAATACACACTAGCAGAGTATCTGGCTGGGGTAAAAGAAAGATCCTAATGAAGGACAGGCTGAGTGACCACAGCCTGGACATAGAAACTGGACACAGACAGACCTGACTGTCCAGAGAGGACAGGCTCAGTGACCACAGCCTGGACATAGAAACTGGACACAGACAGACCTGGCTGCCCAGAGAGGACAGGCTCAGTGACCACAGCCTGGACATAGAAACTGGACACAGACAGACCTGGCTGCCCAGAGAGGACAGGCTCAGTGACCACAGCCTGGACATAGATACTGGACACAGACAGACCTGACTGTCCAGAGAGGACAGGCTCAGTGACCACAGCCTGGACATAGATACTGAACACAGACAGACCTGGCTGCCCAGAGAGGACAGGCTCAGTGACCACAGCCTGGACATAGATACTGAACACAGACAGACCTGGCTGCCCAGAGAGGACAGGCTCAGTGACCACAGCCTGGACATAGATACTGGACACAGACAGACCTGACTGCCCAGAGAGGACAGGCTCAGTGACCACAGCCTGGACATAGAAACTGGACACAGACAGACCTGGCTGCCCAGAGAGGACAGGCTCAGTGACCACAGCCTGGACATAGATACTGGACACAGACAGACCTGGCTGCCCAGAGAGGACAGGCTCAGTGAATAGAAAGCATAGAAACAGGCTGTGGTCTCCACTGATAAAGACCTGGATTGACTTACAAGCAAAGCAAGACTGTGCACAAGCACAGCAGGGTTAAAACTCACAAACTGCCCACTAACTCCAGAGGAGCTGCTGATTGCTGATAGATGTGCTTCTCCGTCATCCCTTCACGTCTCTGTTAAGTCATTAATGGTGCCACTGCAGGCAGATCACTGCAGTGGTGCTGAAGAGTGGTACACAGTGCCCCCTTGTGGGGAGACCCAGGTGGCCACAGGTGGATGAATAATGCCACAGGTCTGCTGTGTTGTTCTCAGTCTTCTCCTCCCTCACTCTCTCACGTACCTTATTTCAGGTCGACCTTCACTTCATGAAGAAGATCCCCAGTGGAGCTGAGGCCTCTAACGTCCTGGTGGGCGAGCTGGACTTCCTGGAGCGCCCCATTGTGGCCTTCGTCCGCCTGTCCCCCGCCGTGCTACTGACCGGGCTGACCGAGGTCCCGATCCCCACCAGGTCTGTCTGACCCCTGATCTCTCTCACCCCACTGCTGTACCTCCCTCTCTCTGTCTCTCAGTGTCTCTTACTGTGTCCCTCTCTCAGTCTGTCTCTGTCCTCTCTCCCTCTGTCTCTCAGTGTCTCTTATTGTGTTCCTCTCTCAGTCTGCCTGTCCTCTCACCCTCTCCCAGTCTGTCTCTCTGTCTCTGTCTCTCAGTGTCTCTTACTGTGTCCCTCTCTCAGTCTGCCTCTGTCCTCTCTCCCTCTGTCTCTGTCTCTCAGTTTCTCTTACTGTGTCCCTCTCTAAGTCAGTCTCTCCTCTCTCCCTCTCTAAGTCTGTGTCTCCTCTATCTGTCTCTGTCTCCCTCTCTAAGTCTGTCTCCTCTCTGTCTCTGTCTCTTTCTCTGTCTCTCACTGGAGCCTGTCTCTGTCTCTCCTCTCTCAAATTCAGAGAGCTTCATTGGTGAATTACAGTGTCAGCAAAGCAATAAGAATGAACAGCACTTTCATTCACAGACATTCTTCTCTGACACGCAAGTGTGTGGAGGTGTTTCACAAGTGAAAATTCACTCACAGAGCGGTGTGATGTTTGAATTTTGGCAGTTTTGCTGTTAATTGCTCTTCATTGGTGTTAATCATCCTTGACTGTGGCAGGTTCCTGTTCATCTTGCTGGGACCAGATGGGAAAGCACAGCAGTATCATGAAATTGGGAGATCCATGGCAACCATAATGACTGATGAGGTAACGTGGCCACTGAGTCACACACACACATCCACCCTCACAATAACGGAATGTGATACACACATACAGTACACACTAACTCAGATTGACATACCTAGAAACTGTCACGCCCTCTGCAGCCAGAGGGCGCTCCTACTCTGTCCTGTCCCTAGTTTCCTGTGCTTTGCTCTCCTTCCGGTGTCTCTCTCTGGGGCTGTATATTTCCGGGTCACTCCTTCCCCTTCGCTTGGCATTGACGTTCGGATGTCCTGAGACCCGCCTAGCACCAGGTCGCCCCATGTCCGCTGCCTGAGGGCCTAGGTTTCTATACGACACAGCTGAGCCTGGGCTCACCCCCGTCTCACCGGGTCTATTTCCGCTCTCCCGCCTCTCCACAGTTCGTCCCTTCCGACACCCATGACAGAATGCTGAGCCCCCTACTGACCCCGCGAGCAGCGCTTTTTTTCCGCAGTTTTTTTTTTCTCTATCTGGGCTTTCTTTTCTCTCAGCTCTTCTATTCTAATTGCGGGATGCTTCTCCCGACATCCGTGCCTGTGAGCGGGCCTCGGCCTGGCTTTCCTCGGGTTGTCTTTCCGGTATCCGTGATTGACTGTTGAGCTGGCCCTCCTATCCTCATTGCTGGATATTACTCCGGTCATACGTGCCTGTGAGCGGGCCGGGTGCCTGGCTTTCCTCGGGTTGTCCATTCCGATATCAGTGATAGAATTTGGAGCGTGCTTATTGCCCAGTCTGCGGTATTTTTCCCGGAATTTTTTTATTTTTAGTTTTTTGCTTGGTATTTTGATTTTTTCACTTCCTGGTTTCCCCTTCTCTCTAGTTCCCCTGTCCCCTGTGTCTCAGAACTTTTGGTTCCTCTCTGTTTTTTGTGGTTTATTTTCTCAGTTTCCCAGGTTTATTGTTGTTGTGGTTTGTGCTTGTGTACATGTCTTTTTTGTTTTAAGTCTCCGAAGTTCTACCTGACCCCTCCTTCCTCTACCCAATAAAGGTTTATACCATGGATTAGGGGGCAGCTCTCAGCCGTGGACTCCCAGAGGTTTCCTTTCTGTTAAATGAGGTTTTTCCTCCCCCCCCCGGTGCTGTGCAGCTCTTTTTTTTTGTATGGGCGACAGGAGCCGCCCATGAAGGGGGGGGTACTGTCACACCCTCTGCAGCCAGAGGGCGCTCCCACTCTGTCCTGTCCCTAGTTTCCTGTGCTTTGTTCTCCTACACACTCACAGACACACTAACACAGACTGACACACAGAGATACATACTCACAGACACACTAACAAAGACTGGCACACTCAGACACACACTCACAGACACACTAATACAGACTGACACACCCAGACACACACTCACAGACACACTATCAAAGACTGGCACACTCAGACACACACTTACAGACACACTAACACAGACTGACACACCCAGACACACACTCACAGACACACTAACACAGAGTGACACTCACAGACAAGTGTGACACTCAGGCGTCACTTACTGATCTGTGTTGCTGTCAATCTTATCTTCTCAGATCTTCCATGATGTGGCGTACAAGGCGAAAGACCGTAGTGACCTGCTGGCGGGTATCGATGAGTTTCTGGACCAGGTGACAGTTCTGCCCCCGGGAGAGTGGGACCCCTCCATCCGCATTGAGCCCCCTAAGAATGTCCCCTCACAGGTACTCACCCGGAACCGCTGAAGGGAGCGTATTGTTGTACAGTCTGCTGCTGGATGGGGGTGTGATGTACTGTGTGTTGCTTTGTTTTATATCTACTTTAGCAATGCTGGTAATACAGTATATAGTCCTGCCAGGTAAGCACCTTTGAAGTGCATCAGTGCTCCAGTGCTGGAGAAGTCTAGTGTTTCAGTGCTCCAGTGCTGGAGGAGTCCAGTGCTCCAGTGCAGGAGGAGTCTAGTGTTTCAGTGCTCCAGTGCTGGAGGAGTCCAGTGCTCCAGTGCAGGAGGAGTCCCGTGCTCCAGTGCTGGAGGAGTCCAGTGCTCCAGTGCTGGAGGAGTCCAGTGCTCCAGTGCTGGAGGAGTCCAGTGCTACAGTGCTGGAGGAGTCCAGTGCTACAGTGCTGAAGGAGTCCAGTGGTCCAGTGCTGAAGGAGTCCTGTGCTCCAGTGCTGAAGGAGTCCAGTGCTCCAGTGCAGGAGGAGTCCAGTGCTCCAGTGCTCCAGTGCTCCAGTGCTCCAGTGCAGGAGGAGTCCAGTGCTTCAATGCTGAAGGAGTCCCTTGCTCCAGTGCTGAAGGAGTCCCGTGCTCCAGTGCTGGAGGAGTCCAGTGGTCCAGTGCAGGAGGAGTCCAGTGCTCCAGTGCTCCAGTCCTGAAGGAGTCCAGTGCTCCAGTGCTGAAGGAGTCCCGTGCTCCAGTGCTGAAGGAGTCCTGTGCTCCAGTGCTGAAGGAGTCCAATTCTACCTAGCCTCACTTGACCTCAGCCCTTTCCCTGCAGGAGAAGAGGAAGATGCCAGGGATGCCAAATGGAATGGCGTGCCAGGTGGAAGTGGAGCCCCACGGAGAGCACCATGGCCCTGAGCTGCAGAAGACTGGAAGGTGAGCTCGCCCGAGCAAACCCCTGTCACCCTCATTTACTCTCATCTTTCTCTGTTCACCTCTCTGTATTTCTGTCTCTTTCACCCTCCCTTTCTGCATTATCCTGTCTTTTTCCATGCCTTCCAACTCTTCCTCCCCTCGTCCAGACTCCTATCCCCCTGTTGAGTTGGCTCATCCTGCTCATGGGAAGCTGCAGACCTCAGACTTCAGGATGGCTTTTTTTGGTAAATTGGCATCTCTGCCAGTGCCAGATCTGAAAGAGATGAATAAACGATCTAATAAAACCAAATGACTGTTGGATTGATGAAGCCATGCTGGACTGTGAAAAGGAAGATAGCAGGGCAGGTTTGTGATACACAGAGCCAATTAACCAATTAACAAACAATCAATTATGTGCCAATTAGCCCATAGATAGGTTTTAGATAGGTATTTAGTCAATTCAGTGGTTAAGGTTTAATTGATTGATTGAGCATCAATTAAATAAGTAATCAGGGGTAAACTGGGTGAATTTACCCAGAATAGAATGCCATGCGAGAGGCACGGTGTTGTCTCCGGG
This sequence comes from Lepisosteus oculatus, assembly GCF_040954835.1. Lineage (NCBI taxonomy): Eukaryota > Metazoa > Chordata > Actinopteri > Semionotiformes > Lepisosteidae > Lepisosteus > Lepisosteus oculatus. The sequence continues at coordinate 19,909,115 of NC_090696.1, forward strand.
TTCGAGTGGCAACAAGATGCTGATGGTAATCCATGTGTTGGCAGGCTGTTCGGGGGGCTGATCCTGGACATCAAGAGAAAGGTCCCCTTCTACCTGAGTGACTACCGGGACGGGCTGAACCTGCAGTGCGTGGCCTCTTTCCTGTTCCTGTACTGCGCCTGCATGTCCCCTGTCATCACCTTCGGGGGGCTGCTGGGAGAAGCAACCGAGGGCCAAATTGTAAGGATGCACGCACACCTCCACACACACACACACACACACACACACACACACACACACACAACAGACACGCACCACTCACACAGCCAGTCTCAGGGAGGCATGATGGCAGAGCACGTTTCCAGCACTAATACAGGCGACGTGCTGTGGGATTTTAATCTGGGATGTCCCATTTCACCAGACAGGTACAACTCATTTCCTCCACAAGCTGTGTCTTTCTTAGTCTGGAGATGTGCAATTTGCGAGTCTGACAGCAGCAATGACTTTGCCCAGAAGCGCCTTCTGAGAAGAGGTTGAGTTCTGCAGTCCAGACGTGGTGGGGTCCATCCTGGGGTGAGAGGAGCCCTTCTGCCCTTCTGCACCCTCCCTGCATGGGTATAGGGGCTGCTGCGCTGACTCCAGACATAAAGACACAATTGGCGGTACCAAATTGAATGGATTGATAAAAATTGATTATGGTTCTTGGATTTCTTTGTCAAAATAAGAGCATGAAACATGCATAATAAGATGCAAAGATAGATGAAAGGGCTTTATTCTTAATTCTGTACCTTCTGGAACACAGTGACCTGAAGGGTAAATTTGTTTCACTTTATATTGCATTGCGTATCTACTCCCCATGTGGCCCTTTCCACTGCCTTTCTAATACAGCCACATCCCTAATTGCTAGATTAATCCTGCTGCTTATCAATTAAACAATTAGGGAGCTGGAAGTGTGTGCAGTGTAGCTGACTGGAAGGAGGTCCAGGTGTATCTGTGGTGCTGTGGTGGAGTAGTCCAGGTGTATCTATGGTGCTGTGGTGGAGTAGTCCAGGTGTATCTGTGGTGCTGTGGTGGAGTAGTCCAGGTGTATCTGTGGTGCTGTGGTAGAGTAGTCCAGGTGTATCTGTGGTGCTGTGGTGGAGTAGTCCAGGTGTATCTGTGGTGCTGACATGCTACTGTGATTAGCTGGCCACATGTTCCCATGTTGGATTGCCTTTTGTCTTTCCCAGAGTGCCATTGAGTCCCTGCTGGGCGCCTCCATGACAGGCATCGCTTATTCCCTGTTTGCTGGGCAGCCACTCACCATCCTGGGCAGCACAGGTCCGGTCCTGGTCTTCGAGAAGATCCTCTTCAAGTTCTGCAAGTCAGTGTCTGGCCGTCGGGCTCAGGACTGCGTTGTGTACTGGGGTGTCCAGCATGGTCCTGGAGAGCCTTAGTGTACCTGCTTCTTGCTCCAGCAGAACCGGGAGCGGCTTAATTGGATCAATCTATTCCTAAATTAGGAAGAGGTAACACTCTTTCCAGGTCTCTGTTCAGTGACCCTTTCAGCCTGTTCATAAAACCTGCAGGTCTGTGGCTCTTCAGGACCAGTTTAGACACGAATTAGGAGACTACCTCCTACTGTGTTTAAACACACGACTACCTGGTCTCCCTCTGCTGTCCTAATCCTCGCTCCCTGTCTCTCTGCTGCACAGAGACTATGGCCTCTCCTACCTGTCATTGCGCACCTGCATCGGGCTCTGGACTGCCTTCCTCTGCCTCATGCTGGTTGCCACGGACGCCAGCACACTGGTCTGCTACATCACGCGCTTCACAGAGGAGGCCTTCGCTGCCCTCATCTGCCTCATCTTCATCTATGAGTCCCTGGAGAAGCTGCTGCACCTGGGGGAACTCTACCCCATCAACATGCACTCCGACCTGGACAAGCTCACCCTCTACTAGTGAGGACGGCTCCTGTCTCGCTGTCCTACCTGTCTCTCTATGTCTCACAGTCCAGCTGTCCTACGTCTGTGTCTGTCTCAAAGTCCAGCTATCCTCTGTCTCACAGTCCAGCTGTCTTCTGTCTGTCTCCTCTGGATTGCTGTTTCTGATGCAGTCTCGTCCTGTGCCTGATGTCTTGCAGCTGTAAATGCACAGAGCCTGACAACCCCAGTAACCAAACTCTTCAGTACTGGAGCGAGAGGAACATCTCGGCCTCCTATGTGCCCTGGGCAAACCTCACTGTCACGGTAAGGCACAGAGCTCTAACATCACTAATGCTAACTCTAAGGACAATGAAATCCTTAAGAATTGATTGATTGACAATATCTGCAGGAGTGTCTGAAGCTCCAGGGAGAGTTCGTGGGGACAGCCTGTGGACACCACGGTCCCTACACCCCGGATGTCCTCTTCTGGTCTGCCATCCTCTTCTTCTCCACCTTTGCCCTGTCCACCTTCCTCAAGCAGTTCAAGACCAGTCGCTACTTCCCCACCCGGGTAAGATCTCTCGGGGCTCGTCTCAGACGGTGCTGGGAGTTCGGGTGTGACCTCCAGAGGTCTGAGCCTTAACTGGGAATGACTTTTGCTGTTAGTGACTTGCAGAAGTGCTCAAATCCTGCTGCAGAGAGGCTCTGAAGGGTCCAAATGTGAGCTCTAAAGAGCAGATAGGGATTACTTACAATGCACATTAAAAACACAGCCAGCTCCTTGACCTCTGACCTCTGTATTGACCCCCCCACAACCACCACTACTGTCGGGGTGCTGTCAGATTTCACGACCCCTGTGTGTTTAAGGACGTTTCCTCTGCAGAAATGTGGCATGGCCTGGCTTGGCCTTCATCCCTGACTTGGCCTAAGGGCATTTTAAACAGACACCACTTGTACTCGACAATTTAGAAATAACAAAAAAGGCAGGAACAATGTTATCAGATATGGCCATTGTGCTGTGCGTGGAAGCACTTTCTATGCAATGGCCAGTACTGAACACCCATTCATGGTGATAACAGGGTTACCAGAGCTGTACTCAGACTATGAAACTACCTGTCAAACTGCTTGAATTCAGAGTGCTGTGTCAGGTGCACCTTGTATGTGTCTTCTTTGGTTTTCTCTGGAAATGTCCTTTTTCCTCTCAAATTGAAACCCATTTCAAACCTTTCTTGCATCTCCACACAACATCCTGATGCCCTCCGCCCTCCACCCTCCCCCCAGGTGCGGTCCATGATCAGCGACTTCGCCGTCTTCCTCACCATCGTCATCATGGTGGGCATCGACTACGCCATCGGGATCCCCTCCCAGAAGCTGCAGGTGCCCAGCAAGTTCAAGGTGAGGCACAGCCACGCTCCAGGAGCCCATCCACCACCAGAGAGCCTACTGGCTTAGTAGAATACTAATTGATTCGTAGCTAAGCCCAATTAATCAATTAAGACCCTGAGCAACTAACCCAGCGCTCCGTCACTGCACATGGTGGGAGGCTGTGTGTGAGGTTCACTCCTCCAGCTGGATCAGAGGCTGTGTCTGCCGACCAGTGTTCTTTGGAACAGAGCGGGAAATTTCCCAGGTGAGATGGGACCAATCTGCTTCTCTGTTGGGCTTCCGGTAGTTTCAGAAACAGTCCCTCTATGCAAGGAGGTGTCTACGATTTTCGACCATCTGTGTCCCTGGGTTGTTGTGTTGCTGCTGAGCTGGAGTGCCCTGAGGATGTGCGCTTCAGGATTTTAATTATCTAATTAAGTTCCCATGGAATCTTCTTGGATTTAAGCCAAATAGATTCAGTTCTCCTAGTCTGTCCCACTCTGCTTTGTACTTCAATGCTTTCTTGCAGCACAAAGAGCAGAACTGAACACCATATTCTTAGCGAGGTCAAAGCAATGGACTGAATCACAGTACCATTGACTTCCTGATGAGCAGTTGGCGATCCCAAACTGGGAGAGAACGAACCAGAAAAATCATTGACATCTCCAGATTATGCCCTGTGATGGACTGGCATCCCATCCAGGGTGTATCCCACCCCATGCCTGTTGCTTGCCAGGTTAGGCTCTGGCTTCCCCATGACCCTGAATTGGATGATGGATTGTCCTGAAAATGGATGGATGGATTTCAAATTAAAGAACAGATTAAAACCTCAAAACCTCTATTGCCTTCGTAGGGCTGGATCGGTCCATGCTTGGACTATCCCAGTTAGTTCCATCCCCCTGACTGTAGAGGTTTCGCAGCAGCCAGGGCTATGGGTTTACCAGATGGCCTTTTCTTGGCAACTCTTGAGCAGTAACACCAGCAGTGCCCTCTTCCCCCCTCCTTGCTCCCCCACAGCCGACCCGGGACGACCGTGGCTGGATCATGAATCCTATCGGCCCCAACCCCTGGTGGACAGTGGTGGTGGCACCGATCCCTGCGCTGCTCTGCACCATCCTGATCTTCATGGACCAGCAGATCACCGCCGTCATCATCAACCGCAAGGAGCACAAGCTGCTGGTAGGGTGGATGATCTGGTTGAGGGGGCGGGGTGATGGGTGGGGTCATATCTGTAACTGATCTGACCTGAAAGGGTTGAGAAGACAGAATGATGGGGATCCCAGCTGCATCAACCAGAATGAGCATCCATTCAAAAACCCATCTCAATGTGCCTATCATGTGCAGGTGGTGTCACACCAGTGGTAGGAGTTGCCCGGCCAGGATTGACAGATCAGGGATCTCTATGACATGCCTGATACCTGCAAGCCTACAGTGACTTCTGTTCCATTTGTAATGTTTTCTAAGGGGTGCACTTTCTTCTGCATGAGGGCTTCCCTCCCACCTGCTGCACGTGTCTACATGGTGGGCGGTACCAGCCTGTGCTCGTGGGCTGGAGCTCTGTCTCTCTCCTCCCTGTTCCTGCAGAAGGGCTGCGGTTATCATCTGGACCTGCTGATGGTGGGGTTCATGCTGGGCATCTGCTCCATCATGGGTCTGCCCTGGTTCGTGGCGGCCACCGTCCTGTCCATCTCCCACGTCAACAGCCTGAAGCTGGAGTCGGAGTGCTCGGCGCCGGGAGAGCAGCCCAAGTTTTTGGGCATCCGGGAGCAGCGGCTCACTGGGCTGCTGATCTTCGTGCTGATGGGCTGTTCTGTCTTCATGACCGGGGCTCTGCAGGTGGGGCCCCACACTGCCTCCCTCCTCTCCCTGGTCCCCCTGGTCTCCTCCTCTCTCCCAGCTCCCCTGGTCTCTACCTCTCCCTGCTCTCCACCTCTCTCTGGTCTCCTCCTCTCTCCAAGCTCCCCTGGTCTCTACCTCTCTCTGCTCTCCTCCTCTCTCCCAGCTCCCCTGGTCTCTACCTCTCTTTGCTCCCCTCCTCTCTCTCTGCTCCCTCTGGTCTCCTCCTCTCTCCCTGCTCCTACTGGTCTCCTCCTCTCTCCCAGCTCCCTCCGGTCTCCTCTCTGCTCCCCCTGGCTGTTAGGTACTCTAACATGTCCAGCATTTGTTCCTTACAACTGTAACTCCCAGTCTAGGTTTTCAAAGAGTCCACACAGACATGCACACACAGGTGCTAATTTGATGTGCTCCAGTCCTAACCAGCCTCTTTTGTCTTTCTGTGTGTCTATGTGTCTGCAGTTCATCCCCATGCCGGTGTTGTACGGAGTGTTCCTCTACATGGGTGCCTCATCTCTAAAGGGAATTCAGGTATGGTGTGGACAGCAGGACTGGACTGATGTCAAGACTGCAGTTACTGTACCTGGAGGACAGAGCCTGCTGGGGTGTCTCACAGTCACAGCTTTGGGCACAGTGACACAGGGCATGCTGTCCTGTTGAAGCTTGCCAGGGAGATGTGCTGCTTCCAAAATTATTCTTGGAAAAAAAATAGGTTTTAACCCGACCAAACTGGAACAGTTAAATGTGTGTTCTTCAAGTCTCACAGCTGCAAACTCCATTACCACACACACAGGAGAGTGAGAAACTGAAGGCCCACCCTCCAGTCACATGTCACAGATAGCCCTATCCCATTCATGCATAATCATCACTGATTGGAGAACAGACATGCCCCTCACAGGCAGCACTGCCCTGTACTGGAGGATGTGTGATGATTGGAGGAGAGACATGTCCCTCACAGGCAGCAGTGCCCCATACTGTAGGATGAGTGATGATTGGAGGAGAAGCACATCCCTCATAGGCAGCACGACATGCCTGCAGAGGGTCGCTGAGTGCCGAGAGAGCTCTGGCTGACTAACAATACCATACCCACTAAACCAAACCCCTGAAACAATGTAACCACAGCTCAAACCAGTGACCTTTGCCCTGGTGCTGGGGAATCCCTGTCCTTCTGGTTATTGTTGGTGTCCTAAATCAGCAGAGAAACTCCTACTGGTGGATCCTACTAAGGTGATCCACACAGGGGAACCCTACTTCAGTCTTTAGATTACAGGGGTCTATGTCTATTAATTGTGCAACACATGGAGACATTCTTCAGAGGTGTCTATTAGGAACATCCAGGGTAGTAGTAGTAATAATAAAAGTGATGATGAGCTTGAGGGATGAAGAGGAGACCACTATGACAAACAAAGGTTGTGAGGTGGGGAGTAGGAAGATAGTAAGTCAGACAGGAACTGAGGTGCCAAGCCGTGTAGAGCCTTACAGGTGATCATAAGAACATGAGAAGTCTTTAACAAATGAGGAGAAGCTGTTCGACCTAGCTGGATCTTTTAGTATGGTAGTTAATTGATCTAAGGGTCTCATTCTGCTATTTCTTAAAAGAAAGCAGGGTATCGGCTTAAACCACGTGACTGGATGGCTTGTTCCACGCTCCTACTGCTCTTGCTCTACTGCTCATTCTGAAGAGCTGAGTCGGCTCCGTTAATCCTTTGAGGATTTTCACTACTTGGATCAGGTCCCCTCATCTTCTTTTCTGCCCAGGACTAAAAAGGCTTGGTTCCCTCTGCCTGCCAGGGTCAGTTGTCCCGGGTCCGAGCTCGGGAAGCTCCAGGCTCTGGGAAGGTGCTTGCCATTTTTTTAAGGCCTGGGAATGTTTTCTTGTATTTCGCGCGCCTCTAAGGGAAGCCGGTCGCACTGATCTCTCCTCTCTCGCAGTTCTTCGACCGCCTGAAGCTCTTCGGCATGCCGCCGAAGCACCAGCCGGACTTCATCTACCTGCGCCACGTGCCCCTGAGGAAGGTGCACCTGTTCACCCTGATCCAGCTCACCTGCCTGGTCCTCCTGTGGGTCATCAAGACCTCGCCGGCCGCCATCGTCTTCCCCATGATGGTGCTGGCCCTGGTGTTCATCCGCAAGCTCATGGACCTCTGCTTCTCCAAGCGGGAGCTCAGCTGGCTGGATGACCTGATGCCCGAGAGCAAGAAGAAGAAGCTGGACGACGCCACCAAGAAGGCGAAGGCCGAGGAGGTGCCGACCTTTCAAGTCCTGCCATTTCACAGCATCTCGCGAGCGTGGCCGCTAATGAGCGCATCCAAACGAGAGGAGGCCGCTCTGCCCCCCCTAGCTCATTTGGCTGCTAGTAGTTAACTGGTCCCAGGATCTCATCCCGCGGTTCCTCTGAAGGAAGCCAGGGTGATGGTTGGGCAGTTTGTTCCAGGCTCCCACCACTCTTTGTGTAAAGGCTCCTGAATTTGTCTGAGCCACAGCACGTCGCTGGAGAGAACTGAATGGTGGAATGGGGTTGGTTGAGGTTCCTTATTGTATAAGGAATGAAGAATGTGTACAGTGCTATAAATAGATAGAGCAGTGGTGTACAACTTCTACTGTCAAAACGTTTTTACTGGCCCCTCTAATCCCCTAGCAGCTGGTAAGCACAGTAATGACTTTAATTGTCTAAATCAAGCTTAAAAGGCATAATTTCAGTCATGTAATTAACAGATAAGACAGAATTAAAAACAGAAGACAAGGCAGACCTAGAAGAATGGGGGCTTGTCACACAGACACAGCGAGACTAACAGCCTTTACACCAAAAGAAGGCTCCAAAACTGAAATGTATTTCTTTTCTTCTCTTTTCAGCATGGAATAAACCTTTACTTGTTCCTGGGTCGTATTGCCCGTTTCGATATAGGGAGTGAAAAGTGTAATTTGCTGCCACCTAGTGGAGAGAGAACCAAACTACATGTTCTGTTTTCAGTTTTAATCAAGATGAACACCCCAAGAACAGAGACAAATAGGCACTTGTCAGTAAAAATAGGATTTTAAAATTGCCCTTAAATGGGAAGGCTGTTGCTTATTTACTCTGTGGAGACATAGCAATGATTGAAACATATCACAAATTTATAACATATATACCGTAAACATCATTTTATGGGTGGCTGCTTTTTGCATTTGTTAATGATTAAATGATGAAGCAGCTTTTGCTTCTACAAAATATTAACATGACCATTAACCGTCAACATTCAGCTCAATAAAGGTGAAATGCATAATTGCCATATTAATTTCATTTGCTCTAAAGGCACAGTTATGCCCTGTTCATCTCTGGTGAATATGGAGAGACCCTATCCTTATATTGTACAATGGCAAAAAGCGTTCTGTAGTTTCGTGCCTGATGATGCCTGATGAGTCTGCTAACCCGTGTGACACACATTTGGAGTTACTCTCACTGTCGGGGTGTCTCCCTCAGGAGTCCGAGAAGATGCTGGATCACGGGGAGGATAAGGTGGTGCAGATCCCCATGGAGAGCAGCCAGCTCCTGCACAGCCCCCAGAAGAAGAGCAACAGCTCCAGGTGAGCAGGGATCGAAGTGGGAGGGGGCTGCACTGACTGCCCCCCTCTGACCCCCCCACTGATACACACCAGCATAATGCCCCCGCTCCCTGCCCCTCCCCTCCAAGGTCACCATTAATATAAACAGATCTGGGATTCTGAGCTCACCAAGTTTCTGTCCACCACCTTATTTATAGAGAAGGTAGTCTGATTCACACCAGATTGCACAGCCGTTTAATCCAATCCAGGGTATAGCTAACTCTCTGATGTCCTTGGGGATGGAAGACCAGAGTAGGTGAATGAAGGCTGTGAGGTGGGGAGTAAACAGATAAAAAGTCAGTCAGGAACCGAGGTGCCAAGCCATGTAGAGCCTTATAGGTGAGCATGAGGATTTTGAAGTCGACCTGAAACCTGACAGGAAGCCAGTGCGAGGGCTCCAGGACAGGAGTGATGTGATCACCTGCAAGCAACCTGGTCAGGATTCTGGCTGCTGAATTCGGAAAATAATGGAGTTTGTTCAGTGTGGATTTAGATCAGCTTTTCATGACCAGCTTTTCAGCGTCAGTCAGAGACAACATAATATCACCAGATTACATCCTATGTAGGTGATGGGAGGTGCTGAGCAGCCTGAGCTCAGTCTTATTGCAGTTCAAGTGAAGGAAATTTTTTAGTCATCCAGGTTTATATATGAGAGAATCACAAAAACAGCCTGAAAGCAATTCAGCAAGTCATCTATACTGGCAGAATGTCCACAAACTCCTTTATCAGTGAGTGCTCTTGTGCTCCCTAATAACAAATTGTTGGCGATCACTAACATTTTAGTTTATAATCATATAAAAAAGAAAATATTAACACCACTGAGACCTCAGTATAATAATGCAGTGATAAAAAGAGAAGGCGGCTGATTAATGCTGATGATTTTAATTGTAGCAGGTCTTCACAGTATAGTTCAATAACAGCTGTTGTTAGTAAAGGCAGAGAAACTTTGGGCTAAGTAACAACTAGTGCAGGATGAAACTGTACCAGAGACAAACACTCTCACAGAAACTCCACACACACAAACGCAAATTAAAATCATGCACATACTGTATACACAATCACACACAAAACCTTTACACACATTCAGACATATACATAGACAAACACACAGAAAACCGTGCACATAAGCACAACCTCCGCTCCACACACAAAATCACGCACATCCACTCTAAAGTCCATCACCACACACGTAACACACACACAGGTACAGTATACACATACATCAGGGCAGGCAGTAAGTATAGAAAGGTGAAAGAGTTGTGGAAGCGAGTCTTTCAGCACAGAACTAACATACCGCCCACCCCAGAGGGGGGCAGGGGTGCAGCCCTGTCCCCGTGCTCTGTTTGTGGACTTCAGCCCCTGGCAGACCTGCCCCTGTGCCTGTCCTGCTCTGCATGGCCCGCTCTCCCTGGTGTTACAATGTGACGTTCTGTTCTAGGTGTGACCCATCAGACATTAATATCTCTGACGAAATGTCTAAAACAACAGTGTGGAAAGCTCTCAGTATGACCCCTGACAGCTCAGATCTCAAGGACGACCCCGTTTCCACCAAAAAGGCAAGGGCACCTCCTCCTCACCACTCACCCTGCAAGAAACCCAAACCCTCACAGAGGCCACGTTTCTCTTCTCCAGCTCTCTCCTCCCGATTCCTGCCTCTCTCACACTCTGCATCCCTAAGCTTCATCCCGTTTATCCTTTACTCCCGTTTTTTCCTTTGGACTTATTTCTACTCTGGGACCTGCAGTCTCCCCCCAAAGCCAGGCTGTGAGGTCCTGATTTTTTAATATGGCAGATGAATACAATGAGGGGGGCGTGTCACAGGGCGAAGGGCTCTGACCGGGGGGCGTGTCAGAGGGCGTGTCCATAACCTCTGTACCCCCTCCCACTCCAGTCCTACTGGAGTACTTAACCTTTGAGCCAAGTCTCAATTGGCCATTCCAGAGTTTTTAAGTCTAAAGATTTTCAACGCGTGTTGAAATAGCCTTTATTACAGAGTTAGTCAGCCTTTAAAAATGGCCTCCACACAGACAACTGACCCACAAGGAGCCTGCTTCTGGGGGAGAGTGTCACCTCGATTCTCAGCTGGTCCCCCTCTGCTGTTGTGTGCTGGTGAAAGCGACAAACGCGGCTCCGCTCTTCGCTGTCCAGTGGCCAAACACAGTGCCGAAGGGAGAAACGTTTGGAAACGATGGCTGTCGTTACTGATCCTTCTCGTACCGTGGGACCTTTGCAGCTCCGAACGGGAACGCTCACTGCAGCTTCCTGAACTTTGCATCATCGCCGTGCCCCGATCGCACGCTTGCGGACGCAGGTTTCTAAAGCGGGCAGGAGGCGTCCACGTTATTACAGAATAGTTCACAACTAAACGAAAATAAAAAAAGAAAAACTACCAATACACCGTACAGATCTTAGGTTACAAATACCGAGAGTACAGACAGGTCTGAATGTGGATGAAATAAGCAGCATTTTAACAGGTCGAGACGGCACAGTCAATGGCGTGCACCACTGGAAGGCGAGATACAGCTTGCTGAGAGCTGTACATAAAGCCATGATCACCATAAATGTATGGGGAATAATTTTGCAGCACTACACAAAGCTCATGCAGAGCTTGTCTTGTTCAGTAGGCCGCCGCACTGCCCGCTTTGGAAATGGCGCTCCCTTGAACACACCCATCAAGCACGCATTCTGTGGGAAACCATGCGGCAGCGTCCCTCACCGCCTTCCGGCGGGGTTTCACAAGTCTCGCTGGGCGATCTCGATGCCCCACACCCCACCCAGCTCATGCGCGCTCGCACTAACTCCTGCTTCCCGGATCAGAGCGGGAAGGAGCTCACAGCCTGCCCTCGTGCCTTGTCTAAAAATCTTTCATTCATGTGGTAGAAATATTTCTTATTGGTCTAACCCCTTGCAAACGCTCTAAATATTTTTGGGAGACAGGTGTAAACACAAAAACAACGGGCTCCATTTTATTCTTGTCGTTATAAGCGAAGGTACAAACAAGCTCTAAGTCCCAGCCTACATGTATATGATGCTGTACCTCTGTTATTGTCAGAGGTTAGTAAGCCAACACCTCTTAATCATTTTAATAGTCATGTAAACCAACATTACCGTCTTAGCGTCCAACAAGAGATAGTCTCTTTGCAAGAGAGGAGATTTGCCAGCGCATACACATTCCCTGGGGGGCTAAATTTTACACACCTGTACGAGCCCTTTAGCGCAAGCGAAGTCCCCCGAGAAGCATTGCACGACTGGCTGCCTAAGGCGTGTGTCAGTCGGCGCTCTCTGCTGCCGGGCGCAGGAAAATGACGAAGGCTCTAACGGGTGGGCGTGGCTGCAGGTTCACGTTCTCTTCGTTCTCAGGAGTCTGAACCGAGACCTCAGAATCTGACTATTCCGAGTGGACAACAAAATTGTGTTCAATTAATGATTTAAAAAAACAGACGACACAGTAGCCCTCAAGGACAGGAACTGAGGGATGCTGTCCTAGGGAGAAACAACTGTTTTGACTCTTGTCTCCAGCAGATAAGAACAAAGTTGAAACTCTTGTCAGTTGTGCGGACTTCATTTTCCCAGAGTTCCACTCTGCACCTTGTTCCACACCTGTGTAGTGACTCTAGCTGTGTCTGTTTGTTTGTGTGTGTGTGTGTCTGTCTGTTTGTTCTCTGGTGTTTCTTCCGCAGGAATGACAGTAACTGAAGTGTGGAGCTGTGTCGGGACCCCCCCGAGGCAGGGGGACTCAGGGACAAGAGGAGCTCGGCTCAGACAGTCTCAGCCAGGATGGTCAACAGCAGGGATGACCCCCCTCTCCCCCCCTACCCAACCTCCACACCATGATCTTTGGATTAACATCTTTACTACCCTACCCTTCCCCAACTGACCCCCCCGCCTTATCTCTAAATTTATCCACTTTTCCTCTTCTGGGTGGGGGAGTGGGAGGTCCTCATCACCCCAGACAGAGTGGGACTGAGGTGCAGTTCTACACTCAGTCCTTCGAACCCCGAGCCAGGCGCATGCGGTCAGGCCATCACAGTGACATCCCATCGCTGATCAAATGGCAAAAAATATACTGGTAACATTAGGATTGTGTTTGTTCCATGAGAAACTGAACAGGAACACAATGTCACCCTTTTCCAGGTTATTATTTTTCTATGTATATATTTATACTTATTATTTATTCTGTTTCAAGATGTTTTAATTTCTTAACAACTGCTAGCAGTAGTCCAGCAGTTTTTTTCTTTATTATGTTGTTGTCAGCACAAGCGTGTTTATAGTATTTATATTTTTGTTTATTTTTTATTTATTTAAATGAACTTTAAATGGAATCAATAACTCATACAGTACGAAGGTGTCATCATATTTACCATGGGACTTTACAGTCACTGTTGTCTGTTTTGTGCAGTGTAAACTAGTAACGTATCCTTTAAGCAAAATACTGTAGATGGGGATGAAAGACTATCTGTGAGGCAACAGGTTCAGGGAATCTCCAGTAATCTAACCCTAAAGCTGGACTGTCTCTGGAGCAGAAGACCTGGGGTAACCTGCCTTTGGAGCAGGTTATCTGTGGCCATGTCCACCACCACAAGTCTTTCTTGCAGCTATTCCTCTTTTTTTTTTCAACAAATCAGTGGCAGGGTCAATTAAGAAACTTGCAATTAAGCAATTAAACAATTAAGCAATTAAGCATGCACACACACTTTGCAGGTACAATACACATCCTGTACTGTAGTCTTGAGAAAGCAATATCTGCTGAGCAGATTTTATGTCCAATAGTCAGACCCATAGTGGTGAGGTAGTGTGGAAGGGTGGTGATGCAACAGTGTGGAGTGGTGGTGAGGCAGCAATGAGGTTGGTGGTGAGGCAGCAGTGAGGGGGTGGTGAGGAAGCAGTGAGGGGGGTGATGAGGTAGAGAGGAGGGGTGGTGAGGCAGTGTGGAGGGGTGGTGAGGCAGCAGTGAGGAGGGCTGATGAGGTAGTGAAGAGGGGTGGTGAGGCAGCAGTGAGGGGGTGATGAGGTAGCAGTCTGGAGGGGTGGTGAATTTCTCTACATTCCTAACCAAAAGGTTTTGGGTTCAAATCCGAGTTGGGACACAGTATTTGTATTTTTGGGTAAGGTACTTCTTTACCCAAAGGGTTGTGGGAGTGTGGAACAAGTGGCCCAGTCATGTGGTTGTAAGCTGATACTTTGGCTTCCTTCAAGAAACAGCTGGATGACATCCTGGGATCAATTAACTAGTAACTACCAAACAAGATAAATGGGCAGAATGGCTCCTCTTGTTTGTTACCTTAATTATCTTCTTATCCACTCATCAGCCACCAGGCACGTACTGCACATGCACACTGCCGGGTCATGAACAGTGCCTGTCTCTGACCCCAGGGCTGACAACATTGAAAAATAACAACTAAGAATACAGCATGCATAAGCCAATCCCACCTCAGGTCCACTTGGTGCAGAAATATGTCAGATTCAGTCTCTCTGCGCACTATAAGAAAGATTTGAAAACATTCTGATTGCCTCAGTCAGATGTTTAAAAAATATCTTATTACCCACTGGCAACAAGCTAAAGAGAAGAAATTTAGAAAATTCTGCCAGCGACATCAGACAGCAGCACAGTATACTGCAGCGCCTTGCTCAGGCCTGCAAGAGCAGCGTCTGTCCTGGGAGCCTGAGCCCACGGCGCCCCAGCTCTGCTCCAGGACCTGTCAGACTCTTGTTCCTCCCTTCACTGACAAGTGAGTGGACAGACTCGGGCGTCTAAACGCAATGCTTCAGGGAACAGAGAAACGGGACGAGAAGGAAAAGCTCTGACCTGTTTTTCTGATCCGTTGTCAATTCCACAGAACAGTCGTGTGGTTTGTAGAAATGGAGCCTATTATTTTTATTCTGAGAGAATTTAAAAAATGACACTATACATACAGTAGAGACTATATCCGAGCAAATAGATCTTGATTTATTTTGTTGTAAAGATGAAAATAAATCATTTTGGGGCGCCTTCAGTAAAGCCAAATTTATTTCGGCAGATTCATGCGGTCGGAGAATGACTGGTGAAAACAGTGCGTCGGGCGTCTGGGAGTTTTTTTTTTACATGGACGTGTCGTTCCTGTAATTCTAATTATCTTTGATGTTGTCGTGCAGTGAAGTTCTTGCGACGTTGTGAAACACTACACATCTTCTGCGTGGTGAAGACAGTGCTGTGCAGGTGTGTGTATTTCCAGTGCCTCTTCTGTAAGGTGAAAATCCTTTAGACTTTAGCAAAAGAAAAGGCCTCTAGAGACCCTTATTTCTGTCTAGCTAGGGTAGCGTTTCACATTCCCGTAGTTATCATGCTAATGTTGATGGAAGAAGATATTGCTGTTTTTTGGGGTTATCTAATCCACTCCTGGTATTGGGGAACCCCCAGACCTGCAGGTTTCTGTTCCACCTGAACGCTTAAACAACCAATCCCTCGACAGCGCTGATAATGGGTCTCATTTGAGTTGGTTCAGCGTTTTCAGTTGCTCAGCCTGTAGGAGTTGCTTTATAAGTGTCGTCTTTCTAAAGTAACTTGAAATCTCAACCCGTCTTGAGTAGGAAAACAGCTTGTGAAGGTCCCAGTCGAGCAGCTTGCTGGTTCATGCGAGCCGAGAGCTCAGCTGCGGTGAAAAGCAGCAGAAATTGGGGACCCCCTGCGGGTCACAGGGGCTGGTCTGTAGCGTGGGTGGGCAGGGCACCCCCCCCCCCCCCCCCGATCCATGACAGCCGGTATAGACACCTTTCAATCAACACCCAGTTAACATCTGGGTCACACAGGGGCCTCTCATCCGCATCATTGGTTCAGTTAGGTCAAAGGGGTCTGATTTGTGCTGGAATGCGCAAATCAACACGATGCTCTAGGACTGGTGCGGCCCACCCCTGCATCTGAACAATAATCACCGAATGATACAACATGTCAGACGGGCTTACAGCTTCTCCCTGGTGTCAAGATGGTTAAAATTAGTACTCAAGGTGGGCTTTATGGCTCCATCATGGCGGTCATCTTACTGAAATGAATAAATTGAAGATGCTCAAGTTGGGGAGGGCAGCAGCACGATGGCTAGTGGTTCAGTGGTCAGCACTGCTGCCTCACACCGCTGGGGCCGTGATTTCAATTCTGGACCTGGGGTGCTGTCTGTGTGGAGTCTGTACGCTCTCCCTGTCTTCAGGTGGGTTTCATCCAGGTGCACCGGTTTTCTCCCACAGTCCAAAGACATGCTGGGAGGTTGATTGGCTTCTGGGAAAACTGATCCTGGTGTGAGTGTGTGTGTATGTGTGTGTGTGTGTATCTGTTTGTGCAGGGGGTTTATTACTGTAAAGGTGCTCTCGTGACACCGCAATGATGTGGCAGCAGATTTGATTAGATCGAAAAATAGCGCGGTAGCTAGTGTTAATTAGAAATGAGTGAAGTTATAAGATTCCACTCTTCTTCCTCGGGGCGCCGAATGGATCTGACCTGATACGACCACTTCTACAGTGTAAACCAGAGGTTTCCAATCCTGATACTAATGACCCACACCCCTGCTGGTTCTCTGGCAGCCGAGCCCTCGGGTACACCGTCGAGCCCTCCACTGGCTTGATAACGATGACAGGAGTCACGGGAGCCGTTTGTTCTCGGCTCTTAAACATGTTTCAGCTCGAACCCTTTGTATTTTGTAAGTGAAATAAGATCCCAAGCTTGTGAGTAGAAACAAAAGGCAAATGTTCCAGCGAAGCAGCTCCTCAGATGAAGCGAGGCTCAGTGATCTCCTGAGAGCCAGCAGGTGTGTGGGTTGCCAGGGCCAGGGCTGGGCACCGCTAGTCTAGGCCGTGGCGTGCTGTGGGACACTGACCTCTGTCCGGCAGAAGCTGGCTGTGCTGCCTTCCTGCTTCGGCCCCAGCCTGTTTCTTGCACGCCCCTCTCGTGCTCGCTGCACGCGGGCACTGCTCCTTCTGCTTCTGGTGCAAAGACAGGAGAGGCACCCCTGCCCCCAGAGGGCCCCAATCTGGACGTGAATACAGGTCACCCCCACTGCCGCTAAGCAGAATCCCAAGCCCCTGTAAGCTCTGTAGGACCACAGCTGAGCCTTTCCTGACAAAATTGTACTCGTTCACCTGCTAAAGGAGTAAAAACACACACTTTCCAAGTCTTAACACATTGACTGCGGCCCTCCAGGGTTAGTATAAGGCCTGATTATATAAGCTTTGATTCCAGCTGAGCTCACTGTAGGCTTAATGGGCCCAATTTAACAGCGTCTCCCTGGTCTTCAGGTCCTGCAGCTCTGTGAGGTCCTGGAGACCCTGCAGACACAGTGGTCCTCCTGAGGTCCCTATTGTAAGCACTCGCAGGCCCAAAGAGAAGTACCATGTTTATCCAATCAATCAATGGAGTAATTGAGCTGAAGTACAATAAAGAGAGCATCACAGCTCCTCCGGGATTTGTGTCTGACAGCCCCACTATCGGTTTTGCTGTAGAATAAACCCAAAGCTGGACAGTTTCAGCTCTTCTCAGCAGGGGTCCCCACCCAGGTCCTGCAGCTCCCAGCCAGGCAGGTGTGATGGGATTTAATCCCTGCAAAGAAGCAAGGGATTTGTTAAATTACAAAAAATCAGAATACTCTACTGCCCTCAAGGACTGCAATTCCCTTAAGTGAGCAAATGGCTTTCTTAGTTCATTAGTAGTGTATAAGCGTTTCTTTTTTTTAGAAACAGTAACCCTATGGTTTAACCCTGGGAGCAGGAAGTGTGTGGGCAAACATGCACTGACAGAACATGCCACTGTACAGACTGATGCTGTACACACACTCTGAGAGAATGTTTTATAGAGGTGCACCAATAATTGATTCCAATCGTGAGTCTTAAATGCGTTCGTTAACTAAAAACCCTGGAGAAATAGTGTTCAACACATTTTAAACCAGTATCTTGGTCACAGACACAGGTTTAAACAAACAGAATTCACTGCCCTTAATGCATAAGTGAGGAGCGTTGCTGGAGACAGAGTGAACCAGTACATTTAATACTTTTAAACCTTGAACAAAGAGTCATATGTAGATAAGGTCTATTTTATTTCCATATGACTCTTTGTTCAAGGTAAAACTATCCACTGTGATTCCAGAGGTCAGTAAAGTGAATTCTTGTAAGAGCTGATGTATTATAAAGAGGTCCTGAAGACTGGTCCCTGGTTGTGCATTGTCCTGATGTCCTGTTGAAAATGTAGATTGCAAAAAGGATAGCCAGAGACCCTACAGCACAGCAAGGACATCTCTAACACACACAGACCCTATACCACAGCAAGGACATCTCTAACACACACAGATCCTACAATACAGAGAAGCTTAGAATATAGGGAGAATGTCTTTAAAGCAGAGATATTCATACATGAATGAATGAGGATACCTTTAATACAGAGAAGTTTAGAACAGAGGAAACAAATATTCTCCCTAACTCTGCGGTCCAGCACAAGGATGGGTTTCTATTCCTGGCTGCCAGATAGGGGCATTTCTGTGTCCTTTCCCAGCGCTGCTACAGTAGGTTCTGGGCTGTGTCTGCTGCCTGGGCTCAGGTCAAGTCAGAACAGGAGGGAGAGGGAGATGGGGGCACTATATTAATGGAATAAGACAGTAACAGATGTGGTAACTACAAACAGCAAATAAATCAAGAGAAAAATGACTGGTCTGTTTAAGATATGTACCATTAATAGGCATATTGTATTTTTGATTATACAAATGTGAAAACAATAAAAAAAATAAAACCAAACTACTGTATTTCTGGCTTCATATCAAAGAAAAATGTTTCTGTCTTGTATACGAAGAGTAAGAATTTGTTTAACAAATTCATTTTAGACAAATGTCCTCCTTTAGCTGTGTAGAAAGAGATGAGAAGTCTGTTGCTCAGACCTCTGTGCATGATGTCGTGATGTCACTGCAGAATCTTCACTCCAAAATCCACAGACCCCAGTTTGAAGATCAGAGAGCCTAAATCCTCCCTCTTCACCCACCAGCTCCAGCTGCTGAGAGACAGTTCACTGACTGTACACTGGAGGAACTGAACAACTGTTACCTCATACAGGAGCCATCTGAGTTGACAGCAAAGTGTTTCTGATTGTCCAGCCTTCAGCCTGGAGGACATCATACTGCTGTAGGCGTGAATGTCTGCGGAATGGGTCAGACTACCACAACAGACTAAGTGATCTATCTAGAGCTGGTCTTCACACCTCTTCCTCTTCAGTAACATCATGCGGTGACATCATCACGAGACCATGACATCACCACAATATCATGCACTGATCTGCTACACTGTGGTCACACACAGGAGGACTTGGGTCTCGAAACAACCTGAAACAGATGTTTCTTTTATCTTTTCAGACTTTTTAATAATAATAATAATAATTGCTTACACTTATATAGCGCTTTTCTGGACAATCCACTCAAAGCGCTTTACAGGTAATGGGGACTCCCCTCCACCACCACCAATGTGCAGCATCCACCTGGACGTTTTGTACAAGCTTCTCTGCTTGTCTAGAACAGCTTCGTTTTTATTCTTCTAGAAACGAACATTCAGACGTAA
Source organism: Lepisosteus oculatus (assembly GCF_040954835.1). Lineage (NCBI taxonomy): Eukaryota > Metazoa > Chordata > Actinopteri > Semionotiformes > Lepisosteidae > Lepisosteus > Lepisosteus oculatus. The sequence continues at coordinate 19,928,332 of NC_090696.1, forward strand.
AACACGTATTGGCAAATGTGATCAGGACAATCACTTCTGACTAGCCTCTGTTAGTGCTGCAGGATGAATGGGATGTAATACCAGGTACAGTATGTGTCCGGGTTGATGTACCACATGTTTACCACACGGTGGCAGCAGAGGACCAATAGTGAAGCACACCGGACTGCGCGGGTAGGTTTGAATTAAATTACATCTCGACTAAAACGGTGTTCGTGCGTTGAAGGAAACATTATGATGTGATTTCTCTTAAAAACGTTAACAATATTGTTTTAAATGACAGCGATTCGAGCTGTAGATTAGTGGGAAGTTAATAACTGAGCGGTTTTCCCCTTGGCTGGCGTGTAGTTTGGACAACGCCAGACCACTGCTCGAGTCCGCCTGCGTATGATGCCGTTTGCATGTTGGAGTCTTGTCCTGAAACAGCTCGGGTGTAAGACGGAACATTCAGGTTTTTGTGGTGTATGAGGGAGACTCTTGTTTAGGTGTCAGATCCACGGGTCCGGAGGGACGCGGACGGTTATGAATCTGATCTGAGCTCCACTCACACCCGCGGCGGATCGAGAGGGATTCTCGCGCTTTCTTCTCTCGGCTGCCAAAAAAAAAACATACAAATGCCTCTTCTGTCGCGGTCTGTGTCTTACACTTTTGTCGGTTTAATCTCTACATCACAGCTTGCAAACGAGGCGAGCCATTCCGCCCATCCAGTCCGTTTGGTCGTTAGTAGTTAATTGATCCGAGGATCGCATTAAGACATTTTGCAGAAGAATCCAGGGAACTGGCTTCGACAACATATCTTTTACACAAGCCTTGGAGTAAATGAATGCCTCCTGGTCTGATTGCAGGATCTCATCCAGCTGTTTCTTGATAGAATCCAAGCTACTAACTTCAACAGCACAGCTGGGCAGCTCGTTCCACACTCCCACCACCCTTAGTGTAAGGAAGTGCCTCCTGTGTGCAGGTTGCCTCTGTTTACTCCAGTCACAACGCAGGATCTGTGCGTGTATATGTTTTATAATGTGTGTAGATTGTTTCTTTTTCCAGCAGCTTTAGGGTTTTCGTCTCTCCACGTTTGAACGACAGCTCCATCTGTCACTCAAATGCTGTAACTGAAACAGGATGTCAGAACCCCCCCACACACACGCACACACCCCCAGGCCAGCATCGGCCCAGTCTTAATTCAGCCCCTGGATGGGTGGTGGGGGGGGGCAGGGCATTTCCATTTGAAGGCATTCCACTCTTCACATCCCATTTCCCGTGAGCGTGGATAGAGACTGTCCTGGGCTGATTGGGGTGGTTCTTGTTAGGGAATTCCAACATGTTTGGCTTCTTGATTTCAGTTAATGACAACCATCATGTCCTTGTCAATCACAGCCTAATGCAACCTGACAGTCCCAGGCCTGGGCTCCCTTCTGTCGAGTAGCTGGGTGCCAGTCAATGGGCCCATTCTTCAGACAAAGACTGACGCTCACTCCTGCCTGCCAGCTACCTGGAGAACTGGCTGACGAGTTCGACACGTCCCCTGCTGGGGAAAGCTCTTCCCTAGAGTTTCTCAAGAATCCCTGCTCTCTGCTATCCCTTCTCTGCAGTCACTATCACTTTCAGTTACCTCTTCTGCAATTCACGGTGCCCAGGAGCGTATCCCAGGAAGTACTGGGCTCGAGATGGGATACAACCTGGACAGGGCATCAGACCATCACAGGGCACACAGATACAGACACACACACTCACACCAGGGCCAGTTTTTCCAGACGTAGTTCAATCAGGGAGCTGCGTCAACATGTGCAGGCTGCAAAGGAACAAGTAAAGGTCTGTCCCATGCTGAAAATAGAAGAAACACAACGTTTGAGAGTTTCTTTTCTTCTCTCTTTTTTTCTTTAGGGCATCTAACACACTGCTGTTGACTGCTGCCATGTCTCCTGGTTTCCTTTCCACCCGGGCCTCATAGTGGCTCGGTTTAGGCCTATTGTTCACTTAAACTGGTCTATATCACCTCTATTTCTGGGTCTTTACTCAGTGGACATTATCAACTACTTACAGAACCAGGTGGACAGCAGCCCTCCTGGGCCATGAGTGGCTATCAGACTGCCCTTAACCTGATAGGCAACATTAGAAATAGAGCCAGACAACATGGCTGAATAGCTTGTTCCACACTCCCACAACCCTTTGCACATCTAAAAATGATACATTCATACTTATATATACTTTTGTTGGAACTAATATTATATTGTACCGAGCTATATCATTCTGCACTGTACTACTCTGAACTGAAGGGATATTTTATTTAGACTAACCTATCTAGTATAATAGAGGACTCAGACCTCAAGTCTTAAGTCTGGGGGCTCTAAAACACGATTCTTCAAATGGGGCGAGAACCAGACTGACAATGTCAATGAAGGAACACACAGGGCTTACTTTCAACAGTAGAAAAAAGCACACCACAGCACTTGGCAGTTTCCACACAGTCATAGTCTCGAGTTTCCATGTTAATGAAATTGCAGTTTCCGTTGATATGGTCTTGTCATATCACAAATATAAAAACGACAAGGTTCTGTGTTACACTCTGTAGTAAGTCCCTGTAGTACATCCCTGTGACAAGTCTATACTGAACTAGAGTCTACTGTACTTGCCACAATATCCCACTTCAAAACCAAAGTGAAACTGGACACCCTGCAGACACACTGACCCCACAGACTCAGAGGAGAGAACCTACATTTTCAGTAATTTGTATGTGAGCAAGCCCTCGCATTGTGTAACTAGTGTAGCTAGCCCAGCTAGCGCTCTGCAGTGTAGCTAGCCCAGCTTCTGTTGTGTGTGCGTGAGTGTGGCGAGGGGAAGGGGGTAATTCTTCATGTAGGGCTTTATCTGCCCAGGCAGGCCCCACATCTGGAACTAATCCAGCTGTGCAGATAGGCTCAGGGGTGGGGAGGGGGGTCTCTGCCTGGCCCTGGGGTTGCATGTGTCCCTGACTTCAAAATAGCCCTGATTGCTAGCAGCTGACGGCCCTAACTCACCCAGAGTGAGCGGCTCTCCTCTGGTGTCGACCTTGTCAGCATCAAGGCTGGACAGGAGAGCGGGGGAGGGGAGAGGGCAGTCGTGTCTTGTTGCCTGGTGCAAAGTAAACCAGGATCCCAGCAGCTCAGCCTGTCCCAGTCCTATCTTTGTAAAAACTCGCCCGTCCGAAGCGGTCCTGATGCCTCAGCCTTGAGGGGCACACAGTGCTGTTGGGTTTCCTTTTGTTGCTGTCAAACGTTACTCTCAATTAGTCAATTAAACACTTACTTTATATGAGCAGTTTGCAAAAATTCAAAGTGATGGGGGGATTTCAGGTTATGTAGCCTATAAAATGGTGGATGTGTCTCAATACCTCCTGACCTGTAGTATTTTTGAGAGGAGTCCAATGAAATGAGTGGTTAAATGAATTCAACGAGAGCGCTAGTGGCCAGTGTCTCCTGACCTGGGAGGGCTGGACAGGAATATACAGTTTTCTAGCAAGACCAGGGGAGTCAAGTGGGGATACACTGGATTCTGTACACCCTTCCCTAGTGTGCGCATTAGGGACCGGTGCTACTGGACCCAGACAGGGCACTGAGATCTGCTCCTGTGTCTTCCAAGTGTCATCACACGGCGTGGCTTTCCTGCTGACATGACTTTGTCTCGTGGTTTGCTGTGGCCCGGGTGTGAGTCTGGAACAAGCTTCCGTGCCATGTTGTTGTAGGCTTCTCTTAAGAAACTGCGGGGCGAGTTCCTCCAATCAGGACGGATGCACGACTTTACACAAACAGTGGTGGGAGTGTGCAACAAGCTGCCCAGCCATGTGGTTGAAGCCGATGAAACTTGATGCGATCCTCAGATCTATTAGTTACTAACTGCCAAATAGGCCAGATGGACCAAGGGCTTCTTGTAGCTTTCTTAACGTACTTTGTGTTGCAGTCTGTTCCTTGTGTCTACACTGGTGCTGATTACAGTACATCCTGGACCATGTACTGAATTCCAGTACAGGTCTTTGATTGTATGAGCTGCTTAATGAAATGGGTGAATTAAATATGGGCATTTAAGCAATGAGGAACTGGTTGCTGTGCTGGAATGCATTGCCATTTCCAGTTTTTAATCCCCTGTGGAATGGGTTCCTGCTCTAACTCCAGTGCAGGTTTCTGTGGATCCTGGAGTTTCCTACCTCTGGTGTTTGAGATGTCGAATAAATGACTTGCAGTTTCACCTTGGATAAAGGTGCCTGTCAAGTGGGTGAGTAAATCTTGAAACATGATTTAGCGCAGTTTCTGGAGGCTGGGGTTTCTGAGACACAAAGGCGCGTGTCTGTTGCTGTGATGGCATGTCACAGGAGCGAAACGCGGTTCGGAAGGCACTGTGCATTTGGGCGAGTTAGAGTGCAGCACATCTCACTGATCAGAAACAGAAATCTGACATTTGTTTTCTTTTGGAGAATAGCCGAAGTGCACTTTGAGAGGGGGACGTGCCCAGTCGAATCAGCCTGAGCCGTTTGAAGCTCATCTTCTCCAGCGCAGATCTTTGATCAGGGCTTGTGCAGAGCCGCCGTAACCAGAGCTGGAGCTAATTGGTTGCAGGTCTGGCTGATCTCCACCAGGAGCAGCTCCAGGTATTCCAGAGCAGGCCGAGGGAGCACATGGTCCCTGCGACCCTCCCCCTCCCCGTGAGTCTCTCCCCTCTTGTTTGAGGTTTCTGTGTGTTATTTCGGTGTGCCTGTGGAGCTGTGCAGCAGTCCATCCTGTGGGGGGAGAGAAGAGTTTCTTCTGCTTCTGTAAACCCCTTCGGCCTGCGACGCAGAAGAGCCCCTGGTCCTGGGGGCTCAGTGAGCTCTGAGAGAGTTAATTTCATCATTCGCCTATTCATTCATTCACTCATGTATTCACTCCTTTAGTGTGCCCTGCTTTCTGTCATTGTGCCTCCTTGGGGCCCAATGAGAGCTGGGCTCCCGAGAGTCACCCCCGTTCTCAGTGTTTTCCAGTGCGAACAGTGTCTGGCAGTATTATTCCCAGTATAATAACATTTTAGTGCAATTCAGTGCCGCAAGAGTGGGCACAGGGCAGGGTTCACCCTGGACAGGACGCCAGTCCATCGCAGGGCAAATGGGCACAAACACAAGCACACTCACACTCAGTCTTCCCAATTAAGCCACTAGCATGTCTTTGGACTGTGGGAGGAAACCTGTGAAAACATGGGAAGAGCATGCAAACTCCACACGGACAGCACCCAGGAAATGAATCCAGGGTCCCAGCACTACAAGGCAAAAATGCTAGCTAACCGTTGTGCCATTGTTCTGCCCTAATGTAGTTTATTATGGTATCATTATGATAGGTGCAGCACAGTATACTATAGTTCAGTAAAGTTACAGTACTTTACTAAATGTAGTGTAGTATGATGTACAGTTGTACAGTATAGTGTAGTGCAGTACAGGGTGGTATATTTAAGTATAGTATAGTTTTGATAAGTGTAGTACAGTATGATATAGTTCAGAATAGTGTAGTTCTGATAGATTACAGAACATGGTATAGTTTAGTATAGTATAGTTGTCATAAATGGATTACAGTATGGTGTGGTGTAGTTCTGACAGGTGACAGTATGGTATAGTTGAGTACAGTTCTGGTAGGTGTAGTGTAAATAAGTATCAGTCGGGTTAAGGCCAGCCTCAGTCTGACCTTCTAACACTGATTTTCACTCCTGCTCCAGGAGGGCTGCTGTCCTCCAGGTCTCAGAAGTAGCTGATAATCCTCTGTTTCCAGGTCTTTACTCAGTGGTGATACAGAACAGTGGAGTGAACAAAGACATTGGTCCAGGCTGGAGAGAAGATCAGGAGCCTGAGCAGGCCTCCGCTACTTGGAGCGAGGTCAGCAGACTCAAGTAAGCAGCTGAGGACTCGTGCAGAGAAGTGAGCAGGAAGGCTGGATGACAGCCCTCGTTAGCATCTTTTATTATCCTATTACCAGCACTTCTCACCTAATTGGCTCTCATTAGGAGCGGGAAGGGAATAATTAACTGTGCTGTTCCATCGCTGCAGGGTCACAGACACACATAATCCCAAAAATACAGGGAGCTACAGTAGCTTTTCAGTGCCAAGGATAGTGGAAATAAATGATCTCACTAAATAAATGGATTAATTTCCTTAGGTTTTTCAAAACAAATTGCAGTAATCAGCTGAACTTAGTAATTGAGTCAAGTGGAGTGTTGCACAGTTTCAGTCCTGTTGCCTGCTTATTAAATATCTATTTGGTGTTGAGTTGTACCTGCACATGGCCTTGCACATCCTGGGCACAGACCAGAGCCAGGATCCCTGTGTGAAGAGGACCAGGAATTCTCTCCAGGCCCCCGCTGGTGCTGGATCTGTTCTCAGTCCTGTGACTGGGGCTGATGCAGCTCAGGCTGGGTGAGGAGTCATTCAGCACCTTCAAGTCTCTCTGACCAGCGTCTCTCAAGCACCGTCCAGCAGCTCAAGGACAGCCAGGAGTATACTGTACGTAGTTGGAAACGATGAGAATCCACAGGTCTGATCTTTTGATTAAGGCGGGAATGTTTTTGCTGTGAGGTTTAGCATTTCCAGTCGCGTCCTGTTTCTACCTGAACAGTACGGTGGGACAGTTGGGGAGGGCCCATCCAGGGTGTAGTGCTGCCTAACTCCCTGTGCATCAGTGATCGGCTCAGGGTTTTCCGAGATTCCCACAAGGATTTGGTAACGGATGGCTGGATCATTATCCTCCACTGTTCTATTTGAAAATCAAGCTCACTGTATAGTGTCCGGTGTGTTGAGAAGGAAGAGTGGAGCTGGAAAATACTTGCTGAAAACTCCCTATTTATGGATTAAAGGAGAGTTGTGCCCGTTTTTGGATGGAACACAGATGCTATCATACTGTAAAAGGAACACAAGACCCAAGTTGAAGTTGGTATATTTTCTATCCTTTCTTTTGTGATCTAGTTTCTTAGAATATTTCATTTACCACAGTTAGACACAGAGACAGGGGTTTTCCTCTTTCTCAAGTCAGGCTTGTGAAGTAGATTGTGTAGTTTCCTGGCTGTTCAGAAGACATTTCCATGGCTTTGATTGAACATGCAGAATCTTTTCAGAGGATCAGATCATCACGGGACACACAATGACACAGAAACACACTCACACCAGAATTCAGTTAACCTGCTAGCAAGTCTCTGGACCGTGGCAGGAAACCAGAGCACAGAGGAAACCCACATGAACATGGGGAGAACATATAAACTCCCCAGGAACTGAGCACAGGGCCACAGCACCGTGGATCCATTGGTAACCAGTGGTAACCATTGTACCACTGTGCTGCTCATCAGATATTAATAATAACAGTAATTTAGCCCCATCACGTACCCAGGGGGATTCATAGAAATGAACAGATCTGCCATTCTGGGCATAATATACTGTTTTGCACAAGATTATTTCCTTTACACCTCAGTGATTGTCCTGAATGTGTGCTACCTTGATTCAAGGCTTCAGCTAAATTAACAATTATACTGGTAAGAGGTTTGAGCAGAGAGCTGTGTCAGCGTGCACTGACTAAAGAACGAAGCAGAGGTTAGGTCCTCGCTGAAAAAGCATAGAGAATAAAACACATTTTGGAGCCCCTTTAGGTGCGTGTAGAGGCTAATAGTTGTTAGCTACTGTAATAATAGTGGCAATTCATCAGGGGCCACCACAGCAGAGTCTGACAATGAGATCTTGTCCTCTCTAATGCCGAGGGTAGAGCAGATGGCAGAGCAGGACACAGCTACTCAGCGTGCAGAGTTAGTGGCAGAGTTGCAGGGTTTGAACTGGGAATTTCCCAGTGGCATGACTCTTTCTCTTAGTCATCGGACCACTTCCTTAGTTCCTTAGTTCCTGCGGTCTTTTCCACTCTTGAGATTGACAGGGGCAGGACAGAGCTGTACTGTAGTGGACAGCAGTTCTTGGACAAGGCCTGTCCAGTGAGCTGTGATGTGGACCTCATATTCAAAGAGCCATTACAGCAGTATTATTGAAGGTCAATCTTTTGTTTTTTTAAAAGAACATATATATGCTCAATCGCATATAAATTTCACAACAAATTATGTGCTGTTGCTGTCCATGCTCTAATAAGATGCAAGCAATGGACACAAGGTAGTATACACCCTGGATGGAACGCCAGTCCATCACAGGGGACACAGGCACAACAGAGCCAATTTTCCCAGAGGTCAGGCGCCTTTCAGCCTCCGAAATGTGCCCCGCAGCTCCAATGAGCTCATTAACACAACAGGGGCGGCAGCAGAAGAGTTTCCATACCGATGCTGAACATATTCACTGGGTTGGCTATGTGAGTTTTTGTCAAGTTGCTAATTGAAAAGCACCTGCAAAATCTGCAGGACTCTGGCCTTCCAAGATTTGAGATTGACTGAGGGGGGGTCAGTGTCTGCAAGGTGTCCAGTCCTGCTCCTGGGGGGGGTCAGTGTGTCTGCAGGGTGTCCAGTCCTGTTGCTGCTGTCTCAAGGTGTCCAGGTCTCTTTAAAGCAGTACCACCTGAAAAGCCCGGAAAGCATATTCAACTGGTCCAATTAAGCCGCTAACAAGCTGCCTGAGGTCCCTAAGAGCTGAGCTGGAATGATTACATCTAGTGGCTAAGAGATGAATCATGCCGATTTAGTTTATTTAGGCCTGGGATGAGTCAGAAAGAAAAGAAGCACCATTGAGCACAGAACCCTGTGTCAGCAGATGAGGTGGCTGCTCCAATACCAATCCCTCCAGCCTCCAGGACCTACATGCAACCAGGATGTTAATTACTTAATTGATCATGCAGTTCATGGCTGCTTCCAGTCCTACAGAACAGTGCTCAGGCTTAAGTACTTCAGGTGGGTAGCTCACACCCGAAGAAGGCTCCACAGCCAAAACATTGTGTTTTCTTTCTTCTCTTTTCAGTATGGAATAAACCTTTGACTTGTTCCTCTGCAGTGCTCAGGCTTGACTGCTCATCACGGGCAGAGGGGTGGTACTGTGAAATCCCGCACTAGGAGGGAAGAGAAGACGCATACTCATTTATTGACGTAATCTCTTTAATACTGTGTAATACTTTCTCTCTTAAAATACAGTCTCTTCTGAGGTAGACCAATACAGTTCAAGAACATTTTTTTTTTAAAACAGACATTGAAAAAAAGACATGAAATAAATATTTTCATGTACAATATGTCGCAAAAATGAGGTAGAAATGGTTACAGAGAATGTACAAGATACAGGAACAAATTTACTAAAAAAATAAAAATTAAATACCACTTTCAATGGACAAACCGTTTTTTGCTCGCTCAGTTTAAAAAAAACAAACTAACTTGCCCCCCCCACCCCGGGGATAATAAAAACACTCTCTGAAATTTGGGAAGTTTGTTGAGAAGAGCACGCGAGTGACCAGCTCGTAGCTGGCTGGCGAAGTCCTGTGCCCGAGTGGAGAGAGCAGCTGTGGTGAGCTGCTCCTGTTCTTCAGCCTCGTGAGCTCGGACTGCTTCCACTTGCATTTGGTTTTGCATAAAGTTCTAAATATCTCTATTTTTTTCAACATGTGCTCCTTACATTTCAAAGAACAGTTCTTTTGTGTAATGCAGGATGTCCAGTCCTGGTCCTGGGGGGTCAGTGTATCTGCAGGGGTCCAGTGCTGGTTTTGGGGGGGGTCAGTGTATCTGCAGGGTGTCCAGTCCTGTTCCTGGGGGTCAGTATGTCTGCAGGGTGTCCAGTCCTGGTCCTGGGGGGTCAGTGTGTCTGCAGGGTGTCCAGTGCTGGTCCTGGGGGGTCAGTGTGTCTGCAGGGTGTCCAGTCCTGGTCCTGGGGGGGGTCAGTGTGTCCAGTCCTGGTCCTGGGGGGTCAGTGTGTCTGCAGGGTGTCCAGTCCTGGTCCTGGGGGGGTCAGTGTATCTGCAGGGTGTCCAGTCCTGTTCCTGGGGCGGTCAGTGTGTCTGCAGGGTGTCCAGTCCTGGTCCTGGGGGTCAGTGTGTCTGCAGGGTGTCCAGTCCTGGTCCTGGGGGGGTCAGTGTGTCTGCAGGGTGTCCAGTCCTGGTCCTGGGGGTCAGTGTGTCTGCAGGGTGTCCAGTCCTGGTCCTGGGGGGGTCAGTGTGTCTGCAGGGTGTCCAGTCCTGGTCCTGGGGGGGTCAGTGTGTCTGCAGGGTGTCCAGTCCTGGTCCTGGGGGTCAGTGTGTCTGCAGGGTGTCCAGTCCTGGTCCTGGGGGAGTTGTCTGCACAATGTGGTCACAATGAAGGTGACCACAGGATCTCACATTTACGGGGGCTCTTACAGGCTCTTAAGCCTGGCACCTGTGTGAACTTGAGCAGGAGATCCTGCAGGGACATTCATGTAAAGAATGATTTTCATAGTCGATTATAGCATAATTGTTTTTTTTTGCAAATATGATCATCATTAGGCTTCTGTCAATTACTGCATAAAACTTGGCAATGTCTTTGGGAAAACAAAACGGTCACCTGCTTACTGGTGGGAACAGTAAATGGTTGTATCTCCTGTCTCAGGCATTAATCACTGTGCTGCATCTTGACAGAGGCAGGTTTAATATGCAGGTTAGGTTTGAATTCCATTCTACCTTGCAGTGCTCCTGTGAATACATTCTCAAAGCCCTCCCCCATCCCTAACACAGAATCGCTGAGCTGAAGGGGACACACTGTGGCCCCTCTCGCCAGTCATCAGTCAGACGGGCCATACCCAGCCCCTGGAGCTCTCGGTCCACCAGCTAGCCCACAGCGCTCCTGGAGATCTCACACTTTACAGAGCAAGGCCCAGACTGTTTAAAAGCTGCTCAGCAAAACCCACATTCAATTAGTGGGGGCGGTTATAGGGGCAATTAAAGAGCTCTGCTGGGGCGGGTCAGGGAAGGTGCCGCCCTGCTCCGAAGCGCTGAGGGATGAGCTGGAAGGAGGCGGCCCTGGTCTGTGAGCGTCACAGCCAGATCATGGGCAGGACCGGACCCCAAAAGGGGACAGTGTCTCTCATGGACAGAACCCCTGGGCTGGCTTCTCCTGCTTTCTCAGTGCCCTGTTTCGGTGCTGGTAAAAACGCACGAGAAGCGAACGAAGAGCCCCCTTCGTCTCGTGGACTTGCATCGCGAAGAGATGCTCTCCCATGGACGCCCGAGTGCGATTACTCTGCCCTCCTCCCTGCCGATCGATGTGTCCAGTGAAGGTCATTCTGATTGACCTGGTCTTGCAGCATGACGGAGGCCTGCAGTTGCACAGGACCAGCTGAATAGTAATGTGGGGTTACTGGACATCAATCAGGAGCCCACAGCCCCAGGCTTCGCGTGCAAGGGGGCCGACGCCTATAGTCCCTGCAATCCGTCACTCCTGCACCGCAGGCAGACCCTCCTCTCCCCGCAGCGGCTGGAGGGAGGGTAGCTGGTGTCCCGCTAAAGGTGCTGCCAACAAGAGCTCACAAAAATCTTCAGCGAAGGGGTAAAGCTCTTTTATCTCTTTCTCCCCATTGTGAAACGCGTGGCCAGGCAGATTCATGTCGATAGGCCTTTCCTCGACCCAGCCCACCCCCTCGAGGCAGCTGCGGTAGTGCTGGCGGGGTGAGCAGCTCTCGTCATTCTGGCCTGCGGTCTGGCTCTGGACACCCTCTGGACTGATTCCCTCCAGATCGATGCCCTCTGGACTGACGCCCTCTGGACTAACTCCCCTCCAGATCAATGCCCTCTGGACTGACGCCCTCCAGATCAATGCCCTCTGGACTGACGCCCTCTGGACTTACTCCCCTCCAGATCAATGCCCTCTGGACTAATGCCCTTCAGATTGATGCCCTCTGGACTAATGCCCTCCAGGTTAATGCTCTCTGGACTGACGCCCTCTGGCCTAACACCCTTGGGGGGATGAAAACCCTCTCCTGGAGGTTCTCTGGTGCTGCTGGTTTGCTGGGCCCAGTCAGAACACGGATCTTTCGCTTTGACCTCTTAGCACATGACTGTGGGCAAGCAGGCCCCTTGTTCGAATATGTGCACACGAGCCGTTATTGATCACATTAAACCGTTATCATTCTCCACACCCCAGCTGCAAGGATGCCCCCCACTGTATGAGAATCTACCGACCGCAGGGACAGTGCATGGCTGCTGGCAGAAAGGTTACGTCAGTCTTCGGCACATGACACAGATAAGGAAGACAAAGCAAACCAGATCCGTTTCCTGACAGGTTCTGTACTATGGCACGGATTGGGACTGGTGTTAAAACCCTCACCTTCCACACGTCTTACTGAATAAATAAGGCTGGGCAGGGCTGTAGAAAGCCAGTGTTCCCTCTGGACCACAGCCCCGAGACCGACCGGGGTTCTGCAGGACTACCCCACGTCTGGGCCCATTCAGAACAACGGGAAAAACGGTTTGCCCGTAAAAGAAAAATAGATTCTTTGATTAAAATCTACTCAACACTTCATGAAGACAAACATCACTCCACCAAAATTCTACAGTAAAAATAAAGTGGGATGGGGAAAAATATATATATATAATCAAAAAACATGGATTTATGGCATCATAAGGATATCCTTTGTAAAATACCTGAATTACATTCAATGTTAGCCTTGGTAAGAGTTTCAAGTTTTTTGCTGAGAAGGCTCAGCTGCAGAGTGGTTCCTCTGTCCTCCTCTCTCTCGGACAGTGAACGAGAGGTCCCGTACAGTTACTATACATTCATTCTTCTTCTGCGCCTTTTTTTTTTTCATTCTGAGGTAAAGAAATTTTTCCTGAGTATTTGAAACAAGACTACATATATTAAGAATAAAAAAATTCCAAAAAACGAAAGGACGTCGGCAAACGTCAACAGTCTGCGATTCGGGACTGTAAGAAACCTTCCCACAATGCCCGTGGACGAGATCGGGGAGCAACGCGCCACGGTGATGGCGCCGACGCTCGCTGCACCCATCTCCCTGGAGAGGGCGCTGTCCCAGAACTGGGCGACTGCTCTCCCCCTGGGAGAGGTGCCAGGCCGCCCAGAGAGGGGCGAGATGAGCGGCCGGTCGGGAGAGAACCTGCAGGCCCGGCCCGGCAGTAACGGACCGCTGCGCTCGGCACTGCAGGGCTGCTTCTTCTGCGGGCAGGAGAAGCTCTTTGGTGCGTCTCCGCTGTGCGATCCGGGCGCAGCCGGGCCCGTCCAGCATGGGGACCCCTGCTGAAGGTCTGAGGGGCTCGGGGGGGGGGGCACTAGCGCACCCCGGGGGGCTGTTACCGCCTGACCCGTGGCTCGGCGGCAGCGGTCTTTGTCGCGGGGAAGGTTGTCTTGCAGTCCCGAGGCCGAGGCCAGTTCACACAAACACCCCTCCCCCCTCCCCCACAACCCCAGGCCAGCGCCTCCCGGCGCCGTGGCTGCAGACTGGTAATAAATAGGATCCTGAGAGTAGCAATCTACAACCTGTAGTCACTAAGACTGCCCCGTTCACCACCCCGCCCCCCCAGCCTGGAAAAAACGTCCACTGATTTGGCTCTTTGGGAAAATATATATATACACGTATAGGAAAAGGAAAAACAGCACGTGATGGCACATTCACCAGGAAAAACCAACAATGAAGCCTAGCCCCCCCCCCCCCCACACACACACACAACCCCACAAGCGGTCGCCCCCTGTCGGCTGGGAAAGCAGTACTGGGAAGGTAAGAGGCCAGCGATGCCCGGCCCGTGGCCGCGGACTCAGTGCCCGTAGGCCTTGCTCCACTCCGTGCCGCTGTCCAGCTCCTTGGCGGTGGCGTGGGGGCGCACCTTGCAGAAGGCGCTCTCGAAGTCCGTGAGGGAGGGCGGCTGGATGCCGGGCAGGGCGTGGGCGGAGGCGGCGGCCTGCTGGCACAGCTGCACCAGCTCCCGCGCGGAGAAGCCCTCGGTGCGCTGCAGCAGGCCGGCCAGCTCGCGCTCCGTCAGGCAGCAGCCCTGCGGGCCCAGCGCCCGCTGCAGGACCTGCCGGCGGCCCGCGGCGTCCGGCAGCCCCACGTAGTAGCGCTTGGAGAAGCGCCTGTGCGCGGCCTCCTCCAGCGCGTCGGGCCGGCCGGTGGCCCCGATCACCACCAGCGCGCCCCCGCCGGGCCCCAGCTGGGCCGTCTCCAGGTAGGACAGCAGCTGGGGCTGCAGCCCCTCCTCGGGGGCCAGCGCCGCCTCCAGCTCGCTGATGAAGACCACGGAGGGCTGCCGGCAGCCGGCCAGGAGGAAGGTAGTCCTCAGGATCTTCTCGCTCTCCCCCTTCCACTTGGCCACCAGGGCGGCGCCGCTGAGCCGGAAGAAAGCGGCCCCCAGCTGGGACGAGAGGCAGCGCGCCAGGGTGGTCTTCCCGCCGCCCCGCGGCCCGAACAGCAGGATGGTTCTGGGCGGGCGGCTGGCCGGGCCGGGGCGCAGGACGGGCCACAGCAGCTCCTCCTCCAGCGCGGCCTTCAGGGCGGCGTGGCCGGCGAGGTCGGCCCAGGGCAGGGCGGGGCTGCGGTCCAGCACCTCCCCGCTCACCAGCTCCAGTGCCCGGGGGTCGGCCGCCTTCAGCAGCTCCTCGGACGGCAGCTTGGCGGCCAGGCGGGCGTGCGCGAAGCCGTGCTCCGCCCCGCCGCCGTTCTCCCTGCCGAGCGCCGCGGGCGGGCTGTACTCTCCCGCCGCGCTGTAGGGCGGCGACACCAGGGGCTTCAGGCCGCCGTACTTCCCCACCTCGTCCGCGCCCAGCCCCGGCTGCGAGGGGGGCTTGCCCGGCTTGTACCCCGCGCTGCTCTGGGGGTCCGGCGCGCTGCTGGCGCTGAAGCCGTTGCCGCGGCACTCGCCCTTGTCGGGGGGCACGCTGTAGGGCGAGCCGCCCCCCGGCTTGGCGTGCTCGTAGCCGTACTTGCGGTACCGCGGCCCCTCCTCCCCCTCCTCCTCCACCCCCAGCTCAAAGGCCTTCCTCTTCAGGGCGCCCCCGGGCTCCGGCCCCCCCGCCAGCCCGTGGCCCTGGTACCCGTAGCTGCCCCCCACCATGGCAGGCCGCGGCGGGGGCAGGGGAGTGGGGGCGGCCAGGCCGGAGGGCAGGTAGGAGGCCGGGGGGTGGACGCCGGCGTAGGCAGGGGCCAGGCCGGGCTGGGGCGGGTAGGAGCTGGGGGGGTAGCTGTAGACGGTGCTGGGAGGGGTGTAGCTGGGCACCAGGGTGGAGGGGGGCTGCAGCAGGGAGGCGGGGGGCAGTGCCGAGCCGGGCTGGGAGCAGTACCCCGAGGAGAGGTAGGTGCCGTTATAGGCGGGGGGGGGGTACTCCTGGGAGGGAGGGCCGCTGCACGAGCCCCCGGCACTGTACCCCGGGTCCGAGATGGACACGCCGCTCGGGCCGGAGGGCACCCCGGAAGTCACTGCGCCCTTCGAACCTGCCAACACCTCGTGTCCGGGGGGTGGGGGCGCCAGCGAGTACCCCCCGTCGGAGCCGTGCGACATGGGCCAGGGCTCGGCATCGCTCTTCTGCCCGTTGAGGCCCCCGAACGGGCCAGGCTCGGGGTAGCCGGGCACGGGGGCGCGGTCGTAGGGCGAGTCCAGCATGCCCGAGTACTTCTCCGCGTAGCGCTTGAGCAGGTTGGAGGCGGTGAGGGCGGAGATGTCATCGTTGGCCCAGGCGTAGTTGTAGCGCTGCCGGCCCGCGGCGTACAGCTCGGACTTGTGGGCCGGCGAGGAGGTGGTGGAGGAGACGTCCAGGTGCTGCTCGGGCCACTGGGTCAGGGGCTGGGCATGCTCTGGGGTCCAGTGCATCTTCAACAGACCTGGGGGACAGAGAGAGAGGGGAAAGGAGAGAGGAGAGAGGAGGAGGAGGAGGAGGAGGGGAGGGAGAGGAGAGAAAAGAGGAAGAGGAGAGAGTGGAAAGAGGAGGACAGAGGAGGAGAGGAGAGAGGAGGACGAGAGGAGAGGGGAGGGGAGAGAAGAGGAGGAGGGGAGAGAGAGAGGAGAGAGGAGGAGTAGGGGAGAGGAGAGAGAGAAGGAGGACAGGAGGAGAGAGAGAGGAGAGAGGAGGAAGAGTGGATAGAGAGGAGAGAGAGGAGAGGAGGAGGCGGGAAGGGAGAGGAGAGAGGAGGAGGAGGGGAGGGAGAGGACGGGAGGGAGAGGAGAGAAAAGAGGAAGAGGAGAGAGAGGAAGAGAGAAATACTGTAAGCAATTTACACCTAAAATGGGAGATGTGACAACATTTTACACACAAGGCGCTTGCAAACATGTCATTATCCAAGGGCAGCACCAGCTGCAGTCTCCAGCTGTTCCACCTTTAGAGCCTCCTTTTAGCGCTTGTCAGCGAGATGAATAACTTTAATACTGAGGGCTGTCCTGGAGGAGCCTTTCTGGTAAGCAAGATCTCTCAGATACGTATCTGCACACAGCTCTCCACCTGTGCCAGCAATTCGGAGAACCAGTTCTCATTAAGCCCAGCCAAGCGTCTTGATAGCTTCATGTAATGCCTTCAGTGTGCACGGTTTGACCACTCAGGGTTTCTGTTTACAGGCTTTATTTGTTACTGAACTGTGACCATGTTTGCGTTAATTAATGTAGAAATCAAACTGATTTCCACAAAAATGCCCTCAAATATCCATATCTAAAAGGATGCAAACATTTGAAACAGTTTTAAGTGTTTGATTAGAGAGCATCCTGATGCTGTTTCTTCTCACTGATGACAGGTCACCCTGCTCACTGAACTCCTCGGGCTCTCTAGTTCACTTGACAGCAGCTCCAGACTAGTGCATCTTTGGGAGAAGGGAGACAGGACCCCAGTGCTTGCAGACAAAATCTATGGAAATACAGGAGGGGGGGGGTTCAGGCAAAGAGACATGCAAACTCCACACGGTCAGGCGCCCCAAGCCAGACCATCGCGCCGCTCTCCTCCGTCAGCCTATCGCCTGACCTCTTCTCCATGTTCTCTGAGCCCCTTACTGGCAAACTTTACAAGCCTCTGTGAACCGGGTCGACACATTACATTTGCAAGGACCACACTGTTTTATCTCGGGTCCTCGAAACCCGGAGAAGCCCAGCCTCCGCGAGAGCTGGTCCCGGATCATGACACGCGCACACCCACGAAAACAGTCCACGGCGATTTCAGAGAATTTCTCGGGAAGGACATGGGAGGGGCCTGGCCTTTGAACTCCTGCCTCTCCTCTCCGTGAGGCTATCGGCTTTCGGCCCGCACAGACGGACAGCCCGAACCCCGCCGGCCGCGGGGCGGAGCAGCTGGGTGCCGGATGGAGCCTGTGCAGAGCCGGGCTGCCGGAGACGGTCTGTATTCGCTACAGGCAGAAGCAACAGCAGGGGCATTTGTACCGTCATCTATCGAATTACCTCCGCCTGCCACCCCCCCGCCCCCCGGAAAAAAAACCCCTGCGTTTCCAGATATGGCCGCGCAAGGGCTCCCACCCCACCCCCCGGCCGTGACAAAACCGCTCTGGGCCCGACAGCATCTGCGCGTCTCCCTCAGGAGCTATTGTTGTCGTCCTGTGCATGTTTCTGAAACCCAGCCCCCTCCTGCCTGAGCCTGAGCGCTGCTTCTCCAGCAATGCCCAGGGGACTCCGGGGGAGGAGGGCCGGCCCTGCGGAATAGTGACCTATTCATACATGCCTTCCAACTGCACATACACTGCTGGGGGGTGTGGGGCATTGTGACTGGGATGCCTCTTTAAAAACAGCCCACTATACCTCCATTCCCTGCGATATCCCGAATCAGTATTCCCGCACCGGGGAATAAACAAACAAGCTGGGAAAACTGGAGACCCCCCCCTCTCTGTTTGCTCACAGCCTGTTCTCTTCTGCTGGCTCTCCTCATCCAAACCACGGCTGATGACTGCAAATCAGCAAAATCGGCTCTCGTTTTAGAAAGCAAGAGGTGGCTCAGATGGTCAGGCAGTGCATTCACAATTAAGAGTGATTCGGGAGGGCAATCGGGGACCCTCTGGAATATACAGAACACAGTCGAAACGGAGCAGGAACTGTTTCAGTGTCAGTTATCCTGGTTTTACTGGCCAATAAACCTGAACCATCCCAAACGTTTTTAAAAGGGCTAATCAGAGCCCAGATCTGAGCGTGTTTCTCCCCTGTGAGCTCTCTCTCTCTGGTAAAAACAACACGATTCTTCCGATCAGTGGTTGAAGCTCCCGGTGAAATGTGGAATATTTTGGCTGACCTGAAAATAGCTGACCCACGTGCCCGGGGGCAGTGGGGTGGGGAAGGGGTCTATAATGGGCTTCACCAAACTAAACTGGCCCCAAAAAAAAAAAGATGAACCAGTTCTGTGTCTCCGACAAAGAAAAGCTCCAGGAGGAGGGAGAATCGGATGGGCTCCGGTGCAGAACCGCAGGGTGGGGCGGAGGGCAGCCCTTCCTGGTCCCTGAGCCTCCAGCACTGCTGCCTTCTTCCTCTCCAGAAAAGAGCAGATGCCCTGGGAGGCTCTCTGCTCGTGTGAAAACAGCCGTTGCGCAGGGTTTGTCTTGCTGGATCAACATTCCTGGCATAGCAGGGCTTTATTAAACTGTCACGTAGGCTGCCTGGGGTGAGGGCCGCGCAGCGCGCAGGAGAAACGAAGCCGACAACCAACACATTCCACTGGGCTTGTCTCTCCAGGTCCGCCAGGGGATGGAGGGCTCTCTCAGGCTCCCTGGCTGGAGGGAGACTGAGCGTTTCTCCGGCATCTGTTCTGGCTCGAGTCCACTCTCCCCAGGACCGAGCTGGCCAGACGGCCTCTAGCGCTCTCCTCCTGCACATTCAAATCAGCAGGGCCCCGCGCTCACACCCTGCTCCCGGATTCCTGCGGCGTCTCGGAGAGAGCACGGCGTGAGAGAGGGCGATAACGCTCTGCAACACGCATGCTCTCCCCAAGACACGGCCCAGAACCAGATTTCACAGTCTGCAGCAGCGCTGTCACACATATTTTAAGATTTGTGCAAATATATACACTGTAAGGTCATATACAGTATATTTATACACACAGACACTCTCCTCCCCAAGACATGAGGCTGGATCAAATAAAACCAACAGTAGAGAGATCAGCTCATGTGTTCTGACTTTGCTTGACCTTTCCAGTACAACTGCAGTCCGGACTGAAGCCCCGGTGAGAGAGAGGATTCACCCACACACACACAAGCCCGGAGCTCTCAGCCCTCAGGGTCTGTACGCTGAGGGTGGGGAAGGAGCTCACTCTCTCTGGAGGGCACACTGATAGTTTCCCTACACGCACTCTGGGGCAGCGGCCACTGCCACGCTGGCACCCAGATCCTGCCGGATCTCATGAGCCAGAGAAGACCAGGGCTGGTCGGTACGGGAATGCAACCAGCAGTTCCGAGTGGTGTTGATGGACCAGTAGGGGGTGCTCTTTCTTGGTCGTTGATGATCCCCTGGCCATGCTTGCAAGAATAATGGAGTTAATCCAGTGTCTTGGTACACACGGCTCCTAGTTACAGCGTGCCATCCCAAGATCACACCCAGCCTCGTCATTGTCTATTTACATGATCACTGAAAACAAACTGCTGCATCACAGCAGTGGACAGAACAGCACAGCTGCATGTTCCTGTTATGTCCTATTAACACTTAAAATAAAACTTTTCAATGTGCTAAAAGGGCCTCATTTAGGTTGAAATTTAATCTTGGTGTGTCCCAGGTGTGTGACCAGTCCTGTGTTTCCTGGTTTAAAGGAGGTGGGGGGTGTGTCCCAGGTGTGTGACCAGTCCAGTGTTTCCTGGTTTAAAGGAGATGGGGGCTGTGTCCCGGGTGTGTGACCAGTCCAGTGTTTCCTGGTTTAAAGGAGATGGGGGGTGTGTCCCGGGTGTGTGACCAGTCCAGTGTTTCCTGCTTTAAAGGGGATGGGGGGGTGCTTCCCCAGATGTGTCCTTCACAGGCTGCTAGGCTACACAGTAATAGACTCATTACCCGTTCTGAGCTGTTTGATTTAGCTTTGTTTTCCCCGCGACCAGGCACAGGGCTGTGTCTCAAAATGACCGTCCCGCAGTTTACTTGATGTGCTCCTCACTGCATGTCTCCCACACCCCCTTCAGCGCTCAACACCTGTCCCGGAGAACAGGAGAAAGGACAACGGCAGCAAGAAATCGGCCCCTGAGCCCACTATCAGACACGCCGGAGAGGACACAACGGAAGAGGGATCCCCTTGTCAGAGGCGCCTCTACTCAGGGAGACCTCGTCAATCCATTCGGTAGCTCTCAGACAGGGAGCAGGATCGGCTCTGGTGCAAACACACTCGTGCGAGAGAGAGGGATAGGCAGCTCCCAGCTGCTGATTGTCAGAATCAGAAACACGGGTGAAAACGTCGAAGCACCACAAACAGGATTCCTAGAGCTTTTATATTTCCCTGGTCCAGATGCCAAGGAGAGCAGAGGTCCCAGAGTCCCAGTCCCAGGGCAATCCGACGGGCGTCTTTCAATAATTAACTGTGGAAGGGCTGGAGACTCGCCTGAGTGGCGCAGTCTTGTTGCTCATTAGCTTAATTGAGGTAATTCTAGCTGTAAATGGAAGAAAGTCTGTTTTCACAGCCAGTGGGGCTCAGGGCTGCTGTAGAATCTGTAGCTGACAGCCACTAAACGCCTCTCTGGCCGAATAAGACACTCAAGTATGGTTCTCCTCTGCTCTCTGGTCTCTCTTGCCATTGGTGTGCTGCCCTGGCGGTTTAGTCGTAACTGAGTCAGATGATGGGACAGCGAATCGGGCTGGGAGGGAGAGGTAGGACACAGTTAGGGGTCCCCTGCTCCCTGTCCCTTCTTTATCTGTGGGAGGGCAGGTCTCTTACCACATTCGCTCTGATGGCCTTCAACTACAACATAGGGTTTTTGCTTTATATTCTATATTCTTCTTCCTAGCATCATGAAATCACTTCTGGACAGGCTACTATGGCTGCCCAGCAGTTTGTGCGTGACGGTGGAACAGCTGGCGCCCTCTCCCTGCTCCAGCCTGGAAGCAGAGTGGGTGCAGGGGGAGTGAGCCTGGGCCCACATGAGTCGCAGAGCCCTACTATATCGCTATCCGCCTCGACACCGAGACTAGAAAGTCAAACGCCAAGCACCAGAGTGGACACAAACATGGCAGCACATGGAATTAACGAGGGTCTTTTGTGTTTTGCACAGGACCTGACGTAGATGCTCACAAAGCAGGGGGGGGTTGATTATATACTGTATGCACCGTACATCATACGTGCAGAAAATCGGGCACACATCGAGTTTTCCATGCCTGCACAAGAAATTACATCTCTGTATTGTTTTTCTCCAAATTTACCAAGTTGGTTCTCCAAGTTACGGCAGAAAGCAAATGTTCCGCAGGCACAGATTCCTTCTCTCCTGGGGTCTGTGCTCCGAGCTGTGAAACCCGAGAGGGCAGGAAGCATGCAGACAAACACTGCTGTCCACTGTGCTCAGGACTGCTCCCTGGAGTCCCCGGCCCCCCTCGCGCTGGCCTGGAGGTACCTACATTTACATGGATGCAACATGCCTCCTGGGACAGCAGGCTATTAAAAGGCAGATTGTTGGAGGCTGCTTGTAAACACAAGTGGGATCAATGCAATCAGGAGATGGGGTCTTTAAAGAGAGCCATGGTATATTTAACAAGCAATCCCAACCCCCTTTCCTCCCAATCTAACTTAATGACCAGAACAGAGCTCACGGTTCTCCTTGGAGACTCTTCTGCTCTGCTGAGCTCAAGGTTCAGTTTGTGAATCTGCAGGTGAAAAGCCGCCTGCTGATGCCCAAGTATTTCAGACCCCTGCTCCTGGGAAGGAGCTGTGCGCCGGCTGATGAGACCGGGGGGTGACCGATCCCCTCTGGCTCGAGTTCCCACGCACCCCACAACAGGATCATTCCCACGCACCCCACAACAGGATCAGACGCAAGTTCCCATTCTGCAGGAACGAGCGTCTCGGGCCTAGCAGGGCGCTGCAAGGACAGGGCAGAGCCAAAGAGCCAGCTGGCTTGGGAAGACCTTGGAAACAAATTCCTGCTGCTCAGCTCCATGTAACTTTACCGTGTCCTTCCCAGATCTTCTGAAGATACAGTATGTAGCAGTGCGGTCACTCTTTCTTTGCGCTTGTCTGGAAGATGCAGAAAGGAACAGGAGACAGAAGATCCTACCCAGCTGTTTCTGGAAAGCCATCAGGGTGTTGACTTGAACAGCTTGCTCCACACTCCCGCAACCCTTGGTGTGAAGACGTGCCTCCCGTTCTTGGTTTTAAATGCACTTCCCTCCAGTTTCCACTTATGCCCTATGGTTCGTCTGTCACTTCGTTCTGAAGGAAAAGCACCGATGTGCCTGTACTTGACATGTTGGGTGGCAGGTTTGTCCAGTCCTGCTTTCGTGCGAGTGAATTTTAAAAAGGAGGCATTTAACATTTGGTTGGGAGCCCCAGGCAGAGTCTGAAACCCCCAGGGGTTCAGGACATGTGCAAAGCATTGTTCCCTCGCTGCAGACACAGGGTGCAGGACAGGTGCTCCATGCCAGAAAACCACTGTGGACCAGCGCTGTTGGCCTATGTTGGCTGGCTTGAGCACCCTCTCGTTTGTGCCCGTGCTTGTGTTCCGATCCCTCTTGCAGCACAGTGACAGCCTAGCCAGAACTCAGCTCAGACAGGGCTGTCTAGACCACAGGCTAGACAAGGAGCTGACGAGTGTTAACCACATTCCGTCATGTGAACGCGGGTCTTGCCTGGTACGGGTGGGCGTCTGATCACACCGATACCCTGACCGCCTGGTTGGCAGGACCTGAATGCCAGACTTGCTTTGACTCGCTTTTGGCTCTGCGATGAAGACGGGACCCAAGTCGGACTGTGA
The DNA here is from genome assembly GCF_040954835.1 of Lepisosteus oculatus. Classification (NCBI taxonomy): domain Eukaryota; kingdom Metazoa; phylum Chordata; class Actinopteri; order Semionotiformes; family Lepisosteidae; genus Lepisosteus; species Lepisosteus oculatus. The sequence continues at coordinate 19,951,076 of NC_090696.1, forward strand.
ACTTCTTGCAGAACGGTTGCGATGGGCCAGTGGCCCCTGTCCCTCCTCCCCTTGCCATGCCTCCCGTGGGCTAAGCCCCAGACAGGAGAAGCCGGGCTCGTTTATGATCCACTTAATCACCACCATGCTTGCACCCCAGGCGCTGGGTTGATCCGTTTTCATGGGAGCGATGGGGAGATCAGTGCGCAGGGAGACCGGCGAGCAGGGCTGGCTTGGTGCTAACAGCCCTGCAGCAGCTGGCAGAGCTCTGGGCGGCCATGCTGGCCTACCGGGGGGCATTTCCACCTCCAACACAGGCTGCCGGCCTGCTAAAAGCACCACGTGTGCCTGCACTTTCTACTCCCTGCGCACAGCACGAACAGGCTACATCTCTGCCTCTTCCAGAGACTTCAGAGGTTTACGCAACACTGACCTGCTCCTCACCGCTGAACAAGTCTAACAGCACCACAAGGTGAATTCCTGCAGCGAGGTGAAGCAGGGACTCCATTCCCTTTGTCATGCAAAAACTACACCGTACCTGTGCACAGAGATTGCTCAGCACTGCCACAAACTATTTCAGTAATGCGCCTGTGAGTGCTTAGAGGACAGGCACGCTGAGAAATGAGGCCTGTAAAGATTAGCAAGCAGATACACGTGCTGTTGCCTGGTGTCTGGGAACTGGGCTTGGGAATACACACAGGGATTTATCAGTCCCAAATAACACTGCACTCCAGCCCTGCTGGGCAGAGGAGCTGGGGTCACTAAAAAGGCTGATGCACGCACAAAATTCTGAATCATCCACCTTGGCCAAAAGGGCTCTTATTTCACCTGATCGCCTATGATTTTCTGAAAAGATCAATCGCAGGCGTGCGTGTACTACTGCCTCTCTGCTTCAGCCTCAACAGAGCACAGGCTCCTCGCGCTGGACTGCCTGATGTCAGCGGAGAAAAAAAAAACGTTCTTGCGCCAGAAGGCTTCGCTCCCCACAAACCCTCAAGACTCTCTCGGCGTTTCAAGAGACACGAGCACTTCCAAGAAATCTGGACAGGCTTTTTGCTTCAGCCTGGGGGTTGAAATGGGAAAAGACGACATTTGCTGTCCTGCGGCAGCGGGGCTGACAGAGGGCCACGGCGGGACGTCCAGTACCGGCTCGTTCAGCCAAGACTGACCTCACCCAGCGCTCCCAGCCCTGCGCCTCGTCCGAAGGCTCGCGGCGCTTATTCCCGGGTTTAGATCCCTCACTGAAATCTCCGGATCCACCCAGATGTGGACGGCTACCGCCGGGCTCGGCAGCTGCAGCTGAACTGCACGCGAGAGGGGAGAGAGGCCACGCAGGAGCAGCGCAGGGCCCGTTGATCCACACGGAAAGCCCCTTTTGTGGACGCCGGACTGAAGAGGGGGGGGCTCCCTGAACTGGGGAGACCCCTCGTTACAGACAGGTAATGAGTGCGCTGAGCCACTCAAGCTTCCCCAAGGCCAGCGAGAGGTCCCTCCGCTGAGCCCCCAAAGCTGCCATTAGCTAACGATAATGACTGCGCCTGACAGCGGTGATTGTAATTTATAAGCTGTGCATAATTGCACATTGCTGGAAAATTATTACAAATCTATGCATTTGTCTCGGGGATACCATTAATCAAAGACAACACTTTCTCGCTCTCTCGCTTTCTTTCCAGGCCCAGAAGATTCAATAACAACAACAACAACGCAATCACGCCCCCCCCCCCAACGTCTTTCTGAAATTCAGATCGAATCTGCGTCTTTTCCGGAAGAAATCAGTCACAATTCCTGAAGAGGGAGGGGAGGCTTGACAGAGGAGCAATCTACTGTGATACAGGATCAGAGCCGCTGCAGCTCCAGCACGCTGGTGCCCAGTAATCAACTGCCTGCAGACCCTGACGGACAGGTATTTGTTTTTCAAGTCCATCTTTTTCTCCTGCGTGAGAGACGAGGAGCGTGGGGCTGAAAGTCACCACCCCCACTCCACACACACCCCCCTTCTCCTGGCTCATTCATGGCCACAAAAGGCTATAGCCTTAAGCCCCCCGACTCCCCCCTCTCTGGAAAAGACGCAGGGTCTCTATTTTCTGTGCTGCAGGCTGGCCTGAGGTCATTGTGTCCACTAATATATCAAAGAACAGCTGTGCTAAAGCTCTGTGGTGACCAATCACCCTCCTGTCCATCTGTTCCCCTTTCTCTCCCTCCCTCTCCTTCCCCCCACCACTGCTCATTTTCCTCTACCTCTTTTCCATCCCTTTCTCTCTTTCTGTGGCTTTATTCCTCTCTATGCCTGCCTCTCCATATTCTCTCTATCCCTCCTCCTCCATCTCTCCATATTCCCTCTATCCCCACTCCCCGATCTCTCCCTGCCTCTCCATATTCCCTCTATCCCCACTCCCCGATCTCTCCCTGTTTCTCCATATTCCCTCTATCCCACCTCCTCCATCTCTCCATATTCCCTCTATCCCCCCTCCCCGATCTCTCCCTCCATATTCCCTCTATCCCTCCTCCCCGATCTCTCCCTGCCTCTCCATATTCCCTCTATCCCTCCTCCCCAATCTCTTCCTGTTTCTCCATATTCCCTCTATCCCACCTCCTCCATCTCTCCATATTCCCTCTATCCCTCCTCCCCGATCTCTCCCTGTTTCTCCATATTCCCTCTATCCCTCCTCCCCGATCTCTCCCTGCCTCTCCATATTCCCTCTATCCCTCCTCCCCGATCTCTCCCTGCCTCTCCATATTCCCTCTATCCCTCCTCCTTGATCTCTCCAAATTCCCTCTACCCCCCCACTCCATGTCTTCCTGCTTCTCAGTAATCCCTCTCTCAGTCTTAAAGGGACCCTCAGCATTCCCAGTGGGCGCTATGGCCCAACACAATGTCTTTTTTATGGACTTAGCTACTAATGATGTTTCTACATTTATGTACTGAGATTCATGTTAGATATCGGGATGACAACAACCTTTTTTGTAACAAGTGCCCTGGCATTTTATCGAACAGACATGAGGTGGTAAACTCATCATGCCGATTAACGTGCGTCATCCCAGAACCTGGACGAGCCCCTGACGGACCACTGCTCTCCGAGCCCCACACGTCACCCAGGTCTGGCGAGCGAAGCGGTCTCACTGTCCCCTCGCCGGAGAGCACCGTCCTGTCGGGATCGGTCCCCCCGGGAGGCCGAGCAGGCGGTGGAGCTCCCTCTCCAGTAGCGTGTCGGACCCTCGCCGCCGCGCCCCTGAGCGGCCCACACGACACCCCGCGTCATCGCTCCGGAGGACCGGGCTCCAGTCGCTAGCAGATGGCGTTGTTCTCTCGATAAGGGTGCATATCGGCTCCTTTCTGTGTCTGTCTATGTGATCTCCAGCAGGGCTTGACATGCAGCAGGTTAAATGGTGATGCTCTGTCCCCACTCTCTGACTCAGGGGGCTGCTGTCAAAATCACTTGACTGTATCAAGGTCAGGCATCAAACAATAATTAATCTAACTGGAAAAATACAATCAATATTCAAAACCAATGCACTTCATTTTCATAAAAAACATATGCAAAAATGGAGTAATAAGTATCTTTTGACACGCAGAAGGTCACCTGCAGGAATCAGACTCCATGCTGCAGCTGATGAGCCGATATCAGATGCACAATGTTTCGCATGTGCTACCTTTTAGCAAAACGAGCCCAGACGCACAAAAATGACACTTCTAATTCCCCTTTTAGACTTCTTCAACGATTCATACAGGAGCACAGGACTAGGGAAAACCTGGAGTGGATCACATGGCAGTGGAATGGGAGTCTATTTTCCTGGCGCGACACAGCCTCACTCTGCAGCCAGCGTGACAGAGACACGACGAGAGCCATCTGACAGGCATCTGTCAAGCCAACAAAATCTGTGCATGTCTGTGCATAAAGCAACCCATGCAGCCATTTTCCAACTGCTTCTGTCAATTCGGGGCCGCAGGGGAGCTGGAGTCTATCCCAGCAAGGCAGGGTAACCCTGGATGGGACGTTAGTCCGTCTCAGGACACACACACGGACACAAACATTCCCACTCACACCAGGGCCAGCGTTCTCACCTACCAGTGGTTTTGGACTGTAGCCGGAAACTACCTGGAGGATACCACGCAGATAGCACCCCAGGCCCCAGCACTGCGAGGGATTTATTGTAACTACTGTGCTAGCATTTGTGCATAAAATCTATCCTTAAATCTTGCAGTTAGCTGCCAGACCTAATTAGCAATTCTGTTGTAATCAGTATCACTATATCAACCCAACATACTGTACATATACACACTAGTGTATTTAAATGCTGGCTGACCAGTGTAAGGTTAGGAGAGAGCTCCCCAGGTCCCGGGGCAGAGACTAGAACCAGGAAGGTGCTGTGCTAACTGAATGCTCTGGGTCCATGTGCGGCACAGCACATCTTCAAACACATCGAGGTCCACCAAAGACCTCACAGCGCAACCCTTCTGAAAGACTCAGCTTGCACGCGACAGAAGAAGAGAGAGGACTATACAGATACCAGGTACAGGTATTCAGAAACCTCAGGGGAACTGATAAAGTTAACCCAGCAAATCTCTTCAGAATCGGCAGTGGGACACCAACCAGAAGACACAAGTGGAAACTACAGGGAAGTGCATTCAAAACCACGAACAGGAGCCACTTCTTTACACAAAGGGTGATGGGAGCATGGAGCAAGCTGCCCCACTATGTTTTTGAAGACATTACCCTGGTATGTTTCAGGAAACTGCTGGATGAGATCCTCTAATCACAACGGGAGGAGTTACTTTACACAAAGGGTTGTGGGGGACTGGAACAAATTACCTAGTCATGTTGTTAATGAATCAATCAATTAATTACTGACTTCTAAATTGCTTGAAGGCCGAATGGCTCCTCCCGGCCGTAAACCCTGTTCTTATGTTAAACGCAAAGAGCGATTTGGAGTTTATGAACGAATTTGCCAAAATCTGAATCAAACAGTAACAGGAGAAAGGATACAAATGAGGCTCTATTAAGGCCTTAACTGTCTCCAGAAGGGTGCCCAGGTAACCAGCCTGGACAGCACAGCCGGGTCACGGGTGCCAGACAGCTACAGCTCTCCGTCTACAGTCCTCCCGGAGCGACAGCAAAAGTATTTCAGAGAGGAGAAGAAGACACAGGCACTTTTTAAACCGTAAGGGAGGAGACTGGGCACAGGCGCAGGAGAGAGTCCGACTACATCCCCTGCCCTTTTCTGTGAAATACCCAGCGATCGGGGAGGCCCAGTCGTTTCTTTAACCCCTGCGCCCACACAGGCAGATCGAGGAAGAGGAGGAGAGCGTGCAAGGCGCTGGGAGTCGAGGGAGCCCTGGCGGATCCATCCCGACCCCGGCTCGAACCCGCGCTGCCTAGACCACGTGGCTCAAACTGCACTCGGCGCACGTGCCTCCCTGGCAGAGCTGTACGGTCTTTCATGACTCGGCACTATAGCCGTGGGACAAGTGCAAGTGGTTCCCCATTCCTAAATAAAGACTCCCGTTTTAAAAATGGAACTGCCGCTCTTAGAGAACCCCAGCATCGTTCTGTACTCTCTCCTCTCGGCAGCTCCCCCCTTGGCTCTCTTCGGTTCCTGCATCGAGCAACAACAAATCTCACGCTTCAGCTACAGCGCCCGAAACCGGCGGTCAAAGCCCCCACCGCCCGTCACGCGCCAATCTGGGCAGCTTTCGATGCTGCTCAAGCTCTCAAAACTGCAAACTGCATCTCCGTACAGGGACAGAAGCGCTCTGTGCCCTGTGAACAGAAGAGAGTTCGTTCTCAACCCCGAGCGCCGGTCAGCTACAGCCCTGTTACAGCTGTGGAAGGCAAACAGCCACGTCTCTGCTGTCTGCAGCTAATCTGGCAGCCATGCTGCCCTGCAGGACACAAACACTCCCGGTGAACTGGAAACCAGGTGTGGGGGACAGAGCAACAACAAGACTCTAGCAGCATGCAGTGGGCTAAAAGACTGGGGAGACTGCACTCAAACCTGGGGGGCACTGCAAGTGGCCCCCCTAAATCTCAACATGGGCCCACATTTAACTCACATCCCAACAACATTGAATATACTCAGGAAGATACCATTCTTCTACACATTCTTCTGATGGAGAGCCACTTGTATTTATACCACTAATATTGATGGTCTGTCTCTCTCGCGGGAGTTTCTATATACAGTATTCTCTCGTCACCTTCTAAGTGAAGTTTCTCTAGAAACAGAATGTGGTGAGGGCCTGGGAGAGATCCCTGTGTATGGCTCTAAAATTAAAATGTTTACTAGCCTGTTTCACTGACAAGATCGCCACAAGGCACTGTGCAAGGGCCTGTGGGAAATATGATAATTGAGGTGTTTAAAAATGACAAAAACAGGTTTATGGGGAAGAAAGACAGGAGGAACAAGAACGATGGGAGGTTTAAAATGAGCCGTGGTTCCTCAGCAGAAGACCAAGTCAAAATGCGTGACCAAACAGTGGCAGAAGAGTAGCGCCCTCCAAACAAAACCCAAAGACAGTCTGAGGGGGTCTGAGTTTGAGCCGTGTTCCTCATGCAGACTGAACCAGAGCGTTTTCCCATCGGAATCGTTCGGGACTGGGAACTGGATACCCAGCGTTTGCCGATGACTATGCAGAGTGAGCAGCTTGGAGCCGAGCTTCGAACAAGCGAGTCGTCTACTGGGGCTGCTGTGTGAGGGGCCGAGAGATCGCTCCTGACCTTGGCCGACCGGTTCACAGGCTGTAAAGTCTGCCAGGCCTTCAGCGGGGGCAACACGGGGGGTGCCGGCACAGACATCTGAAGGGCGTTTAGGAGCCCAGGCGGAAAGTTTAGGGGTGTCTGTGATCAGAACGTAGGAATGGTTCAGGGACGAGAGGAGGGGGTTCGGCCCTCCTGGCCCGTTGGGTGCTTAACGAAGAGACACGAGCTGCCTTTCTGGTGCTGGAGCAATCGGGTCTGCGGGTCAGGGACTTCCAGAATCACCTGGGGGACATTTAGCGCAAGCAGCGCTGTAACAGGTCGCAGTTCACAGCACCTTGAGAGGCAGATAAAGCCGTGGAGAGTCAGGGGTATCAGACAGCCTGCACACAGCGCCAGTCCTGTCTACAGGGCGTACGAGCGCTTGGCAAATTCATGTGTGCTCGGCAAGTATGTCAAACCGACACCACAGCTGTGACGCGTTGAGACGTGCACATGAAATATTTGCAGGAGTTGCGAGTGAGAGCTCAGTCCTGCCCCGACTCCCTTCGGAAACGCACCTCAGCCCTGGAATTAGGGGATTCCAGGCGGCCCGAGAGCTCAGGATGGATCAGAGAAAGAAGAAACTGCTTCGCATGCCAGCACACCTTCCTTCCCGTCGGGACAGGGGAGAGAGGGCGGCGGGCGCCAGCATGGACTCGGCAAGGAGGGAAGCTGAGAAGAGGGATCAGGAGCTGGAAAAAACCTGCATTCCCGTGTCTGGATATCCGTACGGAGAAGCGCTGATCTTGAAACTAGGATGTGCAGTGCTTCCAAAGCTCCTGTGCTTGTGCTGCAGACTGTCAGTGAGCCTTACAAAACAAGAGCAGAGCGAGCCACTGAGACGGCCGCCTCGAATTCTGTACTGCTCACAGTTCGAAATCCGTCTTGTCCCTCTAACTTGGAGAGTGGGGCGTGCCGAAGGGGCAGGGTGCAGCAGTAATCCTGTTAAGGATCATCTGTTAATTTAGCTTGAGCGCACCACAGATCCTTTCAGGATATACAAAGAGCAAAACACAACTAATGGCGTCTCCCACTCAGGGACCCCAACCCCTGCCTTATCCTTAAGAAAATGAGAAAGAGTACAAAAAAAAGTGAGAGGAGGCATATTTATTCCAGGATCTCAACAGTGTGGCTGGGCTGCCTGTTCCACACCCCCACCACTATTTTGGTAAAGACGTGCCTCCTGTTTCGTTTCTTAAAGGCACATCCCCCTGTGAACTGTGGTTCGTGGTTGAATACTTGTCTCAGGCGGGTCCCCTCGCAGGCCTCTGTGCTCAAGACTAGAAAGGCCTGTCAGTGCAGGAGGCAGTGGGCTAGCGCAGCTGTGCTGTGGCTACTCTGAAAATAGCCGTGGCATGTGGTGCCGTGTGCAGCATGTGCACTCTGCAACAGCTGAGCGCTGGGGAAGATCATGACTTTCATTCTCTTTTGAGGAAGGACACAGGCTTCCTGCTCCTGCTGGGCCCCTACTGGCCCTGCCTGCCTGCAATGGGCCCCGGATCAACACTACTCAACTGCACGTCCAAGTGAGCTTCCGCTACCTGGTGTCTCGTGCAGATCAGGCTTTGCACAGATACTGTCCAGCCAGGGCAGGGGAGCGGGGAGTTCCAGACTTGCAGGAACCTGTGCCGTGCTGTCCCACCCCGGAAGCACACGACGCAGGATGAGAGTGGGAAGACGAGGCTGCTATCAGCTTGGACGGGATGCCGATCCGCCGCTGGCCCACGCAGAAAGGGGCGATTTAGAGTAGTCAATCACACCCTGTGTCACCGTGTGCTTGGCACCCAGAGAACCGGGAGGACATGCAGACTCCACACAGAAGGGCCACCACTGACTGCCACATCACTGCGCCGGCTGGCTCAACAGCCCACCCAGCCACACAGAAGAGAAGGGGGAGTTCAGGGCAAGCTGCCCGGTCCGTCTAGTCCATGTACACGGGTAACGCAAGCATCTATTGATTGCATCCCAAATTGGAAACCATAGGAGCAGCACAGCTAACATGACCCGGGAGACCAGGACAATTGCAGTGAGGAAATCAGACTTCCAGGGTAACCAGGAAAACTACCGTGAAGATCGGTTTCAGGTTTAAACCTGCGGCACAGCTCAGGTAGGAACTGAATGAAGAGGTAGAAGAGACAATATACTGACTTGAAGATGGCCTGTGCACACTTCCCCACATCAGCGTAACAAGCCTGAACCCGGTGTTCAGTATATATGTACGGAATGTGGACTGGACCACACTGCAGTGCAATGGGACTGGATCTGATCTGTCGATCTCAAGGGATTTCCAGGCTTCTGGATAGAGCCCCTTGCAGTCCTTTATTTCTGCACAACCCTGTCTCAGCTCCCGCCTCCTGATTCACCATGTATCCGAAAAACTCCGGCAGGGAGGCGGGATGATATGGACCGTTTCGGAAATCCACACGGACGCCTTCCAACCGTAGAGGGACTGTGCCTTATTACGATCCGGCTGGCTCCTTGTCGGAGGCCTGGAAACGAACAGGCACCGAGGAAGGAGGTCAGTAAGAAGCCGGGAGTTTAGCTTTGATGCGGAGGGAAAACACGAAAAGCATGCGTCTTTTGGAAAAGAATAAAAAAACAAGGCCAACTCCTTCCCGTGTGACATCACCCTACTCGCGGAAGCCTGCAGGGCAGTCCCTCCCGCTGTCACCTCTGACCCCCCCGCGCGGAGGTCCGCAGCCCTCCACCTCGCTCCGCGAGCCCTCAAGACACACACCGCCGTGACATCCTGCCCAGTACGCACACCACACACAACGCCACGCACGGCCAGCGTCGCAGAAGCACTGCCCCATGCTGCTGCCTGAACAATGCTGCCTTATTTTCCCCGAGACACTTTCAAGACTCTGGCGCTGCTCTCCGCCACGCTGAAGGAGTGGTGGGAGTGTTCGGAGCTGGGGGGGGGGGGGCGGGCTGGGAATTCTCCGAGGCTCCGGGGGTAGGAGGGGCAGGAGAAGAAGGGATGAAGACAGGGAGCATGGGGGAGAGGAGGGAGAGAGAGAGAGTGGGAGAACAAGAGAGGTGAGCGGCGCTTGTGAAATTCCACCCGTCAGGGCGGCTCGGGAGCTCAGCTGTTAAAGTCATTAGCAAGTCCTCTCTCCCTCTCTCCCTCTCTCTCTCTTTCTCTTTTTCTCTCTCTCTCTGTGTCCTGTAATGAAATCTGAGGGTCCCAGAGAAGCCCCCCCACACACCCCACCACCTCCCCTCCCCTCTCCAGATCCTCACTGATCCCTGCAGCCTGTCCGGGGCTTCCTGGAGCCCGTCTAGTGTCAAATCCCGGGAAGACAGGGAGATGTGGAGTCCCGGCTCGGACACGGGAGACTGGAGCACAGCCCACAGGGGCAGCGGGACCATCCCTCTCTCTCGTCCCGCGGCCCCCTGCTCGCTGCCCATCCGCACCAGAGCCGCGCGAACGTTCGAATCGCATTCTTATCGCAAGAAGCCCCCCGGACCCCCAGCACCACGACCAGCCCTCGGGTTTGCTAATGCTGCTCAACTACATTCCAGGCTCCGCGCCACAGCCAAACCTGAAGCCCGGCATTTCTGTCCGTTTGCAATTGCCACGATTTCTTTTAGGATGCATGCATGCAGAAAGGTAAGGCAAAATAAAGGAGGCATGGTACTTACTATAGGGGACAATGGGACTCAGCATTCTGTGGCACTGGTCTCTTTTTAAGACGGTAGTTTCTGCACAATCAATCCCAGATCAGTTCCAGTCCGGCTGCGCTCCATTCGTGCTGCCTGCGATCGGTGAGTCTCCCACAGCCAACAGCCCTGCAACTGAATGGGAAAGCCAGCGGTTCAGTGCTCCAGGACCTCCAGGACACACACACACACTGACACACGCGCTCACGCGCGCACACACACAGCCACACGCGCACGGGCGCGCGTGTGCGCACACACACACACAGAATGGTATTTATTAGGAATGGCCAGCAAAGCAGGCATTTAGCTGATTGCTGAGAAGTATCCAAACAGCACAGGAGAAGCAAAAGGGGGGCTTTATCAATCGCACCAGGAGACAGGCGCACAAAATCAGTTGAGCAAAAGGAGCTGCTCTGCTCTGGCAAAAGCATCCCTTTCGCTTAAAAAATAAACAGCAAGGAAACGACCGAGGAGCAGCTGGCTTGACTGGAAGGGTTTTAAATGTGTGCGACGAGAGCACTGCTCCAGCTTGCACAGACAGCTACACTTTGACCCCAAAGGCACAGAAACCAGGCTGGATCATGCAGAAATGAGCCCACAGCACAGGACCACAGGACAGGACATGACAGGACAGGACCACAGGACAGGACACCACAGCTCAGCACAGGACAGGACAGGACAGGACCACAGGACAGAACAGGACAGCACAGAACCACAGGACAGGACAGGACAGCACAGAACCACAGGACAGGACAGGCTCGCCACAACACACCGCCTTGCAATTCAGCCCAGTCCGAGCCGAAGGACAGAGGCGCGTGTGAGCATGGCCAAGTGTCCACAAGACACCCTTTTAAAAACAGGAATGAGCCCCGCCAAAGCCGGGCCCTGCTCTTAATTGGAGGGATCGATACCGACAGGGACAACAGCTGAGGCATTCCCAAAAAATAAACCCGCGATGTCCCGGGATCTGGGCAGGTCCGCTCGGGCCTGGGAGCCTTGACCACACGGCGGGGGCCAGGCGGCGCGTGCGTGCGTGCGTGCATGCGTGCGTGCGTGCCGGCGCTCCCACTTCTCCTCATGGATAAACACAGAGGCGGGGGGGCTGCACATCCATTGCAAAGAGGAATCCCAACACCCCCTCCCTCCCTCCCTCCAGAGCTCAGTCTCTACTCCGGTTGCGGAGCAGAGGGGCAGAGGACCACTCCCGGGGACAGGGGGTCCTACCAAACACGCCCCGGAACGGGACCACCTGCCCGGCGCCGGCTTACCTCCTCGTGCCCGAGCTTCAGCGCCCAGGACCCCAGCGGCGCAGCGATTGCCCCTCGCGCTGAGCAGACTGAGCTGTGCGACCTGCCGATCTTTTCCACAGGCAGGACAGGACTCCCTCTCCCCGCGGCCACAGAGCAGCACACAAGTCTCCCCTCCCCTCCCCCCTGCTCTCCCGCCCCATCCCCCTCTCCCACTCGCTGCTTTTTGTTCAAACTATTTCAGCGGAGAGGGGAGTGGAGAGAAGTGACCAATCTAGCATGGAGAGTGGAGAGCGGAGAGCGGAGAGCAGAGAGAGGGCTTGTAGCCTCTCGCCTGGCCAGAGACAGAGGGGAGGGGGAGCAGGACAGACAGCGAACGAGCTGACTTCGGCTCTGGGAATCGGGGAAGAATGCTGCCAGTGGGAGGAGGTGGGGGGGGGTGGCAGTTTTCGGGAAGGACTGTCCCTTTCGCGGTTTCGGTGTGCCTTTTGCACGGGGAGGGAGGGGTGTGGAGGGGAGCGAGCTCGACCCATCGACCCCGCGCTGCGCCCCCAGAGCTCGGGCTTTGTGCTTCAGTTCACACTTATAGGAAGTCCAATTATCCTCAATGAATCCTATTGATCCCCCCGCCGGATCAATCGGCGGAGCGCGGAGCAGAGGAGACCGGCAGGGGATGCGGGCGACCAGCCGCGATCCTGGATCGCAGTTCCCCCCCAAGCACAGCGCGTGGCGGGCTCATCTGTCCAGAACCACGAGCGGCCCGGGCCCCGTCTCCTGCCGGGTCCGACAGACCTGCGCCGGGGCTCGCGGCTCTCTGCGCTGCTCGGCAGGTGTCTGTCCGAGGACAGAAGAGGGGTTTAATGGAGGGGCCGAGCGGCCGAGCCAGCGGGAAGAGGCACACGGGCACCCGGGGGCCGTCACGGGAAACGACATTCCCGGCACGCGGCTGCGCGAGGGGCTCGCGGGAGGCTTGCTGGTTCCGGGACGCACGGCCCGAGAGCAGCTTCTGGCCCGCCCGTGCCAGCTGTGGTCCCCAGGGCGTGTGGGGCAGCAGGCTCCGAGGGGCCCGTGTGTGTGTGTGCGTGTGTGCGTGTGCGGCCCTGCCCCGGCCCTGCCCAGCTGCCGGGCTGTTTTTAGACCAGGGCCCGCGGCGGCCAGCTCGGGTTACGCAGCCCCGTAAACACTCCCGCCGACACACAGCCCACACACCCGCGCACGCTCCTTCCACACGCACACCTGCGCCACCGCCATCCCAGCGCTGGCGGAGCAGCGGTCAGAAGACGAACGAGTCAGGGGCTGAGGGCCTGAGAGCGCAGGGGGGCACGGCATGTCATCGCCAGCAACTCCTGCTGTCGCTGTATCGTTGTGCGTTCGATACATAAACTCTGATTGAAGAAAAGCGGCGTGGTGCAACTGTTCATTGCTTCCCCCCTGTGCACTTCCTGGACCTGGCCTCCCCAGGTAGAGAACCGCTCATGAACGCCCCCCGTGAACACCCCAAAAACAGGTCAAACAGAAGGAAGAAACTGCAGCACGATCGAGGTCTGCTTCATACTCAACGGACCTTACTGTACTGTTCTGAGCGCAGCAATCAGGTTAGTCATCCATGTACAGAGGTGATTCTACAACAGAGGAATGAATTTTAAAAGGGGATTAGGTCTTCACGGGACATTAGCCTAATGAAGATGAAGGATGCCCCCCCCCCCCAGCTGTGGGCCTGCTGTAGCCTCTGGACGCCAAATTACTGTTACTAAGAGGTGAGCTTTCTGAGCAGAGAGCCAATCGCTGCCAACAGGCTACTGAATTTCACTCCGCCAGCCTCCAAGAGATGTTAGATGTTACTAAAGACAAAACTGCTACATGAACGTCTCTCTCCATCCCATACTTGTAAACACTGAAGGCTTAACACCTAACTCGGGCTTTCACTAGTGCTAGCAGAACGCCAGTCAACACTACAAACCAGGTTTGAGCATTCCTTCATTGTCATTGATGACGAGATGCCCTCCTTCAGCCCCTAAAACCGAGGGCTTCCTTACTCAAAGAGTTGTGGGAGTGTGAAACAGATCTGGACAACATATGGATGAAAACCAGGAACAGGTGAGCAGTGCTGGTAGATTCCCTCAGGGCCTTGAGACTCCATTTCTCAATCAGCTAGAGAGGAAAAGCCATCTGTCTTGGGAGAGCTTCATGATTTTTAAGGATTTTCCTTTTCCTGGGATTCAGTAAACTGCAAACACTCCATCCACATACAGATTGCTCCATTATTTAAAAAATATATATCTTCTGTAGTATCATATCCCGGTTGGAACAGCTTCCAGCCTTGGATGCAGAGCCACCGTGCAGCCAGGAGCAGCGATGCAGGTTTCAGGAATGGGCAGGTTCCTGGAAACATTATCCAGGAGAGATGAATTCCTCTATCAGACACGTCAGGATAGGGGTGACCTGTATCCTGCCTCGCTGACATTTTAAGACGTTCACCCTCAGCCCAGTGAGCCCCTCTTTAGAGAGTCTGGTGCGATCAAGGGGGGCTCCACAGTGGTTCAGCCGGTACTGGCATACTGTGCATCTAAGTGCCCCTTGAGCTCTGTGACCCACGTGTCACTGGTTCGAACCTGGGTCATGCCCAACACTAGCCAACAGTGACTGGGATTCCCCTAGCGGTGGCATTCAGCCAGGGGGTAGAGGGTGGCAGCACAGTGCCCCCCGTGGCCTCTCGGCGTGCTGTTGGTGAGGGACGCACCTCCCCTTCATTCAGCGCTGATCCTCTGGTATGAGGCTGCGTCACCTGTGATGTGGTACAATCTATACGTGACGCCCGGGAGTCTGCTAGCACTTCCTCACTCACTCCCGTGTGCGCTAGCGGGGTTTGTAGCCATGAACACCTTGAAGAACTGCGATCCCAGCAGTGCCCATGGTGACGAAATCTCTTATGTACTGTATTGTAGTCAGGTATATACTGGGCACTAGACTTTTAAGTAGATTTTGGTCATCTTTTTGAGCAAAATCTTGGTGTAGTGTTGAATATGCCCCGTGTTACTGGCTGATAAGGACCAGTCTCTGCAGTGGGATGTCATTTCACTTTGCTGGTGGGGCAAAGAAAAGCCACCAAAACTCTGAAAAACCTTTTCAGGGGTATCGAGGGCCAGACGAAACCCGATGCCCTGCAGCTGCCCGGGGGGATTGAGGGGTTTTATAACAGTGGAGCTCAGCTGTTTATTACTGCGATTCCTTGTTTAACAGCTGAAAATTGCCAGATCAGAAGAGTCGGAGCTGACTGGAGTTCAGGAGGGGTGCTGGGGGTCCTCTCCCTTTATCGCCGTGGCAGAAACATGCCAAGCAGCATCCATCCAGTTTCACTGGACTTGCGGTAGCAGGAAGAGCAGGAGAGCACTTCACCCTGCTGATTACCCAGACGTCACAAGGAGGGGCAGCGGGGCATAAAGGAAATACTGGCCAACGCCACCTTGGGCAGACCGCTGCAAAGGTACGGTAAGCTGCAGTCAGCCATGGTCACAGCTCAGAGTGGCAAAGGGAAAGTAAAGCAGGTGCATGGGCTGAACCACAGGAAAGACACCAAGATGTCCTAAAAATGCAACCTGGCAGGCTTTTTCCTGCCATGTGGGCAACCATCATCTACAGCGAAGCCCAAAAGTGTCTGACCTGAACCCCAGCACTAAAGCCTGCAGGGAGTGTGGGCTGCACTCCACAGCGCCGCGCTCCTGGGAAGGGCGTGCCGTCCTTCAGGACTGGCCTGGTCAGGGAGCGGCACTGACACGGCCCGCGCCGCTCCGTGCTGAGAGGGGCTGCGATTCCGGAGCAGGGCGAAGGAGGGTCCCCTGGCGGGGCGCCATTGAAGTGGCTCTTTTGTTTTCCACCTCCACTCCAGCAGTGAAAGAAGAGCCAGATGACAGCAGTTTAACCCCCTAATTAAAGCCAGAGGTGAGCTAATCCACTTGTGCGGGAGGGCAGCAGAGGGTCAGGGTGACAGCACAGCCCCTCCCCCCACCCCACACACAGGTCCTGGGAGAGCCAAGCCTCTGCTATATTCCACACTCTCCAGCATTCAGCACATTCCTGCACTGCGCACTCGCACATGTTCAACACCCAAATACAGCGCGCGGTCTCCCGTCTCTCCCCTCCAATACTCCGCGCGGTCTCCCGTCTCTCCCTCCCTATACTCCGCGCGCTTTTCCCTGTCTCTCCCCTCCTATACTCCGCGCGGTCTCCCGTCTCTCCCCTCCTATACTCCGCGCGGTCTCCCGTCTCTCCCTTCCTATACTACCGCGCGGTCTCCCGTCTCTCCCTCCCTATACTCCGCGCGCGGTCTCCCGTCTCTCCCCTCCTATACTCTGCACGCGGTCTCCTGTCTATCCCCTCCTATACTCTGCGTGCGCTCCCCTGTCTCTCCCTTCCTATACTCCGCGCGCGGTCTCCCGTCTCTCCCCTCCTATACTCCGCGTGCGCTCCCCTGTCTCTCCCTTCCTATACTCTGCGCACGCTCCCCTCTTCCTCACTTACTATACTCTGCGCACGCTCCCCTCTTCCTCACCTTCTATACACCGTGCACGATCACCCTCTTCCTCACCTCCTATACTCAGCGCACGCTCCCCTCTTCCTCACTTCCTCCTCACCTCCTATACTCCGCACACGCTCCCCCATCTCTCCCCTCCTATGCTCCACACACGCTCCCCCGTTCAGTGTACTGAACATATGAACATATGCCAAGGCAGCTGTGAGTGTGTGCACACAAGTAAACAAAGATGGTCAGCTGTAGACAAGGAGGCGGGAGTGTGGAACAAGCTTCCGAGCCTGTTGTTGAAGCCAATGCTCTGGAATCTTTCAAGAAACAATCAGATCCTGGGATCAATAAGCTACTATCTCGTTTATAATACTAATAACACTAGTCTGCTTTTCCCACCATGTAATACAAAATAGACGACTTCCACAGCTGTACGGTTTAATGAACCCGGAGCCGGCCAGATGGGGACTTCAGTCTGAGGGAGTGTTTCCTCGTCACACTCGCCTCAGGCTTGCTCACTGGGGGGCTCAGGCCTGGAAATCTGTAAAGCTGCTCTGTGACGATGTCCATTGTAAAAAGCGCTATACACATAAAAGTGAACTGAATTGAATATAACCATTCTTATGTTCTAGCTCGATTTTCAATAAACACTGTCACGTGTGCCACTTCCCCAGCGAGCACTACTTAGCCTTAATCAGCTCCATGGAGTGTAGACGGGATCACAGTGTGCTGCAGAGGTGAACTAGCCCGCTTCGCCAACACACTTGGCAGTGCCTCTGGAAAACATCCCAGCTTTCCTGTCCCTCTGACAGGGCCCGGGCTGGGGCAGGAGCAGTGCTGGGCCGCAGCACAAGATCCAAGATGAAGCCGGCTGCTCCGTGTGGCAGGGGGAAAGACGGGAGACGTGAAAGCAACTGACCTGGCAGCAATGGATGTTGGGAGTAGATGAGGAGCAGGGATAGAGAGAGGACTGGTGCTGGGGTCAAACACGGATTACCCCACCGCATCTCATTCTGGGGGTGCTGGGGTCAGGGTTCAAGATCAGATTACCCCATCGCATCTCATTCTGGGGGTGCTGGGGTCAAGGTTCAAGCTCAGATTACCCCACCGCATCTCATTCTGGGGGTGCTGGGGTCAGGGTTCAAGCTCAGATTACCCCACCGCATCTCATTCTGGGGGTGCTGGGGT
This sequence comes from Lepisosteus oculatus, assembly GCF_040954835.1. Classification (NCBI taxonomy): domain Eukaryota; kingdom Metazoa; phylum Chordata; class Actinopteri; order Semionotiformes; family Lepisosteidae; genus Lepisosteus; species Lepisosteus oculatus. The sequence goes on from NC_090696.1 coordinate 19,968,406, forward strand.
CAGGGTTCAAGCTCAGATTACCCCACTGCATCTCATTCTGGGGGTGCTGGGGTCAGGGTTCAAGCTCAGATTACCCCACCGCCATCTCATTCTGGGGGTGCTAGGGTCAGGGTTCAAGATCAGATTACCTCACCGCATCTCATTCTGGGGGTGCTGGGGTCAGGGTTCAAGCTCGGATTACCCCACCCCACCTCATTCTGGGGGTGCTGGGGTCAGGGTTCAAACTCGGATTAGCCTACCCCACCTCATTCTGGGGGCGGCAGTCCACTTCGGCACTGGAACAGGGGCCTGTTTCTGATATTGCACCCTTTTCACGAGGGGGAGCCGTGCAGAGCTCTGGCACGCACACACACACTTCCTCCTGGCCGGTGCAGAAGAGCAGAGGAGGCACAATAGCCACTTGTCTGACTCCGACTATTAAAACTCTTCAGTCCTGATTGATTCGGCCATTCACAGCCTTCAGACCCCTCTACAACACTGCAGGGATTCATCCCCCGGGACGATCAAAAGCGACAGAGCTGGAAGCGAGCCCTGTGAATATCAGTGTAAAAGGGCAGGGATTTATGGAGGCCCTCTTTCTTCAGCTCTTGGCTCGCGGTGCGAAGAACAGCCTCTTTCACAAGCTGCCCTGATGTGTAGCATTTTACAGGGAGCCAGACTGTGGAAGCACTAACACAACAGGACAGAAGTGTCCAGCCTGAGACACATGCCAGGGGAGGCCTCACTGGCTGTTTCCTGCCTGCCAGACAGATGGCCAGGGAGGTTAGATCAGACAGACAGCTGTGTGGATGGACAGTACAACCAGGTGGACAAAGACACAAGGACAGTGAAGAGAGACAGGTGGAGGGACAGGCAGGGCTCTCTGTCTCGTAAGCAATCCACGACACTCTGCACTTCCCAGCATTCTTACTCCGCGTCTCCCTGATCAATCAAGACCGAGAGATGAAGAGGGAACGTTCAAGGCGAGACTAGGAAAAAAAAAACGCTTTAAAGACCTCCGATTCCCCGGTCATCAGGCAAGGGAGGACACACACTCTCTCTCCCTTATTCAATCTGTGTGACAGATCGCGCCGGTTCTCCACACCTCCCCAAGTAATCTGCCGGTAATTGAGTTTCCACGCACTGGAATCTATTAATAATTAACCCCCCTCCCCCAACAGCAGACCGAGCCATTAGACTGGAAGCGCTAGGCAGCCCTGCTGGTAAATCCAAAAGGTAAATCAGCCCTCCTGCTAGGGCTGCAGGCTGAGGGAGCTGTACCCCGACAACTGGGCAGTGACCCACAGGCCGTGTCCAGACACACCTGGATTTACCCTCTGCCTCTTCGTGTCCCAGAATCCCCTCACACGACAGGCACTCCAGCCCGACTCTACCTCAGGGATCTTTTCTGCTCTATCCTGCACACGGAGCAGAATACCCCGCCCTCAGTACCCTACTAAAGTGGAAAGGATTATGTCCAGGGTGGCACACTGTTCAATTCCAGACCTGGGCTTCAATCTGTGTGGAGTCTGCATGAAATCCCTGCATTTACATAGGTTTCCTCAAGGGTGCTCCAGTTTCCACTTGCAGTCCCAGTACATGCTGGAAGGTTAATGTGCTTCTAGGGAGAGTGGCCCTGGTGTGAGTGTGTGCGTGTCAGTGTCTGTGTGCCCTGTGATTGGAAGAGGCGGGGAGAAGAATGGATGGATAGATGAGACCATTAGGTGGCCAGGTCCTAAGAGCACGCTCTCCATGGAAACAGAGATCCACAGACAAGAAGCACTACAGCCTTTCCCCCAGAGCTCCCACAGTGTGGGAGGGAGCGCTGTGGTAAGGGGCACAGGGACCCTGACAGGGGGAGGAGGAGCAAGAGCTGCTGTCCAGTTAGTCTTACAGGTCACCTGCTTTCCCAACAAATGGTAACACCTGTAAGCTGCTGATGAAACAGGCAATAAATCCTTTCAATTAAGAGGACTGGGGCTCCCTGTTTCAGGATGACCTACAGGACTGGGGCTCCCTGTTTCAGGATGACCTACAGGACTGGGGCTCCCTGTTTCACGATGGCCTACAGGACTGGGGCTCCCTGTTTCAGGATGGCCTACAGAACTGGGGCTCCCTGTTTCAGGATGACCTACAGGACTGGGGCTCCCTGTTTCACGATGGCCTACAGGACTGGGGCTCCCTGTTTCAGGATGGCCTACAGGACTGGGGCTCCCTGTTTCAGGATGACCTACAGGACTGGGGCTCTCCAGGTTCCTGAACAACAGGCCCACGAGCATGAGCAGCAGCCAGCAGTGTGCCGCCTTGCCCTCACCAGCGAAGTCCGTGAGGAAGCAGGACTGACCGTGGGTGTGCCAGCACACCCTCCAGCCCCAGCCCCCCCCCGCCTGACACACAGGAGCAAGACAGATTAGGGCAGGGAGGGGGGTATAGATTTGTTTGGCAGGCAGGAATTGATACAGGTGGGCTGATTTCTGCAGGCCAGCCATTCATTCAGAAGGCGATGGCAGCCCAGCCAGGGGCGGACATTAGTTTCCTCTGCGTGACAGCGCGACGCCCTGGCTCTGCGTCTCAAACAGGCATGAGCGGGTCTGATCCTGGAGAGCCGCGCTGCCTCTGGAGAGCAGTCCACCTCCGATCTTAACTGCACAGCGCCTCAGACGCTAGTTGCTGTGGAACCGGCAGGACTTTGGGTTATATTAAAGAACAAGAATTGGAAAGAAGGCGGCACAGTGGCACAGTGGTCAGCATTGCTGCCTTGCAGGGCTGGGCTCCTGGGTTCAGATCCTGGGGATGCTGTCTGTGTGGAGTTTGCATGTTCTCACCAGGTTCATGTGGGCTTCCTCCAGGTGCTTGTTTCCTCCCAGAGTCCAAAGACGAGCCAGTGGGTTAACTGGCTTTTTGGGGAAAAAGGTCCTGGTGCAAATGTGTGTATCCGTGTCTGTGTGTGTGCCTAGGCGTCCTGTCCAGGTTGTACCCTGCCTTGTGCCCACTGCATGGAGGGAAAGGCTCTGGCCGCCCAGCAAGCCTGTACTGGATAACTGGATTAGAAGATAGATGGATGGGATTGCAAAGATCAGGAAATCAGGAGAACCTCTCTGTGTCTTTTGCTGGATCCTCCTCCTCCTCTAGTGTTTTCCACCTTCAGCCGTCGCTGAGGATGAAAGGGCTGTCGGGGGGAGTGGTTTCAGGGTAGATGATCTCAAGCCAGAACAGACCCCCACCCCCACCCCCCAACACCAAAAAAGGACGCCCATTCCCAGGCTTGGCTGGTCCGAGGCGCTACGCACTCCGCGGCCCAGCGCGCGGAGCTGCCACGCTGTTAATGAGAGTTAGATTAATTGCTGACACACATTTATTCAGCGGCCTCTTTCTCTCCGCGACGGCTTTATGACAGTGATTAATCACGCCGGCCCCCGCTCACTCGCCTGGAGCAGCGGGGCTTTTTGGGAGAAGGGTAGGAGAAGAGGGAGGGAGGGAGGAGAGGGGACAGAAAGGAGGGAAGAGAAAGAGGGAGATGAGAAAGATGGAGGGAGAGGAAGGCGCGTGAAAGAATAGATGGGGAGAGGGGAATGGCAGATGGTGATGGAGGAAGAGGGAGGGTGATGGAGGGAGAGGGCGGGTTATGGAGGAAGAGGGAGAGGGCGATGGAGGGAGAGGGCAGGTGACGGAGGAGAAACAGCGAGAAACAGGCGCAAGGCAAGGCAAGGCACACCCTGGGCAGGATGCCAGTCCATCACAGGACACACACAGACACAGACTCATGCCTGGGCCAATTTTCCCAGAGACCAGTTAACCTACCAGCCGGTCTTTGGACCTGGAGGAAACCCACATGATCATGGGAGAACATGCAAACTCCACACAGATAGCACCCCAGGTCTGGAATTGAACCCAGGGCCCCAGTACTGTGCTGCTCTATTAATGTTCTGCCTAAATGCCCAGTAGATCTGGAATCACACATGTATCTTGGGATGGCTGTGATGACCTCTGGGCCACGTGACGAGAATGAGGAAGTCCACGCAGGCTCCCCACCCATTCACCTTTCGGCGCCTCTCGGTGACATCATCACCGCGAGACAGCCAGCAAGCCGCAGGGGTTGCTCTGCCGCCAGCAGCCGACGAATCCCAGATGTCCATGGCCAGCCTCGAACCAGTGACAGCTGGCTCACAGAGCTCACAACTGCACGTGTGCATTCAGAGCAGACGGCAGGGCTGGGCGTGACCGACCGGAGCTGTCCGATCAGGAGACCAGGCCTCTCCTCCGCTGAGACGGTCAGGATAGACGCAACAAGAGGGGCGGGTGTCTGCATGCCGGACTGCAGCCCACAGCGGCCCAGCGGCTCTAGAAATCCCACTCCCTGCTCCGGAGGCTTGGCAGGGGGGGACAGCGGCTCAGACGGCCCCTGGGCAGCTGACAGCGCTGGACACCAGTGGGATTGATTGATGGGTTTAATTTTCCACCTGTCCTCCCAGCACAGATCTCATCTTCGCTCACCTTTATTAATGCTATAGCTCAAGAGGCTGATGAGGATGACCGCCCTTGTTCTGCCCTTCCTCTCCGGCCGCTGCTGGCGGTCTGGACGCAGCCGGACACCGGCTTTTCAAACGAAAGCCTGGGAGTCCGTTTGCGAAATAGTGTACCTCAATGTCAAACCCCTTGGTGATACAGGAGGGCTCCCCAAATCCTGCCCCCAGGGGTGCCCAGTCGTCGGCCAGCTCCCGAAACGAGCCTCAATCAGGGCGGAGCCGGGTCGCCTGACTGAGCCCCCCCCCCCCCCCCGAGTGTCAGGACACCCACAACACCTGCCGCCCTCCAGAAGCAGACTCGGGGAGCTCCCGGGCGCCCCACAACCTCATCAGCCTGCTGCGGCACCTCTCGGCACACGTGACAAGGAGCCTGGTGCATCTCCTCCCTTTATTCCACAGAGGAAAGAACAGCTGTGGAGCCGTGCTCTCCCGGCTCCCAGCGGCCTTCACAGGAATGTCACAAGACCCCAGTCGGAGACTGCCCACACGCACGGAGGGGCTCAGGCAACATCTGAAGCCTATCTGCCCCTCCATCGCTGGCATTTTCATTGGAGATTATTCAAGCAGACGCACAGTAGCAGCGGTCAGCACTGCGGCCACGGAGAGCTGGGGCCCGGGGTTCAGTTCCCGCGGGGCTGTCTGTGAGGAGTGTGTGTGTTCACACTGCGTCTGAGTGGGTCTCCTCCCACGGTCCAGAGACATGCTGGCGGGTTAATGGGCTTCTGGGGAAACTGGCCCCGGTGTGTGTGTGTGTGTGTGTGTGTGTGTGTGTGATGGACTGCTGTCCTGTCCAGTGTGTATAGACTCCTGGACCCCCCCTCCTCCATGACCCCGAACTGGCCGAAGTGGATTGAAGACGGCTGGGAGGGCTGATGGAGGTGAGCTGGAATGTCCAGCCAGCCCAGTCCAGCCCAGCCGCCCAGGTGCTGGACAGTAACAGGATCACGGAAGGGCACTGCGTGTACAGCCCACAGGACCGCAGGCTCTCCCCTCCCGGGCCCGTGGGGGGGCGACCTCAGTTTTTCCTTTCCACCTCTAAACAGGTTTTGTGTCGTTTGTTAAATAAATTTGCTTAGTGCTTAATTTGCTCAGCCTCTTTCTGGAGAGCTCAGCAGAGCAGGTACTTTGGGTCTCCTTTAAGGAAACCGGTGACATTCACCGGAATAACGATTCTCATCGACGAAACGCGACGGAAAAGTAAAAGCGGACAGGGGCAACGGAGACGTCTCCAACAGTGATTCCACTTGTTCTGTGTGTATACGGGAGAGGGCGATGGGGGGTCTTAATTGATGACATTATACAGTAATAAAAGCGCAGGACTGCGCTATCGACCGCCTCCCGCTGTTGAAATTGATGAGCTCTCCCGAGCCCACGGGACAGGCGGACAGCACGACCGGAGACACACCGGGACAAACTGCGTGGTCTACCGGCAGTCCCAAGGCAACACCACGATTTCACGTAACACAATAGCGTTGTTGTAACTGATCTGCGATCTGAAAAGTTACTGCCACCATCACCGCTGTACTGTATATTACGGGGGTAGGGGGGTGGCGGGATAATCCATACGGTAGTTAATCCTGATTTACTATATTACACCCTGAAGATTACCCCGGTAATATTTCAACACCAGCGGGAAAGCCCTGCACAGTGACAGCCCAGCCTTCGCGCCGTGAACAGACAGGTCTCGACTCCCTTCATTCTCATCACCCGAGCTAGTGAGCTGCGCGATCACACAACAGGTCATTCGCACGCCGACACGTCCCTCCCGGGCACCGCAGAGCTCAACTAAACCACCTGGGGGGATAAAAACATCGACTCAGGCTGGATTATTTACGGGGCTGCAGAAGTTACTCTACGGCGCAAAAACTCGGGTGTCAGTGAACGAGCAGGTCCCGTCCTGTAGGCGCCACATTCTGGCAGCGATCCGGTGGTCCAGACCCGGCGTCCGGCGCCTTTCCCCCGCCGCGGACGGGCCACACCGCTGTCGACGTCGCCTCCGACCCAGGGAGGGACGCAGCGGCCGAGTGACCAGTCCAGCCCGAGAACGGCACACGTTTCACGCTTCCCGGCCGAGCCCGTTACCCAAGTAACCAGCAGCGGGCAAAGCACACAGGAATTCTCATGCAGCAAAACATTCAGGCATTTTTTGTCTCGAATTATAAAGAAATAATAAGATACCTCATCCCCCAAGATCTTCCAGAAGCACCTTTTAGTCATTCGTCAAAAATGCACTCTCTGTATGCGATGCTCATTTCCCATCAGCGAAGACATACGAGAACTAAATTCTGTTCAGAATGGAATAAATGAAAAGCACATGCAAGCTGACACACCGAAGGTTCACTCAGTATATTTCTGGGGGGGTGGCACGATTCATCCTTTCCCCCAAAAAAAATAGGAGACGGAGAGAAATTCAAAACCAGATTATTACCTGTTCGCCTTCTAAAGTGACCTCATTGGATTCCTAAAGCCCCTCGGGTCGTGTTTCCAGCGGTTCAGAGCGACACAAGGAAGTTGTGCGGCGTTATCTGCGCTCCTGAAAACCTCAAAGCCGTTGACACATTTCTGAACTGAATCCAAGTTTGTTATTTTCAGGGAATGTTTTCTTGGAACGCAGCCATTACGGAAAGAGCATCCCGCGGGGCTCGGGGCACGCGGTCACGTCAATCACCAGCCCCGGTCAAGTCACACGCGCGCCCCCACAGCGCATGCGTCCCCCGCTGCCTCCAGCCGCTCTTAAAGGTGTAGGCTTCTGATGGGACACTGCTGGTGTCAATGCTGTTTCCCGTAATCATCACGTCTCCGTGTACAGTATGTGTATCGTTCTTCCCCACTGTTGTAATTTTCTTTCTGAAATATTACATGCGTTACTCTTGTTTCCCGGGCACGAAGAGCTAAAGTCAAAGACAGGCAACTGAACACATCCGAAACTGAAAACAACGATCAGCACTAATACGTCTACAATGGTAACGTCTAATTATAAGTCTAATAATGACTATAAAACAGGCTATTAAATATTATTCTTATTTTCAGTGTTTTATTACAATAAGTTATTCGGCTTGGTAGTTAGTAGCTAACTGACTTGAGGTCCTCATCCTGCTGTTTCTTGAAAGAAGCCAGAGTATCCACATTGACAGCTTGGCTGGGCTCCTTGTCCCACACTCCCACCAGGCTTTGCTTGGAGACGTGCCTCCTGCTCTTTATTTAGTTTATTCCTGTGTCTCACTGCTGATTCTGAAGAAATCTGCTGGGTAGACCTTGTTGTTGCCTTTGAGGATTTTTAAAACATTGATCAGGTCCTCTTGTAGTTCTCTTTCATAAGTTCAAGAGCAAAGAGACCGAGTTCCCTCAGCTGTCAGTGTAGGATAGTCCCTTTAGACTAAAGAGACTCAGTTCCTCCTGTCTGTTAGTGTGGGACTCTCCCTTCAGACAAAAGAGACTCAGTTCCTCCACCCTGTCAGTGCGGGACACTCCCTTCAGACTAAAGAGACTCAGCTCCTTCAGTCTCTGTGATACCCCACTCCCCTCTCAGTCTGCCCCCCAGGCCAGTCTTCCCCCACTCCACTGCTGCAGAGATCATCTCCCACAGTGATACCCAAGGGCACCAGGGTTTGGCTCCTGTAGCCCTGCCTGCTCAGGGTCCACCCTCGATCCCGGCTCTTTGCGCCCTTCGAAGTGCGTTGTTCTTAACCTGATCCCCCGTTTTAAATTCCTCACTTTCTGCTGCCCGCTCTCTCCAGATGTGCTCTGTATAAAGTCACCCTGTGGGAAGGCATGAGCTGAGTGAGTTACCGATGAGGGCTTGAGGGCCCAGCGTGCCGCAGAGGAGAGCTGCGTGCCTTTGCCTTGCAGGCTTGCTCACTGAAGAGGCGAGTCTTCAGATGTCTTCTGGGGTCGAGGCAGCAGTCACGCGAGGGGAGTGCAATCGAGCGCGGCGCAGATGTGTCACGTCAAACGAGAACTCTGTTCCCGCTGTCTCCCGGTTTGGGAGCTCCGAGCTTTTTCTCCGGCTCGTTTCGGAAAGCTGGCTGCTGACAGGTAGCTCGAGCCCCCGCCGGTCTCCTCTTCACCCCACGTCCCCGATTACCAGCCTGTGTCTAATGAGCCCCGGTCACAGGCAGTGAATCACTTTGCAGCAGAAGACGAAGAGATCGAGCGGTGAAGCTCTATCAGGTTTCAGCCTGCAACCTGTTGCCCTCAGCCCAGCGTGCTGGGAGTACATAGGTTCCCTGGGCTGTGATCCGTGACTCTCACAAGCACTACTGCAAGCTAGGAACTCATTCATAAAACCTACAGTACAGTGGAGCTGCTCTCCCAAAGAGAACTTGAAAAGAAACCACATCCGATTCCACAAGGTTCATGCAGATGGATTCCCAAGGGGTGGGAGATGATGGGGTAACAGGGGTACTGCACAGCCGGGGTGCCCTGTCCTTTAGGGGAAACACAGGCTTTTGCGATCTGGGGGAAAGTCCACGCTGCTCCCCGTACCCACACTGACCGCCCCCCTGCCAGGAGTCCTGGAGCTTCCCACCTGTCGCTGTCCCGCCTGCGGCCCACACGTGGAGGGTCTGTCCGAAATGTAATACCTCAGAGGAACCAGTCGAGGTGGCTCGGGACTCTGGTGAGGATGCCCCCCGGGGTACCAGGGGGGGATTCCCCCCAGGGGTACCAGGCACGGCCCACTGGGGAGAGACCCCGCGGCAGATCCAGGAGTCGGTGGAGGGATCATGCAGTATTATGCAGTACTTTACAGCGAAGGTTTCTTTAAAAGCAGGACGCTTGCGAAAAAGAAAAGGATGAAAGCCCAGAGTGTGAGAGTCAGCTGGCTTTGGGCATGCATGCAGGTCACGTGCTATTCCATGTGCAATCTCTAAATAAAACAAACCTGATATTCTTGCAGTGCTGATGAAATTTGGTTAAAATCGTCAGGGTCTCACTATTCTCTAGTGCTGCCATCATGCCTAATTGATCAGGGGCCACGTTCAGCCAGTGACTAAAGCTTAGCCCCTCCCTGCAGGATAAATCACACTATTGATCCTGCGCTTATCAATAAAGGTAATGACAAACATCTGCACCAACTTTTTATAGGGGGGCTGACGGCGCCACCGACCGATCGGAGATTGACAGTCTTTTTAGTGGAGTGGTCGGGCCTGTGTGGATGAGGTAAGAGAAACAATATTGATATTTTAACTAATGAGATCTTTAGAAACCCGATTTATAACCTGCCGCCTGTTGCGTGGCTCAGCCCGCACTGCAGTGCCATAGTTCTTTAGTGAGTGAACGCAGAGATGGTGGAGGGATGGATAATCACGGACAAACCGGTTCCAGTTTATTGAGGTCTAATCGACGGATGGGTGTTTATTACCCTGTGCTGAGAAATCAGGCAGCCGGCTCTTTAATCCGAAGCAGCGTGGATTGAGCGATGGCATCTGCCTCCCTCTGGAGAGTCACTGACATCAGGACCTCGGGCTGCGTCCCTTCTGCAGGGTGGAGGACAAGGAGGTTCGGGAATTCTCTTGGTGGGGGACAATCAAGGTGGGGGGGCACACAGGGAGAGTGCAGGGCCAGGGGGTTCACAGAGCAGCTACAGGTGCGTGACAACGAAGGCGACGCTCACAGGGGGGAAAATAAAGAGAATATGCGCACTTGGCTGTAAAGGCGCCTTGCAGTGCAGCAAATCGGTTCTTACCTGGTCATGTGGCTGAGCTTTTGAGGCCTCAGCCAACACACTGGCAAAAAGCCACACGTCAGTGCCTCCTCCACACACTAACACTCCCACACACCCACTGACACACTCCCACTGTCACTCCTCCACTAACACTCCTACACACACACTGTCACTCCAGCACTCACTAACACTCCTACACACCCACAGACACACTCCCACTGTCACTCCTCCACTAACACTCCTACACACCCACAGACACACTCCCACTGTCACTCCTCCACTAACACTCCTACACACCCACTGACACACTCCCACTGTCACTCCTCCACTAACACTCCTACACACCCACTGACACACTCCCACTGTCACTCCTCCACTAACACTCCTACACACCCACAGACACACTCACACTGTCACTCCTACACTCACCAACACTCCTACACACCCAGAGACACACTCACACTGTCACTCCTCCACTAACACTCCTACACACCCACTGACACACTCACACTGTCACTCCTCCACTAACACTCCTACACACACACTGTCACTCCAGCACTCACTAACACTCCTACACACCCACAGACACACTCCCACTGTCACTCCTCCATTAACACTCCTACACACCCACTGACACACTCACACTGTCACTCCTCCACTAACACACCTACACACCCACTGACACACTCCCACTGTCACTCCTCCACTAACACTCCTACACTCACACTGTCACACTCACACTGTCACTCCTCCATTAACACTCCTACACACCCACTGACACACTCACACTGTCACTCCTACACTAACACTCCTACACACCCACTGACACACTCACACTGTCACTCCTCCACTAACACTCCTACACACCCACAGACACACTCCCACTGTCACTCCTCCACTAACACTCCTACACACACACTGTCACTCCAGCACTCACTAACACTCCTACACACCCACTGACACACTCCCACTGTCACTCCTCCACTAACACTCCTACACACCCACTGACACACTCACACTGTCACTCCTCCACTAACACTCCTACACACCCACTGACACACTCCCACTGTCACTCCTCCACTAACACTCCTACACACCCACTGACACACTCCCACTGTCACTCCTCCACTAACACTCCTACACACCCACAGACACACTCACACTGTCACTCCTCCACTAACACTCCTACACACCCACAGACACACTCACACTGTCACTCCTCCACTAACACTCCTACACACCCACAGACACACTCACACTGTCACTCCTCCACTAACACTCCTACACACCCACTGACACACTCACACTGTCACTCCTCCACTAACACTCCTACACACACACTGTCACTCCAGCACTCACTAACACTCCTACACACCCACAGACACACTCCCACTGTCACTCCTCCACTAACACTCCTACACACCCACAGACACACTCCCACTGTCACTCCTCCATTAACACTCCTACACACCCACTGACACACTCCCACTGTCACTCCTCCACTAACACTCCTACACACACACTGACACACTCACACTGTCACTCCTCCACTAACACTCCTACACACCCACTGACACACTCCCACTGTCACTCCTCCACTAACACTCCTACACACCCACAGACACACTCCCACTGTCACTCCTCCACTAACACTCCTACACACACACTGACACACTCACACTGTCACTCCTCCACTAACACTCCTACACACCCACTGACACACTCCCACTGTCACTCCTCCACTAACACTCCTACACACCCACAGACACACTCCCACTGTCACTCCTCCACTAACACTCCTACACACCCACAGACACACTCCCACTGTCACTCCTACACTCACCAACACTCCTCCACACTCTCTGAAACAATGTTCACAAATCCCTGGGGAGACAGAGTCCCTGACCAGCCAAGCCTCTCTTGGCTCAGAAAGGCAGCCAGACCACTCTCCCTTTCCCTCACCTCCAGGGCAGGGCAGGGCCCAGACAGGCCTACTGTACCAAGCTTCAGCACCAGCGGGGGTGATCAATCTTAATTACGAAGTCCAGTCCTGCAATTACGTTTCCCCCAGTTTTTAACCCTAGTCAGAACGATACTATCCCAGCATGGTCCTCCTGCGCTCCGATTCCATTTAACGGCACTTGTCTGCAATAATTAGGACACTGCAGACTTTTTTAATGAAACACATGCATTGCTTGATTGTTTTTTTGTGCAATTTATTAACATCCAACCTATCTGGTTGGAATCTACAGTACGGTGCCAAAACCTTTGCTCTCGTCTCAAGCTGCATGTTGCATGTTAAAGACATGGTTCAAATCAGCTGCATGATTTGAGGCAGTTTAAACATTTCTCAAAACCAAAAGATGCCTGATCCTCAGTTAATCACACACAGTAATAAATAAGCTGCCAGGTTTAGGCTCATAAAAACCTTGATGACACTTCCTATAGCCTTCCAGGTCTCCACCACATCTACAGATTGCCTGCATTGCCCCATTGGGCATGAGAGTGCAGAGCTCTGCAGCCAGTTGCTTGTGGTTGCCTGTGTACGATGCAGGGGTTGCTGCTGTTAAGAGAGAGATCTCTGTCTTGGCTCATTTTTCTGCCCATCAGGGTGACAGGGCCTGCCAATAAGTCCACCGCTTCCTTTGCATGAACCGATATCCTGTCAGCGCTTGTCAATCCTCAATCCAGCACCCGTCCAGTCAACTGGAATGAAAAGAAACCAGGCTTCCAGTGGCCAGGGAATCACAACTTCAATTGTTTGGGCAGTCAATAGAAGAAGTGCTCTACCTGACCACTCTAAATTAGTGGCTTTAAGTGAAACCTGAACACATCTACATAAAGGCAGCTGGGAGAGGGTGAAATTGTCTGAACTAATTAAAAAAGGGATTTTGCATCAGGGGCACAGTGGTTAACATTGCTGCCTGGGTTCAGTTCCTGAGGTGCTATTTAATGCAGCTTGCATGTTCTTCCTGTGTTTGTGTGGGTTCTCTCTGGTTGTTCTGGTTGTCTCCCACAGTCCAGAGACATGTTTATAGGTTAATCGACTTCTGGGAAAATTGGTGTGAGTGTGTTTGTGTCTGTGTCCCATCTAGGGTGCCTATTGCTTTCTGGGATAGGTTCCTGCTCCCCTGTGACTCTGAATTAGATAAAGCAATTAAGACGATAAATGGAATTTGTATCTGCACTTATCTCTAAGGCATCAAACTCACAATTTCTGCAAGGAAACATGGTTCAAATGCCAGATCAGATGCAGGATGACATCCTGACACTGATGTTGGGAGATCTCCTGAGCTGGCTTATTTTAACTGGCAATCAGAAAAGAACCTTCTTGAGAAAGCTTTAAAAAACAATCGTTAAGAGGGTGGCACTCTGTATTCCTGCAGCTGTTCCTTGGCAATCGAGCTGGCTGACTGGTGGCCGAATCAATTTTGTTGTAGATCTTGTGCTCCTGGTTGGGGAAAATCCCAGGTTAAATTCCTGGCAAAGCTTCTTGCAATCAAAGATACAGCAGAGGACAGAAGCCAGTGGAGACAGACCATCAGCAGCGAAGGGTCTGCCGATTAGTATTGATGGGTTTAGGAACCTCAGGAAGCCAAATGACTCCTGAGTTACAGGAGTTATAGACCTGCCTGTCCCCAGGGAGCAACTAGGGAGCAAAGAGGCCACGTCCCATCGCAGGGTGAGAGATCAATTCCTCTTGGAAAAGCTGGCATTGATCCTCGCAGAGCAATCAGATGGCCTCCGCCGCTCCGGGATCACTCGGATAACACCAACAGGTTGCCAGCAAAGGAAGATCTGCAGAAGTGGCAGGAGCAGGTTACTGCACTGCCGATACTGAGAACTTGTTTTTTTCTTTCTTGGAAAAACGTCTGTTTCTTCACAGAAAATTGGGTGTTCAGCACATGTACTGTAATGCGCACAGAGGCAAAGAGGACCAAGGGAAAAATGCAGGGAGGTTCTCTTGACGTAACCAGAATCCTGTTTCCGTCTGATGCCACCAGTCAATCACAAGCTCTCAGTTTAATTAACAGAGGTGGATGGGGTGCTAGCAGAGCCTCCTGACTGCTAAGAAATGAACACACTAGGCAAGGTCTTAGACCTTCACCCCAACCAAGACATGCTACTTTCAAAATGCATGCATGCCCCACCAGTTCGAACACAAACACACACTGGAATGTGATGCTGGGACAGAATTTAGAAATGAATTCAAGGGCACTGTTTTGTACCCTTCCCAGAGACAAACGCTTTGACCCGGGGTCACAAGGAAGAAAACGACTACTCCTGGGAAAATGAATCCCGATCAAGTCTAAAAGATCAGGTTCTCTTTACGAGTTTTATCCAATCATGAAAAAAAAAAACTGAAAAGGTCTAAACCTCATTTTACACCAGTCCCATTATTACACCAAATTGACCAAATTTCTCAAGTCACCCGAAATTCATTAACGATTTCCTTCACAACAGAAAATAAAAAATGGAGCCACGATCATTTAGAACAGTGGCAACAAAAGCAACTGGAATGATTCTGGATCTATAAAGGTTTGGCAGAATGAGCGGGATATGACAGTACTGAGAAAAACACCAATAAACCAGCTGGAATGACAAAACCGCCCAGATTTTACGAGTTCAATTTCATTACGAGTGGATTTCGGCTAGGGCTCGCTGTGGCCACGCTTCACTTGTGCCAAACAGCTTTTCACAGGATCAAATCATTAGAGCCCTTGGAGGACAACGGAACCCGGAGGTCTCAAGTGCTTTATGAACCTTTTGGAGATGGGTTTTTTTTATAGGTGCTTGAATGTAAAAGAATGAAAAGAGAGACTAAGAGAGAAAGGACAGAGCCAATGGACAGAGGGACACAGAAAGTGAAGCGACAGAGAGAGCAAGAGATAGTAAAGAAAAAGAAAGGGGATAGACAGATTGAAGCAACAGGAAAAAAAGTCCTGAGAGTGAAACAGAAAAGGGACACTGCTTTAATAATTTGACTGCCTGCATTAGCAATAAATATTATTCATTGTGCAGTACATAATTCCTACAGTTGGTAGCACTGTGGTGCAGGGGTACGCACTACTGCCTCGCAGCGCTGAGGCTCTGGGTTCAATTCCAGGGGTGCTGTCTGTGTGGAGTCTGTATGTTCCCCTGTGTTCATTGTATTTCCTTTGGCTGCTCCGGTTTCCTCCCACAGTCCAAAGATATGCTGGTAAGTTAACTGACTTACACTGGTGTGAGTGTGTCCCGTGATGGACTGGTGTCCTGTTCAGGCTGTACCCAGCCTTGCGCCTGTTGCTTGCTGGGATAGACTGTGGTTCCCTCACGAACCCTGAATTGGAAAATGTGGTTAGAAAATGGATGGATGGACAGATTATTAATTTGGGAGCCACTGACTGGACCATGTCAGAGTAGCCAAAGGAATCCCCAGACCCTCACGTCAGGATTCCTAATTCCTATTGGAGCACTGTCTGGCCTTGCAGATGGCAGAGTTTCCACTACAAGCATAACCGCAGTTCGAGGTCTCCCTCTGAGAACAGAAACAAGTCAGCTAGCAAGCTAAGGTCCAGTCCAATGCTTACTTTACTCAGCTGAGACAAACTTCTCCCTTTCCGGCACCCGTCTAATCCAGTTACTCGGGGATTTGCACTGCAAACCCCTACAGAAGATTAGGCCGCCAGGAGAGAGTGGAGTTGATTAGCTAGACGGGGATTTAATGGGATTGTTGGAGAAGCTACAATAAATCAGCTTTTGAGATTAAATGGGTTATCCAGTAAAAGTCGTCTGTCTCCCGATCGATAATTATTGAATGTTTCCAACCCCCGCCGCCCTCTTTTCCCAAAAAAGAAAAAGAAAAATCCCAGTAAAACTAACAATTGCAGCTGCTACCCTTCCTCACCCACTGGGCAATTACTGGAAGTGTGCTTACAGGCAGCCCTGAGCTGCTCAGACCAGCACAGCTGTGTCCAAACCAGTGGAGATGACCTCTTCCTAACCAGATTTTCCTTTTAATTGGATTCTTCCCGGACACCTTTTATCTTCTACTCACCCGATTTGGAAGCGACAACAGTTGTCTTTCGACTGCGGCCCGCCGCTGACATTCGGCAGTGATAAGGGTAGACGAGCTGCTCCCACGCCCCCTGTCCTTCAGAGCTGCCCATCTCTCAACACCCCATGAGCCCCACAGCGCCTGTCTAGAGGGCTTGTGGCTACTGGAGGCAGCCCAGGGGCCACTGGCACTCACCCTGAACCCAGGCAGTCATGCTCCTCCACCTCAAGGACCCCTGTTACAGCCAGCACGTAAGGTGACCAAGACTCGAAACGGCAACATCTGCGCTGCAGAGCTCAGCCTGCACCTGCAGCAAGTGCCTTTACTGTCTGTGGCGCTTGAAGTAGACATGTTAAAATCTGGTGCAGCTGCCAAGAGCCTCTGGAGATCAAGTGCTGCTGTGCTGGGTGACAAAGGGAGGGAAGCAGCAGCAGAGATGGGGGGAACATCAGCTGGGAGCATCCCGATAAGCAGACCTTTGTCTCAACCAGCCTCAGAACAGGAGCCTGCACCACCCAGGCAATGATATACTGTATATACAGTATATATGTTATAGCAAGCAGCTCTATGTATGTAAGCAAGGTCAAGAGTATCCAAGCCTTTAAAATCATTGAAGAAAAATATTCTGTGGAGGCACACTCAGGTTTCCCTTGAGCCACATCCCATTAGTTTCTAGTGGGAACTAATTATCCGGTCAAGAAGTCAAATCACTGGCTTGTTGAGATCTTTATTGGTTTCTAATTGCAGCTCTAAAACCTACAGGACCCTAGCCAGGCCCATGAGGACTGAAGCAGCCCAGCGTTCCTCTAAACCATCAGCAGCTGTATTGACTAATGAAGCGGAAACTGTTTAAAATATGTCCGAAACAGCTTGGTTTCAAATGTGCTGTAACATAACTTGTTTTGCCAATTCAAGTTTGCTTTTCTTAGCAAGAGGCCCGATTTCACGACAGACTCACAGTCATGCAATGGGTTGCTGCTCCGCTACTTGTTGATGTTGCGCACAAGTGTTGCACCTGGTCAAGGGCAGCCTGTGTGTGTCACAGCTTTCCCCAGGGCTAAAGGTGAATGGAAGTGGCCTGCCATGTTTTGGAGAATGAACATGACTGCAAAGGACAGCCTGTTGATCCCTTCCTATAAAGAAAAAAAAATCATTAATCAGAATGCAATCAATTTGTTAGCTGAGCAGCTGCATCCTGGAGCTCAGTAACACAGCAAAGAAGCTGGTGGGGTTTCTGCAGAGGTCTGGTACCCCAGCTCTCCAGCACACTGGGAAGCATGATCCTTGAGATACTGTAAATCCCAGACCTGATGAATTAATGTCCTGTACCAGCACCCCAGGACATACGCACACAAATTCTCAGGGCTTTTCCACAATTAGCCATGTTTCTGGGCTCAGGACTTCACCTGCTATGAGTAACAGATACCTTGATATGTCTAGGGAGAGTGATGTCATACCCAAATAAAGAGAATGTGGAATAAATAGTAAAAGCCAGAATCCTAATGGGTTTGTGGTCCTGCTTTGTCTCTAAAATCCTGAAAAACAGAGTGGACTAAGAACTGGTCCATGCCTTCTCTTGAATCCAGTCTCTCCATCTTCTGGCCTGTTGTCCTGACAGGCCCCCCCAGCGTCATTGGTGGGTCCTGTTCATTCCCATCCAAGGTGCTCGTTAGTTAAGTGGATTCATTACAAGCTTAAATGGACCGATTTAACACTCCAAAGGTCTTCAGCTGCTGTCAGTGATTTAGAGAGATCTTGCAGATCGAAGCTGTGCACCAAGTGTCTTAACTCCATTACTATCCAAAAGCCTGGAGAAGTATGTTAATGGTTCACCAATTAGGCACTTCAATTAAATTGTTAATAAAGCTCAGCCAGAACATAACACAGAGGGCTCGGTGATCACCCCTGGTGCGAGTCCGGTGTGAGTTCTGTCTGGTCGCTTACCCTGAGCTGGCTACAGTGCCACAGCCCCTCCTCTCATTGCCAGGCAACAGCAGGGAGCCTGGCCACCTTGCTCCTTGGAATAAACAGAAGGGGAGGATACAGTGCAGAGTAGCCCAGTGGAAACCCATGTGAATGTGAATAGAACCTGCAAACTCCACACAGACACGCGCATGGGGGCCAGAATCGAACCCAGGACTCTGGGGCTGCGGTTGCTCCACCCTACCAATTATGACATATTTGTCGCCTACTCTGCTCCTCCAGAGGTCTGGGTTAAGGATGTTCAGGAAACGGAGGGAAATCAGTCTTTTGTCGGGAATCACATCCCAGATGTTGGATTTCAGCCTCACGGATGCACCTGGAAAGCCACCAGTAATTATACCACACAGCAGAGTGGAGATATCCAGGCACAGGTCTGGTGACTTGTCACGACTCGTACCTTCTCCCGTTAGCGCCCTGGCGTTCCCATGTGTACTAAACTCCACACATGCTCATCCAGGAATTAATTATCCAACCACATCTCTCTGTCTCCAATATTTAAACACTCTTCACTGGCTGACCTACGCTCACTATTGAGAAGTCTTCCACAGCTTTCTCTTGTGCACTCTAATACTCTCGACCTGACTCCTTCATTACGGGACCTGGTTCTCCTACTTTTGACTTCGCTCTTGCCTAACGACTTGGATTTGGAATCTTGGATTTACTTTGCTCGAACTCCCTTCCTCACGGCCTCGCACAGGGGTCCAACTACTCACCCCTTTCAGAATTCCTGACAGTGATCATAGCCAATAACATGGTTTATAGGACGTCCCAAAGGTGACTTAACCCCTCCGTGCTCATCACTGTCCTCTCCTGAGAACCCAGTGGGCTATGGTCTTGAGAACAGCCAGCACATCCGATAAAGCAGCATTAACTCAAAATAGAACAAGCGGGACTGGATTCTTGTTGTTTGGAGCGAATGTTATTTTATTTTTTGATCTCCCATTCCCTCTCCTTCCCTCCCCCCTCTCCCTCCCTCCTGCCTTCTCTCTCTCTCTCCACTCCCCCAGGTCAGAGGAATTCATTGTATCTGGACAGTGTTTCACTTTCACAGACCACATCTCTGATAGCTTAATGACCCCCTGTGCAAAAAAAAAACAGTGGAAAAAAAGATGTGGAATCATTTTCCAAAAGTAACTAATTTACTTCAGGCCTGGGTTGCAAGACCTGCTATCACTTAAACCTGTAAATACCTTTAATAGGTTGGGATGAGAGATGCATGAGATATTGGCGACAGATCTCAGAGACCAAAAAAACGTTATGCTGTTCTGTGACCAAAAAAGCTAAAATTATATCTAATGTGATGTGTCTGTTTCCTGGCCAAATAAAATCCATATTGCCCTTTAAAGGAGAATCTGATGTTCCAACCATTTGTGGTCATTAAACATTCCTTGACGTGGTTCATAAGAGTAGGAGTGTTAATTTGAAACTCTTAGTTTACCTGGCACAGCAGTTTTTCACACATCCCCCCCATGATCTGCTGTCCAGCGGGGCTGCTGGTTGTCACCAAGTGCAGGATGAAATGGGTCCCCTTGTATATGCAAAGCTCTTTGGAATCCTTTGGGATGTAGAGCACTATGCAAATGCAAATTATTATAATTCTAAAACAGGTAATATGTGAAACAATAGCATTTGTTTAATTTTTTATATCTTGGAGGATGCAACTATTAATTATCTCTGACCATTTCACAGAGACTCCAGTTCTACTTGGCTGGTATAAACTCAACGTCAGCAGCCATGGATAGCTGCTTCTCCCTCATTAGAGCTCCACAGTTGGGTACACTCACACTTAGTCGACTCTGCTTTCTAGCATGGTGAATGTATCCCATAATCCTTCTTGCTCTTTAAAGCACCATAACTCAGAAAGGTCATATGAGCAAGACAGGTGTCTTATTGCACTGGAAGATCTCTTAGTGTGCTGTAGGGTCTTGCTCATTCACCAACACACACTTCACTCTCTGCACTGAAGGAAGCTCCCTGACACCCTCAGCCTGTGCTCAGCTGGATGAAGCCTTCAGCTATCCCCTGCTCATCAACCCCAGCACACCTCCAGTAAATCACAGCACCCACATGCACCCCAAAACGTGCATATAAACAGCATCCTCCTGAGCTGCAGCTCACACATTCTTTATTTTTACAGCTGAAGGGGTCCCTGGGAGTGCCACTTTCTTAATTAAAGTCTAAATTGTCTTATTGTCTCATGACAGTGCCTTTGGATCAAGTTGCTGGAATTAACTTGATACATTATGCTCAAGAGACATCCAGGGCCAGCCCACGTCACCAGCGACCCCCACCATCAGGGACAGGGAAGCACGGACAGGTGCGCCAAACAGGGTGCGAAGGTCAGGGAGAGGCTGAGATGGAAGGTGGGGGATAAAGCCAGGGAGAGAGAGAGTGAGAGGGGACAACACATTCACACCTTCCACAGACATGTGACACTCATGTCCATGACCTCTCCCCTCTATCAGAAGGATAGCAATGTAAAACCATGCAGCGACTCCAGTGCCCACAGCAGCTGAAATGCCAAGGGTTGCAAAGTCACGGTTTACTGGAAACCACAAGCGCCAGGAGGGCACGGGAAGAACAGGAGCATAGTGGTGCTGGTGGGGGTCTCAGCCTGTCCTGTCAATCAGGATAAAAACATCCGCTTCTCTCTCCAGGTCAGCCATCCAATCAAAGATCACTGTAGGGCCTCCTCTTTTAAAAAAAAATTAATTTCCACAAGCACGCCCCAGCCTGGGCTCTCAGCGCCAATCCAAGTCCAGGTCAGTGAGTTATTTGTGATAACAGAACTCCGGATTTGTGGCCATCCTCTTCTGTCTTGCTGGGAGGCAGCAGGATGCAAAGACCTCTAGGCATTACACCATTGTTTTATTCCCTCTCTGGGAGATCTGTCTGGAAATGTAAAGTGACCTTTCCTTCTCTCCCTTGCTCCCGCTCAATAAATTATTCATCATGAGCTAATCTTCTCATTAGCTGAAGATTAATTATCAAGATTCATTAACTGAGCGTTAATTATCAAGCTCATCGTCATTGGCTCCCTTCACCGCTGCGCTCAACACAGGAAAGCCTGCGACCCTCTCTGTCCCATCCTCACACTGGATACAGGTCGGCTCCCCACCAAGTGGCCAAGCAGAACATGAAAGGAGAAAGAGAAGGAGGAGGGAGGAGGGGGCGCTGGGGTCTAGCAGACCCCAGGTGTGCCGCGTTTATTAACTTGCGCTGTTCAACTCTGAAGTGCGGCAGGAACGTTTTAGGGATAATTGCGTTCCTGCTGCCGCAGATGGTGCCAGTTGCTCTATTAAGTGTATCAAGACTCATCACAGTCAAGGACAACCACCACAGCCTCTCTCTCATTTGTGCTCTCTGTCCATCACAGCAGAGCCAGCTTTTCTTCTCCTCACTTGTGAAAGCTAGCTTTCAACTTCTCCTCTTTTCTGTTACTCTAACTCTTGATGGATTTGTATCTCTCTACTGATGTATCTCTCTACCCGTTTTCTCTCTCTCCCACATTAGCATTGCTATTCCAGCAGCAGCTGGTCCTGAAGGTTGCTCTCTTCAGACTCCGTAGGGACCATGTTTCAAAGATGCATACTGTAGGTGCTTGTTCCAGTGCACAGATGCTTCATAAATAAGGGCGTAAGAGAATAACATAAGAACAACTATGAATGACAGAAACCCTTCCAGCTTGTTTGGTATTTATAGCAGTACAGTGGGTAACTGATACATGGATTCAATCCCAGTACTTCTTGAAAGGTGGCAGGCTATTAGCTACAACATGGCAGGGTAACTTTTTCCATACTCCCACCACCCTTTGTGTAAAGTAACGTCTCTTGTCTTGCTTGGAGGATCTCATCCAGCTGTTTCTTAAAGGAAGCTTTAGCAAAATAGCGAAGTAGCTTTGTCCATACTTCCACCACTCTTTGTGTAATGTAATGTCTCCTATCATGATTGGAGGATCTCATCCAGCTGTTTCTTCAAAGACACCTGGATATCGGCTCCCACAAACCTCAGTGTAGAGAAGTGTCTTCTGTTCACTGTCTCACCTCCACTTCCACATAAATGGACTTCAGAATTATGCATAGTATTTAATCCCTTCTCCCCATCATATATGCTTTCACCTTATTAGTAAACTGGGTTATTTTTGCTTTAAGTAAGCTCTTAGAGAGGTAACTGCACAGCGCTTGGAACTTGCAGGAATGAAATGGAAACATTCTATTTCATACAGAGGGAGAATGAACATCTATTACCCACTGTGCAGTAGTTTGAACCGTCTCTTTTTCCCAGCTGTGTGGCACTTTTTACTTGTACTGAAGAAACAGAAGAGCAACAGTGAGCACTTTCTTGAATACAATTTTAGCATGACATTTGAAATGTGCAAATTTCCTCTAAAGAAATGAGACATGAGCATGAAATGTCCAGGACCTGATGCTAGCCTATGTACAAGAGTCCTGCAGCTTGGATGGGAACAAACTGCAGTGCAATGGGAGTCTGACTTCTCTACCTGCTGAGCAGAACTGCACAATGCAAAGTATCTTATCTGGACCTTTCCACATAGTACCTTTTAGCTTACAACCATGCAAAACACAAACTGGATACTGCATCAACACCTACAGGGCTTGTGCACAGAGACATTTAGAGGATATGCCTAACACATACTGTACCGTACATATGAACAAACGTAAATGTGAGACTAAAGTGGCTATAACATTTGTGCACCTGAGGTTTCACACTCACACCGTGCTTATCATTGCTGAGAGCAGAAATTCCAATGTTTTTGCAGACTGGACTGCAATCCTTGCCTTTTCCTCCAGAGATAACACAATATATGCACAGGATGACAGGCTTACTTAAATATTTATGACTTGAGATTATTTAAACTGGGAAGTAGGGAATCTTATCTCATTTTAGGCAGGTGTCTGTGACTGCGTCTGCATTTGTCTCATGACAAATGGGTCAAACAGAAATTCCTTTTTCCATCTTTTCCACAGGTCCGCTCTGTGCATGCTGCGCTCCTGGCACAGTGATAAAACTATAATTTATGTAAAGATTACACATGCGCTTGCACGCACTGGCCCCTCTTTAACATGCTCAGAGTTGCAGGCTGAGGCCTCCACTACAATCATCTTACACAAGGCTGCATTCATGCCCTTCACGATTAGAGCACAAATACTGCAGCACCATGCAAAAAAATGTGGGCTATTTTGCAATTTTATAAGTCTAACTCCAGGAAAGAAATTTCAAAGTGCAGGCACTTGTACCCAGCACTTAAATGGCCCCTACAAAATCCTGAGACAAAACTGACCAAGCACACACAGGGACCCCCATCAGAAAAGAACAAGATGAGTTTAACAAACTGGTAAAAAATTCCTTTGGTGCCTGCACTGCAAACTTGACTTAACATGGAGACACTCAGAGAAGCAGAAGGGACACACATACACAAAGTGCCAAGTGAACTGAATCATCCAATACAACAGGTTTGCTATGAGATGCAAGGTATAGTCTGCACTGCAATTATTCTACGTTTTTGCAATAGAGCTACAGGAAACAATGGCACAGCCCCACTGCGCAGCGTATTCCAGCGTATTCAGTTCTGCAGGCCTGTGCTGAAGGTGCTGGATTAGTTTGTCACCTCAGTCCAAATCAGTGAGCACAGGCAGGCTTCTGCAGTGAGGAGAAGATGTGCCTGATCCCTGCCAGCGTCCGTGTGCAGCATCGTCAGGGAGAGCTTCTCCTGGTTTCAGCTCCGGTGCCCTCTGGCCACTGTGCATTTCAGACGACGCGTGTATGTTGTCGTCATCATCATCCTCACTTCTCCACCTAGGGTTTGAACAAGGAGCTCATCTGCCGAACAGCTGGAGTTTCCAAACGAAGAGAGGTAGTGTAACAAGCATAACTGGTGATTCTCAAACTGGGACTCTATGTAAAAACTCCATACTGGGCGCTTGATTGGGGGACTTGCACACAAAAACACACGGCGCAGTCCTCCCTGCACTGCACACAGGCCCGGCTCCCTTCAGATCGCGGGGGGTCACCTTTCTCAAAAGTGCCTTTGTTCCTGGAGCTCTGACAGCTGGTAGCAATTAGCCGCAAAGATGCCGCGTTACTGTTGCCACTCAGAGCATTCCGGAGCCTAGCCAAGCATGGGAGGAGGAATTCTGGCGCTGGGAGCCGTAAATTATGCCGTCTCCGCGTCGTGTCCCCTCAGGATTCATCACAGCCTGTAACAGAGCTGCCGCTCGGCCCCAGGCTTGACAGGGTGAACAGTCATTGGTCAAAGCTGCTTTGGGAAACAGAGGGGGGAAAAATGTTTGTTTTTGTAATGACTGACAGCACAAAGGAGTCTTATAAACCCACAGTGCTACATCATAATGCGGAGCTTTCGGCGGCACGTTTGTAAAAAAGCCTGAGTTAAAAATGCAGGAATTGATGTGGCTGGTACTTCAGCCTCAAGTGATGTAAAAGGGATACCATTACCTGTATCTGTAGAGATGTATGCTCTGTGGTACCCATCTGCAAAGATGAATTTCATAGAGTAGTGGTGCAGAGTAACCTGAGTGCGGTATCTCAGGAGATCAGCAGCAGAGTTCCCACGTGGGATTTGACCCCGCACAATCCAAGTGAGGAGATCGAAGACCGAAGCACTTAGGGGCTTCAGTGGTCAAAGTTCTGGACTTGTAACCGGAAGGTTTTGGGTTCAAATCCCAGGTGAGACAGGTGCTGTTGTTCCTATGTGCAAAATACTTCACCTGAATTGCCCAAGTAAAACATCCGGCTGTTTAAATGCATGCAAATGTATATTCCTTTGGACAAAACAGTCAGACATATAAATCAGCAAGTGCTACTCTGCACAACCAGCCACATTGTAATCAAGCTCTGTCGTCACCCTAGAATGAGATGATATACAATCAAGGAGAGGAAGAGTGGAAGAAAGAAAGGGGGAAGAGGTGTGTGCACAATAAATGGCTGAGAAAGAGAGAGGAAAGTGTACTGGAAAGAGGAAGAAAGATCAGAGGTTCGAACTGAGGCAGACCTTTCTCAGCACAGCATGCTCAGTATTGTGCGATGGAAAGGATCAGAAACTTTGTTGCAATTGAAAGATTGCTTGGGAACACATGCTAGATCAGGCACAGCAGGGAAGATTTGAACCACCAGTAAGAATTCACATTATACAAGCATGTCCTTTGAAAGAAGACCTCCTGGATCTCTGCCCGCTCCCCGAACAGGCAGAAGGAGAGAGAGATCTCACTTTAATCGACTTTGGATGGACTCGTTGGCCTTTTGAAGTCTTAACCGACACATGGTCAATTTGCAATCTCTGACTATCACATGGAAAGAACAAAATCTGAAAGGAGGGAAATTGACCCAGCTCATCAGGAACCTAGCTCTAATTACACTCCTCCAGGCGCCCTCCTGTTACTGAGAGTTCCGGACAGGTTCATCAATGGCGCTCGATGCAGATCCATATATCCGCCGGCTTGTCGTTTCCATGTCCTCGGACACGTCAATATGCTTACAGGTACAAAACCAGTGGGAGCGATTTTCTGTAGCACGCTTGGGCTGCTCGCTTGATCGGCAGGCGCACGCACACACACACACGCCAAACGTGGAGCCACAGCCCCACGATACGGAGATCCAAACGCGGGTCCACAAGTGGGGCAGTGAGCCCACTACAAGTCTCCCCCACTCCTGGACACATCCCACATTTAGAGAGCCCTGAAATGCTTGTGAAGCACAGCCAGTAGAGCGGCTCAGCTGGTCTGACCGTGTAGGAGTGCCCTTCTAGTTTTTTCTTCAGACAGTTCTTGTGGGAGAAACCTTTCCGACAAATAAAATTAAATGATACTACAGAAACCCTAATTCAGAACCCTATACCGAAACATGCCCTCCACTGGTTTAAAGAGTAGTGACTTAATCAGTCTTTGGCAAAGGAGAGCACGGTTCCAACACAAATGGATTGTCTCCTCAAGCAGTAACTGCTGCTTGAGAGACTGAATGTGTGTTCATCAAAACAAGAAACAAGAAGAGACATCACTTGGAAGGGAGCACTTAAGAAAGATTTAGAGTATTTCATCACGCTGAGTAAATAGTAAATTCCAACCCTGTTTCCATACATAGGGGGTCCTTCTGTTTGCTGCTTCATAAATACGAACGATACTGTAAGCGCAGATTAGATACTGTAAGCGCAGATGAGACCGTGTTGTTAATATACAAACTGGGGTTTGGAACTTTTTGTTTTGCTTTCAAGGGAAGAAAAAAGAGGCAAGCCAGCCTTTGAAGGGTTAAATATTGCTGATGCTGTTGGGGGGTTGGGGGGGGGCAGGAGGGCGTGCGACAAAAGACACATTGTGTGCAGCAGGAGTCGCCTAAGAGGGATCGAGGAGGGGGGCCGGAGAGAGGCAAGAAAAGGAGAAGAGAAAGGAGGCTGCCGCTGGCCAGTCCCCCCTGCCCCTATTGTGTGAGGAGGGGAGTGCGGCGGCGTGTGACAGATGTCCCCCGCTCCATTGTCCTTTCATCAGCCCTTTCTGTGTCCTGCCACAGCCTGGCATTCCTTGACAGCGTCCCTCCACCTCTCCAGAGACGGCATTCTCTCCCGGTCGCCTGTTCCCAGGAGCGCCGTGCAGCCGGGGCAGCAAAGTGGCCACCCCCCCACCCACTCCACCCACTTGTGAGGGGTAACAAGGGGGGGCATCCCAGATAGGCGCTGACAGCACGGCAGCATGACACCACCAAATGCCAGCCTGCCACACACACACCCTTCTTTAACACACAGAAACACAACATTAACCTCTGAAACAAAGGGCTTAAGCTCACTTTCTTTTGCTCATTTGTTGGAAGACGTGCCAGTACAATCACGGCAAGGATGCTTTGACATCTGGAGACAGCTTGGAGAGAAAGGAAATATTCTTTGTGTTGAAGCTGGGAAGAGTGGCTTTTTTTTGTGCCTTGAAAACCGTGCGGGAGTGGCGACACTGACTCCTGCTCCCATGCCTTGGCCAAGCAGAAAGTGACATTTATTTTTACACTAAAGACTTTTTAAACATTTATGTAACCCATTTAAGTAACAAACAGGTCAATGTCAGAGTAACAGCAAATTGTTTCATAGTCGTAATGATAAGACAACCACTGTTATCCGCAGTCTTAAGTCATCAGCTTTTTTATTTTAAGCAAATTTTATTCCTGTAACACATCAAGCAGAGCATTCTCTAATCATTACTACAAAGCCGGAATTCTCCATTCTTCACTACCGGATGAAGTCCCCAAGACAGTAAGAAAGCAGTCCACTAGTTGTTAATCATGGGCCAGCTGCATGCCTGGGATCCTGGGGTTCATGTTTGGAAAGGCTGCAGGGTAAAGACCAATTTAAAAGCTGCCCTCTTCACCCGTCCTTGTGTGCACAAGCAGAAAAAACACTCGCTGCTGAATCTTCTGTAAGAGAGACCACACTCCAGATGGACAGGACAGGGCGTTCGAGAGGAGAGGAGTCCCTGACACTGGGAAAGAGAACACAAAACATGCTCATATTCCATCACATAAGAGCGAAAGATAGGTCACAAATGAGGAGCCCATTCTAACCATCTTGCCCATTTGTTAAAGTTGTAGTTAATTAATGTGAGATTCTCATCCAGCTGTTTCTTTAAAGAACCCAGGATATTGGCTTCAATAACATGGCTGGGTTGCTTGGTTCACACTCCCACCATCCTTTGGATAAAGACTTTCCTCTTGTTCTTAGTTTTAAACGCATTTCCAAGTTTGGAGACTAAGTATTGCCCCCATGCTCAAAACGGTTTCTGTGGGCACGGCAAAAGGCATGCTGGGTAGACTTGATTGATCAATTTAAATTGGCGTCCTGCTCTCAGGGTCCTGCCTTGGGCTCTTTGACAAGTGGCATGCTGCTACCCTCCTCCCAAGGAAAACTGGGTGGATTATATTTACAAGCTGTAAGATAAGGATGGACAGTAAATGTTGATAAGTTTACACTTCCAGAGAAAGATATGCCTCCACCATGCACCTGACTTCATATGCAGAAGTTCAGGTGGAAGGTTAGGTCATAATCTCACCTAATTCTGCTCTTTTATGTACCGTACATGTACATCTCATGTCCTGGGTATCCCTTTTCGTATTTCTTCTACATCCCTCCTGCTCCCTTGCAGCAGCTCCCTGGCTCATTCCTCACAGAATAAGAGGGATTCAGTCAGCCTTCTCCTTACAGCCAGGCTGCCCTCCTCTCACCTTTACGACAAACAAGCTCTAAAATATATGGTCCTCTACTGCATTCACTAGGATGTGGCCCAACAACCGAGTTATCAGTTAACTAAAAACAGAGTGCTTCTGCTTTAACAGTGTACGGAATCCTTTACTGTTGCCTCTTTTTCTCTATTAAACTAAAAGGCGTTTTTTCCTTTCTCCTGGAAGAAGAAACGTGAATTGGGCCTCCTCATCCTGTGCGAGGAGTTCCCCAACCTGGTTTGGCAGTATCAGCCCCACTGCCCTCATGAAAACTCCCCTTGAGCCACAGAAAGCAAACCGGGCCAGAAAATAACCCGAAGACAGATCCACGCCCGCTTCCCTCTCTCTCACCCCCACTTGCCTTCAGGACACTGGAACGATGCTCCGCTGCAGACCTGAACATCAGAGCCCCACTCACTGCCAAACAAGACGACTTAGTTTGGTTATTTGTTTGTTTATTAAGTGTCTTGAATCTAATTTTGCTGAGCTGTAGTCAACAGAACCTCTTCTTAATGAAAACAATAATTTCCAGTGGCTATAATCAAGCTGCTCTGGAACCTTGGCTCATTTACTTAGTGCCAGAAGCTGCACATGAGACGACATGAATGGACTACAATTGCACAAGATGTTAAAATAAAGCATTTACTTCCAAGTGTGCACTATTACGGGCGACCAATATTTGTTCTTCCTCCCAGGTATTTAACATCCCACAGGAGTGAATCAGATGGTTTTCTGTTAAGAACTTGGCCAAAGCCCACATACAGTACGCACAGGCAGAGCTCTGTGCTGTCTGCTGCTCAGTGCACTTTATCTCCATCAATCTCTCCCTGTACACAACATCAGAAGACTCTGCAACTCTTGTGCATATACACAGTGGCTCCAGAGGAATTACAGCTGTTAACTGTGGCACTCAGTGGCTGGGATGTATTTGCTTAGACTGCAAGATTGCCTCTTTACATCACAGCCCATTACCAAAACAATTACTGTTCTCCTGTTGAGGAATGCTGTATTTAGTGCAACTTAAATTCAATTAAAGCATGGGATTTAATTTATTGGATTGGATTTTATTGGATTGTTCTGAACTATATTACACGCAGAAGAGTCAGAGGAGCCTCTCGTCTTTCTTGTAATTCTTTTCGGGAACTGTGTTTGAATCCAGTTCCAGGAACACACCTGCGGGCAGATGCAATAAGTTCTTTCAATCAACTATCCCTAAAGCAATCCTGGAGTTCAAGGACCTAAGCACAAAACAACTGAATGCCTTGTCAGACAAAAAATCTTGATGTGAATGGTCTCTGGAATGGGTGTATTGTATTTTAACACTTCAGGTCTTTCATCAAACAGGCACAGCTTGTAATTTGGTGACATTCACTTTGAGACCTTTTCTTCCGAAAAATGCAACTCCTCAAGGAGAAAGATCGGACGGCTCCTGCAATGATTTTTTCTCCATCGACTCCAGATCAATAAAGTCAATTCCTTAAATAAATACCCGAGGTGCACGGGCTGGGGCTGTTCGGGGTGGCTGCCCAGTGCAGGAACCTCATTTGTACTTTTAATTTGTAAAGCAAGGCAGGGGTCCTGGAGGGCGAGTGGCCGGCCGGTATCTGGTGTCTTTCCGAAGGACATGGGGAGCGATCGGAATAGCACTGACCTCCACCTGGCTTTCTCAGCACCACCGTTCAGAAGGGCAGCACCGGGCTGCTCCAGCCTCTTATTCCAGTATGGCAAAGCTTTTCTGCAACGCGCTACAGCTAGTGCAGTGGTTCTGAACCTGGGGCGCACACCCCCCCCAGGGCCGTGGGGGAGCGAGATTTCTGATTTTCTTGGAAGGTAAATCATCGAAAACACAAATGAAGCTCAGGCACGTACTGTAAGTATAACTACTTTGTTTCATCAAACCTAGGTATTCTAAGGTAAACTTAAAAAGAGTGCGTCATTTTTCATGGATTCTCAATTTCAGCATAAAATTAAAATAATGATTATCTTTCATTCTTTAGTTATGATATATCTAAGATTTAAGGAACAAACCTGCTTCAACAATTTGTGATCAGGGGCCTGAGAACATATTATGAGAATTAAAGGGGTGCAGTCTGCAGTAAAGGTGAAAAAACGCAGATCTAGTGAGCTCTCAAGTATGTGACTGGAGACAAAACTAGGCTCAAGGCCGGCCAAAGAGCACAGGGTAGTAAGACCATGTGTCACAACACTCTGACACATGGGATCTAATTTTAAAATTGGCCTTAGTGGAATGACACTAAATGTTAAATTGCACCAAAACTCCTGAGTACTGTTGATGAATCACCCAGCAGTGATCATGAAATGTTATATTGTAAACATTTGTGTTATTTTTTTGTTGTTTTTGTTTTTCACAATTTGGTCATAACAAATTACAAAAGACAATTTAGCTTTTGTTAAGAAAAGAATGTGTGTGAAACCCAACACTCAATAACACTTCCATACAAAATGAGTATTTCACACCAAGAGCAGTGAACAGCTGAACGCTTTTCCTGGGCAAAAGCATTCAGCACCTGTCTCTGCAAAGGTGAGACGCTTAGTTTTTAACAACATTTTCTTAGAGTTCAAGCCCTGACTAGGGTCAGACTTACAGTATGTTCAGGAAGAGTATCCCTGCTAGATTTCGGGTTAATGTGAGGGCTAGTGTATGAGACAGAGTTAGCTGCAGGATGAGATTTAGGGGGATAGGGAGCGATCAGGACCAGAATGAGGGATAGGGCAGGGTTCAGGACTGAAAAATTTTAGCTTCACATCACTGAGGGCATCAGGACCAAAACCGCCTCCACCTGTGGTCACAGGGAATCGGCTCTGCAGTAGGTCATTAGCAGTGTGACGCCACCTCTGTCAAGGCCAAGCCTCTCCCTGGGATGCCTGTATTTCATTGCTCACCGAAAATCCCCCAGTGCCAGTCCCAGAACATGGGGCTCAACCGATACACCAGGAGAGACAGAAAAATACATGAAAAGGTCCACTGCAGGACCCCTTTTCCAGCCATCTCATGACAGTAAAACGCACACATGCCAGCGTTTAGCACATACGCAAGACACCCCAATCCTCCACATGGGCTTCAGTGACCCCAGTCATCATCAATCAGGCTCCTACAAAGAGGGACCAACGCAGAGGGAGAGCAGGGTCAGCTTGTCCGTTAATGCGTGGCCTTGAATTTGAGGAAAGGGATTTCCTAAAGCCATTGTTCCATCTTCCCTGCCTTTCTTCTCCTGTTTAAGCCTGGAGCTCGAGATCCTGCATCACGGGGCTGTAATCACGGGGGGATACTGGAGCGCATTAAGTTTTGCGATGAGTGGATTATCTACTTGGGGTTTAAAGCCTAATCTGCCATTTTGTTTTGTGGATTTTTTGTTTAAATCTCAATGGGATGTTTTTGTAGGGGCAGAATTAGTAGTCATCGTTTGTGGTGTTATTAAAATCCGTTTTTTGCGGCTGAAGATTTGCAAAAGCCTTCTGGGTCAGTCTGGTGCAGCACAAGCACCTGGTCAAAGAAGCATAGGTTAATGACTGGTTTGCTTTAGAAGAAAAAGAAGCAAAGAGGATTGAATGCAGAAACTAAATGCTTTTAGCTTAGAAAAAAAGCAGCCCAGTGGAGGGGGGGGAGGGTTTCCTGCTTTTGCTCTGTGGGAGCTGATACCTCCGTGCTCAACTGCGACCAAAGTTTTCTTGCTCCTTGCGTTTCTGAAAGGTGCTCAGAAACACCTTCAAAAGCAATCCTATAACCCGTACTCCCCTATAAACAGGGCGATGCAACTCCCAGCAGGAAACAGAGGATGAGCACTCCACGTCGGCAGGAGCTGCAAGGAAGCTGGGAGAAAACATCACAAGGCCATTGCCCCAAGCGCCTGCTTCCACCCTTCCTCACGCCATGGCCATGCAGAGGATCGGAGCTGCTGGCAGAGCAAGGAGAGGGCCTACAGAGACTAATCCATTTTAGGAGATACCAGCAAACCTTTCTTACTTCAGACTAGTGCAGGGTGTTGCAAGCAGGGAGCAAAAACTTAAACTCTACATAATAATGAGAAATACTGATCCTGAAGAGGCTACTTATAAAAAAGTGTTAAGTGTTAATAATCTAATTATAGCACATCACTTACATTTTATAGACAATTATAGTGGATTAGCAATTAGAAAGGCTAACAAAATGATAGGATATACAATTATATATAGTACAAATGTTACAATGCACTAGTATGGCCTAATTCATTTAGAATATGCGTTTGTGTCTGTGTCCCATCCAAGGTGTACCCTGCCTTGCACCCGTTGCTTGCCAGGATAAGCTCCTGTTCCCCTATGATCTTATACTGGATAAATTAGATAGAAAGCAGATGTACTGTAGAAGCAGGAGGATCTGAATGGCATCTCTGGGGCTCATGGCTTTACGGAGTAACATTTCCTGTACGTACAGCTCGCGAAGTGCGCAGTGCCCTTGAAGGCTTGTGTAGCACTGTACTGAACTACTTTTTTATTCCTCAAATACTTATGTACTTATGTAAATCTCTCCCCCAAAAACCATTTTTCAGATGCAACATTACTGCCACAGAATAAATCATCATCCCACAGAATCAGAAATCCTCCTGGAATGGTGAATGGTTCACTGGCCTGTGATGCCTTTGCTGTAGCATGGCCACTCATCTGTGCCACCTGTCAGTCGGTTCCTCCTTGTGGTGACAGCTTGTGCACTAATTTTATTACTGCTCTTTCCCAGACATTTGCAATCCCATTAACTTCGCTTCCATCCCAGCTGGGAGGCACAGCGGCACTCTTGTAATCAAATCGATCCTCAGAGCCACACAGAGGATGCTTCTCACTGCACAGGAGGAGCCGTGATGTCAGGGTCAGCGCGTAGCTGTGGCTCGAGGAGAAGGGGCACCCCTCTCCCTGTATATGCATCGTGTGGGACAGAGATTAGGAAACAGGGCACATGTGGCACCTTCCAAGACAGTGGACGTTTCAGCTCAGCCACCTTTTAAAGGAAACTAATCACTCACTGTGTCTGGATGTGCAATAGCTATTGCTTGTTAGACTTATCAGGGAGCCTCTTCTTAGTTTAATGAGCCATTCATGCTTGAACAAAGTGATCCAGTGAGTAGCACTGTGCTTTTGGAAAGAGTTTATTTTTTCCTAAAAAGGGGGAGTCAGGGAGCACCCCTGCACTTCTCTGAAGGCTTTCAGGGTGAAGTGCAAGGTCAGAGGCTAACAGGATTTCCACTTGGGAGGCACTATGGAGGGTGTGGGGTCTGTCCTATCTTGTCTGTGGCTGTAGGAGTCTTTCCCCCAAAATGAGAGGCTGGTCCTGTCCAGCCTTCTCCAATAAGCTAACAAACACTGGGGTACCATAGACACCCTGTCCGTCTTTCCATATCTGTGTCCCTGATAGCCAGGCACAAGTAAGATATATTAGCAAACTAGGAATGTCCAACATAATAAAGGCTAAAAGATGGCACTATAACGTATTCAAACATTCAAAACCCTCACAGGCTCTGACATCCCAGTTGAAACCACATGACATAAATGAAACCTACTGTATTTGGAAATGTACGTAAAACTAAGATCAGGAAGTACAAATACAAGTTGTGGAAGTTTGGAAGAGACTACCCAACCATGTGGTTGAAGAATGTATTCTGCTTTTTCATGAAGATCCTCACTTCATT